>NC_043734.1:0-600000 GCF_005498985.1 Sporisorium graminicola
CCTAACCCTAACCCTAACCCTAACCCTAACCCTAACCCTAACCCTAACCCTAACCCTAACCCTAACCCTAACCCTAACCCTAACCCTAACCCTAACCCTAACCCTAACCCTAACCCTAACCCTAACCCTTGTTGACCTCGTCATTGATAAAGGCCCCCAAAGTTGCTGTGCCGATCGATTGAACGGCTCCAGAAATGTCATGAGCTGTGTTGCACGCAGCCCATTGCACGGTGGAAAGTCTTTGACAATCTTTTCAGTCGCGTGTTGCCAGGATAGACGAGTTGCCCACATTCGTGAGATACTGGGCAAACGGCTCCAAGGACTCATCCTCGAGGTGACTGATGAGGACGAAATCGTGGCCTGTCACAGGGTCCTGGAAGACACCGATGCGCTCCCCGTCAGAAAAGACGTCGAAAGGTTGACGGGAACAGCAGCTCGAGCTACAGGAATCGCAAAGCGCAAAAAGAGGCAGAGCAAGCCCAGCAACAGCGTCCCCAGCAGCTTGTTGAGGGTTTTGTGGAAGCTCAGCTGAGCTTCGTACTGGGCTCTGAGCCTATCGAATTCCGGCTGGTCGTTGCTTTTGGTTGTCATAGCTTGTCGTTGTATGTTTGGTGTCTTGAAAGTTGCTCCAAACTGCTTTGGTACGTCGGAATGGGTTCACGTCCAACTTCTACTGTATGTATACGCCTCTGACTTCGTTGGGGTTGGGCCAGTGACCAGATAGTGAGTTCACTCGGGGATGCATGGATCCATTCACGCACAAAACGAGGTTTGTTCCAGCCGCCGCTCGTTAAGGGTCTCAGATTATGTTAGGTCACCTGATTGCTAGTCGGTTCAACAGCACCGATACTAATTTCCTTTAAGTATGGGTACCTTTTAGCCAACTTCATGCACGTGCCGAAAACACAGAACAGACTTCTTTTGCTTTGATTCGGCTACCGTGATGTCTCGGATGCCTCTAATACGCTGCCGTGAAGTCTTGGAATGCATTCATGGGATTGCGGAACAGTCATCGCCGACCACGAAAAATTGAGAGGTGCACAGCCACGCTTGGATTCACTCTTGAGTGGCTGGCTGGTGATTTGAAAGAATTGCTCCTATGGTAGACAAGCCTGAGGCTACACGAAGCCAGGTACCAGGTGTGAGCGCTAGACACGAAGGGTACGACTGACGGATGCAGGGTCGGTAGAATGGTCCTGAGTCAGTGGTGAATCATGTGGTGTTTCGCATCACTCGTCAACCTTTTCGCCCTTCGTATTAGAACCGGCGGGAACCTTCACGGCAGCAGCGACGTCGCAGTCTTTGAGGTTGCACTTGTCCTGAACAATCGAGCTGGCTGCCAAAATACAGTTTTCGAGCTTGGCGCTGTGAGAGAGAGAGAGACGAGGCGAACGTGCTCTGTGGGTCAGTTGGAGGACTGGAATGGGTTAGGGCAAGGTGCGGAACTTACTTGTCTCCAATCCTGACACCATCCATGACGATGGCGCCGGTGAGCTTGACATTCTTGCCGATGGTACAGCCGCGGCCAACAACACTTCGTTTGATGGTTGTACGTTCGCCAACACGTGTGAAAGTCTCGACAAAGGAGTCGGAAGAGATCTGCGCTTTAGGGTCGACCCACTGGGTAGACGCATGAATTTGTGCTAACTTGTGCTATATGCGTCTCGATGCATGATCTCCGAGACGTCATGGGCAAACTCCTTGGTCGACGAGCCGTGCGCGCTCTACCGTGGCGTTTCAAGTGAGATTACATTAAGTAACAGACGCGCTCGCGGAATGGCAGTCCGTAATGTTTGAATGGACGGTCACCAATGCTGCAGGTTGTCGCTGTTCTACCACCATTTTTTCGTAGGCGACTGTTATATAGCCGCGTCTCCTTCAGTTCATTGTCTCCAGTGCCCTGACTTCCAACTTCGCGCTTCAGCATGGCTGCTCGAACTTTCACCCGGATCATCAATGCCCGTGGTACCTTCACACCTCTTGGCGTTTCGCGCAGCAGCGCCCATGTTGCTTCAACTGCGTCACAAGCTCTGACTCGTTTTTACCTCATGGAAGAAGTGGAACATGTTGTCGATCAGGAGCTGTCGAGCTGGAGCGGGGCCGAGGCAGGGACTGTCGTGAACTGTACGGCGGCCGCAAATACGCTGGCGGTTGCGGCCGTGCTGTGCGGTACCGACCTAAGCCTCATTGCGAACCTTCCTGATTTCCGGCCGGGATTGCCAAACCGAGTCGTCATACCAGCTGCGCACGTTGTGAACTACGGCCATTCTATTCTGCAAGCAGTGCGCTTATCAGGGGCAATCCCTTTTGTTGTCGACACTGCAGATGCAACAGCTCTGCCCCGGGCTCTTTCAGAAGGAGACGTAGCTTGTCTTTTGCTCGTCATTTCTCGTCTCACCGACAAAAATGCTCGCCTTTCGATTCACAATGCGGTGGCTGCAGCGCACGCCTTGAACAAACCGGCTATTATCGATGCTGCAGCGCAAGACCTCCGTGCGCGTGACATCGTTGTCGGTAGTAGAGCCGATCTTGTGCTTTTCAGCGGTCAAAAGTACCTAGCCTCCCCGACTGCCGGCATTGTGGTGGGAAGTCGCGATATGGTGGACTGCGTGAGACTGCAGATGAAGGGCATCGGAAGGGGCATGAAGGCTGGCAAGGAAGCTATCCTTGGCCTCTTAGCTGCCCTGCAGGAGCGTGCTGAGCTGGACATCCGCGGGTGGCATACTCGGCAGGACGCGAAGGTGCGTCGCTTCGCTCAAATACTCTGCAGGCTAGATGGCGTCGAGGTTCGAATCGATCAGGATCCAACACTACTTCCTTTCTCGCGGGCAACCGTGGTCCTGCACCCCCCTCACGTCGATTACCACGGCGTAGCTCACCGTCTGAAGCATGGACGACCCCAGATTTGGTTTTTTGACGATCGCATCGATCACGGTGAGTTGTGCTTTGAATTCACGCAACTCAGTGATAGCGAAGTAGACCTCATCGCACAACGTATCGAAAGTGCGATCATTCGAACCTCTCCCAGTTGAAATTGTTATTGAGCCCGGAAGAATATGTACTGTATGTAAAGCCAAGTTTCAGCAACAACGTAGACAGAACGGCCAAGAATTTGGGCCTGCGCTGAGCCTGAAATTGGGGCGATTTCAGGGTCCATGCCCAACCGGCAGTGCCGACTTTCGGGCCCCCGCCCTTTAGATTGACGCGATCTTGGCAAAAGTCCCAGGTGACAGCTGCAGAGTGAACTCACGTGTGAGCGGGGCTCTGCGTTTGCGTGTGTGTGTGTGTGCAAACTGGCTGAGTCGTCGCAACAAGCAGGCCTCGGCTTCACATCCTTGCTGTGTCCACCATCGATGCTACTAGCATGGCAGCCCGCTTCTTCACACGATGCTTCGACAAGCTCCGTCGTAGGTGGCTGCTTGTCGGCGTCTTAGCCTTTCTCCTCACTGCCGCCTTCCTCTTCAATCGCGATCGCACCCTTCAGAACACGCTCAGTTACAGCACACGGCCCTTGTGGGACAAGCAGGACCGCACCTATCCGCAGCAAGAATTTCGACACTATACAGCATGGTCCGTCGCAGCCAACGATACAGCAGCTTGTCAACGTCACGGCTGGGCGTCCTACGTTCAGCGACCCAAAGTCCTTGACGTGATCATCTTTAGCGTCGAGCTCGAGATGCTCGAGCTACGCTTGCAGGAGCTGTACGACGCTGTCGATCTTTTCGTCATCGTAGAGAGTAACACCACCTTCACAGGCAAGCCCAAACAACTTGGCTTTGATGCCAGCAGATATGCCAAATACAGTGACAAGATCCGCTACTTTACCATTGGAGGCAGAGCACTTGCTCCCGGCGAAAGTCCTTTTGCAATTGAGGGCGAGCAACGAATGCATGTCACCGACTTGCTTCGAAGCCAAGTCCAGCCACCAGAAGGCAGTTTGATCATCATGTCCGACGTAGACGAACTGCCGTCTCTCAGCGCTGTGCAGCTCCTCTCGACTTGTCGATCGCCCCTGCCCTTGCACCTCTCGTTAAAATCTTACGTCTACTCTTTCGAGTTTCCAACTACAACAAAGTCATGGAGAACCCAGGTGCATGCGTGGTCCTCAACAGACACATGGTACAACCACGGCAAAAGCACCGACCTGCTTCTGCTTGATGCCGGCTGGCACTGCTCGTCTTGCTTCCGACGCATCTCGGACTATCAGTTCAAGATGCAGTCCTACAGCCACAGCGACCGTCTGTTTGGCAATCGACATTGGCACCAGCTCTTGCAACCCAAAGCCATCTTGCACAAGATCTGCCAAGGCAAGGACCTATTTGACATGCTGCCAGAAGCCTACACCTGGAGCGAGCTTTTGTATCGATGGGACGGTGAGACCAAGAGCAACAGCGTAGCCAACCTGCCGAGAGGCCTCTCCGCCAATCAGCAACACTTCGAATTCCTGCTGCCTGGTGGGTGTACGGCCAGAGACATGTCGTCTGCTTTGTAACGATGGCACATAGTAGATAAAAGCTCTCTTAGCAATCACTCTTTCTGTCTCCTTGAAGCAAGATCATGTATTCTACCCCACGTGTACGAGTCCATCTCCAATCAAGTCATACCCCAGTCACAGGTTACGCACCCCATGTTTGATCGTGACCGTGTCGGTGGGGCCGCACAAGCGCAAAGGCTAGCAACAACAAAGGGGAAACACAATGTTAGAATAAGCTGCTAAGGCTGTGACTTGCCAAGCAAATACATATACTATGGTGAGAAGAGGAAAACGACAAACATAGACAATACATAGATGAAGGAGGCATTGAAGCAAGTTGAATGATTGCTCAGCAGGATAAGAACCTTGGTTCGAGACATCTCGCGTAGCAGTTGAGGCTAATACCACTTGCCCTTGGGCTGGCGTATGCGCTTCATCTTGAGCCCCTTCTCGACCCATCGGAGCTCCGCCTCGTCGAGAATGGTTCCGTTCTTGTGGCGTACAGGCTCAGTGAACTTGAGCTTGTAGCCAAACGCCTCCATCTCTGGGACGTACTGTTCCTCGTCGGCCCGGAAGAGAGCAGGACAGCCTCCAACGCCTTGGTCCATGTAACTGTTGCCATCAAGTCGGATCGCAGCGCGTGGGATGTGGTAGACGTTAGTTGTATTTTGGCCATCCACAGGCCAGAGTCCAACTCTGTAGCTCGAGACTTCGTCGGTACGGTAGTCCGTGCAGACACATTTGCTGTCGTCCTCGCCCATGCGCGGGCGATAGCATTCAGCAAGCTGATGATCGCCGTACTTGCACGTCCAGCCTGCAAAAAAGTCAGCTGTTCCACCGACATTGTACTTCTTGAGGACTGACACTGGACCAGCGGGCTCAGCTGGGGTTGCTTTGCCCGCCTTGAAGCGAACTTGAGTGGAAGAGGACAAACGCCTCCCAGCCAGCGCGTACTCGATTCTGGTAATCCAGGGCACTCTTTCTTCCATGTCGACATCAACCTCGACCCAATCGAAGTTGCTAGACGACGAGTTGGTAGCAGAGTTGCTGGCCAAGTCAGGCTCGTATCGATAGGTGCCTGCCCATGCAACTCTCTCTTCCTCCAAGCGCCATGTGATCTGGTAAAGGATGGTGTCAAGTTCCTGCGTGAGCCAGTCCCAAGGACTCTTTGTCTCTGAGCTTTGCGGCAGCCGACAGGCCGTCTTCTCGGGAGAGTGATTTTGGTTTGGAGACAGATGGGCCAGAGTGATGATGTTGAGGCCCCGCTCGATATTCATAGTTATGTCCAGCTCGTGCTCGCCATAAACTTCGTGAAGGACGTAGAGATCGATGGGCCTATTGGTGTACTGAAGCCGCGTCGCACCACAGTAGTTCCTGTGGCCAACGGCCGAGAGAGCAGTTCCTCGTCCAGGTAGATCTCTTCGGACCAGGTCGAACGGGGAGTGCGTGCTTCCTGTGCTGCCGTCGCTCGAGATCTCTTGTAATGTCAACAAGTGGTGCACGACCGCGCGGTTCAGGAAATTCTTGGCTGGTTGCTCGAGGCCGTGACTGATAGCAACGAGTGCCTGGACAAACCTCTGTACATCCATAATCGTCGTTTCGAGCACAAAGGCCCTGTTGTTGTCTCTCTTTTGGCGGTGTTCGTGAGACTCTTTGACGATCCGAGTGTTGTTCAAGTGCAGAGCTTGCAGTATCTGCTCTGGGGTGATATTGGTCTTGGAGTTTGAAGCGGCAGCCCAGGCCAGCTGTTGTACTGCTTGCAGGAGCTTACGGCTCTGGAAAATGCTGCGGTCTTGGGTATCGAGGCCTTGACGGTCTGAAGAGGAAGGAGAGCACGCTTTTGCTGTTCTGGTGTAGAAAGGCTTGTCTTCAGCAATCGACATGACAAGGTCCACGGTATCACGGCGTCGCTTGGCTGATTCGCGCACTGTGGTCCCTGCAAGGTCGTCGAAGGCTCTACCGGCCCAGTCGCTAGGCCATCGGACGGGGTCGGACGAAGAACAAGGGCTGTTGCAGCGTGCATCGTCGGTCGCGGCGTCAGTCCAGTTCCGAAAACAGGTTGAACCAGGTTGATGTTTTCCTGACACATCAATAGGTCGGAGTAGGCTGACCTTGGGACGACAGAAAGGCTGATCCTCGAGCCTGAACCGAGCAGCATAGAATCCGTGGCCGTACAGTTCTCCGTAATCCGGGCGCTTCGTCCAAGGCCAGCGGATGTCACTGCCAGGCCAATCGCCCGTAACAATGAGAGCGAGAAACGTCCAGAAGACGAAGAACAGAGTCACTGAAACGACAAAGTGGACGCGCGTCTTGAAGACCAGCTTTCAAGCCAATGCCAGTCCTCCCTGTTGTCCTTATTGGCGGTATTGGAGGAATTGCCCGAATGCTCAGCGACATGGTTGTGGATATCATGGTCAGTGTCGGCGAGCAGCGGCTGTTGAGCCTCGTTTGGTGTGACTGTATGATCACCAGTGTGGTGGCCATCTGCGCCATGAGCAGCCGCGTCGTCGGACATGTTTTCAGATACAAAGTTAGTAGGTCAAGTTTTGGTATCGAAGAGCAGAGAGAAGGTGGAGAGCACGCATGGTGAGCAGACAATGGATGTGGCTGGTAGCACGGATGTTCTGCACGAGTGACTGGAACTGCTCCGCACTAGTCGACTGTGGGTGTACTTGTATGATAAGCCAGGACTTGCTAGGGCAAAGATGTAAAATGAGTCTAGTCGCTGATACTAGTCGCATGAAAATAACGTTTCGATAATGCCTGGTGACCGAGCATGAGGCTGTGCAGGTGCTGCAAGAACTAGCAAGGTTGATTATACAGCAACAAGCCTGCGCTTCTGAATTTCCATGCAACGGTAGTGCAACCAACGGCTTGTCCGCCTCTTCTCTCCTGCCCAAGAAAGTCGGTTGCAACCCAGCTCAGCTTGACTCTCGGTCTAAGCAGTGCAAGAGGCACCACCCCAACCCCAGGCAGCTTCACTTTCGAAGCTGTTCTGAAATGCACAACTGTAGACGCCCAGAAGCCAAAATGCAAACGCTGTTTTAACCACACCACAGGCGAGACTATCAGATAAAGGCGGGAATCGGTATGTGTTTCAGACGCCCAGAGGACATGGATCTAGTGATGAGTGCAGAATGTCTGCTGGGAAAACAAGAGTCTTACAGCGTTGGCAACTCATAACACCGCTGTCAGAAGCTGCAGATCGAGCGCAACAAGTAGCAAAGGGTTTCAGTTGGTGTTGATGACGCGGTATGCGATCGTGCCTGTCTGGATGGCGTACACCTGGCCTGGCTCTTCGGATCCATCATCGCAGTCGGTGAAGCGGCCTTGGAAGACGGTCATGGGAGCGTAAGCACCAAGGTAGCCAGAGCTGCCGGCACGGATTGTATAGGTCCCGGTGACCCCGGTCGCGACCGACTCGGAGTAGGACTCACCAAACGTGGCGCTGACAGAGAAGCCAAACGCGTCGACGCCCGCCGTGGTAGACCAGCTGCTCTCGATGGTCGAGGTGAACGTCTGGCTGTTGGCGATGGTGCAATCGGTAACGCTGGTTCGGCAGTCGATAATGTCGCTCACACGTGCCACGGTCGACTGGGACTCGTACTGACTTTCGGTGATGAAGCCGCCGCATTGAGAGCCCTGACGCTTGCGGTAAGGGGAGCCACCGCCAGGATAGCAAGTCAAGCCCTCGTTACCATACACAGGTCCAAGGTAGACGCAGCCGCCGCGGGGCTTGATTGAAGCAAGTGCGCTTGGGCCAGTCGGTGGGCAGGTCTGGTCGACGGTAATGACCGACTCAGCAGTCGTGCCGGGGGCAGCCGAGCTGACCCAGAGCGTCTGACCGCCCTGAAGCGCAGGGTCGCCGCAAGTGAACACGCCTGGCTCAAAGCCGCACTCGCCGTCGATCGGCTCTTCGAGCGCCGTGAACTGGTAGGCACTACCCTTGCAATCTTCGCCATCCCAGAAGAGGAGATCGCAGGAAACGCAAACATCGTACTGGCGCTTGACCGCGTTGCTGTTTTCAGTGTAGGTGATGTTGCCCCAGGAACCGTGGCCGACCTTGGTGAGTCGTGCAGGATGGAGCGACGCGGGAGCAGATGCAGGTGCAGGCGCAGCCACCGCGGCGGGCAAAAACGAGTAAACTGCTAGCAGAGCCGCAAGGTAGACGAGCGCGATGGAGCCTCGCTTGCCCCCAGGCTTGAGCGTGTCGGCCGCGTTCGTCGAAGCATTACTAGTTGCGTTGGCCGTAGTGAGCTGGCAGTCAATGTTGCTGATAAAGCCGCGCTCGTATTGGCCACCTTGACCCAGCACGCGACGAGCACAGTCTCCAAAGGCGATGTTGTCGGCAACACTGCCAATGTAGACCACCTGGTTCTTGGCACCGTCCGTGGCGTTGTAGGGACGACTGGCAACGTAACCCTGGTAACAGTTTTGAGCGAGTTCGGTGCAGTTCGAGACGTGGCCGATGCCGCCAAAGGGAGAGCAGGCCTTGTTGGGCTCAAAGAGCTGTGCGTAGTTGCCGTTCTGGATGCAATTCATGGTTGCTGGTGATTGTCCTTTGTCTTGCTTTCTTGCAAGAGAGTGTGATAACAATGGCGCTCTGACGAGCGTGCTTATATGCCTTTTCTTGGTGGCTGCTGCTGATTCGGTGGATGCTATGGTACAGCAAAGAGAAGTGTTCTTGGGACGTTGCTCCGTGACTTGGAAGAGACGCCAAGTCTACGGAGTCGGTCAGCGGTCTGCATGTCGAGAAGGTCAAAGCAATAAACTGGGACACTTGCCCCGTTTGGCAACTCGTAGTAGATCGTGTACCGCCAAGATTTTGCTGGCGAGCTTTGTATTTTGTCGGTGACTTTTGCTCGATTCAGGCGCTTCCGGATGTGAGCAGCAGCAGCGAGATGGGAGTCAGGCACCGGATTCTGCGGGGGCGGAGGCCGGGTCGGGGTGTCTTGTCAAGCCCCGGGGAGGATCGCATGAAGCTTGGCACGGCCAAAGCAAGCCTTGTTCCAAGGTGTTGAAGGACGTTGATTGGATCGGCAAGCAAGACAGGAACAAGCTCTTCTTGGGTATCCAACGGAAAGGTGGATTGCTTCTAGAAACTGCCAAGCCATGACGTTGATGCATGAATCAAGACCATCTCGACTTCGGTGCTTTTGGCGGTGAATTTCTTTCAGCATTTCTACCGCAAAACGACCGCTCATCGCTGCTTCTTTTACGTACACCCCTTGCATCCTTGTCCCGGGTTATGCTTCCAGGAACGTCAAACATGGTTGAAACTGTTCGGGCTGGTGCACATCCTCCACCTTCGTCGACTAGACCAGGGCGGCGGATCTGCGGCAATGAAACATGGCGTGTACCTTTCTCGGGTGCTTCCGGTTCCGAGACGGATAGTTACCACGCCAAGACGCCCGTAAGCTTTGCATGAGCATAAGTCTGCCAAAGCGTGTATCTGACGGATCCGACAGAGAGCGTGGGGGGTTTGCTACAGAGTGAGGCAGGTTCAAAGCAATTCGGTTGTGAACGAGGTCGGCGCAGTCTCTACTTTGCGCGTCAAAAGCAAGAGACGATTGTGCAACGCTTTGTTGACCACGTCGTTTCAGATACTGTAGATCAAGCAAATGTGGTCCTACGTCTGCCCAGCAATGGAAATTGCTAAGCACTTTGGTCTCACAGCAGCATTGATACGTGCGTGTTGAGACTAGTAGCGTTGAAGCATTGAACAACCAAAGGCAACAGCTACAGTAAGGGCAGTGTTCGCAAATTTGCTCAAGGACACCCTCTGCTGGCTCGAAGCAGGGCAATTGATGCCAATGACTAGCCTGTAAGACTCGAGTGGTTTCTAGCATCCGGGACGACAGACTTCTGAGGAAGCGCTATGCCTTTTTTTGCGCAAAGAAGCCGAGGGCTCAGGGTGAGCAAGCAGATTGAAAGAGTTGCGCGCCCATAACAACGACAGCTCATAGTAGTCTAAACCACACAGCTTAAGCAAGGCCTGGTGGTCATTGTAGGAAATGCACAACGTGGTCCTGTCGTGTCTCGAAGCTTGTGGTCTACCAGCGCTTCACAGAACCCACCCCCGGCAGAAGGCAGGAGAACACCGGGATTCAATGGTCTCCGGTCGAGTGGTGTGACGGTTGAGCCAGTTGCACCGAATTACGATATTAGCATGCTCAACCGCCATGCCCGGGATTCCGACTGGCCTCAGGACTACATTGCTGAGCCTGGTCTCGCTCGGTAAGGCAAGCTGGGCATGCTGAGAGTCGGATCATTCATGCCATTTTCTTTACAAGCGAACGACAAGATCATAGGACGCACTCACATTCAGCACCGCAATCACTCGGGCTCCGTTTCAGGACTGGTACGCACGCAGCTCAAGCTTTTGAACACTGAACCAATCGGCCGACATCAATGTTTGAACAGACGATGCAAGCCAAACGATGTCGAGTATCTTTCGAAGAAACGCGCTGCCACCACTACCGGTCGAACGCTCTGGAGCTAGTTCCATTGCCATCCTCGTCAATTGTTGGTGGCGATTGCGCTGTTCACCCCATCAGTGGCTATATCGAGTATATTGACCATGACCACGGCAACGACAGCCACTGAAAGAATCGATCAGCAAGAAAACACGGCTTTGATATCGGCTCGTCAGACTTGGCTAGTACGCCAGATGTCCCGCAAACGGAGACGGATATCACGGTGATTTGACATTGTGTTCAAACAAGACGAGCTCAATGGACTATGACTGTCCGTCGGCCGCATTGCTCTGACCGTTGCGCAGTTGCTCCCGCATTGTTCCGTGCGAAAGCCAAGATC
Organism: Sporisorium graminicola; assembly: GCF_005498985.1. Taxonomy (NCBI): domain Eukaryota; kingdom Fungi; phylum Basidiomycota; class Ustilaginomycetes; order Ustilaginales; family Ustilaginaceae; genus Sporisorium; species Sporisorium graminicola. Next base: position 11,291 of record NC_043734.1, read on the forward strand.
CTCGTTTCAGGAAGTCACGGCGTTGATGGACGGCCTCAGCGAGCTAACCACACATGTGGTACAGCGCGGCTGAACATCAAAGCTCGCTTGCAGACAGCAAAGGGGGACCGAGCCTCGAGGTGGCTGCCTCAGATCTCGGAACGGCTCGAGCGCACTCTCTCGCTGCCAAACTCGCTTCGAAAAACTGCGTTACCATGGTCAAGTGCACCTTGCATCCCGACTCGTAAGACCTTTTGAGACATGTAAGCGCTAGCTTCGCTCGCTTCTGGCTGGTGGGCAGGCGAAAGGGGGTTACCCCGCATGTTCTGTGTTTGGCGGCAAAACCAACAAGACCTGTGGGGCAAGCTGTCAAGGATTGCATGCTGCAGAGTTTCTGATGCCGAACGGAAGCAAGCATGTTTTTTGTGCGGGTGTGTATGCGTGTCACCTGGTGGATCTGCTCGACAACGGAATGCAACAAAGCTGTCGTGTGTACGCCCCAGAAGAGACACCGACATTGCAGTCAGCCAATGGGAGGCTCCATGTTTGCAAACGCTCCCTCCAGCAGCGATCGGTCGAGCTCACCCTAGGGAAAGCGAGCCCTAGTAAAAGGGTTATAAACGGCCATGTCGGAGCCACCCTTTGCCTGCAACCTCGCCGTGTGTCACAACCTCCCTCTCGACAGCACTTGATCCTTCTATATCGCTAGCCATGGCGCCTACTGCAACCCAGGACCCCGTTCCTGTTTCCGTCGCTCCTTCCAAAGCAGCGCAGCCGGGCTATGTCCACCCTACCGACATGCTTCCTTCCGGCTGGCCTACCGCAACCGATCTCTCGGGAGGTGCGCAGCCTCGACGCTTCGAAGGCACCATCTTTGACGTCATGGTACGCGGAGAGATCCCCAAGGAGCTACACGGTACGTTTTACCGCATCATGCCCGACTACGCCGAGGCACCCACCTACTACAAGGGTGGAGAGCTCAACGCGCCCATCGACGGCGATGGCACTGTGGCTGCGTTCCGTTTCAAGAATGGCCGAGTCGATTTCCGACAGCGCTTTGTCGAGACGGACCGTTTCAAGATCGAACGTCGAGCCAGGAAGAGCATGTATGGTTTGTACCGCAACCCGTACACGCACCATCCGTGTGTGAGGCAGACGGTCGACTCGACGGCCAACACCAACATTGTCATGCACGCCGGCAGGTTCCTTGCCATGAAGGAGAATGGCTGTGCATACGAGCTGGACCCCCACACGCTCAAGACACTCGGCTACAACCCTTTCAACCTGCCCTCCAAGACCATGACCGCGCACCCCAAGCAGTGCTCCGTCACAGGCAACCTGGTTGGATTCGGGTACGAAGCAAAAGGGTTGGCCACCAAGGACGTCTACTACTACGAGGTGGACAGCACAGGCAAAGTGGTGCACGATCTGTGGCTCGAATCACCCTGGTGTGCATTTATCCACGACTGCGCCTTGACTCCCAACTACCTCGTGCTCATGCTCTGGCCATTTGAGGCCAAACTCGAGCGGATGAAGGCGGGAGGTCACCACTGGGCGTATGATTACACCAAGCCCATCACTTGGATCACCATCCCGCGAGGTGCCAAGAGCAAGGACGAGGTCAAGTACTGGCACTGGAAGAACGGAATGCCCATCCACACTGCCTCTGGGTTCGAAGACGAGCAAGGTCGGATCATTATCGATTCGTCGCTGGTGCACGGCAATGCATTCCCCTTCTTCCCTCCAGACTCGGAGGAGCAGAGGGCAAAGCAGGAGGCAGACGGTACACCTCGGGCGCAGTTTGTTCGATGGACCATCGACCCGCGCAAGGACAACAAGGAGCAGCTGCCCGATCCCGAGGTCATCCTCGACACGCCCTCCGAGTTCCCGCAGATCGACAACCGCTTCATGGGCGTCGAATATTCGAGCGCGTTCATCAACGTCTTTATGCCCGATCGCAGCGATGGCAACAAGAACGTCTTCCAGGGCCTCAACGGTCTCGCCCACTACAAACGCAAAGAGGGCACCACCGAGTACTATTACGCTGGAGACAACTGCTTGATCCAGGAACCGGTCTTCAGCCCTCGCTCCAAGGATGCGCCCGAAGGCGATGGCTTCGTGCTAGCCATCGTCGATCGACTCGACGCCAACCGAAGCGAGGTTGTGGTCATCGACACGAGGGATTTCACCAATGCCGTCGCTGCCGTTCAACTGCCTTTCGCCATCCGTTCGGGCATTCACGGACAGTGGATCCCCGGTGAGGTCACTCCCGACTTCGAGACCAGGGGACTCGTCGACTTGCCCAAGGAAGAGCACTGGGCTCCTCCTTCCCAGAGTTCCTTTGATCCCAACGCGTAACGCGTTTGTACTCAGATCTTGTTTTACTTTGCTTTGGGGCCGACAACAATCAATCTTTCGCAATGGACTAGACAGGGAAGCTCGAAGACTGAAAGCTCCTTATTCGGTGCATGAGCTGTATCTCAAGTTTCTGACACAAGCTGGATAGTTTGGATGCTGCTGAGTGGACTTGCCATTGACGTGAGGCGTGTTGCCTGTTTTTTTTTGGGCTACGAGTCTGATCCGACGGTTTCGGCCGGTGCTCTCGTCTCTCCTGCAATCGGTATCACCGGACTCGAAGTGATGACCTGCAGGTCGTGCTCTGGATTCGGACCGCTCTGCTCCACGCTGGAAGCTGCAACGGACTCGGCCGTGAGCTTGGACGCATCTCGCATCTTCCTATCCTTGATCGCACCCATCTTCGCCTTCTGTATCAAATCGTCAAACTGCGACTTGTTGCTCTTGATCCACGTGGTTTTTTGCCGATCGACATGTGCTGAGTGGTCCTTGGCCGACACCTTCGTACGTTCCCATGCTGCCAGATCTTTACGGAGCTGCGAAGGCGTGCGTCTTGCTTTGGTCGAGTCGAGGTTGGCGTTCCAAATGTTGATCCACTGACGATGTCGTTCGACCATCTTTTCCTTGTCGCCGGCGGTGGGCAGACCGGCGTCGTCGAGCAGTTTGCGTAGGTCGCGTTCCGACTTGAGACTGTACTGCGGACGAACAAGCCGCTTTTCATTCGCCATGCTTGACGACGACGCATCTGTATTGGTCGAGGGAGAGGAGGCGGTAGCATTCTTGGTAAACCAGGATGAAGTCGTCTTGGCGGGTTTGGGTGCTAGACCTCGCTCCTCAGCCGATGGCTCAGGGAAACCGTCGTAGCAGCCTGCACTGTCGAGATGCCGATTCAGGGCGGTAACGGTGAACTTGTGACGGCATATGGGACATTCGACCAGGTCATCGGCTTTGAGTTGTCGATCTGAAGTTGTGGGATCGTTAACGTGCCGCTTTGATGGCGATGAATGTGAGCTCGCACCAGCAACCCCATCAACATAGTCGGCATCGCAGCGGTCGTCGTCGTCGTCGCCGTCGTCTCTCGTGCCTCGATCGTCCTGATCATCGTTGATTCTGTCGGTGAGGTCGTATTCGTCTTCGTCGTCTTCGACAGTGAGGGGAGACGAACGCGACCCTGCTGATTGTTCGACTAAGGAGCTGCGTAGATCGGTCTTGATGCGTTTGGACCTGCGTGGGCTCGCGCCGCCGGAGGGGAATGAGGCACCATTGGTATCGGCTTGTGGACGCTTGGTTGCGGCGGAACGACTAGATTCCGCGTGTTGCTGTGGCGGAGGAGGATGCCGTGCTTGCGTCTGAAGGCGAGCAAGAAAAGAACGAGACTTCTTCCACTCGATGGCCGTAACCTCGAGGACGGGCTGTGGTATCAACTCGGAGTCATAGGCCTTTGTCTGCCTGCACTTGGGACAGAAGCTGCCGCTGTTTCCGGATTGGTTGATGTGTGTGCGGATGCATGTGGAGCAGAAAGTATGATGACAGCTCTTGATCGAGACAGGTGAAGTGTAGATGTCGAAGCAGAGGTCGCAGCGCAACGAGGCGTCGAGGTTCTTGAGAGTGACAAAGTCGTCTAGCCAGTCGGAGGGGTCGGTGACGTCGTCGAATGAATGAGCCACCGATGTTTGCATTGCGGAGGGAGACGATGCCGGTGGTGATCCGAAGAGATGCGAGATGCGGGACTGTTCCGAACCGATTTGGGGAATGCGCAGGAGAAGAGTCGCAGCGACCGGTGATCCGCTGGCGACCGTCTTCCGATAGCGATGGTCGGAGTGTCGCCGAGTGCGATAGCTTTGGTGGAGCGGAAGGACGGAGGTGCTGGACAGAATGGTCCGCTTTGTGATTGTGTGGAGAGAGACAGCTTTTGCTTTCCGCCACTTGGCTGTCACAATCGTTAAAGGCGTGGTGTCGGTCGGATTGCTCAGCTTTTGACGAAACATAGCCGACTCGCAGAGGAAAGAGCAGCAAGCAAGATTCCAATTTACGCGAACTATACTGAGTGTCACGCGTCGAGCCTCCTCCCTTCTCTCTCTCTTTTCTTCTCTATCCTCCACTCTCCAGACCATCCGGCTTCGATGGCAGTACGACTGACAGCAACTTATTCACAATCTGCGGGCGAGTACAACATGAATCGGTTTCTTGGCGCAGTTGGTTAGCGCGTCTCCTTAACAATTCTGATCTACTTCTTCAGATCGTTAGGGCTTACGGAGGAGGTCGCCGGTTCGAACCCGGCAGAAATCATTTTTTGCGCGAAACTCACCTCGCCATCGCAATCGCGACAACGCTGATACATACCACCATACAATAGAAGCAGCAGGCAGGCCGAGGGACGGGTTGGCAAGTGTTGTGGTGGAGGTGTTTGATTGCATGGAACTGGCACAACGGCAGCGAGCGAGCCATGCTGGTGTTCAAGACGTTGGCTGGCATGCGACGTCGGTGGATTCAGCAGCTGGTGTCCATCCATCCGCACTCCTGTAGCCCCTGTTGATGACTCCAAATTGCGACTGTTGCTGCCGCTCATCATTTTCGGTAGCAAATCGACGTCGAGCTACAAGAGTGAAATAACGGTTGGAAGAGGTGTGCGTTTCGCTGTGCAACTCTGAACAATCAATGGCTGAGCCAAATTGCAAGCGAAGCAAATGGCGGCAACTCGAACCGACTCGACCAACACCAGACGTTTCTGCTCAGCCGGCTCGCTTCGAGCACATCGTCGATTTAGACTCTTTCATCTGTTCCGATTTCTGTTTGGGTGGAATCGGGAAAAGAAGCGTTACCGAAGAAGAAAAGGAAGAGAGCAAGCGACATGAGCGACACGAGACGGCACGGCGACACGTACGAAGCAGCGTGCTCCAAAGACGGACAGTCGCGACCAACGAACGAACGAACTTCAGGGTCGAGAGAGACAGAGACCGAGACAGAGACCAAAGAAGCGAAAATCCAAATTTTGGAAAAGCGGAAAAGCAAAAAGCCACAAGCCAAAAGCCAGCCGTCGTCGTCCGGCACAGGCCACTCGAGACGTCTGATCGCGACCGCACCGAAATTTCACAAAGTGTACCCGCCCGTGCCTGTTGGTGGTCAAGCAGCCGCGAGCGACAAAAATTGAGTTTTAGCCAACAGAGTCACACGCAAGCACACAGACGCACACAGCGAGCACGCCGTTGTTGCCGTCGCTGTCGTTGCCCCACCCCTTGGCATGGCGAAGAGCACCAAGCAAGCAGGCAACCCAGCAAGGTCACATGCATCTTTTGCTCGTCGTCGTCACCTTTCCGTCACATCCATCTTTTCTTCCCCACACACGGCTGTCGATTTTGGTCTGACACCACCACCACCACCTATCATCACTGTCGTTCATCCCGTTCCCTACCTGCTGAACAGTCAGTCACAGTCCCGGAGTCGCCTCGGCACTGACTGGCCTGTCCGTCTCTTCCTTCTCGGCACCGCACCCTTTCCTGTGCACAGTCACATATTCTCGCAGTCTTGGCACCATCGGCTTCTGTCTCCGACATTGCATCTTGGCTAGCGGAACCCACGGCGCTCCGACAGTGAAACGACCTTGGTTCACCTCATCGGCCTTTCCGTTCCTTCAGTACTTTAGGCTGGGTCAAGTCAACTTTGGCTGTGTTCCGTGCCCATCGATCTCTTCCTCGTTCACCACTACCCACGCCATCCCTTTAACACGATGCGAGTTTAGCTCAAGACACCGCCACGATCCATACTTCATCACATACCCCAACTGCACAGAAAAGCAAGACACAGCACACCTAACCAACCTATCGCTCTTCAAGCTTCGCATCGACTGGCGATCGCCCGTTCACTCGCCTCTTCAGCATTCAAGCCCTCCCTCTCTTCGCGGCATCACGCTCGTCCTCGCAAACATAGCACATTCAAGCGACCGCCCCTTTCATAGCCTCTGTCGATTCGCATCATGTCTGGTAAGTGTGCAACTCATTGACGCCCATGCAGCGACAAGCACGACCCTCTGACTTTCGCCCGCCCCTGCCCTCCTACAGCCACAGAAGAGGTCGTCAAGCGCGAAACCGACGCGGTTTCATCACCGCCTCGCAACGACGCCTTGACCCTCGAACCAGAGCAAATTTCCCGTCCGTCCTCAGCACCTATCAAGGCGGACGACCACGATCGACCTAAGCTCGGCAGGCCAAGACGCGACTCGTCTCCTCTCTCCGATGTTCCTCCAAAGGCCGAAGGGCGCTCCTTCAAGAGGGAATCAGCCGACCATGATGAGGATGACGACAACGACGATCACGATGACGGCGAAAAGGACGTCAAACCCACCCATCAGCAGCTGGATCGTGTAAGAGCCGCTTCCCCAGCTTCCTCCAGAAACAGCACGCCCTCCCGCTCCTCAGCCAAGCCCGACCGCAAGCATTTGCTCGAGGCCGAAAACGACCCGGACCTCTACGGACTTCGACGATCCGGTCGCGCCAGCAGAAAGTCGTACAACGACCAAGACGGCGAGTCGGATGACCCAGACGCCTCCGTCTCGTCTCGACGTCGTCATCTCGTCAAAGGCGGTCGTGGTTCCGTTCGCAGCTCCGTCCAGGCCAGCGATGACGATGACGGCGAGGGTGACGCTGACGACGATGATGACCAGGACGACAGCGACGATCCCGAGGATGATGAGTTTGGTCCAGCCAAATCGAAGAAGAAGCGCAAGCAAAAACGCACGGCAACTACACGACTCTCTTCCGCCGATCTCGAGGCTTCTCGTATCTCGAGCAGGAACGGCCGCCGCATCCCCAACTACACCGACGACTACGCTGACCTCGGCGACGATGATCCCTTCGAGGATGAAGCCGATATTCAAGCACAAAGGCGTGCCCAAGAAGCTGGCGACGTCGAAGAAGAAGATGTCATCGAGAGCATCGTCGGTCACGAACGACACGAGGATCGTCTTGACGACAAGGAGGACATCCCCACCCAAAACCTCCGCTTCATCGTCAAGTGGAAAGGCTACTCCCACCTCCACGACACCCACGAAACGTACGATTTCCTCAAGCGCTACCGTGGCTTCAAGCGCGTCGACAACTACATCAAGTCGGTCTTCCAGCGCGAAAAGCTGCTCCTCTCCGATCCGCACGCCTCACGCGAAGACATCGAGGCGCTCCAGATCGAAAAGGAGCGGCAGGCCGAGCTTATTCAGAGCTTTAAGACCGTCGAGCGCATCATTGCAGAGCGCAACAACGACGCCAACAAGGATATTCCCTATCCGCATCTTGCCTACCTCGTCAAGTGGAAGGGTCTTCCTTACGGCGATTGCACCTGGGAAGCAGAGGAAGAGATCAACGAGATCGCACAGGACGCCATCTCGGCCTACGTCGAGCGCTCCGCCTCATCCACCGTTCCCTGGCGTTCGCAAAACTTTTCTCAGGGCCGTCCCAAGTACACTCGTATGACCGAACAGCCGGCCTACATCAGCGCAGGTACACTCAAAGACTTCCAGATGACTGGTCTCAACTGGCTCGCCTACCTCTGGAGCAAAAACGAGAACGGCATCCTCGCCGACGAGATGGGTCTTGGAAAGACGGTCCAGACCGTTTCGTTCCTCTCGTACCTCTTCCACTCGTGCTACCAGTACGGTCCGTTCCTCGTCGTCGTGCCCCTCTCGACGCTCCCCGCCTGGATGAACCAGTTCGAGCACTGGGCTCCCGACCTCAACGTCATAGCCTACATGGGCAACAGCGCCAGTCGAGACATGATCCGCGAGTACGAGTTTGGCCCGCCCAAGAAGATGAAATTCAATGTGCTCGTCACCACCTACGAGTTCATCCTCAAAGACCGTGCCGAGCTCGGCCAGATCAAGTGGCAGTACCTCGCCGTCGACGAAGCGCACCGACTCAAGAACTCGGAAGCACAGCTGTACGAGGCGCTCAACAGCTTCCACGCCGCGGGCAAGCTGCTCATCACGGGCACTCCGCTCCAGAACAACGTCAAGGAGCTCATCGCCTTGCTGCACTTTCTCCGCCCCGATCAGTTCGACCTCGACGTCGATTTCGATATCAACGACGTCGATCAGACTGTCATCAAGGAGCTGCACGAGAAGCTCGACAACGTCATGCTTCGGCGTCTCAAGAAGGATGTCGTCAAGGAGCTCCCCACCAAGTCTGAGAAGATCCTTCGTGTCGAAATGTCGGCCATGCAGCAGCGCATGTACAAGGCCATCCTTACGCGCAACTACTCGCTTCTCAGTGGGGCCACTACGGCGCAGTTCTCGCTTCTCAACGTCGCCATCGAACTCAAGAAGGCGTCCAACCATCCGTACCTCTTTGACGGCACCGAAATCATCTCGGACAAGCGCGAAGAGACGCTCAAGGGACTCGTGATGCACAGTGGCAAGATGGTGCTGCTTGACAAGCTCTTGGCACGTCTCAAAGCCGACGGACACCGCGTGCTCATCTTCAGCCAGATGGTCCGCATGCTCGACATCCTCTCGGACTACATGTCGCTGCGCGGCTACATCCACCAGAGGCTTGATGGCACTGTCTCGTCCGAGGTGAGGAAGAAGGCCATCGAGCATTTTAACGCAGAGGGCTCACCCGACTTTGCCTTCTTACTCTCGACGCGCGCTGGTGGTCTGGGGATCAACCTCGAGACAGCCGATACAGTCATCATCTTTGACAGCGACTGGAACCCGCAAAATGATTTGCAAGCTATGGCTCGCGCACATCGACTCAACTCCAAGTTCCACGTCAGCGTGTTCCGCTTGCTCACCAAGGACACGGTGGAAGAAGACGTGCTGGAGCGGGCCAAGCGCAAGATGGTGCTCGAGTACGCCATCATCCACCAGATGGACACCTCCGGGACAAATTTTGCTCCGAAAGCATCCGCCAAGAACCAGCAGCAATTCAGCAAGGAGGAGCTCGGCGCCATTCTCAAGTTTGGCGCGCAGAACATGTTCAAGAGCGACAACGAGGATGGTCAGCAGAAAAAGCTCGACGAGATGGATCTGGACGACATCCTGTCGCACGCCGAGGCGCACGAGACCGAGGTGGATCCCACGGGCAGTTCGGCCGGTGGCCAAGAGTTCCTCAAGTCGTTTGCCCAAGTGCAGGACTTCAAGGCCGATTTGAGCTGGGACGACATCATCCCCCTCGAGGAGCGTCAAAAGGCCGAGGAGGAAGAACGCAAAAAAGCGGTCGAGGAAGCCGCTGCTGCTGCCAGCTCTTCGCGCCGCCGTGCTGCAGCTCAGGTGGCTCCGGGCGCCTACGACAATGGGGAGGGCGACGATCGAGCCACCTCGCCCGGTGCGTCGAAGGATGCGGCCAAGCGATCGCGCAAGACGGCGGCGCAGCGTTCCGTCGAGTTGAAGGAGCGCGATCTGCGTGTGCTCATCCGCGGCATCCAGCGTTGGGGTGATATTCGCTACAAAGCGGATCCGATCATCAAAGAGGGCAAGCTGCAGGACAAGAATCGACAGGTGCTCTACCAGATTTCGGACGAGCTGGTCAAGACGTGCGAGGATGCCGTGGCGGAACACCAAGCGTTCATGAAGGGCAAGCAGGAGCGTGGCGAAGAGATTTCGTCAGCGCTGCGTCAGAAGGCGGTGCTGGTGGCGTGCCGTGGCATCACCGGTATTAATGCTGAGACGGTGCTGATTCGCCACTACGACCTGCGCCTGCTCGCCGAGACGCTTGACAATGTCGAGGAGCCGCTCGAGTGGCGTGTGCCTTCGGAGCATCTCAAAGCTACGCTTAATTGGGCAGGTGGTTGGGATGCCAAGGACGATGCCATGCTGCTGGTCGGTATCTGGAAGTACGGCTTCGGTGCGTGGGAACAGATCGAAGCCGATCCGGATCTGAACATGGCGGGCAAGTTCTTTTTAGAAGAGGGCAAGAAGGCCAACCAAGAGCCTTCTGCAGCTGAAAAGGAGGCCCCTCGAAGCGCAAGTGGAAGCGGCACTTCGGGCCCTCCTCAGAGCAAGCCTCGTCCGATTCCCAACGCCATTCACCTGGTTCGTCGCGGTGACTATCTGCTCAAGGTGTTGCGCGAGTACGATGACAATGCCAAGGCATACCAGAAGAGTCTCACGGAAGGTGGAGCCCCTAAGAGCATCAAGAAGGCGCGAAAGAGCCCCTCGCCGACCAACTCGCCTGCTCCTGGTGGCAAATCAGGACGAGGCGGCAGTGGCAACGGCGGTGGCGCTGGAGCAGCAGCAGCATCGGACAAGCGTCGAACTGCGCCGGTCTACTCTTCGGACTCTTCGGACGAGAGCGAATATTCCAGCATGGACGAAGCCGAGTGCAAGGAGCTGATGCGACCGTGCAAGAAGCAGCTCAAGCGGTTGAGGGATGGTACGGATCACTTGGAGCGCGATCAGAAGGTGTCGGTACTGAAGGAGTGTCTCTCGGCGATTGGTGGACACATTGACCATCTGCTCGAGACCAAATTCGCGAGCTTGTCGGCCAAGGAAAAAGACCGATGGTTCCACCACCTCTGGGCGTTCAGTGCATTCTTCTGGCCGAAGAAGGTCAAGCCATCCAAGCTGCGTGCCATCTTCAACAAGCTGGTCATGAATGGACCCGCAACAACTCCGACACCAGCAGCGGCGACAGCGGCGAGCGCGATCCCGGCAACGGCAGCAGCAGGCAATAATGGCGGGGCAGGTTCACCAGCCGCCGTGGGCGGACGCATCAAGTCGGAGTCGGCGGCGGCAGAAGGAGGAGCGGGCGAGAACGGAAGTACCAACCACACGCCAAGTGCTCCGAGTGAAGTGAAGCGCAAGGCGAATCCGCTACAGGATGCGCCGATCCCCAAGAAGCCACGCACATCGATGGAGCCTTCTTTGAGCGGTGGCGGCGGACGAAACAGCTACGGCAACGGCTACGGAGGATCGCCGAGTGGAGCCAACCTGCCCCATCCGCCTACATACTATTCGCCGCAATCGGGCGGATATGGCCAAGGACACGGACACCACGCTGGACTTCCTCCTCCGCCGCCCTCTGGACCCCATTATGGTTCAGGTGGTCGCGACCCGTACCCGCCAGCATATCCGGATCGACGTGACTCGCCGTACCGAGAGGGTCGAGACCGAGAGTACCGCGATGGAAGGTATGGCTATGCTCCACCGCAGCCGCCGTCGGGTGGAGCCGGTGGCTATGGAGGGTATCAGTCGTCGTATCCGCCACCTCCTCCGCCTCCGCATGGCTACGACTACCGCCGTTGAGCTGCTCAACGTGGGCACGCAACTATGTGCGCTGCATCAGAAAAGAGAAATGCAAAATGAACCGGCTCTGATTGTTTCCCGAATGCTGTCTGTACGAAGTGTGGGCCTGAGGCTGAGTGAGTGAGGCGAGGGAGAAAGAAGGCGGATCGGCGACGGATTTGAATTTGGCATTAATCTGCCAATCTGTTCTGATGAGTTGGCCAAGTGTTGGTTTTGAATGCCGAGGAGGCATCGCAGCTGCAGCCGCACGAACTAACAGGAGATGCGTGTCTGCGTGATTGATTTGTGTTGCTTTTCAAAGTTGGAATGGTCAGTGCCCACACTAAAAGCACACACTCGGATTGCAACGCCATCACCGTACGGAGTCTTGCCTTGATACTATCACATCATCCACATCGCATTGGATCCGGTCGGATCGATCGACGACTCAGCATCTTGATTCAGCAGCAACAGCAGCAGCTCCTGGTTTCGATTGGATACGCCGCCTGCTCTGAAACTCCGCGTCGAGAGCGATCAAACGGGAGATTTGGAGTGCGGCGCATTTCTGCTGCTTTGTGCGCTGTCTCTCTACGATTTCTCGTCTCCGATGCGACTCTACAGTGCTGAGTAAAGGGATCATCATGTCGGTATCGCCGTCATCGTCATCGTCGCCATGGCTCGCTGCGTCGTCATCATCGACATCTGCACCAGCAAACGACACTGATCCATGGGCTGCCACGACTATCAACTCGGGCTTGCTTGCTCCTCAGCAACAGCAACTACGCAGTCGCAGATCGTCTCCTTCTCTGCCTTTGAGCTCGAACACACAGGTGGTCGATCGTCATCCTTTACGCTCTCCTTCACCCGGTCACGGCGTGGCTGGCCCTTCCAACCTCCTCGATCGTCCTAGCGCTGCTCCTAGAAGACCTTCTGCCGTCGCTTCGGAATGGAAGGCTATCGGCGCTGGACTGGCGGGTCTCTTTGGTGCAGGCTCTCATTCAGCTAGCCCCTCGTCCAGTTACAGATGGCCTGCTGATCCTGCATCTTCGAGCATCTCCAAACGCGCTTCTCGACAGTCTGCATCGCATGCTGGGAACCTCATTCATAATGACGACGACGACGATGATGATGATGATGATGATGATGATGAAGCTCGCAAAGGTCGCCCCATCAATACTGTCGAAACAACACTAGATCGTTTGGAAGATTGGTTTGGACTCAAACAGCAGCAGCAGCAGCAGCAGCAGCAATCATCCTTCTCCTCCGGCGCACCTTCACATCGTACAGCTGCAGTCTCCTCTACATCGCACGGCGCGGATACAGAGCAAGTGCGCGTCCTCATTCATCCCGTCGCTCCAACAGATACTTTACCTTCCTTGGCTCTCCACTACGGTGCCGATATCCAGGTGCTGCGCAAATCGAACAAGCTCTGGCCTGGCGACCCGGTGCAGATTCGAAAAGTCATCTACATCCCCGTCGACAGCTGCAAACATCGTCCACCTAACGCAGAGATCAAAGTGGTGCCAGCCACACGAGGCACCGTAGATGCGACAAGTGCAAACACCCTCGTTTTTGTGCCGAGAGCAGAAGAGGAGGATCTGCTTACTGGTACGCCTACTGCAGAGATCGCACAGCCCAGTTTCATGGCAGACAACCTAGCTGCAATGCGCGTTTCAGATCCAGTGAGCAACTTCATGCCAGACACCAACAAGGCGTACACCGATTCGACGTCGTCTGCACCTGCGCTCTTTGGCACCTCTCTCACTCGCGCTGGTTCGATCAATGATGTCAAGCAGCAGCAGCAAACGTCCTCAACGTCGTACCCCACCAGCTTAACACCGTCACTTCGAAACCTAAACCAGCAGCACTCTCTACCAAAGGACAAGCTTGCAACCGGCAGTAGCAGCAGCTTCGGTGGTGGCGGTGCCGGCGGCTCCAACACCCCAAGCGTTGCAGCTTCGGCTTCGGCTGCCAGTTCCGGGTTCGTACCACCACGCCAGCCTTTGCACGTGGCCAAAGTGCCTGCCGAACAGCTGCGATTCTTTGCCAACGATGCAAAAGCTTCTTCCTCATCGAATCGCAAACCCTGTCCTGGGGATGTCGATTATCGACCTGGTGAGAGTGGCATTGACGATCTGTTAGCTTTGGGCACCCAACAGCAGCAGCAGCACAACAACGGCGTTCGACCTGAACTGAGCCGTCAGTCGTCCATCAGCAACGTATCGCGCTTCAACGACGACGATGAAGAAGAAGACGAATGGAAACCGAACACTTGGCACTTTGGCAGCAGTGGGTCAACCCACAACACGCTTAATCCCGCGCCGAGGAGTGACACGAACGGAGCAGACTCGTACACAGGCTGGAACGACGCTCCTCCACCACCCAACGCCATTGTCGCAAAAGCTTATGATGGCGGCAAAGCATACCAAAAGCGACAGGCGCAGAAGTCACATCGTTTGCTATACGATCTGGCTGCGGGCTTGCCGGCCAACACTGGCGCTGCGAGTAAATGGGCGAGACCGATTCAGTTTGGTGATTCGCTGCCCAGTGGCGTCGATGCTGGCTCGTCAGCGGTCAGATCTGCTTCGGCAAGTGGTAGTAAGGGTAAAGGTGGATTGGGCAAGCTGTTGGACGACACAATTCGGGGCAGGATCAGTGTCGAAGCTGCATTAGAGGGGGCGCTGGAAGGTGTGCGTGGGAAAGCTTCGCTGCCGCAGACAAGGATCGGCCCACCGCCACCATCAGCAAGGTCAGTGACAAGAACAGCAGCGACAGGACAGCCTCGTAGTCAACCTGCCTACTCTCCTTACTCTCCAGCGGCCGCACCGACACCACCACCACCACCTCCTCCTCTGCAAGGCGCGCAGGGTGCATTGATCGACCCGCTCTCCTCTTCGTCGACTAACAACACGATGCGATCCTATGTCCCAGCTTCCGGGCTGGAACAGCGGAGAAAGGTCGACTGGGCCAAAGGCAAAGACGATTAGAACTAGACTTGCCAGCCGGACAGAGAACCTTCGTTGTCCAACACACACATGCTCGAGAATTCATGCTGTACTTCCTCATTCGCATTGAGAATTGCTGCAGACATCTGGGTTTTGATGTATGCGGTACACACACGCATGGGTTGCATTGCGAGTGGCTGCCGCCTCGGGTGTGACTCGTTTGAGACGGCGATGCTGGGTTTGTGAAAAACCGTTGTAAGGCAGAGACGAACGCGCTGTGGCGGCAAGACGTGACTCCGCCGGAAGAGAGTGTACCAAATTGAATTATTCAGTAGAACCCTGGAAAAAACGCCGAGAAGCATTGCCGAGCTCCAAGGTAGCGGCGACAACCGTCGAGATTGTGTGACAAGACGGTACGATACATATTGTTGGATCGGATAAGAGCGTTTGTGTTGTACTGCCATCTCTTTCCCTTCTACAACACCCTATTTGGAAGCGGTCAACGACCACAGCGCAGAAGCAAGAGCGAACAGACGAAACCGGGATGACTCTGCCGCCGACGACCACCTTGGTGGCAACACCGAAGGCCTATCTCCATCTGACACAAGCGCAGCTGTCGACGCTCCAGCTGCGCGTCTACCGCCATACCCGCTATGCACCAGCGCCGGAGAGCGCTCTGCAGACCTTTGTCGACTTGATCAACGCCAGTTTCGCGGGGCCTTACCATGATGAGAACTTCGGGCTGGATCACCCGCGCTATAAGAGCTTGCAGACGCTGAGGGATGACTTGGATCCCGAGGCGGAGGGTGAGGATGGGGGCAGGGAAGAGGGAAAGAGCGGCGGGTGGTTGTTTATGCTCTTCCTCCCGTCGTCTGCTACTGTCGATGGGGAAGCTGCTGGGGGGGTCGCAGTAGCAGGAGCCAAAGTGACCTTCAGCGGAGCCGGGATGGACGGCGGGCCGTCGGTCCACGTTCTCCCCAACCCGCTCTACACCCCACCCGCCGTTTACCCTTCCTTGGTGTACTACCTCGGCGCACTGGGCACCATCACCCCGCGCTCCGGCCCACTCCTCCTCACCCACATCAAGCGCTACCTCTCCACCCTGTCTCCGAACTACGTCCTCAAGGCCTACACCGTCGCCGAATGGGGCGTCAACCCGCACTTCAGCATCCCCCAGGATTCGCCATTGGTGCGGTTCTTTGAGAAGCAAGGTTTTAGGGTCCAGGATTACGCATGGAAGGCCAAGGGTACCTGGGGCAGCTTTTACGGGGGGTGCTTGTGCAGTATTGAATATGTGCATCTGGGTCTTGGGGAAGACAAGTAACGTTACAAGATCGACCGAGGAAGGGAGCCAGCATCGGTTCCGCACATTCATGCCTGCGCATCAAGGTGGGGCACGCAGGCTGCGGGTCCACTCGGCGTGCATGATCGTCGCTGCGGAAAAAGGGGCTTGCAAAACAGAACGAAGGCCTTCACGCCGACGACTCGTCGACGACGAGGATTGAGAAGGAAAATGGCACACGGGCGAGACATAGACACAGGCGGCACCAGTCAATGCCGAAGCAAAAGCGTGGAAGGTTTGGCTCGCGGTGATGGTTCTGGTGGGATGAGGTCACTACAGATGTCGCATTCCATGTCAAGGAGGGCAGCTCATGCATCCACTCAGGAGCTTGACATTTGCTCTTCCATTTCCTTCTGCAATCAATCTTCGCACATGAAAAGTCTGTACGTTCCGCCCGACATGGCACACTCTGGTAATCCAATCATCGTCATACGCCCGCCCGCCCCCAATGGCCCACCGTCGTGAATGCCGTCGCGGAAGGCTTGCCTCGAATCACTCGTTATCAGCCTTGTGCCTCTTGCCTTTGCCCATTGTACGATCCGTTGCATCATTAGGCGCATGCGGCAGCTGCTCCGAAGAGTTCTTGTGGCCCGACCACTGTGTATTACCAACCCAACCGAAAAGGAGACAGCAAAAGGGGTCAGGACCTCTGACTCCACGCAGACCGCACCACTACTGTTGAACCGAAGACAGTGATTATCAAAAGGAAAGATAGAGGGAACGCTACCTTGGGAATATCGTCGTCGAGATCCATGACTCGTTCATCGTAGAAAATATGCGCTGTGGGCGCAAACGCTGCGGGAACATGCTTGTCCTTGAACACGAACGAAGACGGGTACGCCATGACCATGTTTCGGCCCTCGTCGCTGTGTGGGGCACCAGGAGAGAAGAGGAGAGTAATTGTTCAGCGAGACGAAGGAACAATCAGGTTCGGTGTGTCAGCAAACCATTCCGACTTTCCTCTCCTGCCTCGTCAACGCATCAACACCGCTGCAGGTTCGAAAACAGGCGTGCGTCTCGTCGAGCCGGACACGCTCCCAATACCACCGCTGTTTTCGAGGGTCTGGCGGATGAAAACTCACGCCATAGGGGATCGACAGTTGCGACAACTGATCTTGCACGGAACACTGTGTTCGCTATGACCCTCTTGAGTACTGAAGAAATCCAAGTCGAGCGGATCGCAGTGCTGGGCCAAGCGTACCGAGGTCTTGTGGAACAGCGCTGCCCACTGGAAGGGCGCTCCGTGCAGGCGTTGGCATTGCGTACAGTGGCAGTGCTTGGCGTCGATCGGATCGCCGTGGTATTCGAATTCGACTGAGACGATGAGCGTCCAGGATATACATTTCGCGTGGCAAGCGTCAGGACAGGTGTTCCGTTTGCGCGAGCATTTTAGCTTCGTCCAGCGGTTTCAGGGACTTACGCTTTCCACACCAACACTTTGCGCGGTACTTGACTTGGAACTCGTCCGATTGCCAGCTGTAAGGGGGCTGGTCGTGCAAAAAGACGGCGAAAGTAGACGAGGTTGTCCCTGTCAGCTAACCCTTTCCTCGAGACGAGAAGTGCTGCGGGTTTGTGCACGAGCCGCTCACCTTCTGAATGTAGCCTACTTCGCGACCACCGTTCTTAGCCGGAATAGGACCTTTCCATCCCGCTGTTGGTTTTGCCCACCCATGTAAACAAGCGCAAAGTCAGTCATGGTCTCTAAATGCTGCGATATCGCCCAGAAGCCCTCTGTATCTGCTATGCTGGACTATTAGGAGGAGAAGAGCAAAGCTTACTGTTGGGCGGTTGCTTGATGTCGTGCCCCTGACTAGACTGTTTTGCGTTAGTATTGCCGTTGTTGGCTTTATTGCCGTTTTGACTCGTCATGATGGCGGTGGCGGTGGTGGCGAAGTCTCGTTTGTTGGAGAGTCGGTGAGGATTCGAGGTTGTGTTAGGAGAAGGGGAAGCTTGCAGCAAATGAGTCGAAGCAGAAGGTAGAGCGAGGTGCTTTCGGGTCAACTGAGACGTGAAAGAACTTGTCTTGGTCAAGAAAGAGGAGCTCAAGCGCATCCTTTGGCGGCGGCTGTTGGTGCAGGGAGATAAAGATTCGACCTCAACAAAGTTATTCGAGTATCGAAGGGCCAGAAAGAAGAAACAAGGGAGAAGGAAGGAGGAGATTGTAGCGGAAGGAGAGGCTCCATTTATATCGGCTTTCGTCATCTGGAAGAAGTTGCTTGCTGTCGCTCCTCCACTACTCGCAAGCTTAGGAAGCGTGGCATACTGTAGCGAGAGCTCAACGGGGAATGGCGAGAGGGGAGAGGGCTGTCAGCGTCGGGCGCAAGATCGACGCAAGCCTCAGACAGCAGAGCAGTCATATGCGCACATTCTCAGCAAAACAACCGAATGCACAGCTGACGAGAGACAGGAGAGAGACAGAGAGAGAGGCGGTGGCTGCTCACGTCAGATTGAGCCACACTGGAAAGCTGGCCACTGTCGCGTGACAGCTCGTTTAGCTGCACCCTTGCAAGAGCATGTGGGAAACCTGACCTAAGTGTGACACCAGAGAAGCGAGGCAAAGTGGAGCTATAAAGCCATCAGTCATCTTGTTTCTCGTATCATATCGCGTTTTGGCGCTTTTGACAGTCATGTCCCTTTGTGCCATCTTCCGAGAATAGTAGAGCCAAGAAAAAAAAATAAAAGAAGAAAAACCGTGAAAAGCAAAAAAAAAAAAAAAAAAAAAAAAAAAAAAGGGAAAAAAGAAAGGAATGCCCCGTACTGGGCTCGAACCAGTGACCTTCTGTTGTAACAAACTCAGCTTTGTGCTGAGGCATCGTGTATTAGACAGATGCGATAATCCAACTACGCTAACGAGGCCTGTATGTGATTGTTTAACAATTATGTCTATAGACTATGTGCGGCAAACACACGGGTGGGCTTTTGCAAGGAGGATCTGAAGCAGTGAGTGAAAGGATATTGAAAGTCGAGGCGAGATGTCGGCAATCCAATCACACTTGCGGAACAGACGCCGATAGAAGGTGTTCGAGTTGGCGGAGAGAGTGCAGTGGGCTAGCAGGACCAACGCGACCGTGCTCGGAGCAGGACACAAACTCAATGCTGACAAGCCCCAGTTGCATCTATCTACGTTGATTGGGGCAGATGTGTCCCACCATGGCTCAATGTAGGCGATCAGTTCCTCCGACATGCTGGCAGTTGTCATTGCACCGGCGGCTGCATCAAATATCAAAAAGGAGATTGCATTTCTTATGGCGATTCGTCGTCTACTGCACTCAACAATGCGCGCGAGCACGCTTAAAGAGCCGAAGCACCAGTGATAATGTCGACCAAGTCGTTGGTGATGGCGGCCTGTCGACCACGGTTGTAAAGCATGTTGAGCGACGAGATCATGTCACCAGCGTTCTTGGAAGCGTTGTCCATGGCGTTTCGCTTCGAGTTGATCTCGGAAGCGTGACCCTCGACGAGGGCAGCGAAGATGGCGTTGGCAAAGGCAAACTCGGCCAGGTCCTTGGTCACGTCGTCCTCCTGCTCGTACAGCTTGAACTGGGGAGCGTTTCGCAAAGCATCCTCGGAGAAGACCTCGATGACGTCCGACTCGAACGAGATAGCCGAGACGTACTTGTTGTAGATGAGGTTGACCTTGTCAAATTGGAGTCCAGACTTGATGATCTGGTCGGCAATGGCGGTGGCATCGGCAAAAGTCGGGACGTCCTTGCCGATCTGGTTGAAGGAGAGAGCAATGTTCTTGGGAAGAGCACGGCCAAGCTGGGCCTTGGACTTTTCGCCGAGAACAACGACGGCGGGACCGTCGGAAGAGCTGGCATCGCCGGCCGAGGCGCCGATCTTCTTGAACTCGGCCTTGGTTCGCTTGGTGACGGACGAGTGGATACCGCCGCAAAGACCCTTGTCGGAGGAGACGACGATGAAGAGCTGCTTGCCGCCCTCAGGAGCAACGGCCTCCGAGTTGGTGAAGATCTCTGTGAGCGGGAAGCAGATAGGATTACGAGTTTAGATGCTGTGTTATTGTGAAGTCGTCGCAGGCAAATGAAACTTACCGTTGTTGGCAGCACCGTAAGCCTTGGCAGCAGCCATGGCACGTTGAGCCTTGTTGAGCTTGGTAGAGGCAATCATTTTCATGGACTGTTGTTTTTAGCAAAAATTGGAGAGAGTCGAGTCAGGATGCGATTGTTCGATGTCGAGGGCAGATGCGATTGATGTGTGTGTGCGTGTGTGTTTCCAGACGTGCATAAGGGTTGGTCGGTTGGTGAATGTTGGGAAGTTGAATTTGTGTGTAATGCTAGTCGTGGACGATACCTACTGCTGTGATCTTTTCGATGTTCTTAACCGACTTGATACGCTGTTCAGTGTCACGAAGAGAAGCAGCCTGAGCCGAGGTAGAGTGGAAGCCGGCACGAGCAGCAATGGCGACGGGCGCAGCCGAGTTGATAGCCGCCATGGCGGGGCGGGCGGCACGAGGAAGCATAGCCATTTTGAAATGAGGCAAGACGGAGGAGATGGATGGTGATGATGACGAGGAGGAGGGATGGTGACGTGAAGAAAGGAAAGTCGACGTTGGCGGATCGTGACGAGACGAGAATATCCATTGCAGCACCAATTCGGAGTGCAGTGTGCTTCGACAGTCTCGATTTCTTCCTTCTCGGAATGGAACTGAATTGGCTCTGTGCGTTCGAGTTGCGAGTGTCGATCCGCCTTGCCTCGCGTTGGGCTTGACTTGGATTTTCCTTGGCTTCGGTTCCGGCTTCTCCCTGTTTCTCCCTCTCTCTCTTTTTCCCTGCGTGCTTTGCTCTGCGCGAAATCTCCAGTTGCAATTCGCCTTTCCGCACAGTGCGAGCAGAAATCGATCACAAATTGGAAGCGAGCGTTGACTCGTGCGAGATAGATACTCGAGAAGAAAGCGCTATTCTGGAGCGCGTCTTTTTCTTTCTTTTTTGCCTTTCTCTCTGTTAGAAAGCTGAGTCAAAGGCAGAAGAGTGCGAGTGCGCCATTCGCCTCTAGACTGACTCGTTTTTCCTCCAACACCAACGACATCATTCGCTCTTCACCACCATCAACCACTTCCTTCACTCTATCATACTGATCGAATCGACACGACACGATAGCACAGTCTTCTTCTCGACTCGGACGATCTTGAGCCACGTACAAATCCTGTCAACTGGTCTCGATCTCAATCGCAATTGCCATTTCCACCATGTCAGACGCTGACACCCTTCAGAATGCCGCTTCCGCCGCAGCACCAGCAGAGCAGCAGAACGACTCCGCAGACCTGTTTGGCGGCATGAAGAAGAAGAAAAAGGACAAGAAGAAGCTTGATCTTGACCTCGAACTCGACCAGGACGCTGCCGATGCAGATGCTGACGCTGATGCAGCCGCCGAGCAGTCCAATCAGGCCGCTGCGGAGGATGACGAACTCAACGTGAGTATACCACTCCGCACATTTGCTTCCCAGCCATCATCGATAAGATCACTGACAGCTATTTCCTTCGCTTCGTGTCCCCAGTTCGGCGAATTGAAAAAGAAGAAGAAGTCCAAAAAGAAGGTTGCCCTCGACCTCGATGCATTCGAAAAGGAGATTGGAGAGGCCGACGACAACCAGGATGACGACGCAGAGCCAGCCACCAACAATGCATACGCTGATGCTGACGATGAAGAGCTCGGAGACAACCCATTCGCCCAGGACGCAGCAGATGACGCCGACGCCGACGCCGCCCCCAAGGACGACTCCATCGAGGCATGGCAGGGCACAGACCGCGACTACACATATCAGGAGCTTCTCGGTCGTGTATTCAAGACGCTCCGCTCTCAGAACCCGGCCCTCTCCGGCGATAAGAAGAAGTTCACGATGGTCCCTCCTCAGGTCGCCCGTGACGGCTCCAAAAAAACCGTATTCGCCAACGTCGTCGACATTTGCAAGCGTATGCACCGTCAACCCGAGCACGTCATTCAGTTCCTCTTCGCCGAGTTGGGCACCATCGGTTCCGTCGACGGCTCCCAGCGTCTCGTCATCCGTGGTCGTTTCCAGCCCAAGCAGATCGAAAACGTCCTCCGAAGATACATCACCGAATACGTCATTTGCAAGACCTGCAAGCGTCCGGAGACCAAACTCTCCAAGGAAAACCGTATCTTCTTCGTCACCTGCGAAAAGTGTGGCTCACAGCGTTCCGTCAGTGCCATCAAGAGCGGTTTCCAGGCACAGACCGGCAAGCGTTCAAAGACCAGGGCCGCTGCAGGTGCTTGATTTGCTCTTCGCACAACTCTTTCCAAGCGGGCTTACAACTCGGACTGTTGTCTGCCGTTCAAGACGCGCGGCAGCACCATCGCATGATTTCATACACACATCTGTATTTGTTTCCCATCACTTTTCGTTGCATATCATCTCCGCAGTTGCTAGTCATGTGCAATGCTCACCCGTCTTGTTTTGCCAGTCACACAACCGCACTTGTAACGCAGAGTCCATCCATGTTTGTTGTGAGCATCAACGAGCTGTTCTGTGCGCGCTGTCTCTTGAGCCACCTGTTGGTGGACCAATTCGGCTCGCTTGAGCAACGACGATACGACTTGGCACCGTTACTCTCTCCTCGTCTTTCTGCTGTGTCTCAAGGCCTTACAAGCTCCCCTAACGCTGGAGCAATGCTCATTGGGTCAAGCATCGTCAGCACGGCCCGATCGGCGGTACTGATCGATGATCATAAGCAGGCGCTGATGTAACCCTGCTACCAAGCTGATAAGAGAGATCCATTCACTTTTGGACAGATATCTTGTTGAGTAGTTCAAGATTGATTTTGAAAATGAACACTAAATCATTGCCATCACAATCCCCGGACTACCAAAAAACTCGACCTCTCCAGAATCTGACGATATGTTCGTCTTCGTGGAAAAAGTGGGGTTGCACCACCCATAGACGAATATATATGAATTGTCCTCAATCAGCCGTGGGGAGTCGCACAAACCTTAACCCTCGTGCGCGCTCGACAAAAATAATAATAGAATTCATGATTCTTTGAGTTCTTCAGAGCTTGTGATTTTCACTTTTAAAGAGCTACAAGTGACCAACAGACCTCTGAGAAATCGTCAGAGGCGAATTTCGGCCAGGCACCTACTTTGTGAGTAGATTTCTTGGATGTATTACAAATCGCGGCCTCGAATGAAGCGCCTATGTGACCTGAAATAAAGACGAAAGGCATCGTATGTGGGAAATCTTGGCCCAAAAACCTCAATTCAGTAGTAACCCGCAAATATCTCTTGTGGATTTACGGAATCGTGAAGTTTAAGAAATTCCTCGCACATGAATCGGTGCTATCATTGAATTTGCTCCGACTAACAAGTTATCAGACTGAACATTTAAAGTTTCTCTTGGACAGCACGTGTCGCAATTCCAGAATCACAATACTCGCACGGAGGACAACAAGGAGGATCTCATCTTCCGGTTCCACCGTGACTGCTTCTGTCTTTCTTGGAGTAATCGATTTCAAGGTGGACTTGGAATATCATGATAAACACTTTTTCCATATTCCTAGACATTATCCAACATAGCTATTTAGGAGCAAATTGCATATCCAAGTGACGTTCACCTCCAGCACAAGGTTGAAAAAAATTAATTCAGGAGAAGATGATGTCGCCTCACATTTCCGGATTTGGCACTGCCACGGCAAAACACTTACACACATCGCGGCTTCGGTCGTCTCTGGTGTCTTGCCGTGAAGGGAACATCATATTTGGTCGAATGGAGCCTGAGAGGAGACATGATCACAATTGGTTCTGGACTCAGAACTCATTTTGGGTTAGAAATCCATGCTCCAACGTCCATCTTCCTCTCATCCGTAAACACTACCGGCATCTGCTCCGCCGTCCCGAATGGCCCCGAGCTGGCACGGAGGCATACTACTTTCTCATCTCACGATCATGCAAAGTTTGTCATGATCTCATCTAGATTTTACGAAAGTGATGACATCTAAACAAGAGTGACCACGGTCATGCGGCAGACAACATGGGACCTTCTACCTGTCGCATCTAGAGCTGCAACTCCATGAGCTCACGGTACCTGCTGACTTCACGCGCAAGAAGCTCTGTGTGCGTACCGCTCTCAAGGATCTTGCCGTCTTCGACCACGAAGATCAGGTCGCACTTCCTGAGACTGCTGAGCCTGTGCGCGATGGTGACGGTCGTCCTGTCGAGGGCGGCGCGATCGAGTGCACGCTGGACCTGGATCTCGGACTCGGCATCGAGCGCTGAGGTTGCTTCATCCAGTAGCAAGATCTTCGGGTTGCGCAACAGCGCTCGAGCGATACAAAGACGCTGCTTCTGGCCTCCAGAGAGCTGTGAGCCCTTGAAGCCGATCTCGGTGTCGAAGCCGTTGGGCAGACCGCGAACAAAGTCAAGAATGTAAGCGTCCTCGCAGACCTTCTCGAGCTCTTTCTGCGTCACCAAGTCTGGGTCGTTGGAGCCGAGCGACAAGTTCCAGCGAATGGTGCCTTGGTACAAGATCGGGTCCTGCGAAACATAGGCCATCTGCCGGCGAAGAACTTCGATGGGCACATGCCGCACATCCACACCGCCAAACTCGATGCTGCCTTGACAAGGATCGTAGAAGCGCTGCAGCAGAGCCAGAATAGAGCTCTTGCCCGAGCCAGATGTACCGCAGAAAGCGACGCTCTTTCCGGCAGGGATGCGGATGCTAAGCTCTTCAAGTGCGGGATGGTTGGGTCGCCGAGGATAGCGAAGCTCGACAGTCTTGAGTGTGATATCTCCCGAAGCATAGCTGCCATCCTGCACTTTGGCTCGGGAAGCAGGATCAAGCTCGGGTAGGCCGCTCATGCTGTCGACGCGGGGCTTGCGATTAATCCAGCCCGAAATCGTCTTGAACGAGTTGACTGCACGGCCGTAATCGGACACAAAGGTGAAAAGACGACTGGCCGAAAAAGCTGCGATGAAGACGGCTTCGAACGCTGCATAGAGGTCAGTAAGGGAAACTTCCTCTTTGCTGAAGAGCCTGCCGCCCCAGTAGAAGACAAGTGCAGCAAGCCACATGATCATGGCCTGCGACAGGGCAAATCCTCCGGCACCAAAGATCAGGTATCGCGTGCGATTGGGATCCGCTCGAGCACGTTCGTCAAAGACGCGCATGGTTTCTGCCTCTCGCCCCAGTGCAGCGACTGTCTTGATGGCGTCGACGTTTTCAGACACATATGAAGCGGCGCGATCGGCTGGTTTTTGAGCCATGCCTTCGTACTTTTCGAGCATGGTAATGTTGAGCCAGCCAGAGGCAAAGAGCACAAAGATGGGAGCGAGACAGACCAACGCCGTCTTCCATGAGACGGCAAGACCGAGAACGACAGAACCGAGCAGATTGACCATGCCGATGATGACCTGGGCCAGAATCAACCCAGTGGCAGCGGCGACGTTGGCAGGATGGCTGGATAGGGCCGCGCTTATGGCACCGCTTGCGTTTTCCTCGGCATCAAAGAATCCGATCTCTTGTCGGATCAGCGAGGCGAAGCCTTCCCTCTTGAGCTTTCTCATGACATGCTCCGAAGCGGTCTCGAGGAAGAAGCTGCCGATCATGACGATGACGAGATCGGCAAGGGCTAACACGAGGAACCAGAGCGCCCAGCGGTTGCTCTCACGCCGAAGTCTTGCATTGTCGCCTTCGATTGAAAGCGAGTTGACGGCACCTCCCGTCAGATAACCTGCCACCGGGAAACTGGCACCGGTTGCACCAGCACCGAGGATACCGATGGAGAACCAAAATTTTTGATCGTTGAGGTAGCGGAAGAAGGTCTGACGGAGGCGACGCTTCTCTTTTTTGCGGTCAGCTTTGCTACGAAGTTCGTTCTCTGCTTGGCTTTGTGGACTCTTGGTGTCTTGGGTCTGAACATTGTTCGGGACAGCTGCGGCTGTGTTGGAGGGAAGCGCAAAATCCGCATCCCGTACGCCTGTAGTTGCTTCTTGTGCGTGCTCGTGCTGATCCGCAGAGGTTCTTATTTTTTGAAAGTTGCGGTGCTCAGTTGTCGAGGCCCGGATGCTGCGATGACGGCTGAGTGGGACAGGACGAGCAGCACGGCGAAGGAGAGGTTCATCTGGAACAATCGAAGCGGACCGAACCGAGACACCAGCTGCCCTTGTCCTCATAACATCCGACAGAGCGTTGGCCGGCCTAGCTCGGCCTTGCGTCTCGAAATCGTCGGCTTGCTCGCCGTTGTCGGATAAAGCACGCGACGAGTCAGCGGATGAAGATGGTGCTGGCGTAGCATTGGTGACCGAAGTCTTGCCAGACTTTTGGTTGTCCGCCTTATCGTCTTCTTCCTCGAACTCGATCTCGTGCTCAACAAGGTATCGTTGCTGCATAACCATGCTGCGATAGACGCCTGCGTCGTGAGCTGTTTTACTCTGCATGAGCGATTCATGATTGCCTTGCTCGACGACTCGGCCGTTCTTGAGCACAACGATGCTGTCGGCATGTTCGATAGTGCTCAGGCGATGGGCGATGAGGATGGTGGTCATGCCACGCTCTTGCTGTTCTCGTTGCAATGCGACTTTGATCTTGCTCTCAGTGTCCGAGTCCAAGGCGGAGGTTCCTTCGTCAAGACAAAGCAGACGCGGCTCTCGCACCAGGGCGCGGGCGATGGCGACGCGCTGACGCTGGCCACCGGAGAGGAGACCAGTGCGACCGCCAGAGACCGGCGTGTCCATCCCTTGCGGAAGTTTGGAGACAAAGTGCCAGCACTCTGCTTTTTGAAGAGCAAGCATGACCTTGTCTCGGATGGCGGCAGTCCGGGTGGCGTCATAACCAGCGGCCATCGGATCGCCGTCGATGTCCGGAAGATACTCCCATTCCGTTCCTGTGAGACCAGCTGCGACGTTCTCGAAGATCGAGGCGGTGAAGAGCTGTGGATGCTGTTGCACAATCGCGATCTGCGATCGCAACCATCGAAGGTTGAGGTCGCGGACATCGTGACCAGCGAACCAGACTCTGCCAGCGCCTTGGATCCGGCCCTTGGCATCAGCGCTTGGTTCGGACTTCTCCACGTCTTCACAGGCTGAAGCATCCTTTGATGAGCTCTTTGACAGATAAGGAGTGCTCCTCTTGTCCTTTTTGCTCACCTTCTCGTCAAGAGCATCAACATCGGCGGATTCGTCGTTCTGCATAGCATCGGCATCTTGCGCATCGTCAGGATGAAGGATGTTGGCGACCTCCGGGTCGTACTCCCGAAGCAAAAGGCTGGTGATGGTCGACTTGCCCGAGCCCGAAGGTCCAACGAGAGCGGTGACCTTGCCAGGCTGGAAGTGAATAGACACGTCAATGAGACTGGCGATGTTGGGCCTAGATGGATAAGAAAAGGTGACGTGATCTAGCTGGAAGCTGGGAGACCAGTCTTTGGCGTCAGAGGCGGGGATGATGCCGCGCTCCTGGCGAATGTCAATTTTTGGTTCGCGTTCGATGGCCCTTCGGACCTGCCTGAGGGCAGTGCATGCGTCGAGAATGCCGGCAAGGTGGGGGACAACGTTTGCCAGGGCGAAGGAAGCATTCATGTAGTTCCAAAAGGTTGTCAAGAGGTTTCCGACGTCGGTTTTGCCCTCAACAATGTTGATAGCGCCCCACCAGAAAGCGAGAGAGTAGGTGAGGCAGAGCATGAGGTAGACGGCGCTGTTCTCGAGACCTCGAATGGCAGACTTGCGCATGCCGAGCTTCTCGAGAGGCTTGAGCATGGCCTTGTCGAGGCGTTCGATCAGGCGAGATTCCATGCCAAAGGACTGAACGACGCGGACCGAACCGAGAATCTGCTCGAGAAAGGTGGAGGATTGGCCCTCGATGCGAAGGGCGGGAGCGCCCACGATCTCGGTGGCCTTGGCGAGAACGGCAAAGATGATGGTGATGAGAGGAAGGAGGGCAAACAGCACACCAGCAACTCTGGGCGCCTTGACAAACCCGACAATGACTGCGACGAGGAGGGTGGAGACAGACCAAGTCAGGTAGGCAGCCTTCTCGCCGAAGCCAGCACGAATAACCGAAATGTCTTTGCTGGCGCGATTTGCGATTTCACCGGCGCCATGAAGATCAAAGTGAGAGGCGTCCTGGGCCAAAACGGAGGCAACGTAGGAGTGTCGAAGTCGCTGTGTGAGATCGTGGGAGGCAGTGGAGAAGCTAGACAAGAAGAGCCACAGGAGCAAAAGCTGGGAGAGACCGAGGATGGTGGTGATCCAAGCGACGTAGTTGGAAGAGCTGCGAATGGACTGTGGGCTTGCGGAAGCGGGAGTGATCTTGTTAGACCAGTGACCGTACAGCAAATCGAAGCCGGGCATGACGACCCCCGCCGTAATGGATGCTACAAAGCCGATAGCATAGAGGACGCCTGGATGTCGGAAAAACGCACGCGGCGATGCGAACGGGGATGGTACTGCCGGGCAAAATGAAAAGAGATAGAGTAAGTTTGGCAGTCGTGTTCGATGAGCCTCGAAAGGGAGTCGCGCCATCGCACGCGAGGCCTTGTCGGGAGCTCGCATAGTATGGGTGGGCCGTGGTGAGGTGACGATCTACGTCATTGATGGCAGTATTGGTGATGGACACGATGCGAGATTCGACTCAACTCGCTCCTATGGCGGTTGACGGAAAGATAGATGGTGGCGGAGAGCGTCGAGGTGCTGTTACAGCAAAAGAGCTTTATGCCTCAGCTCTACCCCGCTGCTGCTTGATGAGTGTGATCGCACGGGAACCTGGCCGATTGTGACAATGGGAAGGAAGGAACAAAGCCACGCGCGTTCGATATAGTTTGGACTCAGCCTAGAGTTGCAAATCAATCTTGAACTTCAAGCGCAGCAACGAGCAAAAGCACAAGAGCAGCAAAAATCCAAAGTGACAGCTCGTTAAGCGCAGAAGCAAAATCGGAAACGGAACTTCCGAGGGATTTCCTTCCGCGGTAACCAAAACTGCTCGCGTTGACAGGCGTGAGAGCGATTTTCGCACCGAGCTCGGTGACTCCGACCATGTCGGTACATTTCCGACTGCAGAAAGAGTACGTAACAAAAATCGCGCATATTGACGACAGCGGCTCTAGCCGATCATGCGCGAATCGCTCGCTGGTTTAAAAAAGCGTGACCAGCGATTCGCAATTTAGTAGCGAGTCATCATGTGTACACGCCTACTGTATCCATCAAAGATTGCTTGGCAAGACAATGGCCTGCTCACAACCTGCCCACAATGGCACGATTTCAAGAGCACAGGACAATACTTGACATTTCAAGCTCGACAACACAGACATTGAAGTTTCAAGAATTTAACTCGCTGATTTCCTCACTGCACCAAGGGAGCAAGCCCAATCCAATCGCCCGACTCAGACCTGCTCAGCACCGTGTAGATGCTCTTGAGCATGGGAGTGCCCGCCACAGCTGGCAGGAAAGGGTTTGTAGTTCCCACCAGTAGGCTGAGGCACCCAGGCATCTTGGGATCATTGCTCTGCATCAGAATGTCCGAGTCCTTGACCGGCACCTTGGTCCCATCCGGCAAGATCATCTGAACGTCGAGCTTTGTATCGCACGGCATCGAATACACGATCGGCTCTGAGGTCGTCTTTTGCACCTTCAGACCTGGTCGGTTCATGATTGCGTCCATTCGCGACTCTGGCAGCATCGACACTGACGATCCCGTGTCGACCAGCAGGTCCACGGGAGTTGTGGCTACGGCGCCTTGAGCTGTGACACTGCTTTTGGAAAGTAGCCATCCTTCGTCGCCGTCCACTTTGATCTGTATCAATTTGGGATACTTGACGAAGTCAAACCCGCCGATCTCGACGCTGGCCTGCGCACCCAGGTCGATCGCGAACATCTCGACAAACTTCTTGTCTGACTTGCTCTTGGTGTCTAAAACCGATTCGGGATCCGCATCCACCTTTCTGCCGAGACCGAACAATCCATCGTGCTCGAGAGAGCCATCTTTTTCAAACGTCTTGTTGGCCCCACCAATGGTGGCACTCTTTACGACGGTGGTGTTCAGAGTGACGTCATCGTTGAATAGCGTCAGATCCATCTCTCCATCTCCATACGCTTCGTGGTCAGCTCGTAGCTTCTTGCTCGTCGTAGACTTGGTAGGATCGTACGTTGTCTTGTGCATCAGACCAGGACAGTCAACCTCCTTGCACGAAGCTTGCACGGCCCAAGTAAGCATCGATCCAGTGTCCGCCGTCAGGTTGAAGTATTGAGCAGGTGTGCCCATTCCGACCACAGCATTGTACGTCTGGCCGAGCATCTTGGGAAACCCGCCGACCGCGCTGAGTCGCAGCGTCGTTCCACGTACCTTGGCTGGAGGTGTGAGAGCTATCTCGGGAGCTTCAGCCACAGCCAGCTTCAACGATCCGAAGATCAACGTCTTCGATTTGGTTGATGCTTGCTGCTTCTTGCGTTCGGCCCACAAAGCATAGCGTGCAGTGACATGCTGGTAGCCTGCTCTGACATCAGCGGTGTTGATCGATACTGTCTTAGCGTGCTTGGCACTCGAGTGCTCAGTGAAGCTCAAACCGACGAGCAGAGCGGTGAGACATGTTTTGAATGCGACCCTCATGTTTGGCTGTGCGTATTGGTGAGAGGAGGGATGTTTACCGGCGTCTCGCACGACGCACGCTATATAGAACATCAAGTGCGTTGACGTTGATGTTGAGCCAACTCATATTAATCTTCAACCTTGATGAAGTCCAACCGGCGACCTCCTGACGCCACAGCATCTCACGACACTTGCCCGGCATGACTACACTATCAGTCCTGCTTGCGACGGGACCCACCTTGCGGCACCTTCATAGCTGTGGCCAGCGGTCTGTGCGAGGAAGCGAGAAAAAGCTTGGCCTCATGAGGCAGGGACGAACTTGCAGTCAAAGCCCCACCGCTCGGCACCAAAAGAGTGTCCTCTCTCATTCGGTGTCCCGGCTTGCGAGGTCATTTCATGTCCACATTCAACGATAAGAAACCAGACTCCTCACGGTCCCACCTGCGTTGCTAGGCTGGAGAGGGCCGAGACGACAACCGTCAAAAGTAACTTAACTTATGCACAGTGTCACGAGATGAACCAAAGCAGATTGCATTTGACCCAACCGAGGACTTTTGTCATCATTGCTGTGATACATACCCGCTGCATGCACAAAGCTGCGAACATTCGTGTCTGCGCAGTTTTGAGCTAAGTAAGCGATACCTTTGCAATACTCACAAGGCCACCAGACGACCTCTAGCTTGCTTTCCCAGCTCGATTTTTGCATCCTTGTACCCCTGCGCTTGCCAATCGTCGACCACAATCTCCGCACCTTCCTGCAGCCCGACAGCTTTGACAAATTCGATCTCGTGCGCTAAAACGACCATGACATCCGCACAAGCCTCGAGGCGCGATAGAGCCGCCAGCGTGCGCATCGCCTTGTCCGGAAAGTCTTGCATGCACGATGCCATGTCCTGTGGGATAGCACGATCCGTTACCGCCTTACCGCTGCTTCGGTCAAAGTAGCCCGGTGTGGCACGGAAGTCCGTTTCGGGTGCGTAGGATTTGTGGTTATACTCGGCGGTGGATGAGGAGCACAGATTCTCTTTGTTGAGCTCTAGAGGAGGCGGGAGCGGGTGGTAGAGCGCTTGTTGGTGTGCCGCGTCTCCGGCGAGCAGGACGTAGTTTGATTTGGGTTGGCTGTTTGTTTTGGCTAGGAGCGCCATGTGGCCGTGACAGTGCTGCGGAACAGCAACGCAAGGAAAAGAGTGTCAAGCATCAGTGGAAGAGTGACAAGGAGTTTGTGAACGAGGAGCCGACTTACGCCCTCGGCAGAAGCAACGATGATAGTCCCATCGCCAAACCAATCCCAAGCCTTTTCAAACGGTCCCACTTTGATATCCTTGACTCGGCTCTTGACCTTGTCATTAACCGCACTGTTCACAACGTCCTGCATCTCGACAAAAGTACGATCTGTGAGGAACCTCGTCGGGAACATTATCAAGCCCTTTTCACCCCTTTTGGCGGCATCTTCACCTCCGCCCACCCAATCCATGGTCCCGGGGCCGACGAACACTGGTAACGAGGTGGGGAAGTCCAACAGGTTGCCGTAGTGATCCAAATGAACATGAGAGAAAATGATACCGGACAGCCCAATCTTGTCAATCGAGTCGACGTTGAACTTCTTCAGCAGAACATTCTTGAGCTGTCCGTGGTCGTTCAGTTGCGGGTCGAGGAACTTGGCCGAGCCGTTGGCTATGAATTCGGGAAGAACAGTGAGGTCCTGAGAGATTCAATGGGGTCGGTCGAGACGAGTCAGCACCCAGAGATACTCTCTACAAGCGACGGAAGCGGCGACTTACATTGCACATACCCAGATCCCACAGCCATTTTTCGCCAGAGGGATTGTGCTCGATCAATGCGCTCATAATAGGGAGCTCCACCTGCTGCTTGGCCTTCTCGAGGCGCCTCTGTGCATCTGAATCCCAAGAATCATCCACCCAAGCCTGACGATAGCTGCGAATGCTACCTAGATGGAAAAGCGTTACCGATACCTTGGCATCCTTTGAAGCTGCTGTTACCGAAAGAGGGTGAAACTGGAGCGAGCTAGGGTCGATGCGCGCCGAAGCAGGGATGTGCTTGGAACCCGTGACCGAGTCGATCGTGACGCAGCTGTCGAAGCACATACTTGCTTGCTTGCGAAAGCGAGGGGGAAAGGGTTGATGGTGTTGGAAGGGAGGGAGATAGGAAGGCAGGAAACGAAGAATCTCTGTATGCAACGCCGCACGCGACACTCTCGGGAAAACGTGCAAGATTACGCAGAGTCCGCGGATTACGACTGTCTGATTTCAGACGTCAAACAACGCATCGTAGCAGCAGCGGACCGAAACATGTCTGCAAGGATAAACTACTACATTCACAAGGGTTTGTAACAATACTTTCCGCTGGTGAAAGCGCACGCGAGGTGGCCGACAGCATAAGTAGCAGCTCAACCATCATGCCACCTTCCGCACAAATCAGTCGCAAACATCACACACCTCTGGCACAACGATCTCTGCAAATCAGTTCGCCTTCGCCTTCGGGGCTTACAAGCTTCAGATGCGTAGGGACTGCGACCTCTTCTCTCCTCTCACTCGTAGTCAACTTCGCCATTGCTCCTCCCCACCGCCGAGATGGGAGCGACCAGATCGCTAATGTCAAAAGCATTGATGTCCCCCATACTGCACTTGGCCGCCAGGTCGCTTCTGTTCAACAACTCCAACGCAACCCTGAACGTCTCCCACAGACTTCCACTCGTCGCGCCAGTTGCATCGTTGACCATGCCCAATGTCTCAGCTTCGGCCTGCTGCAATGTCAGCGCCGTGTAGATGTGCTCCGCGGCGTCCTGGTACATCTTGAGGTTGAGACACGAGATGGACAGGTTGAAATGGCAACGCACGAATTCGGGTTGCAGGTTCAAGGCGTGGTGGTAGTACCGGATCGCCTCCGCGCTTCGACCGGAGTTTGAAAGCGTGGCTCCCAGACGGTTGTACAGCAACCAATCTTGTGGTCGGACGGAGAGCGCGGTCGAGAAGCAGTCAACGGCTTTGTCGTAGTCCTCGCTCGAGTTGAAGATTACGCCCAAAGCTACCTGGACGTCGGCGTCGATCTCGCCGCGTTCGCCACCGCTGCGCACCATCGAGATCAGCAGGTCGGTCAAACGCGTGTGCTGCTCGACAATCGAAGCCGACGTGCTGTGCGACGAAACGCTGTCGCTTCGTTCGCGCTGCTTAGTGCTTGCAGCCGCAGCCGCCGCGTGAGTGCTGGCACGTTGCGCAACCTCGCGATACTTGTCGTTCCTCTCAATCCACTTTTCGATCGCCTCGTACGCAGCAGTACGGTCATTCTCGTTGGTGTAGCTCACAGCAAGCGCCAACCAAGCGTCTTTGAGGTTGGAATCGAGCTCAAGCGCTTTTCGCAGCGCTGCGATGGCTTGCACCTCTCGCTCGTTCTCCTGCTGCTTGACACCGAGATCATACCACGCCGAAGCGTTGTACGGATCCTGCTGCACTGCGGCTTCCTTTTCAAGAACCGACTCGAGACCAGCAGGTAGACCACCGGCATGAGCTGCGTGATGTCGCGTCGAAGCAATGTAAGGATTGTCGCTGAGGAAGCGATAGGTAGGAGCCGGCTGCATGGCTGTGGCGGCGGCGGTAGCAGATCGCTGTGGAAGCGTGACGGGTCGGATTCCAGCTGAAGTGACTTCGAAGTTGTCCCAGTCACTCTGCAGCTTGTCCCACTCGGCAGTCTGTGCACTCGGGTATCCTCTGCCTTTCGTGCCTTCCCATCGGCGACCGACAAAGTCGAGCTCTTCGTCGTCCAACTGATCGGCAGGGCGGTTCATATCTTCCTCCCACCCCCTGTTGAAGGTGCTAGCGTGTGGGATGTTGGCACCCATGCGCTGGTATCGCTCAAACTCTCGGGCGTCGGCATCGTCTTCGCGCATCCTCTCGGTCACATCGCCGCCGTCGCCGACGAAAGCCCGAGAACTCTCGTGCATGGCTTGCTTTTCAATGGCCTCGCTGCGCGCATCCTCCTCGGCCCAAAGATCATTGAGTGCCTGTTGGTTCTGAATCTCTTGCTGCGTGCGAAGGTGCGCAGGAACGTCGGATTGCAGTGCGTTGTTCCTGGTCAGAGACCTTTGGACACTGGGCGGAAGTTTGGAAAGCCCACCGTTGGCTGCCATCTGATTTGCCCACTGGTAGGCTTCTTGCTGCGACTGTGGCTCGTGCGCTTTGGCCTTGCCCTTGTCGAGGGTTGAGGAAGCCGCCATGTCGGCGTTCTCGACGATATTGTCGCCTTGGATGCCCGCCTGCTTGTCGCGGATCTTGCGCATGAGGTCGAGAAAGTTACTCTGACGGAACTTGGTGCTCTGGTCATGCTCGACCGAAGAGACGAGTCTGCCTGCGGTTCTAGCGAGTTCATCTCGCTCTTGCGGATTGGCGTAGTCGACCTTTTCAATTGGCTTGGCATCCGACGTGAGTTTCGGGGCCGCTTCTGCGTGATGAGAAGAGGCCTCGAATGCGGTGAAGGCTTCAGCCCACTTTGCGTTATCGAGTTGGGGAGCTGTGGATGATTGTTGAGATTGAGAGAAGTGCTGCTGGCGTGGTTGGTGTTCAAGGCTGTGCGAGAAGTGCATGCTAGGAGCAGCATGGGGCATCATACCCATGCGAAGACCCATGGGAATGACGTTGGGGTGAACGGCGTGGGCGGAATGCTGCTGAACGTGCATTTGCTGCTGCTGGGTGGGCTGAGCCTGGACGTTGGAGTGCGAAGCTTCTGCGCTAAGAAAGTCGGTGGCCCATCCAGAAGGAGCAGCACGAGGAGCATTTGTTGCCGCTGAGTTTCTCGAGAAGGCGGGACGAAAGCTTGCCTCGAGATCAGCCATACTAGCGGCTGGTGCAGGGTGGTGATGATGATGATGATGCATGCTCTGCGTGGGTGTGCGAGATCCGCTTGGCAGATTGCCACGCAGCTGCGAGACATCAAAGGCATCGTGGATGTTGTTTTGCGGAGCAGCGAAAGGAGCCTGCTGGGAAGGAGCGTTGAAGAAGGCAGGCTGCGACGAGGATGTGGCAACCGCACGCGTATCCGAACGAAAGGAAGGAGCTTGCGGTTGAACATATGGATTCGAGGCAAAGGTATCTTGCTGAGCCGCGCGATCCTGACCGAAGCGCTTGCCAATGTTCTGAAGCGGATTCGAAGGGCCGCAGCCTGCGCCACCGGAGACGAGATCAGACATGGACATGGTAGGCCAAACAAGATCGAGATGGAGATGGTGGTGGTCGATGGTCAAAATGCAAGTCTGAATCCGCACCAGAAACACGGAGTTCGGTAACAAGCTCGGACGAGCCGAATCGCCACAATTCTGAGCCGGAAAAGTGTCGGCCAATTTCGAGCAGTCGAGTACGAAACCGACTCTACTTTCTCTTTCCGTGACTCTCGAGAAGCAGCGAAGGGCTAAGTCCGAATAGTCCAAGCCAGAAAAAGAAAAATATCGCGCGACAGGCGCCATTTTCACGGTCATCTTGACGTGCGAGCGAGACGAACCACTCTTTTTCGACAATGTTAGAACCCGAAGCCAACACTCTGCAGCCAAAAGGCCAGCGTCTCGCGACTACACACACAAACCATCACACACAGCTTCACCCCGTCCAAGCGAAATGTACCGCTACGACGATTGCAAAGAGAAACAAGACTGAACGATACGGCACGAGAACACAAACCTATTCCGCCGAGCGCAGAGAGACCCACAGGGAGCAGATCGCCGACTACAGCTCCTCTTGGTGAGGGAGGATGCCCTTTTGTCGGAGCGCTTCAACGTCTGGTCTGGATTCGAGATCCTTCTGCAGCTGATCACCCAGTCGGGCTCTCTCCAGCTCCTCCTTCTTGCTCTGAAGAGCCGGCGCGACGGATTGATCCTTGAGAATGCCGCGGTTGACGAGGTCGTCCTTTTCTGGTCTCCTCTCGAGTCGTCCTTCGAGCTTGTCGGTGAGCTGGTGCTTTTGCAGTTCATCTCGCTTTGCCTGCAGCGAAGGCGCAACCGATTGATCCTTGAGGATACCGCGCGATACCAGATCGTCGCGCTCGGGTCGTCGTTCCAAACGCCCTTCGAGCTTATCGGCCAGTTGCGACTTTTGCAGTTCGTCGCGAGCCGCCTGAAGCGAAGGCGCCAAGTTTCCGGGCTTTAGGATGTTCTTCTCCTCGAGCTCGTGGCGATCAGGTCGATGGCCCAGACTACGCTCCAACCGGGCGCGTTCTTCCTCACCGAGAGGACTCTTGGGTTGATCGCCAGAAGTGCTGACCGCATTGGCAGCTCCAATATCGAGCTTATCGATAGTAGCTGTATATATCCATCAAACCGAATGCATCCGTGAGTCCAGCGATTTGTGTTGGACGCTATCAATCAGAGAGACGACTCACCCATAGTAGCTTTAAGTGATTGTGGTGGCGAGGTATTGGGTGGTTCAAGATGACGGTAAAGTGTGACGCCAACATGTCGGTCAGCTGTCCGCTTTTCTCTCTCGGCTGTGAGCTTGCGTTTCAGCGTCTCAGCGCCTCAGGGGCTTGGCCCAAAAAGCAATTTCTATTTCCGCCAGCTCAACCGCCGCTTGGGCCTCCCCGCACTCCATTCTGGGTCTGCACGGGGACGAGGTCAGTGTGCGCGTGCGTTGTTTGCCTTTCTCCTCTCCACTCCGCATTTTTTGGAGGCGCGTAATGCTCGCATCCCGCATTTTAGACTCTACGCTCACAGTCAAACCCGCTTTCCAGATAACACACTCGACGAGGCCTCCCAGGCGACGACTTATCCAAACCAATCCACACCCGACACTGACACCCAATCTCGCTCGCAACTTCGCTCGTGTTTGGATGCTAGAATAAATGATTAAGATAGGATGTGTTAGATACATAGAATACATAATGCGTTTGCGCTGTGTGTTTTGCGTGTGTGAGCGAGGGCTTATGCAAGGCCCAGAGGCAATCAACGTCTTCAGTGACGGCCTCGCAGTGTTCAGGCCGCAGCGAGCGGCTTGTCATCGTCGTCGCTACTAAGGTCGTCGTCGCTCTCCTCTGTTTTGTCCACAGCCTCGATCGGCCTGGCCAGCTTCTGATCCGCTGCCGTCTGCTTCTTCAGAACTCCGTTGGCCCTAGGCTTGGCCGCTTGGGAATCGGCAACATCCGTCATAGCCGCCATCGATCCGCCGTTCTGGCCCTTGCGTTCGGCAGAGTCGAGCTTGCGCATCTTGGCCTGCGCATCCTTGACAAACTTCCACTTGGCCGAAATGTCGCGTCCATCGTCACCCGAGGCGGCCCACTTGAACTTCTTCTGCAGCGCGTTCGCAAAGAATTGGCTGATGTTCATTACCTGCAAGCCGAGCTCCATCTTTTCGCTGTCGCCCGTCGAGTTGGCCAGCCCTGCCTTGGCCGCTGCTGCGCCCTTCTTGCTTGCCGCACCCTTCTTCTTGGGCTTGACATCCTTTTCTTCCGGCTCCTCTTCCTTCTTGACCCTCTTCTTGGGTCCACCCTTGCCGTGGCCCATGGCGATCAGGCGATCGTCCCACTCTTTGAGCCACGCAAGCGTGATACGCGGGTCGATGTAGTTGAGCTTGGACGTGGACAGCGCTACATCCGACGTGTTATTCTTATTGACCAACTCGGCCTCCTGTTTCTTGATCATCTCGTACTTGCCCAAGATCTTCTTGGCCGAGCTTGCAAAGTTGCAGCTCGTCGCCTGCGACTTGTTGGTCTTGCGCTCCTTTTCCAGCCGTTTGGCCGTCTCGTTGAGCGCCTTGAGCTCCTCGTCCACCTGCTTCTTGTCCTTGAACCCCTTGATCGACGACCGGACCTCCTCCTCGACGTTCTTCACCTTCTTCGACTTCTTCGGCGTGCCATCCTCGCCCGCGAGCCCCTTTTGCTCTAGCTGATACTGTAATTCGGACTGCTGGCGCTTGAACGTCGACTCGAGCTTGGCCTTTTTGTCCGTGATCATCTGCTCCTCGTACTGCTTGACCTTTTCGGTGTCGAGATCCTGCTTGCGCATGATCTTGTCGAACTGCTTCATGAAGGGGAACTCCTTGGGCTTGAACTCCTTTTTGAGTTCACCGAGCTTGTGAAAGGTGAGGATCTTTTGCTGCTCCTTCATGATCTCGTAGCGGATCTGGAAGATCTTCTCCTGCGTGCGCTCCAGGTTACGGTTGAGCAGCATGGGGTTGACTGTCTTCTGATGATTACACAGGATGGCCACCTGCCTGTTGGCTTCATTGTAGGCCAGACGCAGGTTGGTTTGGTTGATCTCGCGCTCGGTTGCGTTGGGCCGCGATTTCAGCCACTCCTCCGTTTGCTCGAGTAGGCCCTGGAACGTCACCGACGCGTTGTAGGTACGGAACACCTTGGCGCTCAGGCCCTTCATGTACTTGGACAGAAACTGGTTGACCGAGCTGGGCTGCAGTGGCTGCATCTTGCCACTCCCGGACTCGGGTGCACAAAAGATGGGGTCCGAAGGCTTCTTGCGGACGAAGTTGCCGGACTTGTCCTTCATGCCGTTTGTCTTGAGGAACATGGCGATATTCTTGAAGACGTCCGGATTTGTGATCTTGAGGTCCTCTTCGAACTTCATCGAGTCTTTACCCAGGAACTCGAGGTGGATGGTGTCGGGCATCTTGATCTGCGCATGCTCGCAGCGCAGTGAACAGACGCCGTACGTCTCCGCCTCGTCTTCGCCCTTCTCGTTGCCGGCGCGAAGCGAAAAGTTGTCGATGAGCCATACAATGGTGGCGATCTGTCGCTCGTGTCGAACCTTGGACTTGAGGTTTTTGTTGATGTCGCGGCGGATCTGCTTGACGACTGTGTCGAGCTTTCGCGCCTTTTCAAACTTCTCACGGTCCGAGTTGGTCTTGAAGTTGGATGTGGCGTCGAGGAAAACGTACTTGTACTGGCCGTTGATGTTCTCTTTCCAATAGGCGAGCCAGGTGACGTCCTTCTTCTCGACGACTTCGGCCCAATCGCCCATGCCAGCAGGAGGCTGCGGTGCAGGTTTGTTGGCACTGTGATTGATGGTGATGTCGCCTGGAGAGATACGTCGCTTGACCTTACCTGCCTTGGGATGGGCACCACGTCCGAGGAAGAGACCGGGGGGTTCGACGTTGACGTTGCCGACGCGCTGCTCAACGCCGTCGACGAGGCAGACCTTCCATTTGGTCTCCTCCGCCTTGCGCTCTTCAATCTCGCGTTTCCTTGCAGAGGGAGCCAGGCTCTTTTTGCGTTCGAGCTCGGCATCCTTGAGGCTGCGCCAGTAATTGTACATGTCGCCAAAGTCGAGTTTGTCAAACGACTTGATCTGGGTTCCGTCTCGAGGAGGATAATTTTTGAGATCCGCCTTGAAGTCGTCAAAGAAGTTGCGGTTGAAGATGGCGTTCTGGGCGTGCTGAGTCTGGAGCTTGACGGCGTAGAACATGGCGACTTCCTCGGTCTGCGGTGGCAGATCGACAGGCTTGCCATCGTACTTGAGCTTGATGTCTTTGGGCAGAGGCTGATACGGATCGGGGAAGCGAGGACCCTTGTGGATCAAGACGTCCCATTTCTTCTCGCCGGAGCCGGTGATAGACATGGACTTCGGGGCTTTCTGCTTTGACTTGGAAGATCGGCTCAATGGCTGATCGTCGTCGTCATCGTCATCATCGTCACCGTCGTCACCATCGTTGTCATCCTCTTCCTCGTCGTCGTCATCTTCTTCTTCATCGCTATCGTTGCTCTTCTTGACGACGGCTGTGAGCGGAGCATCTGAATCGGAATCCGAGTCGTCATCGTCATTATCATTGTCGCTGCTGCTATTCTTCTTGACGCCGTTCTGTGACGTCACGGTGGAAGTGAGGGGAGCATCTGAGTCGTCGCTATCGCTGGAGAGCTCGCTATCTTCCACCTTGGGCTTCTTGGCGAGCGGCTTGTCGTCGTCGTCGTCCGAGCTCGAGTCCGAGTCGCTGAAGAGGCTTTGCTTGGCGGGACGCTTGGCATGGCCGTTCGTCGAGGTTGAAGCGAGCGATGCAGGCATGGGCTCGTCCTTGACCTGAATGCCTGCCATTTTCAACGAGGAGGCCTGCTTCGGTAGAATGGAGAGGTTTCGGGTGGTTGCGGCAAGAGAAAAAAAGTAGCAACTGGACAGATTCAAGCTGAGTGCAAGCAAAGAGCAGCTGCTGCAGTCGTCAAAAAGAACGACTGATGAAACGGTTGTGCGTGCCAGGGGCTGCTGAGCTGAGCTATGGCGTCCGAGCACAGGCACACTGCAAGCTGCCTGCGGATGGTCCGTGGCTGGGAACGAAGGCTTGTCGAGGAAATACTGACGCGAACAGAGCGTCTCTGTCGGAGAGGAGCCGCAGTTGAATGAAAGGGTCGAAAAGTCGAAGCGAGCAGGTTGACCAGCAATGCTGCAGTGGGTGTGATCCGAAAGTTCAGCAACGGTGAGCTGTGACGAGTCGACGGTGGCCTGGCCTGCCTGCCTCGGAGTTCGAAACCGTATAAACAACGTAACCGAGTCGGAAAGAGTGAAATGAACGCAGAACTAGACGCAACAACAGAGTCTGGCGTCGCGATAGGTGATGGTGGTAGGAAGCAAAGAGAGAATAGAGGAGGGGGGCGTGTGATTGGGTGGGAGAGAAAGGGTGGAGGAGGCTGCGGATCGAGAGCGGCCAACGGAACTCTCACGCTTTTCGTTGACAAGCCAAAGTTAAGGTGATAATGCTGCTTCGAAGTGTCAGTCTGGGCGTGTGACTTTCACTGCAATTCCACTTTTTTTCCCTTTTTCTTTCTCACTCCTTTCTTCCCACTACTACGCGGCGCTGGGTGTCTTTTTTGCGCTTTCGGCGGGACGCGTGGAGGCTTGAGCGAGCCAGCTGGTGAGTGAGTGAGGAAGCCGCTCTGTGGCTGTGAGTGAGGGCCATTCGACGCTCCGGCGACAGAAATGAACCTCGACTCAGCAACCAAAACCACTGAACGCGTTGCTCGTCTGACAGGCTTGGTTTTGGTTTTCCACACCCACACCCACACACTCACACACACACACACACACACACACACACACACACACACACACACACACGCTGGCTTGTCGTCCAGTCCCCGCTCTCTGTAGTTGCTGACTGACTCCGGTCCAAGTCAGCTCGCTCGACACCCAGTTCTGTGATCGATATGCCCCTGTTCCCTTGCTGCTGCTTCTTCTAGGAATAAAATATATTTCCTCTGCCTCGAATATATGTAATGCCTGAGCGAGAGAGCAAGCAGGCAGGAATGAAAATGAATACTAGAAAATGAGAGCTGCCGAATGCGTCTCGCTCGGTGCGGAAACGAGACGCGTCTGTCGTCTTTAGCGGACTGGCCTTCTCGCACGGCTGAATGCATGTTCTCGGTTCCGGCAAAGCAGGGTTGCACTTTCGCTTTTTGGCCAACGCTCTCCACACCGAACGCACCGCTTGCACGCTTTTTGATATCGCAAACTTGCATCTCCGCCAACATCATTAATCTTCACAGCTTCTTTCTGGGCTCGACACGATAATCCTGGCGAGCATCACAAGAGGTAAGCTCGAGCTGATTAGAGGCGCAAAGATCAACGGTAATGCCGAGTCTGGTGGGGATCATCTGGATCAGGACGAGCAACCGGCAGCGAATCATTCTCCTCCCATTGGGGCCACCACAACTCCCAACAGTGACAGTCGTCGACTAGCGCTCAGAGCAGGATATTGGATATAGCGACACAACGTGCCCAAGTATCAAGCTGACTCCGTATCCGTTTCCACATTGCATTCGCTCATATTCAACTCTATCTCGGCGATTCTTGTCTCGTCTTCGACCTTTCGTGGCCAAACAGTGGTCACCAATCTCGCCTCCGTCAAACACACACATTCCCGCAACAATGACACAACTCTACCGTGACCCTTGGGCCAAGCGTGAGGCATGGCGCAAACACCCCGTCTTCTCGCACCGCTTCTTCGCACGCAACATCTTCCCCGGCTTCGGATTGGGGCTGGGCGCATTCGTAGTATACTTGGCCGTCGACACCATCACACATCCTTCCAACATCGAGAAGCTCAAGGAGGATGCACGCAAGCAGACTGGTAAAGACCACTAGAATGCTTGGACTCAAGCACAAGGTCAATGTACAGCAATTTCAGATTCCGTTCGTAACCGCAACCGCAGATTTGCAGGCTCGGAGTCCTTGCCT
The DNA here is from genome assembly GCF_005498985.1 of Sporisorium graminicola. Taxonomy (NCBI): domain Eukaryota; kingdom Fungi; phylum Basidiomycota; class Ustilaginomycetes; order Ustilaginales; family Ustilaginaceae; genus Sporisorium; species Sporisorium graminicola. Next base: position 53,834 of record NC_043734.1, read on the forward strand.
GTGGGTGTCTGTCACAGATAGACCTTGGCTACTGCACACTATGAGGTACAAGGCTGCTTCACAGCGTTTGTGCTATGTTCGATGTATGAGGAGACACATCGGTGCAGCCCATGCACTGTGACCATTAACAGCAGACCACGAAGGCCAGATCGATTTCGACTAAGCCGACGAAAGATGATCTCTTGCTAATGATTTCGCGATGTTACACCGTACGGCTGAGACACTTTGAACTAAAACAAAAGAAGCAAGCGTGTCGCACGATAAGAAGATACCTGAATACACGGCTATATCCACATGGTTCGAGCACGCCATTTGAATTTCTAGGTGCGCCTTTTCTTCCGCCTCCGTTTTTGCGTGGGAGACGTCCAAACCTCAATCTGCATCGTTGAGTCATACGCAGACGGAGGCCGACGAATGATGGAGCTCCTTTTTGTGTGGTTGCACCACGCTGTCGCTGCAGCCTCTGTAACAGGGTCCTTGAGGCCTCCTCCCCGCATGACACCGATACCCGCTTCGTGTCAGTCCTGATACGATATTCATCTGGATCTGTAGCAGCAACCGCTCACCAGAGTCGATGGAGCGTCCATCGAGTAGATCGCAAGCCCGTCAGAGAGAGGAAGCCTCGGGCTGGGAGAGCAAACCATGCGGACGAGCGGGCGGCGTTTAGATAGGTTTCAACGATGCCCGTGCACTGGCGCCGTGCATGCAGCCAGAAGCGCGAATTTGCATTTCTTCTGAAGGATCTTCCGGTCGTCCCAGCTTCACGCTTTGCCTGTGGCGGCCTGTGACGGCCTTTGATCTTGGCGGTTGGAGTACGAACGTTTGACAAGGAGATTGTGATTTCGATCAACAGATAATCGAGCCGAGGTACATCTTCTTCCTGTCCAGATCGCTTTTGCGGCTTTTCCGTCCCGCTGCTCTGTCCCGAGAGGGGAGAAAACTTCGCCATAATGCCAAGAAGAGAGCAACAATCGACTCGTCTTCGGAGCTCATCCGATTCCAAATTGCAGTGGTTGCGTGCGTGGCAGTGACAATGGCAAAGACAGTGGTCCGCGGTGGCTTAATAGGTAGACACGAAGGCAGGTGTGAGTACATGGCGGTGGGTGGGTGTGACAGTTGCAGCTTTGGCTGAGGAGCGACACTTTTCCCGTAGATCCGACGAGAGGGCGATTCGGCTGTGAATCCTTTTTCGTTCTTCTTGTTCCTCCGTCTTCTCCCTTTCTCCGTTCACCACCATCTCAACCCCCCTTTTGGCTTCGGCACATCCACTTCCTTTCTCTAGACTCTTTGTCATCATGGCCAACGCTCCGCACGGTGGTGTCCTCAAGGACTTGCTCGTTCGCGATGCCCCCATCGCCGCACAGCTTCGACAAGAAGCCGACACGCTTCCCGAGCTCGTCCTCACAGAGCGTCAGCTCTGCGATCTCGAACTCATCATCAACGGTGGTTTCTCCCCTCTCCAGGGCTTCATGAACCAGGCCGACTACAACGGCTGCCTCGACACCATGCGTCTGACTGATGGCAACCTCTTCCCCATGCCCATCACGCTCGATGTGGACCAGCAGCAGATCCAGGCTCTCAAGATCCAGCAGGGTGCCCGCATCGCGCTGCGCGACCCTCGCGACGACAATGCCATCGCCATCATCACTGTTACTGATGTCTACGCTGTCGACAAGGTGCGCGAGGCCAAGGCCGTTTTCGGCTCGGACGACCTCGCCCACCCGGCCATCACCTACCTCCACAAGTCGGTCAAGGAGTTCTACGTCGGTGGTGAGGTCCAGGCCCTCTCCAAGCCCAACTACTACGACTATGCCGAGCTTCGATACACCCCCGCCGAGCTGCGACAGCACTTCGCCAAGATCGCCTGGCGCAAGGTTGTCGCCTTCCAGACGCGAAACCCCATGCACCGCGCTCATCGTGAGCTGACCGTGCGAGCTGCTCGTCAGCGCCAGACCAATGTGCTCATCCACCCGGTTGTGGGTATGACCAAGCCTGGTGATGTCGACCACTACACTCGTGTGCGCGTCTACCAGTCGCTCATGCCTCGTTATCCCAACGGTATGGCTACCTTGGCTCTGCTGCCCCTCGCTATGCGCATGGGTGGTCCTCGTGAGGCTCTGTGGCACGCCATCATCCGCAAGAACTTTGGTGTCACCCACTTCATCGTCGGTCGTGACCACGCCGGCCCTGGTAAGGACTCGAGCGGCAAGGACTTCTACGGCCCTTATGACGCCCAGACGCTCGTCACCAAGTACACCGAGGAGCTTGGTATTGAGATGGTGCCCTTCCAGCAGATGACCTACATCCCATCCACCGACGAGTACCAGCCCGTCGACGAGGTCGCTCCTGGCACCCAGACAATGGACATCTCCGGAACTGAGCTGCGTCGTCGTCTTCGTACGGGTGCTGCCATCCCCGATTGGTTCTCTTACGAATCGGTCGTCAAGACGCTGCGCGAGTCTTACCCGCCCAAAGCCAAGCAAGGCTTCACGCTCTTCTTGACCGGTCTGCACAACTCGGGCAAGGACCAGATCGCCCGTGCGCTGCAGGTCAAGCTCAACGAACAGGGCGGTCGTTCCGTGTCTCTGCTTCTCGGCGAGACGGTTCGTTCCGAGCTGTCGTCCGAGCTCGGATTCTCGCCCGAGGACAGGCAGAAGAACATCCAGCGCATCTCGTTTGTCGCTGCTGAACTCACGCGTGCCGCTGCCGCTGTCATTGCTGCCCCCATTGCGCCTTACGAGAAGTCGCGCGCCGCAGCTCGCGAGACAATCTCCAAGACGGGCGGTGCGGGCAACTTCTTCTTGATTCACGTCGCTACTCCTTTGGAGTTCTGCGAGAAGACTGACCGCAAGGGCAACTACGCCAAGGCACGCGCCGGTCAGATCAAGGGCTTCACTGGCGTCGACGATGTGTACGAGGAGCCCACCGACGCTGACCTGGTGGTCGACATCTCGAGGCAGAGTGTTGCGGAGATCACCCACTCGATCATCTTGCTGCTCGAGGCCCAGTCGCTCATCTAGAGTACGAAGACGATTCGAAACGACGATTCGGAACATATAGATTCACAACCGGACACAAAACTTCTCACGTGTACAGGCATTTTTTTGACATGAAACAGCGATGTTTTGAACGCTTGTCGGTGCTGTTCCATGAGACTGAATCGAAGTGCTTGCGGGCCGAATGCGAGGACTTACGCAAATGCTGTGCAAAACGCAAGGATGGCTTGTGAGAGCGTGAGCGGGAGCGTGGCATCGGAAGAATGAGGTTGAGACCATACAGAGAACATCGATGAGCTGGCGGAGGACTTCCAACTCAGAATAGGTGAAAGGCCAGCTCGACACATTGCCCATATCGAATATTCCTACACTCACGATCAACAAGAACGGAAGGTGTAAAGACCGTGAATGGTATTGCTATAAAAGATCAACCATGACAAGACTCGAAGCTCGAAGCTCGAAGAGGGAGTGAGTCGATGAATAGAAGAAGCTCGAAAGATAGAGAGTGTGTGATATATACGAGACGCCAAGCCAAATCAAAGAATGTGCAGAAAGAATACGAAAGAAAGTGTTCGCGAAGAGAGAAAGAGCTAGGTTCGGATGCCAAAGACTAGATGCTTTTGCCCGTTAACCCGCTCACTCCTCCAGGCGTAATCCCACCACCATCGGGATCAGCCTTAAGCCACAACGTTGGCGGCGGCGTTGCCCCACAGCCTACCGCTGCCCAGGGGACGAGCCCTCCTCAAGTGAATGTGGAAGTTGTCCGTGCCGGGGGGTCCGATATCGATTCCCAACCCGGTACCGACGATGATGTTTCCATTGCCGTGTCCCGATCCGGACTGGTCGCTGCCCACCGTCTGGTCGTTACCAATGATGATGTTGCCGTTACCGTTTCCACTTCCCGAGTCGCCGCTGCCAACTTTGTTGCCGGAACCAAGGATCAAGTTGGCGTTACCGTTGCCAGTTCCCTGACCCGAGCTGGTGCCACCGTTGCCGTTGTTCGAGCCCACAGTGTTGTCACCGAGCGACAGGTTGCCGTTGCCTGCACCCGAACCGTTGCCAGTACCAGTGTTGGAGTTACCGTTGTTGCTGCCGAGCTGGCCACCGCCCAAGTTGAGGTTGCCGTTGAGGATTCCGTTTCCGGATCCAGAGTTGTTGTTGCCGTTGTTGTTACCAGCACCGGAGGCGAGGTTGAGGTTGCCATCACCGACACCGTTCAAGGCACCGCTGTTGTTGTTGCCGTTCTTGTCACCATTGCCCGAGCCAGCGTTGAGGTTTCCATCGCCAACTCCGTTGGCGGCTCCGCTGTTGGAGTTGCCGTTCTGCGAGCCGTTGTCGGATCCCAAGTTGCCGTTACCCGTGGCGACGCCGTTGGCAGCACCTGTGTTGCTGTTGCCGTTCTTGTCTCCGTTGTCAGATCCAAGGTTACCGTTGCCATCAGCAACACCGTTGAGCGAACCAGGGTTGTTGTTGCCGTTGTGGTCACCGTTGCCTGAGCCGCCGTTGAGGTTGCCATCAGCAACACCGTTCAGGGCACCGCTGTTGTTGTTGCCGTTCTTGTCGCCATTGTCGGAGCCGGCGTTGAGGTTTCCGTCAGCGACGCCGTTGCCAGCACCCGTGTTCGAGTTGCCGTTCTTGTCACCGTTGTTGGATCCAAGGTTAGCGTTGCCATCAGCGACACCATTGGCGGAGCCCGGGTTGTTGCTTCCGTTCTCGTTTCCGTTGTTCGAGCCAAGGTTGCCGTTTCCGTCAGCAACACCGTTCAGGGCACCGCTGTTGTTGTTGCCGTTCTTGTCGCCGTTGTTCGAGCCAGCGTTGATGTTTCCATCAGCGACACCGTTGGCGGAGCCAGAGTTGTTGTTTCCATTCTGGTCTCCGTTGTTCGAGCCAAGGTTGCCGTTTCCATCACCGACGCCGTTGAGCGAGCCGCTGTTGGAGTTGCCATTCTGGTCACCGTTGCCCGAGCCAGCGTTGAGGTTTCCGTCAGCGACGCCGTTGCCCGAACCAGAGTTGGAGTTTCCGTTCTTGTCGCCGTTGTTGCTGCCCAGGTTTCCGTTGCCGTCGAGGCTGCCGTTGCCTGAACCAGAGTTGCTGTTACCGTTCTGGTTGCCATTGTTGCTGCCCAGGTTGGCATTGCCGTCCCCAGAACCGTTAAGCGAGCCGCTGTTGTTGTTACCGTTGCTGTTGCCATTGTTGCTACCGGCGTTCAGGTTGCCATTGCCAGTACCATCGCCGGAACCGCTGTTGCTGTTTCCGTTGTTGTTTCCGTTGTTGCTACCCAAGTTACCGTTACCGGTCAACGAACCATCACCGGAACCGGAATTGTTGTTACCGTTGTTGTTGCCGTTGTTCGAGCCACCATTGAGGTTACCGTTGCCAGTACCGTCGAGGCTGCCCGAGTTGTTGTTGCCATTGTTGTTGCCGTTGTTGGAACCCAAGTTGCCGTTGCCATTGAGCGAACCGTCAAGCGAACCGGAGTTGTTGTTTCCGTTGTTGTTTCCGTTGTTCGAGCCGAGGTTGCCATTGCCGTTGCCGACACCGTCACCGACACCAGAGTTGCCGTTGCCGTTGCCAGTTCCGTTGCCACCGCCATTGTTGCCGCCGCCGTTGTTGCCACCACCGTTGTTGCCGCCACCATTGTTGCCGCCGCCGTTGTTGCCACCACCGTTATTGCCGCCACCATTGTTGCCGCCGCCGTTGTTGCCACCACCGTTGTTGCCGCCACCATTGTTGCCGCCGCCGTTGTTGCCACCACCGTTGTTGCCGCCACCATTGTTGCCGCCGCCGTTGTTGCCACCACCGTTGTTGCCACCACCGTTGTTGCCACCACCGTTGTTGCCACCACCGTTGTTGCCACCACCGTTGTTGCCGCCACCGTTAGAGCCTCCGCCGTTAGAGCCTCCGCCGTTAGAGCCTCCGCCATTGTTGCCGCCACCGTTAGAGCCTCCGCCGTTAGAGCCCCCGCCGTTAGAGCCTCCGCCGTTAGAGCCACCACCGTTAGAGCCTCCGCCGTTAGAGCCACCACCGTTAGAGCCTCCGCCGTTAGAGCCACCACCGTTAGAGCCTCCGCCGGATCCGCCCGAGCCACCCGAGCCACCAGATCCACCAGAGCCACCAGATCCACCAGATCCACCAGAGCCACCAGATCCACCAGATCCACCAGATCCACCAGATCCACCAGATCCACCAGATCCACCAGATCCACCAGACCCACCAGATCCACCAGATCCACCGGAGCCACCAGATCCACCGGAGCCACCGGAGCCCGAACCACCAGAGCCGGAGCCAGAGCCACCGCTACCGGAGCCCGAACCGCCGGAGCCAGAGCCGCCGTTGGAGCCCCAAGGACCACCAGAGGGATTCCAGCCGGACGTGCATGTGCAGTAGCAGCCAGCGAGGGGAGCCTGAGAGTATGTGGGAACGGGGAAGGATTGGGGAACGGGGACAGCCTGGGTAGCGTTTGCTGCAGCAGGCGCTGCGCACGTTGCGTCGTCAGCGTAGACGAGAGAGAGCGAGGCCAGCACAAGGGCTGACCACGTAAGCTTGATCTTCATTCTCTTCTTTGATCGCTTGAGCGATGTTGTGTTGAGTAGGGTAGAAGAGGGAAGGACGTGAAGGTCTCAAGGGCCTAAAGCCGAAGGTTGAAGCTGGGGAGGCTTCGAAGAAAGGGTAGGAAAGAGTTCGATGAAGAAAAATTGAGGGGAGGGGGAATGAGGACGATGAGAAGACGTATGCTTTTAACGGTTCCGGGAAGGGTGCTTGGGACAGAGAGGGACCGGTGTTGAAATGAAGATCCTGGTCGATCCAAGAGAGAAGCCGTCGATCCAGGAGCTGTGGACGTTCTACAGGTGCATTGCACGAACGGCAAGCCTACGAAGCCAGAGGAGGATGGAGACTATCCAGGTAGCGGCTCAGGCTCTTGGACAGCGGCACGTTTGCTCTGAAAGCTCTGCAGGAACGCACACTACGCCCTAGTCTCGCTGCACCGCTGATGTGCGCGCGGGATCCGATGGAACAGAAACAAAAACGAGCCAAGAAGCACCCATCGGACCGCTGCGATGGCGCAAGAACGGGATCGCACAAAGTGTCATAGCAGACGGGGCGTAAAGCCATTGCGCCATGAACGGGAAGCTTGGAGCCGACAAGAGCGCGCAAGCGAGAGGAAGGTCTTTAGGCGAGGATGAGGAGAGACACCAGGGTGATGGGTACTTAGAATGCAGATGCATGCAAATCAGAGCATGATAGGAGAGCAGTACAGCTTTGCCGCGAACGGGCAGAAGGCAAAAGTTAGGCGACACGACGTGCAGGCGCTGAGCGGCAAACGGGCAATGAACGCATGTCTCAAATCATACGGTTGGAGCCGCCAATGCCAGACCCGCAAGGTGTGAATGATGTTGGGGCGAGCTTGGAGACAATGCTAGGAAGCGCAACTTGAACTGTGGTGCAGAGTAGGGCGACATGGACGAGGAGCTTGCTGTCTCAGGTTGGGGCGTCGGATGAACAGCTGCTGTGAAGAGAAGCATGAGACTGCACTGATGGACAGGTGACCAAGTGGTGGAACTCCGATGGTTTGCGAAGAAGGAGCCAGAAGAAGGAGGGAAGGCTGGCTGGTTTCTTTAGAGTTGGCTACTGCAGAGGGCTTTTGGAAAAGGGGTGTGTGAATGAGCAGATCCTTCTCATGATCGGAGCCGAGGGAGCCGAGGGAGCGAGGAGGTGGCAGCCTACCAAGTAGATTGAATCTCAGAAACGAGCGGATAGGAAGAAGGTTGGGCGGGTAGAGGTGCAGGAACCATGTAGGACCATGCGTTAGTGTGGGGAAGAGACCAGGGCCAAAGCACCTTCAGGAACAGGGGCCAAGGAACAAAAGAAAAGGACTAGTAAGCTGCAATATCGGCCATGGTGGAAGAAAGAATACAGGGAACCTGTGTTGGGAAATGCAAATGCAAGCAAGGGGGTTCAAGCAGACAAGCAGACGAGCAGCGGAGAAACGGAGCCGACCTGCGGTTTTACCAGATGCAGGAGTCACAAAGCTTACAGAGCGCGAAGGGAAGGCGGAAGTAAAAAGGGCCTGCAGCAAGAACAAATATCCGAGGGGTGGATTGAAGAGATCGGGCAAGGGGAGGAGGAGGCTCAAAAGGCGTTTGGCACAAAGTGACAGCTGGAGTGGTGGGGGTGGTGGCGGCGTCGAGGAGAGGCACGAGTACGAGCAGCACCAGTAGCTGAGACATAGGCGGAGGGCCAATTGATCGAGTGCAACCAGCCCAAGTGGCTTTGCTGCTCGGATCTGCAGGAAACCAGAAGGACCATGTCTCAGCGCCTGCATATACGAGAGAAGAGGTCTCGGTTAGGCGAAGGGAGCATTGAGGCTGTCGGTAGGCCAAAGGTGCAAACTTTTCTGTAAACTCAGTTGAGCTGCTCAGTTGTGCCAGCGTTGAGTTACTCACCTCACTCAGAGCCACAATTGACGATCATTTTTTCCTATATGATTTTCCACGCAGGTCCCACACACAGCCTTCTGTGCCCCCGAGTCTCACCGGACCGCTCTGCTCCTTGTCGATCGTTCAACGCCACTCTGTTCTTTGTCTTTCAAGGCCTTGCTCTGCGTCGGCTCTTGTCCGGAGGATTGGCATGAAAGGCTAACGGGGCAACTCGTGGATGACTAGCCTGCTTTTTCACACTCGCATGTCCCTCTACTATGATCACGTTCACTTTTCCTCTTTTTCTGCGGGTCAACTTCACACACAGCAATGCCGAACACGAATGCCCCTCTTTGATCATTGCGTAAGGATCTGCAAGAGCGGCAGTACCGATGAGGTCGTTCTTCTTTTCTGACGGCATCTGGTATTGGCGAGATCGCGACGAGCGACAGTAGAAGAAAAGATTAGCACCTCAACAGGCTTCAAGCAAATGGCCACCTGTACCATCAACAGCAGTAAAATCAGTCGACGCTTTCCAACCCCCCACACACGCAATCACTCACTCGCACCCTTTCACGTTGACCGGAAGGTGAGGCAATTCGAAACTCAGAGCCGAAAGTGTTCGATCTGGTTCAGTTGCAGTCCCGGGGAAGGGCAAGGTCGCGGCTTTGTCTTTGCCTTTGTCTTTGTCTCTGCTAACGTTCAACACAGCCAACAGTATTCAGCCCCGCTAGTGTGACCACACCCTGACAGCTCGACTCCTCGCATACTTGCATCACGAGGGGGGTTTTGCGATGAGCAAAGCCAAGAGTCTCACAGCGGAGTTCGTATGTATTTGGAACTCAGCATGCCATTACGCTGAGACTCGCTTACAGCCCGTTTTCCCCGCATGATCTACGCAGTACCATTGGCGTCGACCTAGTAGATTTTTGTGTACTTGTTCCGCCTCGCCGGGTCCTTGTTCCGACAATGAGCGAATTCGCGTCGGAGTTGCAAAACGGCATCCTCTGCGCAATACAAGGATAAGCATTTTGTTAGTAGACTCTTTTGCAAACCAGATCCACCTTCCGACCTTTGACACGCTTGACTATTCCTGTTTCACCGTTTTGCCTGCCCTCTTGACCGGGCACGAGTCTTGTATTGTTTGCGTGTTTGCTTGAAGCACAGTTTCAGCCCAGCGCATATTTGGTCTAAAGCAGGACTCACATGTGAACGACGACACGCTGCCAAACAGTGCTTTGCTTCCCTGCTTCTCACACACACTCTCTCTTCCCCTCTCTTTTTCTTTCTCCTCTTCCGCGGTAGCGCTTGTAGTCTTACACTTTCTTACCTTGGTGCAACTCAGCTTGCTTCTCCGCTCCTCCGCCCATTCGCTCGGTCTGGAACACCGCCCTTGTTGTAAGATAGCAGCAACTGCTCTCGGTCCGTCCGGGATATCACGCGCTTCCGGTCGCTTGCCGGTCGTTGACGCAGGATCAAGGGTCGAGAACTAGACGATGTCTGACAAGAATTATTCACGCCCAGAAGCTACCTGTCAGATGTGCGTCAGGGGCTGTCACTCGCCGCTTTTCTAGACTTGATGGAATTGGGTCCAAGAGACTTGCACTCGGCTGTGCTTTGCATTACCGCTAGCGACTACCTGGCTTAACGAGGCCGCGTAAGGTTTGGAGCTAGAGTAGGCGAGTAAAAGCAGCACCTAAGCGAAAATCCTGGCGGGAAAGAAATCTTCAGATACGCGAACTTGCCGCTGCACCTTGGTTCACAATAGCCTGTGCGGATGGTGTGCCGCCAAGACCGTGCTTGCCAGAACGGCAGCGGACGACTTTTCCGTGCAGGTCGACCAAGGCAGTCAAACCTTCGTGCTGCTAGGCGAACCGGGCTAAGTACGTAAGGCAACCGTTCTCAAAGATGACCGAAAATGGAAGTCTTCCAGATGCGCATATCGAATCGAGCGCAGAACCTTTGCCGAGTCGATGCGCGCAGCTCGAAGCAACGACACAGACTGTTTCAAGGTGGCCGAGCGGCACAGAGACACGGAACAAAGTAGAAATCGTCAGCACAACCAGTGCGGATCGTGCTTGCCGCTTCGGAGCTTGAGCAGATGAAACACACCACGACCACAAGCGCTGCAAGCTTCGTGATGGCTACGACTGAGAGGCAGTGGGCGGCTAGACACACACTTCAATTGCCGTAGTCCCTTACGCCAAGGATGGTTTGCGAGACAAACAAGCCATGGCCATGGCCAGGTGCAGGCAGAGGAAGGAAGAGATGTTATGTGCAAACAGCGACTAGACTAGGTGCAAGGGGTTCGGGTTGTCAAGGTTTTAGGATAGCGCAGGTTCTCATGGTGTTTCAGGCGTCCACGCTTTGCCACTACGGTTGTTGCTTGACGCCGTCAGCAGAAATACTGTAGGTCTCGCCAAAGTAGAAAGGGTAAGCCACACAGCGCGGCAAACCTGCAGATCCTGACTGCGTGGCCGATCCATGATCGTCCGAAACCCGTTCCTGAAAAAAATGGTTTCGGATATCAAATGTTGCTTTTTGTGAGTCTCACATTCATCGAGTTCAACATCGCCGATTTTTTGTCTGAGGATAGAGTGAATCTAGGCGATTCCTTTTGTCGCGTCTATCGATAACAGAGCGAGACAGGCGAATGTCAACCAACACGAACTGCCACTCGAGTTGAGTCGAGGTTCCTCGGATCTTTCCTTTCTTCCCACTGCCCAAGATGTGACGCTCATCTCGATTCTCATCGGCAAAGCATGCCTTTGCTTCGGTATGACCAGCAACATTCATTGTATAGGATTCGGTCCAAACTGCGACGGCGATACAGCTGCCAGCGACTTAGATGGTACACCTGTCTATTTGACGTCTGACATTTAGCCGGCGTCGTGTCCACGTTCTGTCACAAAGAGAGAGAAAGCGATGTGCTCTTGGCGGGATCCAACTTCCCTAACGGCGATATTCGGAACGACGTCCTTGTTTGAATTCATGTGCCGCAAGAAGTTCCAAGTTCGAGAAATACAAAACAACGTCGCATCGGATCGTTGGCATTACAAATTCGACAGCTCGAGTAGAAATTTTTGGAAACTTTTCCTTCTGGCTGCTGCACGAATGCAACGCTTCTCGCCGATCGAAATTTTTGGCGCTCGAGGACCGCTCTGCTCAACGAAGCAAAGCAAAAGTGTTTGTCTCCGAATTGATCCACAGGACGGCGTGGGGGTTGAGCGAAGAAAAAAACGTCAGAGTTGCACAGGGGCGTCATCTCGAGAGGCGGACAGATTGGAAGCACTGGCCGGGCAGGCAGGCAGGCAGGCTGACTAGCTTGGCGCGCACGGAAACATCCTATTCGCTCTCTCTGTCTCTATATCTCTTCTCACCATCGTCACACACCAGTACCACCACCACCCCTCCATCCAACGTTTCCCTCACCTAAAAACTTCCTTCACGGAAATACATAAAAAATGGCCACCTTCACCGAACGTTTCACCAAGGGTACCTACCCGATCCACTCGGTCGCTGAGGCCGTCAAGCCCGGTCCCCAGGGTGTTGACCTCTACTCGAGGTTCTTCCTCGCCGGTGCTCTCTGCTGGTGAGTTTTTTCTTCTTTTTCAAGATGCAATGCAAATGACGGTGGAAGAGGTGTACAGAGACACAAACACAGACAGCAGGCACATCTGGGCAGGACAGTCGGGCGGGATGATCTGCTCAAGAGGGAAACTCGGATTGCTGCACTGTAGTGACGAAAAGACGGCGATTTTGTCGTGTCGTTCGGTACTCACTGCGACTTGGACGAAAAGGCGCAAAGATTCCAACGTAGAGCGTCAAGGAGGGGCACACGTGGGACGCATGCTTGCACTTCCAACTGCACGAGTATCGCCAAAGATTGAAAGCGGAAGATACTGACTTTGATTTGCTTTACTTTACTTCGTTCGCACACAGCTCCATCACCCATGGTGCCGTTACCCCCATCGATGTGGTCAAGACCCGCATCCAACTCGAGCCCACCGTCTACAACAAGGGCATGATCGGTGGCTTCCGTCAGGTCGTCGCCAAGGAAGGTGCTGGTGCTCTCCTCACTGGTCTCGGACCCACCGTGCTCGGATACTTCCTCCAGGGCGGTTTCAAGTTTGGTGGCTACGAGCTGTTCAAGAAGGTGCTCGTCTCGCAGATGGACAACGAGACCGCCGTCAAGAACCGCATGGCCATCTACCTCGGTGCTTCCGCCATTGCCGAGTTCTTCGCCGACATCGCACTTTGCCCGCTCGAGGCTACGCGTATCCGTCTCGTGTCGCAGCCCACTTTTGCCAACGGTCTCGCCCCCGCTTTCCTCAAGATCGCCCGCGAGGAGGGTCTCGGCGGCTTCTACGCTGGTTTCGGTCCGATCCTGTTCAAGCAGATTCCTTACAACATGGCCAAGTTCGCCACCATGGAGGTCGTGCTCGAGAAGGCCATCAACGCCTACGGCAAGCCCAAGTCGGAGCTCTCCGGTGGCGAGGCCACCTTCCTCAACCTCGGTTCGGGTCTCATCGCCGGTTTCGCCGCTGCCACCATCTCGCAGCCCGCCGACACCCTGCTCTCCAAGATCAACAAGTCCAAGGCTCTCCCCGGCGAGACCATCACGGGCCGTATCACCAAGATGGCTGGTGAGCTCGGTGTCCGTGGTCTCTTCGGTGGTCTGACCACGCGTCTGGTCATGGTTGGCTCCATCACCGCCGGTCAGTTCGGTATCTACGGTGAGCTCAAGAAGGCTCTCGGTGCCACCAACACTGTCGAGATCTCCAAGGCCTAAAGCAGGCCGAGACGGACGTGTACAGTTTTTAGATTCTCTTCTCTCTGAAGATCGCTCGCAATCGAATGCTTCTCTTCCATTCCCGTTCGCACTTACTTGTATGGCACTTGTATGACAAAGAAAAAATATGCATGCATTTTTTGGGTCCCGCTTTTCCGAAGCGAATTCTCTTCCTATTTCCTCGGTGTGTTGGTAGAAAGCTTTGAGAGCTTTGTCTGTTCTTCTCGGCATGCAAACCGCTGAGTCGGGTCGTATTCGTGGGAGTATAGGCGGTTGATGTGAAGTCTCCTCGGTCACTCAGACAGCATGTGACGGTGCTCGCGGGAATGGTGAGCGCAGGTGGCCAGAGGGGGGAGCAGTGAGAAGATCTGTTGCCGGTTTTCTAGCAGTCGGGTTTCTGCTGTGCATTCTCGAGAATTCAGCTCCGCGGATCGCTTTCTCATCGGGAATTTCTCGTGCGATTTATAGACGAGGATGGATTTGTCGCACAAGCCAGCCAGCCCGCCAGCCCGGCCGCCCAGAACTCCACACCCACGCGAGAGAGCGAATCTTGTTTGCGATGGTCTGCACAGCCTGCCTCTCTCCACTAGCACCACCACATCCATCCGCATACCTACGCTGACATACCCCTGCAGAGCTCGAAGAGCGCTGTCGCACAGACGATCGTTCTTGGCAACAGTCATCTTCATCTTTTACCAGTCTTTGGCGCCACTTCCAAGTTCGGCAACTGCGGACGAAGTCGATTACACCCGGCAACACGCAGTAGCGCTACGTTGTACGATAAGCACAAGGCGACTTCCAACAAGACCTCAAAGACATCACATTGAATCGACAGCAGCAGGAAGAACGCCGCGCATAGGATCGATCCATCATGGTACGTGTTGCCCGCACCCCTCTTATCGTCTCCATTTGCCGAGTCGAGCTGACATCAACCTTGCTCTGTTACCGCTTCAATTGGATGTGGGGTAGTCCAACACACTTCGACCGTACCTGTCGTGTGTGAGATCCACGCTGACAGCTGCACTGACGCTGGACAACTTTGCCTCGCAAACGGTCGAGCGCCACAACGTGCCCGAAATCGAAGCCGCATCCTCTCTCGAAGTTCTCCTGACACCACTCACCATCTCGCGCAATGAGAACGAAAAAGTGCTCATCGAGCCGTCGGTCAACTCGATCCGCATCTCGATCAAGATCAAGCAGGCCGACGAGATCGAGCGCATCCTTGCGCACAAGTTTACCCGCTTCCTCATGCAGCGCGCCGAGAGCTTCGTCATCCTGCGCAGGAAACCCGTCAAGGGCTACGACATCAGCTTTCTGATCACCAACTTCCACTCGGAGTCCATGCTCAAGCACAAGCTGGTCGACTTTATCATCGAATTCATGGAGGAGGTCGACAAGGAAATTAGCGAGATGAAGCTCAGCATCAACGCCAGGGCGAGAATCGTCGCCGAGAGCTATTTGTCTACTGTAAGTTTCATCGACCCGAAGTGTGGGATAGATAGGAAACCCGTGCATGCTGACTTGTTTCGCGTTTGTATTCTACAGTTCGCATGAACCGCTGTACTGGCGCTTGCGTAGCGCGCTTCTGTCTCGAGCTCCGACATCTTTCTTGTACCAAAACCCCCGCCCGCCGAAATGCAGCACATACCGTATCGCATCGACCAAAGCTCGGACTCGGAAGCTGCTCTGTGCTCACCACCCAACCAGGCCCTGCTCTTCCCAGCACCCTCCTATCTTCTTGCCACGCCTCCTCCACGAGTCCCACAGGGCGGGGCGGCCCTGAACACGCTCTTTCTTGCTGCCGATGGCTGAACGTGCTTCGTCGATTGCTGTCCACCGTCACCAGTGTTTCACCTACGCACGCACAAGAGCCAACGCGTGTCTTGCCCCTCTGGCGTCCTGCTTTCTGTCTCGCTGTGTGTCCATCGTCGCAGAGCGGTGAGCGCACCCTCCAGTTCACGAGCGGCACAGGCGTACATGAGAGAAGAGCTGCACAGCAGACACAGGCACAGGCAGAGAATCTTTACTTGACCCACGCATCGCAGTCGCAACCGCGTTTTGTCAGTCAACACTTGCGTTTGGCCATTCACCTCTGAGAACATCTGGGAATCAGCAGTCGGATCGGATCAGTCCCGCTTCGACATGCGTCTTTTTCTGCTCGTCGTACCTGCCGCTGTCCCTGCGACTGGTGCAGAGCCACCTGCCTGTTGCTGCTGCTGCTGCCGCCCCTGCTGAGATGATGACGGCTGATGCTGCGAAGACGACATCACCTCGTCGTCGTCCCACGTGAGATCGATCACCGGAATCGCATCGCTCGACGCTCCCGTCATTCTCGACTGCATTCCCCCACCGCTTCCTGCTCCTCCGTTCACAGCGGCAACGTCATCTTGAGATCCGTCCACGCGCTGCGGTGGCAACACCGGCTGCAGCAGTAACCCGCGTCGCAAATCGCGTGAGAACGCAGGTTCGCCGGCCATTCGTGAACCGTACGTTCGCTCAGATTCCACAAAGATGGGCAGACTGCTCATCGCTTCGTCTCGCTCCGTACTTGCTGTCGCATCGGAAGAAGCAGCGTTCGC
This sequence comes from Sporisorium graminicola, assembly GCF_005498985.1. Classification (NCBI taxonomy): domain Eukaryota; kingdom Fungi; phylum Basidiomycota; class Ustilaginomycetes; order Ustilaginales; family Ustilaginaceae; genus Sporisorium; species Sporisorium graminicola. The sequence continues at coordinate 69,618 of NC_043734.1, forward strand.
GGCAGAGGCGCTCGTCGCTGTCGGATGACCGCTAGTGACGCTAGATGCATCGTTGCTTGTCACGGAGGCGGCACTGGGCGAGGCGGGCGATGCGTACTGAGGAACCAGGTCGCGCGTCACTCGCAAACCCAGCATCGATAGTGGAAAGGCTGTGTTGAGCGAGAGTTTCGAAGTCCAGCCTGTTCGTGCGCCCGGCAACGTGGACGTTTCGCTTCCAGTCGGCGCTGCCGCAGCTGATTGCACTCCAGCAGTTGCTCCTCCTCCTCGTGCATTCGCAGCTGTTGTCCGCGCCTGCACAGGGCCTACTCGGACAATGTTGCCTCCAACACCAGTTGCAGCTCCACCTGGACCGCCAGCCGCGCTGCCCGCTGGAGGTGCGTCAAGATACTCAGCACACTCCCAGGGATTCAGCCCCCCCGGCGTGTACCACCCCCGCTTCAGCGCAGCGCCGGCACTCGAGGCTACAAACCACCCACTGACCGTAGTCGCATTATCGAGACGGAATGACAACTGCTGCAGTTTATCCGTTCTTTCCTGCGTCGCCAGCTCCATCACCTGCAGCTGCGTTTCCAGCTCCGGTAAGCATGCACCAAGAAACTGCGGTGGGAGCTCGTCTAGCACAAAGCTCAACGAATCGAGCAGAAGCGTAAAGTGCGCTCCGCAGTCGGCACCCTCCCCTGCTTGTCGAGTGAGCTCCAGCAGCGCCTTGACGAGTCTGAGCGCGACAGATTTGATCGATCCGTTCCACAGGCAGCCGAATCGCATGACGAGGTGCAGCAACTGGAAAGTCAGACCGCGGTGTAGCAGCGACGACAGTCGAGCCGGATCATCACGAGCGCTTACGTTCACCGAGCCAAGTGCTTCTTCCAGAGAAGTGACAACGTGCAACAGCAACTGTCCGCACGAGTCAGCATCGGTGGCATTGAAGATGAAGCTGGCTTGTTGTTCGCACATTCGCAGCACGGATCGCATGGTCGATTCGACCTCCTGCTCGCGTGGTGACTTCGTCGATTCAGCAGCAGCATCAGCAGCAGCAGCAGCGGCGGCGGCGGCGCTATCTGCCGACCCGCTCATTTTCGAGCTTGCTGCTTTGTCGGCACCGAGCTTTGCATTACCCTGTCCATCTAAGCATGCATCGTTCTTGGGCACGTCGAGCTGCTCGCCTCTCTTGGCAGCGTCAGCATCAGCGTCTGCGCTCGCCTTGACTTTGTCCGACAAGATCTTGATGCCGATATCCGTGAAACGCGAGATGAGCCCACTCGACTGGCAATCGCGCATGAGTTGCGCACCAATGTCCGGCAAGCGTACAAAGAGATCGTCGAAGATTCCCGACGCTAACGCTTTAGTCCGACTATCGGCTCTCGACTGGAAGCTCGACTCGACCAACTGGAGGCGCTCAAAGATCTCGACTAACTCATTGGCGACCACGGCGGTGTCCCAACCGTCCAGTCTCGCTTTGACAGCAGCCGCGTCAATCGAGGTGACTTCGCGCAACAATAAGCTGGTCGGATCGAGACAGGCCATGGCCAGATCGATGATCCGTGATGGATTGCAGCCCCACATCGACTTGCACGTATCCTTTATGGTCAGCATGCACATCCGTGGGTCTTGACGGAATGCGATCTGCATCGGCTGCGACTGCAGCAGAGCCTTCCAGAATGCCTCGATCTGCGCCTTGTCCGCTGCATCCACGATGGAGGCCTCGTCTGAAGCACAGATCAAGCAGGTGACAGCACGCAAGAGCGAGGGCAAGTTGACCTGTGCAAACAGCAGCATCGCCTGGGCACCAAACGCGCGCATGTCCTCGTAGCAAGGAGCGGGCACCGTTTCGCCCACACTGCTTGCAAATATCTCGCCGAGACTGCTCACCGCGGCACCAAGGTGCAGTGACGTCTCCGTGCCGCGCGTGGCTGGGTCGGTAAGCCGCCGCACAGAAGACAGCAAGTATGGAAGCAGGAACGTATCCATGGCAAGCTGCAAGTTGAGCGTGCCGTGCGCCACCAGCCGCGTCAACAGAAGGAGCAGCACCTTGACCGAAGTGTCGGAGTGAGTGCCGTGCTCGATACTGTGGACGAGATGCGAGAGCCAGCGTGCGTGTCGTTCATCGATCTCCAGTGATGCTTCCAGGTACAACTGGTCGATCAGGCGTACAGCGGCAGAGACGAGCGACGCGTCGGAGCTTGCGAGCACACTTTCCACGATCGTGCGTTCGATGATCTCGTCGCTTGTCGCATCTGGCTGGATGAAGAGGCTGCGAAAGGGGGTGAGCATGTCGGACCCCTCAGCAGGCGTGGACGCGGTGCCTTCACGCGACTCAGCAGAGGACTCGATCAGCTTAGCAAATCGGCGGAGCAAAGCGTCCACATTGGGTCTCAGTGCTTGGACGTGCTGATGTACAGCATCGTACTCTGTACCTGGATCGAAAGAAGGTGCGCTGATGCGGCTGGGGATGCCTTCGATTAAGGTGCGGAGGCGCAGCAGCGTGGTGGAGGCCATGACGGCCTGGCGATCGTTTCGAATGGAACTCGAATGGTTGAGCTGCTGACGCACGAGCTGATTGAGGGTGCCCATGATGTCCATCGACCTCCAGACGAGGCTGTGTTCGATGACCATGTTGAACGCAGCTCGGGCGAGGCTGTCAGAGAGTGGACGTAGCAAGAGAGTTGCAAGGAGTTGAGCCAGACCCTCAAAATCATCGGCCATGACAAAGACGGCCGAGACTTGCGAGAGCTGCTCGCCATTGAGAGCCTCGACGCGGGCAGTGAGAGCCGGAAGCAGCTCGCTGCGGAAGATTTTGCAGCGCACAAAGCGCGAAGCGGACCACAGTCGCGACAGAGACTGCTCCAGGTCGCGCGATTGGCCCTCGACAGGCTGTGAGGGCACATCTAGGGCTACTTGACCATCGGTAGCTGCGTGGCCTTGGTCGGCAAAAGCGAAGGGCAAGAAGGACTGCAGCTGGCGCAATGCACGGCGCTGTGCAGCGTCCTCGTACGTCTCTTTTGTGCGGTCGCCATAGATGGCCTGTCGTCGTTGCAGGTAGACCGAGGCAGGTTGATCATAGAGGGGCAGCGACCGCAGTAGTCGCAAGTGCAACGAGTCGCGAGAGGCAGATGCGTTGGACGAAGTTGTAGAGGCGGCCGTGTCGCCACCTACCCTTTGCTTTGTGCTGCCCGTTGATGAAGCAGTGGTCATTCCACGAGCAATCAATCTCTGCAGGTATTTTGTGTAAGAAAAGACACCCCTTCTGGCGAGCTCGCCAACAAGGACAACAATGGCAGCGACGTCGACGGTCGCCAACAAACAAGTGCGTGATTGCGTTTCAGTCTCGTCGAGGTTGTGGATCAGAGCAGATTCGATATCGCCAAGCCACTTGATAAGCATGGGTTCGATGTTGATCTTGCGCGTCTTTTTGGTGTGGTGCTCGAGATCAAAGGCAGGCAGCGAGACTTGGTCGGTCTCTTCGCTTGACTCCTCCCATGAGACGCCAAAGCGAATTTTCTCAAGGAGCGTTGCAGCAAGGTACTGTCGCGCTACTCCCGAGCGACGATCGGTGCAAGCCCACGTAAGAATCGTGTCAACCCTTGGAGCCCAGATGGCATCGTCACGATCGTGCTTTGTGTGCCGATCAGCGCCGTGGGGCTTTTGCAGAAATATGCGATCGATTGTGGTCATGCTGAACGAGTCGAGAGCTCGAATGTCGAGGTGCTGCTGCAGCGTGGGTGATGCAGTCGGTTGTGTGTCTGTGTTGCCGCTGTTGCTCGAATCGCCGCTGGGCGAGTGGATCAACAGTCGATCCACCCTCGGTTTCAGTGCCTGCTCAACAAAGCTGGTGGTCGCAAAGCTCGGCAGGGATTCGGAATCGGCGCCGATCTCGTTCAAGAGCTGGAGGAGCGTCGCGGAATGCTCTGACCAAAGACGAGGACTGATGAGAGCATCGGGAATGTTCTCGCAGACGATGCGGAAGAGGAGCACGAGCTTGGTTCGAAGGCCCCCGCTGGTCGTAGGATCAAGACGCGCGTCTAGGGTGGGTACCTGGACGAGCAGTGCGGCAATGAATGGCCTGACAAAGCTTCGACGTCGGAGAATAAAGACGAGCACCTCTTGGATGAGCTCGACCATAAACGGAAGTTGGACCAAGTTGGAAGCAGCAAAAGCATCGACAATCCATCTGACCAATACGGAGCGATCGAGGAGGTTCTGGGCATGCAAATGACGTGCAAGCGAGAGACTGTAGGACCATTTTGCAACCCAGCGCTCTTCATCCACTTCGCTCTGTAAGACGGAGCATACCTCTTTAGCAGGCGCAGGAGAAGGTGACGAGGCGGGATTGAGATTGGAGGGGGTACGAGTGAAATGTACGGCGGCTATCGAGCGAGAGAGCGAAGCAGGACCCGCACCAGGCGTCCTGGGCATGTGAGTGGAAGGCGAGACGGGCGCCGGCGATGCAGCGGCGGTAGAAGAAGATTCGGCGGCTTGAACGAGGTTGAGCTCAGCGACCTGTCTGGCCATCCAGGTGCAAAGGTTGGAGGTGATTTCGGGCACGATGGTGGCGGCTGACTTGTTGCGGAGCGACGACAGCTCTGCAGCACCTAAAGCGCGAATGAACCACACGGCGCGAGAGATGTCTACGCTCTTCCTGGCTGCAGCCGCAGCAGAAGCCGGAGCGGAAACGGAAGGAGTCGAGGCAGTGGAGGCGTTGGGCACTCGATGCGGAAAGTAGTTGTTGTTGGCGATGTTCGCTGATGTAGCCGAAGGCAGTGCGCCGCCTGCCCAGAGCATCTCGAAGAGCTTTTCGCCTCGAAAGCCATGTGGGACGCTTCTTGAGAGACGATTGAGGGGCACGCTGGGATCTGCAAGGTCCTTGACGTAGTTGGCCAGCTTAACCTCGTTGAGCGTGACGCGGGACGGGGCCTTGTACTGACTGGGAGCGACGCCAGCACGATCGAGCTCGCGTCGACGCAGCATCACCTCGTCCATCCAAGAAGAGAGCGTGGCAATGGTGTCTGACGAAGCCAATCGAGTATAGATCATTTCGTGGGCGAAGGACGTCTCGTTGCGGACGTAAGGGCGAGAGTCAAAGCCCTTGCGCACCCGAAATTGGGACATGTCGTCCTCCTGCTGATTGGGCTTGGTGGGGAAGAGGTCCGGGACGTCACGGTCGGCCGCAGCGGGATGGAGTGGCGGCCTCCATGGCGGGCGTTCCTGCTGGTATGCTTCAGGCAATTGTGGTTCGTCGTGCCTTGATCGGTGAGTGGCTGATGAAGAGGAAGAAGGCCCACTGCGACCACCACCGCCGCCGCCGCGAAGCAGCGAAGGTTGAAAGGATGTCATACTGGCGTTGAAGGCAAATGCGACATGTTCTATCGCCAAATCATAGTGTGGGAGTGATCATGTCATCGATGGATGCTGTATCTGATGGTTGAGTCGAGTATGGCCTGGACTGGTTGCAAGGCAGAGCAAGTCGAAGCTCGTTGACGCTATCGGATGTCCCGTCACAGCTTCGAAAGCTGTGTTCTTGTCGTTGGTCGCCTCGCTTCGCTGGGAATCACCTCCACAAAGCGTCGCAGAGTTGTGACAGAATTCAGGGTTCAACCACGCCGCCTCGCTGCGAGCGAGCGTGTGCGTGACTTTGGAGAGCGAGCGAAGATTAAGTTTATATCGTGCGAGTTGACTAGGCGGTCCTGCGCACTGGAAGAAGCTCTGTCTCTCTCTCTCGCTCTCGCTCACTTGCTCAACTCGCATTTCCAATTTTTTTTCAGAGTCACATTCTCGGCATGCTGCTGCGCAGAGAGAAGCCTGGAAGATCCGTGCAAAGCTGTCTGACCTTCATCCACCTCACCATCACCATCACCTACGGCACCGTAATCAGCTTTGTTGTGCAACAGCCGACACACATTTCCACGCCTTTGCACTCAGCTTTTGCTAATATCCGTCGGGTTGCGGCCACCACGACAACGACTCCTCTTCGCCTGTTCCGATCCTTGGCCCTGAAGCCGCGTCCAGGGCCTTTCTCTGCATTCTCTCCCCTTCGTGCGGCGACGAGCAAACTCTTCAGCACCACTGTCCCTCCTCATAACAGCAACACCACCATCACCACCATGCCTCCCAAAGACGCAGCCAAGGATGCAGGCGGTCCGATCCAGCTGGAGAACACGGCAAAACGTGATTTCCTTCAAAAGCTCGAAAAGGAATCCCAAGAGTTTTGGGCGCAGCAGAACGTCTTCGATGTCAACGCTCCCACTCAGGATGACGGTCTCGTCGATATGACCCCAGACGAGGTGCGCGCAAAGTACCCAAAATGGTTCGGCACCTTCCCATACGCCTACATGAACGGTTCCCTCCATCTCGGACACGCGTTCTCCTTATCCAAGGTCGAGTTTGCTGCCGGTTACGAACGCATGCAGGGCAAGCGCGCTCTCTTCCCATGGGCCTTCCACTGCACCGGTATGCCCATCCGTGCCGCTGCCGACAAGCTGGTTCGCGAGATCGAGCTGTTTGGCGAAGACTTTTCTGGATACAAGGACCCCGCAGACGAGGCCGAGGAGGAGGCAGCACCGCAACCACCAGCGCCCACCGAAAACACCTCGAGCGCTACCAAGACCAACGCCGCCAAGGCCACCAAGGGCAAGCTCGCTGGTAAGGACACCGGTCTCAAGTACCAGTTCCAGATCATGCTCAACTCTGGTGTGCCCAAGGACGAGATCAAGAAGTTTGCCGATGCCAACTACTGGCTCAGCTACTTCCCTCCCATCGCCAAGGCTGACTGCACCGCTTTTGGCTCCAGAATCGACTGGCGACGTGCCTTCATCACCACAGACGCCAATCCGTACTATGACAGCTTTGTCCGTTGGCAGATGAACAAGCTCCGCGCCATGAACAAGATCAAGTTCGGCGAACGTTACACCATCTACTCGCCCAAGGACGGCCAGCCATGCATGGATCACGACCGATCCGACGGCGAGGGTCTCGGTCCTCAGGAGTACACCGGTCTCAAGATGGAGCTCGTCCAGTGGGGTGCTCTTGCTGCTCCGGAGCTCGACGCTAAGCTCCAGGGCAAAAACGTCTACTTTGTCGCTGCCACGCTTCGTCCCGAGACCATGTACGGCCAGACCAACTGCTACGTCGGCCCCACCATCGATTACGGCGCTTTCCAGATCAACGACACGGATGTTTACATTTGCACCGAGCGTGCAGCTCGCAATATGGCTTTCCAAGGCACCACCAAGGAGCGCGGCCAGGTCCACGCCCTCGCCACCGTCAAGGGTTCGCAGCTCATCGGTACCAAGATCAAGGCGCCCTTTGGCCTGTACCCCGAGGTCTACGTCCTGCCCATGGAGAGCGTACTCGCCACCAAGGGTACCGGTGTCGTCACTTCGGTGCCCTCGGACTCGCCCGACGATTATGCTACGCTCATGGACCTGCGCAAGAAGGCCGAATACTTCAAGATTGACCCGCAGTGGGCTGCCTTTGAGCCCATCCCCGTCATCCGCACGCCTGCCTACGGTGACATGACTGCCGAGACACTCGTCAAGCAGCTCAAGATCCAGAGCGCCAAGGACAAGAACCAGCTTGCCGAGGCCAAGGAGCTCGCCTACAAGGAAGGCTTCTACAACGGCACCATGCTTGTCGGCACCTACAAGGGTCAGCCCGTCCAGGAGGCCAAGAACAAGGTGCGCGACGAGATGATAAAGGCCAACCTCGCTTTCGCCTACGCCGAGCCCGAGGGCAAGATCATCAGCCGAAGTGCCGATGAGTGTGTCGTGGCCCTCTGCGACCAGTGGTACATGGACTACGGCGAGGAGTCGTGGAAGGCGCAGGCCAGCAAGCTCGTCGCACAGATGAACACCTTTAGCCCCGAAGTCAAGAACGCCTTTGAGGGCACCTTGGACTGGCTCAAGCAGTGGGCCTGTGCCCGTTCCTACGGTCTCGGCTCCAAGCTGCCCTGGGACCCGCAATACCTTGTCGAGTCGCTCAGTGACTCCACCATCTACATGTCGTACTATACGGTCGCCCACCACCTCCAAGGCGGTGTCCCTAACGGCAGCAAGGTCGGACCCATCGGCATCAAGGCCGAAGAGCTCACGGACGAGATCTGGGACTACATTCTCGGCGACGCTGCTTTTCCCACCGACACCACCGTGCCCAAGGAGAAGGCCGAGGTGCTGCGTCGCGAGTTCCGCTACTTCTACCCCTTCGACCTGCGTTCGTCGGGCAAGGATCTCATCCCCAACCATCTTACCTTCTGTGTCTACGTGCACTCGGCTCTCTTCCCCGAGCACCGCTGGCCCCAGGCAATCCGTGCCAATGGTCACCTCATGCTCAACGGCAAGAAGATGTCCAAGTCGACGGGCAACTCGCTCAGCCTTCGCCAGTCGGTCGAGAAGTTCGGTGCCGATGCCACGCGTCTGTCGCTCGCCGACGCCGGTGACGGTATCGAGGATGCCAACTTTGAGGAGAAGACGGCCAACGCAAACATCCTGCGTCTCCACACGCTCATCGAGTGGTGTGCCGAGGTGGTGGCGAACAAGGACAAGCTCCGTTCCGGTGCCAAGGACAGCTTCTGGGACAAGTCGTTCGAGAACCAGATCAACAACCTCACGCAGCTCACCAACGAGGCCTACGCCAAGGCGCTGTACAAGGATGCCACCAAGTTTGGCTTCTACGAGCTGCAGACCGCGCGTGACCTGTACCGTGAGGCGACTTCGGACATCGGCATGCATGTCGATCTTGTGCTCAGGTGGATCCGAACCCAGGCTCTTCTGATCACCCCGATCGCTCCTCACTTTGCCGAGCACGTCTGGCGTAACTCCCTCGGCGAGACCACCTCCATCCAGACCGCACGCTGGCCCGAGCCGTCGGCGCCTGTCGACAACTCGATCACCGAAGCGCTCGCCTACGTGTCGGGTACCGTCAAGACGGTGCGCGATGCCGAGATCCTGCTCACCAAGAAGTCCAAGGGCAAGCAGGCTGCTGCGACACCTGTCAAGTACAACGAGCGCGCACCCAAGGAGTGCCGCATGTTTGTCGCCAAGAACTTCCCCGAGTGGCAGGACAAGTGCGTCTCGGTCGTGCAGGCGCACTACGACACTGCCACGGGAAGCTTCGACGACAAGGCGATCCGCGAACAGCTCGCCAAGGACGGCATGCTCAAGGACAAGAAGGTGATGAACTTTATCGTCACGTTCAAGAAGAGAATTGCCGATTTTGGAGCCCAGACCGCCTTCAACCGTCTACTGCCCTTCAATGAGGTCGAGACGCTCCGCGCGGCTTCGGGCTACTTTAAGAAGAGCATGAACTTCCAGCAGATCACCATTTACAGCATCGAGGACGACAAGGCGCAGTACGAGGCGCTGGACGTGGACCCCAAGGTTCTCGAGACCGCCGAGCCGGGACAGCCCAGTTTCACGTTCCTGAACATCGAGGCTTGAAAGGGCTGGGTTTGTGATTGTATGCGGTTAGACTCAAAATCTCAAAGAGAGGCAATTGGCATGAATGCAAACGGTTCGACTTGGATGCGATCTGTCTATCTGTCTGTCTGTCTGTCTGTCTGTCTGTCTGTCTGTCTGTCTGTCTGTCTGTCTGTCTGTCTGTCTGTCTGTCTGTCTGTGTGTGTGTGACTGTGCTGGGTGTAGAACACGGCGGGGTGTGCAAAGCAGCATCGGGGTTGCAGTTGGAGGGATGTGCTTGGATGAGAGTGTTTGTACATGTGCGCGAGAAGCAGCTGCACGACTGCCAGCGACGGGTACAAGCGACTCTTTGCTTGCCAGGCCGACACGCACCGCGCGCTCGACCTCTGAACCCTCTTTCGGCCCTACACGTAGCAAGACAAACCGCAAACGCATCCATTACACGTGCACTATGCTACAGTATGTACAGTACAGTCCCGTCCATCATACGCACACACCAAAGCTAACGGCCGTCCTTCTTGGCGATGAACTCGAGCATGTAGGCCAGAGCGGCAGCGAGCTCCTGGCTGGCGGGGACAATCTGCTTGGGCGGGAGCAGAAATCCGTACGTGCCGCCGTCCCTCAGCTCGATGCTGTAGCTCCACTTGATCCTGCGCTTGGCGCCCTCGACGCCGTCGACCGAGTTGGTGGCGGCGTAGCTCCAGTCCACCGCATTGCCGCCTCCCGCCGCGTAGACCTGGCACACTTTGCCCGCGGTGAACTGGCGGCCGTGCTTGCGCTTGAGCGCCGACACGGCGCCGAGCGACAGCTCGAGCAGATCCTCCTCGTCCGCCACCGGGTGGTCGCACGAGAACGAAAACGGATACATCATCAGCTGCCCGTACGAATGCAGGTCGAAAAAGCCTCTGACATTGTTTCCTTCGTCCTGCAGATACGCGGCGAGCGCCCGCGTCTCTGCGGCACTGAACGCCGCAGTGCCCGCGTACATCTCCGAGCACGGACTGGCCAACGCACTCGAGGCAAAGGCGTAGTCGTAGTTGCGGTTCAGATCGACGCCTTTGCAGAACAGTCCGGAGGGGAACTTGTTGGGCTGGCGGTTTTTGCGCCACATGCGGTTCTTGTCCCACGAGTAGACGTACCCGTCCGGATTGGCGACAGGGATCACGGTGATAGTAAAGGTCGAAAGGATGGCACGGGCCTGCGAACGGGTCCATGTGGGAGTCTGTTTCTTCTTTCGGCCTTTGCGCCCGCCCTTTCGACCTTTCTTGAGCGTGGAGAGCAGAGCATCGTCAGTGGCGTTGGTGGTAGGATTGCCGAGAGCGGCGTGAAGCAGATCGGAGGCGAAGAAGAGAGAGGCGGAGGTGGAGATCCACTCGCGAGCGTGCTGGCCACCCGTGATAACGATGCCCAACTTGGCGGCATCAGAAGCTGGGACTGAGGTGGTATTGGAAGGCGGATCTGGCTGCGGCTCCGGTTCAGGTTCAGGACTGGGTTCGGTAGGCGGCGACGGCGACGGTGGTTGTGGCTCCGTTTCCAAGCCTTTCGACACCTTGAGCGCCAAGATGGCCCTTCCTTCATGCGTCGTTCCAATCTCAACCACCTTGGCATAGCCGGGATAACCCTGCTGCAACATATGCATGTAGCTCGATATCTCGTCCAAATTGTGATAGTCCTTATGCCACGCCTGGCCACGCATGGCTTGCCCTGTCCTCGCTTCATCCACTCGTTGCTGCTGCACCGACACGAGCTGCTCGAGATCGTCGATCATGGTCCTAGCGCTTATCTGCTCTGCCTCGTCCGCAAAAGGCTGCATCAAGCTCGCCATGATGTCCTCCGCCGATGTGGATGCCGACGAGCGGAAAGGGTCCTCATTGTGTGTGTCGGCGGCTAGGCGGATGTCGACGCATCCAAAACCGGAGGATTGCAAGCCACAAGCCTCGCCGAGCTGAGCAGCCCATACATCCAGCTGCAATCGATGCGCCTGCTCGAGCAGCTGCCGATGCTGAGAGCTAGTCGCAGTGCTGAATCTGACCACTTTCTGACCGGCAAAGGTGGGCGTGGAAGACGACGAGGTGGATGCAAATGTCAATCGCTGAGGCTGGTCCCGCGTTGGTAGGGTGAAAGCTGCTTGATAAGCGAGTGTGTGACTGGCCGCCAAACAGAGCGCCATTAGCCCTGCAGCCAGGGAAAGGCTGCGCATGGCTGGGTTTGAGTGAGGCAAGGTATACTTGGTGGCGGTTGCTCTGGTGGAGATGGTGGCAATGGTGGTGGTAAGGATGACCGGTGAACCAGATTGCCGGAATGTGGTCGTGTGACTCTGGCCGCTTGCAGAGAGAAGCGCTCCACACGCCACACGGCCGGGTTTGCTGACCTTGGAAATGCTCGGAAATCGGCGTTGGGAACCTCACTTTTCCTAAACAAAAGAAGAAAAAAAATGAAGTGGAATTTCGCTCTTCTGGCGCGAAACGTCAAAATGCGACTTTCCTTCTCAACTTCTCATCCTCGCCATCCTCGCCATCCTCACCACCATCATCGATCAAACATAGCGTCAAGATGGCAGACGCACAGGTCCTCACGCCGGATCAGATCCAACGCATCCTAGCTGCTCAGCAACAACAAGCTTCCACGTCCTCCTCCTCAGCCCCAACTACATCCTCACAACCACAATCGCATCGACTCAAAACCTCGTTTGCCAAAAGCCGGTCTTTCGAACCCTTCTACACGGGCGGAGCAACCGCTCTCACTCCCGATGGCGATCTCCTTTTTGCCACGCTCAACGAGCAGGTTACCGTCGTCGAGGTGGCTACGGGAAACGTCGTACAGCGCATCGAGGGCGACACCGAGGAAGTGACCGCTCTTGCCGTCACGCCGACAGGCTCGCATCTGGTTGTGGCATCGCGCTCGCTTGCACTGAGTGTCTATGCGCTTCCCGAGTGCAAGCTTGTGCGGACGATCCCGAAGAGCCATCTGAGCCAGGTCAACCTGATGTGCGTCGATCCAACGGGCACGCTGCTGGCGACGGGCGGGTCCGACGGTGTTGCCAAAGTGTGGGACATCGAGGGTGGGTTCTGTACACATGCTTTCAAGGGGCATGCTGGCGTCGTGTCGGCGCTAGCGTGGAACATGCCGCCTGCGACATCGGCACCGGCGGCTACCGCGACTACTGGCGGCAAGAAGAACAAGACCAAAGCCAAGGCTCCGGCCAACTCTCGGACGATTCAGCTGCTCACGGGTTCCGTAGATGGAAAAGTGCGTGTGTGGGACCTCAACAACCCGGCCGAACTGCATAAACCCGTCGCAACACTCGCTGGGCACGACTCGGTTGTCCGTGGCATCGCTGTCACCGACGACGGCGCTGCTGTTGTCACTGGCTCGCGCGATCGCACTCTGGTCGTCTGGCGTCTTGCAGCTGCCAAGTCTGGTGCGGCCAACGCAGCGGCTGGATGGAAGCAAGCCGAAACGCTGTCTGCCAACGAAGGAATCGAGTCGGTCGGCTTTCTCCCAGCCTCCACGTTTGGCAGCGACTCGCAGAACGTCTTCTGGACCGGCGGCTCCGACGGCGCTGTGCGACTCTGGGACGTCGCGTCGTGCACCATCATCGCGCGGGAATCAAAGAGCTTCAACGAGCACCTCGCGCTCCAAGCCAAACAACAACGCTCCAAGCGATCCCTCGCCGAAGCCCAAGACGACGGCGACGAAGAAACACGCGCCATCACCGCCGTCCACTTTGTCACCTCCTCCCCTTCTCCATGCTTGGTTTCGATCCATGCGGACCAGAACATCGTCTTCCGCTCTCTCACCGAGCAAGCGCCGCTGAAAAAGGTACGCCAGCTGATCGGGTTCAACGACGAGATTGTAGACTTGGCACTGCTGTCGACTGCGGGGGCAGAGGAGACGCATCTGGCGGTGGCGACAAACAGCCGGTCGCTGCGGATGTACACGCTGGGACGTGATGACGAGACGACGGTGGAGCTGCTGGCGGGACATACGGATATCGTGCTGTGTGTTGATCGTTCGCCGGACATGCGCTTGCTCGCGTCGGGTGCCAAGGACAAGACGACGAGGATTTGGGCTTGGGTGCCTGCATCCCGGTTGTCTTTTGCAGTGGAGGAGAAGGGGTCGGATGACGCTGGGCGGAAAGTGCCGCGCCACGCTGCTGCTGCTACTGCCGTGGACACTGCAGGTGACGGCGAGGAGGGCGAGTGGGTGTGCGTGGGCATCTGCGAAGGCCATGCGGAGTCCGTCGGCGCCATCGCTTTCGCCCGACGCCCCTCCGCTCCAGGTGCACCGTACGCACCGTTCATCGTCACCGCCTCCCAGGACCGCACGGTGAAAATTTGGGACCTCTCACCCATCAACACGCTGCTCTCCTCGACCTCCAGCATCACCCAGCCTCTGCACCTCAAAAGCCTCACCACGCAGCGCGTCCACGAAAAAGACATCAACTGCCTAGACCTCAGCCCGAACAACGCCATGCTCGCCACGGGCTCACAGGACCGCACTGCCAAGGTCTTTGCCCTCACCTTCCACCCCCGCACCGGCAGCAGCGCTGCCTCGGCGCGCCTGGCGACGCTCGCGACGCTCAAGGGCCACAAGCGCGGCATCTGGGCGTGCCGCTTCTCGCCCACCGACCTGGCGCTCGCCACGGCCTCGGGCGACAAGACGGTGCGCCTCTGGTCGCTCAAGACATTCTCATCGGTGAAATTGTTCCAGGGCCATACGAACAGCGTGCTCAAGCTGGCGTTTATTGCGGCGGGCATGCAGCTGCTGTCGTGTGCGGGCGACGGGCTGGTCAAAGTGTGGAACATCAAGGACGAGGAGTGTGCAACGACGGTGGATGCGCACGACGACAAGGTGTGGAGTCTGGCCGTGGCAAGGAGCGAGGCGTGGTTCGTGAGCGCAGCTGCCGACGGCACCGTAGCCGTGTGGAAGGACCGCACAGAGGAGGAGAAGGAGGAGAAGCGCATCGAGAAAGAGGACGAGGTCAGGATGGAACAGCAGTTCGGCAACTTGCTGACCCAGAAGGATTGGAAGAACGCCATCTCGCTCGCGCTCCAGCTGGGGCAGCCGAGGCGCTTGCTGGGCCTGTTTACGCATGTGAGCAGCAGCCGGCCCGAAGCCAGCGTCAAAGACGGTGGTCTCTTGGCCTCGGTCCTAGCCGAAGGTAGCGATGACGAGGAAGGCGGTGACGATGATGAGGTTAAGTTGATCGGCGAGGATGATGCGGCGTTGGCAGCGGTCGGGATCAAGACGCATCGTCGTCGACCCGCTGCTGCCTCTACCACTTCCCAATCCGGCAGTGGCGCAGACGAAGCGGACGCGACGTCGATTACGGGACTCGCGTCGGTCGACGCGATCATCGCCGCGCTCCCGCCCGCGCACCTCATCCAGCTGCTCATCTACATCCGGGACTGGAACACGTCCACGCGCACCTCGGCCATCGCGCAAACGCTGCTGCACGCCATCCTCTCGACACACACGGCCGCGCACCTGCTCCGCATCTTCAGCTCGTCGCTCCAGTCGCACCGTGCCGCGCTGGCCGAGCGCCTGGAGAACGAGGAGTTGGGCATTGTGGCGGTGGTGAGCGACAAGCAGAGGGCACGCGAGAGGCGGTTGCACCGCGAGAGCATCGTGGACCTGGGCACGCTCGTCGAGGGCCTGTTGCCGTATACCGAGAGGCATTGGCAGCGCGCCGACCGCACACTGATCGAGGCGAGCATGCTCGAGTACAGCGTCGAGGCCATGGATACACTGTTGGGTGTCGATGCCGACGAGGAAGAGGCGCACCAGGGCGCGTGCGACGAGACGTTTGGTGATCAGCTCGGCGATGTCCCGGATGAGAATGAGGATGAGCATGAGGAGGAGAAGGATGTTGACATGTCGGATGCCGAATCGGTCTAAGTAAGCCTTCCCGCGGTGGCTCTTGCTCGTCGCTGGTGTACCTGTATTCCTTCTGCTCGCAATCTGAACACCCTCATGAACAACGCTTACCCACGCACACACACACACACACACACACACACACACACCCACGTTACACACGCCTCTTGAAAAGGGTAAAGTCTAGGATCTCCTCAATTCGCAGGCGCGCCGAGCACCTAAGTTACTCAACCACCACGACCTTGACCGCGGACTTGCCCGCCCTCAGCAGGCACATTCTGGCGTGCACGAGATCCTCGGCGCGCACCGCTGCACCGGCGCTCTGCACCTGCACATTGTTCACATACAGCCCGCCACTCTGCAGGAGCCGCTTGGCCTCGGCCCTGCTCTTGACCAGACCAGCGGCGACCACGACCTTCGTCAGGTCGGCGCCGACGACGTGTTCGCGCGGGAGCGAAGCCAGAAGACCCTCGGCCCCGAGCGATGCGGTGTCTATCTGCGACAGGGCGTGTTTCGCCGCGGCGGGTGGGTCGTCGCTGGACGTGTGCGAGAAGAGGACTTGCGCGAGGGCTCTGCACTTGTCCGCCGCTGGGGTGCCGCGGATCAGGCGCGTCATGTGCATCGCCAGTGTCTGCTGCGCGTGCCGCAGTCTGGGTGCCTCACTGTGCACGCGCAGCACGTCGTCGATGTGCTGTGCGGGTAGGAGCGTAAGACAGCGCAGGTAGCGGACCACATCCTGGTCCGTCGTGCGCAGGAAGAACTGGTAGAAGCTCCAGTCGCTCGTCTTGTCCGCCGAGAGCCAGACGGCGTTTCCGGCGCTCTTGCCAAACTTTTCTCCCGTGTGTGTGGTCAGCAGCGGCAGCGTCAGCCCGTACGCAGGGTCGTCCGTCAACCCGGAGGGCGACAGCCGCCGGATGAGGTCAATCCCCGCAGTGATGTTGCCCAGCTGGTCTGAGCCGCCCACTTGCACCGTGCAGCCGTGCGCCGAGTGCAGCAACGAAAAGTCGTACGCTTGCAGCAGCTGGTAGGAGAATTCCGTGTAGGACATCCCGCCTGCCCCTCCGGTGGTGGATGCCGGGGTGAGGCGGGATGCGACCGAGTCGCGCGCCAGCATATGGGTTAGGCGTGCATGCCGCCCGACACCGCCCAAGAAATCGAGCAAGGAAATCCCGCTCATCCAGTCGTAGTTGTTCATCATCCGCACACCCATTCCGAGCTCCACACCCCGCTCCCCCCCGCTCCCCGCCTTCCGTTGGTACCCCTCTTCTGAACGGTACCACTGTTGCACGTTATCGAAGAACCTGCGCAACTGCGCCTTGATCGCCTCCACATTCCCCTCGAGCGTCTCCTTGTCCAGCGCATTCCGCTCCGAGCTGCGCCCACTCGGATCGCCAATACTCCCCGTGGCACCACCAACGAGCACGATCGGGTTGTGGTTGAACCGTGCAAAGTGTGCAAGGGTGAGCAAGGGCAGGAGGTTGCCCACGTGCAGGGAGTCGGCGGACGGGTCGACGCCCGAGTAGACAGTGCGCGGGCCGGTGGAGAGATGAGAGCGCAGAGCGCGCGAAGTCAGCGTTGCGACGAGTCCGCGGTGTTCGAGTTCGTCGATGAGATCTGTCGAGCATGTTGGAGAGTCTGAGGAGGAGTAGGAAGAGGTGGATGACCACCGTGACAGCGAGCACGGGCTGCGGTAGCGCGTGCGCAGCTGTTGTCCGGCTATTGGGGCATGCCGTGTGACAGCAAGCCTTGCTGCGGAAGTGGCTGTGGAGATCATTTGCCTCTGCCCTTATCGTCGTTGGAAGAGTCTGATGCGTCGAGAAGAAAAGCAAGAAGCGGCCCGACAAAAAAGAAGAAATGAGAAAAGTCACGCTGTGATTCGGATCTCGGAAGACCCTGTCTTCTCAGTCTCTTGCTCGACATGTTCGCTCAATCTCGTCCAAGTGGCACTTGTTGCACCCAACACAACCCATTGGCTTCAGAGGAAGCACGCACATGCAGATTGTCGAACGTACTGCTGATGAGGATGGCCTCTCCAAGGGCCTCTTTGATTGCAATCGAAAAAGCTAGAGCGAAAACTACAGCTCTTCTTCAAAGTCGTCGTCTGCCTTGTCCACATTGTCCCCCTTGGCCTCATCTTCGACCTCATCTTCACTCTCCATATCCTGACCCTCCAACAGAACATCAAACATACTTCCCGTGCCCTTCCTCTTCGCCGCCTGTGCGACCTTCTTCGCTCCGCCATTCACCTTCACGTTACCAAACATGCCCCCACCGATCCCCTTGCCATCGCCACCGTCATTCGCCATTGCCTCGCCCTCACCCAGCTTGTGCTCCTGGAACTGACCCACCAGCCCAGCGCCCGCGCGGTCCGCACGCTTCTTGAGCTTCTTGAGCTTGCGTCGCGAGGCGCCTGTGGAGGGGGCCATCTGCGCCAACTCCTCGGCGGAAAAGGCGAGCGAGAGTTCGGCGGTGCGCTTGGAAGTGGCAGATGCGGCTGCGGCTTTGGCGGTGAGTTTGTCCTTCCATCCATTGGTGCTGGCGGTAGCAGCATCAATAGTGGTAGCGGGAAGGTCGGAGGGAATGGCTTGCTTCTCGTCGTCGTCGTCGTCGTCAAAGTGAGGGTCCAGTCCGGGAACGCCGATCGCCCGACGTCGTGAAGCAAACGCTGCATCGTCGTCATCCGAGTCGTCGTTGTCGTCGTCCGAGTCGGAAGCCGCCATTCGAGACCGTTTGCCTAGTGTGGATCGACGTGATGTATCCGCCTCTTCCACCGGCTGTGCTGCTGTTTCGACCGCTACCACAGGCTCATGGTCGTCCTGGATCTCTTCTTCCGGCTCTTCCTCCTCAGCATATCTTGGCGCGGGAGCTTCAGGCAGCGGTAAGCTCGACTGCCCCGTCCCCACACCAAAAACCTCTGCATCCGCTTCGCCCAACAAGCCTGCCAGATCGAACGCCTCGCTAAACCCGCTCAGGATAGCAGAGCTCTGCTCGAGCTTCTTGCCTTCCTCGGCTTCGACGCCACCGATGCTCCTGGTCAAGGCATCTGCCGCACCACCGCCAGTTTGCTTGGAATGATCCGTAAGGATAGCAGAACGATGCAACGCAGGGGGATGCGTGTAGTATTTGATCCTGCCAACATTCCAGTCGTGCAGCACGCTCCTCGCAGTGCCCTCGATATCGATCTTGCCTCCCCTAGCCATCCTCCCGCGCTGCACGGCGATCCGCATCAAGAGATCCTGGGCATCACCTTCCTGGAACCACTCGAGTCCATACACCTGCATCAAGTGTTCCGACTCGACCCTGGCCATGATCGCCTCGACGGGGGTGATGGGATCCTCGACGAGCTCCACCTTGACGACATTGCGCAGCAGAGCCGATTGACGTCTGATCTGAATTTCTTCGGGGGAAAGTCCGAGCGCAGCGGCTCCAGCGGCGGATTCGTCGGAAAAGACGATACCGGGGCAATCGAGCAGGCGCACCGATTTGTCGAGCATCACGCTCTGCACCACCTTGGTGTGGCCGGGCGTGGAAGCGACACTGCAGACGCGCGCGCGTTTGAGCGAGTTGATCACACTCGATTTGCCCACGTTGGGTGCACCAAAGACGCCGACTGCGATGGAGGTCTTGAGGTTGAGACTGCGAGAGTAGTTTTTGATGAGTTGCAGTAGAGCGCCGGCACCGATGGCTTCGGACCCACCTGTGATCACGTCTGCTCCTGCAGTGTTGGTGGTGGGTTTAGAGTAGTTGACCGCGTTGGCACCCTGCGAGAGATTGGTGCGCTGCGATTGAGTCGAGGCTTTGAAGGCGAGCGTGGGGAAGTCGTGACGAAGGTATCGGAGCCATGCTTCGACATTCGACTTGGGCACGAGATCGATCTTGTTGAGGATCAAAACGATTTTTTTGCCTGCTCGAAGAAGCATTCTTTCGGTCTCGAGAGATCGGCATCCAAGCGGATCACGGGCATCGAGCACTTCGAGCAGCACATCGGCATTGTCGACCACTTTGCGCAGCTCGCGCATGTACGCCTTGATGGAACTGTCACGCTTTCCGGTCAGCGTAGGGTCCAGTTGTAGCCCTGAAGCTGCAAAGAAGGCACTTGGTCCATCCTCGTTTGCCTCATTGGCAACGTCGTGCGAGTTGGATGTCGCTGCTGCTCCGGCAATCTCGTCTCGCAATCGAGCTGCTGCGGCTGCACTGCCCTCGGCCGCATCGCCGAGCGTGGACACGTCCATATCCATTCTGGCTTGGGTTCCATTTGGTGCTACTGCTGATCCTCGTTGAGCGGCTACCTGCTGCTGCTGTATCTGTTGCTGTTGGCGAGCTTTGCCCTTGTTGATGAGGCTGGTGAACTGGTTCTTGTTGAAGACGAACCCAGCGTTGGTGGTCTGCTTGCCGACACTGTTGGAGGCACCGGAAGCATTCTTGGCGTGGGACTGGGTAGCCGAGATCTTGGTCTTCTTGCGCGCCTGTCGGTCCTCCTTCCTTTGCTGTCGACCCATGTTTACGGCTTGACGATCACGCAATGACGAGATGGTGTTGGTAGCAACAGAGCAAGAAGAACAACACTTTCTTTTTCAGCCAAATCTTGAATCTTCTCAGAATTTTTTGATTGGGTTTTTGACACTTTTCGGTGGAGGCGACTCGCATTCTGTCATGCTTAGCTCAGCAAGAAGAGCAGAGCAGTATGTGTCTATCTTCTCTCTCTCTGTCACTGTGACTGTGACTCGGCGATTTACCGCTTGATAGGACCGTCTATGACCACCAACCACCATCATAGTCTCTCTTCAATCATCCGCCTCACAATGGCGGCCACCGCCTCTTCCTCCTCTACCTCAACAGCGGCCTACCTCGCAGGGCCCTTCCCCTCTGGCCGCGCTCTGACCGAAAACGATGTCGCACCCACTGTGCCCCCCACACCCTCCGAGGAAAACTCTCCGCCCACACACCTCTACACCGACCTGCCCGCACACCTTATGCAAGCCGACAACACACCCGACTACCTCCGTCTGATCCTCAACGCCGACGTCTACGATCTGGTCAAACAGACCCCCTTGCAACCGGGTGTCAACCTCTCGGCGAAAACGGGATGTCAGGTGCTACTCAAACGAGAAGATCTCCAGCCCGTGTTCAGCTTCAAGCTACGCGGGGCGTTCAACATGATGCGCCAGCTCGATTCAGAGCAGAAGTGGAAGGGTGTCATCGCGTGTTCTGCGGGCAACCATGCGCAGGGGGTGGCAATGGCCGGTGCACACCTGAGCATTCCGTGCACCATTGTCATGCCGAAGGGCACGCCGGAGATCAAGACGGCCAACGTCAAGCGCATGGGTGCCAAAGTGGTGTTGTTTGGGCAGGACTTTGACGAGGCAAAGGCAGAGTGCACGCGCTTGTCCAAGGCGTACGGGTTGACCATCATCCCGCCCTTCGACCACCCGCGTGTCATTGCGGGGCAGGGAACCATCGGTGTCGAGATCTGCCGCCAGACCGACATGTCCAACGTCGATGCTATCTTCTGCTGCGTAGGTGGCGGCGGCCTGCTGGCCGGTGTCGCTGCATACATCAAACGCATTGCCCCTCCGCACGTCAAGGTGATTGGAGTAGAGACCTTTGACGCAGACGCACTTGCCCAGTCGCTCGAAGCCGGCCACCGCGTGCTTCTCAACGAAGTGGGGTTGTTTGCAGACGGCACAGCGGTGCGCATCGTCGGTGAAGAATGCTTCCGCATCTGCCGCCAGACGGTCGACGGCGTCGTGCGTGTTTCCAACGACGAGATCTGCGCTGCGATCAAGGACACGTTCGAAGACACACGCTCCATCCCCGAGCCTTCCGGTGCGCTCGCCATTGCGGGCATGAAGCGATACATTGCGACACACGGGTTGCAGGGGTCTGGGAAGAAGTTTGTTGCGCTTGTCTCGGGCGCAAATATGAACTTTGGCAGACTGAGGTTCGTCGCTGAACGCGCCGAGTTGGGCGAGAACAAGGAAGCTCTGCTCAGCGTTGAGATCCCAGAGCAGCCGGGTGCGTTCCTCAAGCTGCACAACCACATCAATCCGAGAATGGTCACCGAGTTTAGCTATCGCTATGGAGACAGCAAGAAGGCACAGATCTTGCTGTCGTTCATGCTCAACGGTTCCAAAGCTCCTCCTGCTGCTGCTACCCCTGCCACCGCCGAGACACAGGCGCCCGGAGCAGTACCCGTACCCGAGACCCTCTCCACGTCGAACTCGTCTGAGCTGGCCTCCTCGACCGCCTCGATCGCCGACACCACCGCGCAGCTCGCCGCATCCACGCTGGGATCCTCCTCCGAACTCGAGTCCATCCTCGCCGCACTCACCGCCGATGGGATGACGCCTATCGATCTGTCGGGGGACGAAGTGTCCAAGTCGCACCTTCGCTACCTCGTGGGCGGCAAGACGAGCGTCCCCAACGAGCGTATTTTCCGATTCGAGTTTCCTGAGCGCCCCGGTGCGCTGCGGAAGTTCTTGGTGGGCATGCAGAGCGGCTGGAACGTCTCGCTGTTCCATTACAGGAATCACGGTGCGGACATGGGGAAGATTTTGCTGGGCATCCAAGCTCCCAAGGAAGACAACGAGAAGCTGGAGACCTTCTTGAAGGAGTTGGGCTACCAGTACCACGAGGAGACCAACAACCCCGTGTTGAGGAGGTATCTGGGCCCGCCGGCTGCTGCTGCTGCTGCCGTCTAGATCGACGTTTCCACCATCCAAAAACTGGCTTGTCGAGCCAAGATCTTGCTTGTCATCGCGAACCACAACATCATCTGCTGCATAGTTTTTTCTCACTGCTCAAAATCCACACACTTTTGTGCGCACAGTGTCAGTCAAACCCCCGACAACCCGCGTGTCTGCTCGTGAGTTGTGTGATTGCGTCAAAAACCTCTTCTTTTTCTTCATTGCTATTCGATAACAATTTCTATCACCTAATTGAGACTCTGATAGCTGACCATGGCCTTGAACTTATCGCTCTGCTTGATCAACTGCGCATACCCGCCCTGCGCCTCCAACTCGCCGTTTTCGAAGAGGAAGATGACGTCGGCATCCTTGATGGTCCTCATGCGGTGCGCGATGGCCAAGATGGTGCAGTCGCCCTTGTGGCGTATGGCCGAGAGCGTCTGTTGGAATGCCTGTTCCGACTGGCTGTCCAGTGCGCTGGTGCTCTCGTCGAGCAGCAGGAGGCGCGGTTTGCGGATGAGGGCACGTGCGATCGAGAGGCGTTGCTTCTGTCCGCCACTGAGCTGCGACGACGAGATCAGTGTGTCGTAGCCCTTTTTGAAGCGCATGATCGTCTCGTGGATCCCTGCCGCTTGGCACGCTTCGACCACGAGCGAATCGGGGATCGACGTCTGCCAGGCTGTGTCTGGTTTGTAGGGGGCAAGGAGCGCTGCATCGTCGTCCGCCGCTTCCTGTTCGAGTGGCGTCAGGTGCTTACCTCGTCGGCGTCGACGAACCGTGGAGGCCGAGGTGGCGCGTGCAAGGTCAGGGCGCAGGCCGAGGAGGACGTTGAACCGCACAGTGCCGTAGAAGATGACAGGTTCTTGCGGTACGATGGCGATGTCTCGACGAAGAATGTGGTCCGGTGTACGGTCGGTGCGGAGGCCGTCGACGGTAACGGTGCCTGAAGCAGGGGTGTAAAAGTTCTCGATGAGCGACATGGCTGTAGTCTTTCCTGAGCCTGATTGGCCCACAAAGGCTGCAAAGCATCCACCGGGGATGCGAAGCGAAACATCCTTGAGCGCCGGGTCATCTCGTGTGGGGTATGTAAACGAGACATGGTCAAACTCGATCGTCGACGGTCCCTTCTTCTCCACAGCATCTGCCGACCCAGCAACACCACTGGTCTCAACATCGTCTTTAGCCTCCGCAGCAGCAAGAATGTCATCTCGTCCACGACGGAACAGACCCGCGCCACCACCACCACCACCACCACCACCACTTCGCTTCGCAGCCTTCGCTTCGGCCCTCTCGCGCTCGATCAGCTTCTGCCGCTCCACCGCCTTGGGCCTCTGATCCATCAACCGGAAAAAGTTGGCAGCGGACACGTGCGCCTTGGAGAAATCCGGTGCAAACGCCAACAGCTGTCCACTGGCCTGTGCCGAGAACAGCAGCGCTGGCAGCACGATGAAGAACGCCGTCTGCGAGTATCTCCCTTCGGCAATGTTCTGGCTACCCCACCAGTACGCAAATGCATAGATAAAGTAACTGATGCTGAGCGCCAGGGCCAAGAACACGTTGCCGAACAGGAAGTGCCGCATGCTCTCGCGGTAGGGATTCTCCAAGGATCTCTCGAACTTGCGCATCACGTCTTCCTCCCGGCCTAAGCTGGCAACAGTCTTGATGCACTGCACCGCTTCGATGGCGAGCGAGTTCGACTTGACGTAAGCCGTTTCGTGGCGTTTCTGGAAATCCGCCAGCACCTTCAGGCGCAGATAACCAGCGGCGAGGATGATGGGCACCAGCGCGAGAATGACGATCGCAATCCGCCATGCGATGGCCATCGACACGGAAATCCCGGCGATGAGGTTGACAAAGATGCAGAAGATCGTGCCGATCACTGTGCCCGTCACGCCGCCGAGATTGTTGGCGTCATTGGAAAGCGAGGCAATCATCGAAGCTGGGTTCTTGTCCTGTGCTTCGTACCACGTGAGACGCTGATCCATCATCGTGTCGAACGAGACGCGACGCAGACGGAAGAGCAAGCGCTCGGCGACGAGGCCCCACACGAGACCGTTGATCGAGTACGCAAAGAACTGGATAAGCGCGAGGATGAAGAAGTAGAGACCGAACTGTCGGCCCGACGCACGGACGCCGTCGGGACTACGGCATTGCGGGTTGAGCGCTTCGATGACGTGACCGAAGAGCACAGCTTCGCCCGAGTACGAGCCGCCCATGATCGTGCTGGTGAACAGGCCGAGCAGGATGTACGGCCATTCGCGACGTAGCATCCACAGGATACGCTTGAAGATCACGCGCGGTGGATAGCGTCGAGCGGCTTGTTCGCTTGGAACCTCAGTCGCCTCCTTTTCGGTTTGTTCGTGGTCATCATTGCCATGCGCATGAGCTCCGGCAAGATCAGCACGACTCTTGCTGTTGGCAGCATCTTCGACACTGTTCCGGTGCAACGTGGACTGGTTCGAATCCCGAGAGGGCGACGCCGACTGTTCGGGACCGGTCAGACCGACAGCCGGAGGTCCTTCCATCTCGTCTCCTTCGACAACATCGTCCATCCTACGTCGACCCCTTCGCTGTCGTTCCTGCTG
This sequence comes from Sporisorium graminicola, assembly GCF_005498985.1. NCBI lineage: Eukaryota > Fungi > Basidiomycota > Ustilaginomycetes > Ustilaginales > Ustilaginaceae > Sporisorium > Sporisorium graminicola. The sequence goes on from NC_043734.1 coordinate 94,176, forward strand.
CTGCTGGGCCGATCCGTCCGCCGTCTCGCTCTGTTCCTCCTCAACCTCCTCTCCTTGCTCATCGCTCGACGATACTTCACCATCATCAGCAGCATGCGAAGCACCAGTATCCTGAGCAACAGCCAGCTTGTAGTAATAACCTCTCTGTGCCAGCAACTCTTTGTGCGTCCCCTGCTCCAACACTTTACCAGCACCCATGACAATGATTTGGTCGTAGTTGCGGATTGTCGCCAGCCTATGCGCAATAGCAACAGTCGTAACGCCTTCCGAGATGCTATCAAGCGCTTTCGCCACCGCATGCTCCGAGTGGGAATCCAGCGCGGCCGTAGCTTCATCAAGGATAAGCAGCTTAGGCTGCTTGACGATGGCCCGCGCAATCGAGATCCTCTGCTTCTGACCGCCGCTGAGCTTTCCACCGGCCTCGCCGACTTGCGTGTCATAGCCCTGGGGCAGCTTTTCGATGAACGAGTGCGCGCCGGCGAGTTGAGCTGCGCGTGTGCAGAGCTTCTTGATCTCTTCGAGCTGTTCGAGCTGTTCCGGTGTTGTGAGCACCTGGTTGAGGTCGGTGCCTGTTTTCTCCTGGCCGACTTGCGAGAAGGCGAGGACGGTCGAGTGCAGGTGTGCGTGCGCAGGCGAGCCCACCAGTCCGTGTGCGATCGACTGCATGATAGAGCAATCGAACAGCACCGGCTCTTGCCCAACAACTCCGATTTGAGAGCGAAGCCAACGCACATTGTAGTCGCGCAGATCGACACCATTGAGCGTGACGCGGCCCGAAGTGGGGTCGTAGAACCGTTGCAGCAGCGAGGCCACCGTCGACTTGCCCGATCCTGACAGACCCACGAGGGCCACACGATGGCCTGCGGCCACCGAGATGCTCAGCCCCTGCAACGCCTTCTCGTCCGGTCGAGCCGGATAGCTGAACTCGACGTCCGACAGCTCCACCGCAATTTCCTTGACGTCGCCCGGCTGAGGCGTAATACCTTGCTGTGTGTCTGTACCGTCGATGGGCGACCTCTTGTCGATCGTTTCACGCAACGCCTGCCCTGCACCACTGGCCGCCGAGAATGTCTGCAGATAGGGCGCGATCTGACCCACGATGAACGACGCATCCAGCAGCAAGAAGATGACGGTGTACACCGAGCCCACCGTGCTGGGGTTGCCAGACGAAGCGATCAGATTCGAACCCGAGAAGAAAGCCAGCGCGTTGGCCGAGTAGCCGACAAAGAACAAGCTGCCGAGCACGCCTGCCGCCGCGAGCGCCTTGAGCGTGCCCTGCTTCCTCGCGAGCTCCAGATGGCTCTGGTAGATGTTGGACAGTCTCGGCTGCGAGCCAAACGCCTGTACGACGGGCAAGTTGTTCAACGCCTCAGCCGCCAAGCTCGACGCATGCGACAAGTGCGTCGACGTGTTCTTCTGCGCTTTGGCCACAAACCTCGAGCCCAACACGCTGACAAGAGCGAAAGCGGGCAATAACGACACCAACTGCCCCGCCAACTTGGGCAGTTTGATGAACGCCACAATGTAACTCGTGACAAAGTAAGAGAGACTCGAGATGAGGATGCCCATCTTCTCGCTCGTGCCGTTCTGGATGGTCAACAGATCTGCGGAGAGCCGCGTACCCACCTCACCGGGCTGAAGCGTATCGAAGAACGTCATGTCCTGACGAAGCACGGAGCCGAGGTAGCGCCGGCGCATCTTGCGGACAAGTCGCTCGCCGAGATTGGACCAGCAAGTGGTGTACGTCCAGATGAGGAAGAAGTTGACCGCGGCAATGATGGCGATCTTTTCGACCTTGTCGTCGACGGAGGAGAGGAAGGCGGAAGTGTTGGTTGGTCGACCGCCGCCGGTGTTGCAGCCAGCAGAGTTGAAGCCGTCGATGAGCTGGCCGAAGAGGATACCGATGAGGGGCAGGGGAACACCGGAGCCAATGGCGGCGATGATGCCGATGACGAGGAGCGTGATGTCGGTGCGGTCGGCGGCTTTGTAGAGGGCAAAGTAGTTGGACGAGAGGCGGATGTTGGTAATGGCGGATTGGGCGCGTTCTTTGACGGAAGGCTTGGGTTTCGACTCTTTGTCTTTGCCTTGTTCATCATCGTCGTCATCACCGTCGTCGCCGTCGTTGGCATTGACGCCGAGGTCATCATCGCCCTCACCTTCCATCGAAGCTCGCTCAAGAGACTGAGCATCAGTGGTGACTCTTTCAGAATCTCTTGTGCGGTGACGCTGCAACGCTGTGCTTGGCAGATCGGCATCATCGACCGAGTGACTTGTGTAGGCCCTCGGCCTGCCACTTGTCAAAGGGACCGCCGCCACCTGTCCAGTCTGCTGCTTGGAGCGTTTCACACCCTCTTGTCCCGGCGTCATGGTCAACGACCGCCTTGGCGCACGAGGCGAGTCCCATGGCTGCACGGTATTCTCAAAATCGCCCGCGTGTAGCCTGCCATCCGCTGAAGTCCTCGCCTCACCAGGCGCATGGTTGCCGGTGGGAGCCAAGACACCAGGGTGCGGGAAGCTTGTGCCTGGGATACCTGAGTCGGCAAAGAAGCTGTAGTTGGCCCTCTGCGCCCAACCCACGGGGTCGTCAGAACGGCTGTTGGAGCGCTGACGTCCTTGAGCTGATCCAGGGCGACGCGACTGCGTCTGATCCCAGGGTTGGGGGCTGCGCATGTTGAGCATCATCTTGGTGGTGGGTGCGGGTGGACCTGGGTGGGCATGGCGAGGTCGGACATTGTAGCTGCCTCGTCCGCCGAAGCTGCCATACTCGACGGGGCCGCCTGCCGAGTTGGAGCGCTTCCGTGAGGTGGTGACCGGCTTTTTGGCATCTGTAGCGTCGAGAGAGGATTGACTCTGTTCACCGAGTACGGTAGAGGCCGAGGACGACGTGGACCGCCTGATTGAGGAAGGAGGGCTAGCAGCAGTGACAGCCGAAGCCGCAGCATCTGGCTGATTAATGCTGCTGCTGCTGGAAACCATGTCGAGCGGTTGTCGCTGGTTTGATTGAGAAGCAGGCGGGGAGCTGCGTTCTTTTTCAATAAGAGCCTCCCATTCGAGGCGATGGAAGTAGTCTTGGTGGTCGTCGAAAGAGTAACGTGCGGTGGGAGTGCGCGGATCTTTGTCGAGTTGAGAAAGGAAGCTGGCTGAGAGAGAGGAAGGTTCTTGGTCGTCGTCCGAATCGTCTACGGTGAGCGGGCTGTCTTTTGAGGTTGCTGTCTTTAGAGGCGTACGAACACTGCTAGCTTGGCCGTCAAAATCAGCCTTGGAAGCAGTGTTGGGCGTCTTTGGTGACGCAGAAGAAGCAGAAAGGTGTTCGGAGCGACGGGGTTGAGGATCGGTCGTAAGCGGAGGCGATCCAGAAGGACGGGTGCTGGAAGAGGAGGAAGACGTGTGCGCGTCAGACGGATTCGCTGCCAAGTCGTCAGCACGCCCCGGGTACGCAGCGGACTGCGAAGAAGCAATGTGCGATGCCGGATCCCTGGGCACGATTGTCGGAGCGGGATGTGCTGAATGACCGTCGACAGAAGCGTAGTCGGTGGAATTCATGCAGGGTCCTGCTGAAGGTTGTCGAGAACGTTGGTGCTCTTCTGACGCTTCGCGGCCGCTTGCGACGAAGTCTCGAGCTATGACAGCGGAGGCAGACTGCCGAGCCGCTGTACCCTCACCATCGCCATCGCCGTCGTTGGTGCGAGTCGGACTGGATGCTCGGCCCGAGGAGCGAGGCGATGTTGGTCTTGACAAATTGTGGTCTCCATCGCCGCCGTCGGCGTGGACGTGTGAAGACGGGTGGAACGTCATAGCTTGATGCGCGATTAGCAAACGCAGCGAATTTGCGCAAATATTCGAAATGAAAGACGACGGGGAATTTTTAAAGTTCCGACGACCTCGTCAAGCAATGCCGTGGGATGGGCTGATGCTCTTTTTCGACGATCGCTTCGAATGGCGGATAGCTGCGAACGATGATGTCCTTGGCGTTTTGAACGTCGGCTATGCAGAGATGTCTGTGCGACGCTGCTGATCTGTCCTTGATCGGGACTCGTGTGAAGCCTACGATCGGGAACGGGCCGATTTGAAGGTGCTGCGAGTGTCTGTTGAGGAGATTAGTGGGTAGCGAGTCGGACAGAGCCAACGCTTTTGAAAGGTGACTGCAGTAATTGGAGGGGAGCAAAGATGGTCGGAATGTCAGTCAACATTGTTCAGTCAACATTGTTCAAGTTCGCGAGCAACGAGAAAGGCCTGCAAGAGTGATCCGTGCGGTTGGAGTGTGAGTCCAAGAACGCAGAGGTTCGTGACGACAGAAGGAGCGTATGGACGATGAAGAGATGGCCTCAAGTTCGAGCAGCAGGAGGGTAGGGCTCCAAGCTGGATCGTGAACAGGGTCCTCCATGTGATCGAAGTATGTGCTGAACGTCGATCCCGTTACCAACTTGGATGCTGTTGCGACTTGACACCATCCTCCGTTGCGATCTGGACGAAGGACACACTTACCGATTGTGATGGGCCGGCGAGACGAGACGACGAAATCCAGCGTTGATTGCAGGATGTCTCTAAGAAGGGTCCCTATTGCCAATCGTGAGCCTCGTTGATGCCGTAGTCGTGTATCGAGCGTTGCGGAGACCTTTCGTCCTTCGAGATCGCGACGCAGTGGGTCGCTTTAGTTGCTGCTTCGATGTTCGACCGCGATCCAAACTGGTCCTTTTGTTATCGGACCTCGAGAGGGATGATGATGGTAGAAAAGCAAACCTGCCGACAAGTTCATCAACCCCAAACAAAGCGAACTCAAGGGCCCAAGCAAACCACACGGAAGCAATCGAAGAAACTATACAATCCCCCTCGGTTCGGCTGCTCCGAATGTGTCGCTCCAAAACGGAAGCCATCCGACGCACAGTGCATTGCGAGCCACAACCAACTTTGAAGAAAAGAATAGAAGCTTTGTTTCTCCTTAACGAAACACAGAGCCTGTGCTGCTCTGCACCGACAGAAGTTTGAGTCAGGTCCTTCATGCAGACTGTCTCTCTGCTAAGCGAGGGACTAAGAAGACGAAAAAAAATTATCAGATCACACCAATGAGACCCAAGACTTGCGCCCTCGGAGCCGGTCCATCCGATTGGCGGTTGCGCTCTCTCGCTGACCGTGTGCGTGAACAAATCGCATGATTGTTCTTGCCGAATCCGCCGCGCTCTTGGCAGCAGCAGCAACACATAAACACAATAGCAGCCTAGCTTCCGCATGACTACAACATTTTCCTGCCATTGACGTCGACAACTTTCCCACGCTGATCCAAACCCGCATCGCAATTCTCACCCTCGTCTCGCCTTCGTTCATCTGCCGTACTCTCTAAGTTGCGACCTCGCCATAACCTCGCTTGACCTCGAAAATTTCCACTGCCGACATGCTAATTTCTCTTGGCAAGCTTGTCCTCAGACGGAGCTTGAAACCATCGAACGAATTATCAGATGTAGAAGAAAGATTTTCACCTTCCGCTCTGTGCCAGTGCATCTCGCCCGAAACACTTGGCACAGCGTTGAGCTTTTATCAGATTAGCAGCATCTCTGCGCCAAGAAAACATCTCGTGTTCTCCTCGGTACTCGCAAGGTTCCTGGTCTCAGCTGACTCTGCGTGTCGCCTTCCTCTCCTTCACCGTCGGCTTTTGCGCTGGAGGGTCGGCCTCGAGCAGAAGCACAGAGTTCCTGTCCCCTTCCACCCCGCCACGCGCCAGTAACCGCAACCAGTCGTCGCCAACTTCGGATTTCAGCGCTTCGATGCGCCGACGAAAAGCGTCGGAACGCGTATTGTTGCTGCTGGCCGATTCCGTCTGAGTCGACGTGGCAGGTTGTGATGCTTCTTCCTCCATCACGCCTCCCAGTGTCGCAGCAGACGTCTCGGGGGTAGCCAAATCCGGATCGTATAGACTCGTCGTGACGCGGCTCCTCCTGGCCAGAGCTGCTGCAGATCCTGTGCGCGGTCGTGCGATGCGTTGTCTAGCCAACACTGCCGGTTGCACATCGGGCTGTGCGGCCTCAACCGCTTTACCAGCCTCCTCGTTCTTCGCCGTCGTCGGTGCAGTGGCTGCATTCGAAGACGTCGCGAAAAGGTCGGACGCCAACGGCCGTGCTGCTGTTTTGCGCCCCAGTGTGCTCGAATCCATAGGGTTGCGCCGCGAAGTAAATGTCCGTACTTGTCCCGCTCGAGTTGCACCCTCCTTCTCCGGCGAAGTTAAACCAGGTGGGAGAGCAAAGAGCATCGTGCCGTGTGCTCCTGCGTACACGTCAGCTCCTGCCTTGCCCTTCTGAGCAGGCCGAGTTGGACTTTGTTGCCCGCCCCCGTCCGCCTGAGCACTACCACCGTCTCTCACTTGAGAAGTGAGTGCCTCGGGGCTCTCCATCGCAGCACTGCTGTTCCCCGCCAAAGCCGCCTGCTTGATCCGATCTGATTCCGTCAACGTCCGTTGACGCGGCTTCTGCGGCGAAGTGTCCAGCTCGACCACGCGCTGATTTCTACGTTTCGCATTCACCTGCTGAGCGCTGTTATTCGCAACACCACCGCTCTGAGCACGCGCGCCATCGCGGTTACGTGAAGGAGACTGTGACCTCGCGTCGGATGCTCCTGCCTCACCGCCTGGCTGCAGCAACTCGCTGCCCCTGTCCCTCGCGTTGTCCTCCTTTGCCGAACGAGGTGGAGCACGGTGGCGTACATTCCTGACGACGGTTGTTGTGCGGCTGGAGGTAGCGACATCCTTGGCGAGTTGTGCTTCGTTCTCCTCCCCGACCTCTTCCTTTGCTACCTTCTTACCAGCCCTTGTCGCGCCACTGGCCGCCTCCGTGTCCAGTCTACTTTCCCTCGCATCCGCCTGAGAAAACAGCTTCGCCGCGTTCGGCACACGCTCAGCAACCCTCTGCCTCTCGAAGAACCCTGCCGCCTCGCCATCCAACAGCACCGAGCGCCCCTCCTGCGCAAACTCGGCAAAGCACTCGACCCGATAATCCAACAGCTCCTCCTCAAGCGGGTTCTCCTTGACCCACACCTCAGCAATTCCGGCTAGCGGCGCCAGCCTGCCCACCTCGCCGGCTTCGTAGATCGCATTCCCGCGCAGATCGATGCGCTGCAGTGTGTAGAGCCGTTCGACGCCACACAGACTCTCGAGCCGGTTCTTGGCCAAGTTGAGCACACGGATGGCGGGGAGAGCGTCGTAGATGCCTAGCACCGAGTCAATCAGGTTGTCCGAGATGTTGAGTGAAGTTAGGGCGGGTAGCTGCGAAAGCGCAGGTGGGACCACGTTGAGTAAGTTCGACGACAGGTCGAGGTTGGTGAGGCCCGAAAGGCAGAGTAAAGGTTCGGCGGGGATGAATGTGAGGTTGTTGGACGACAGGTTGAGGTAGCGCAGGAAGTGCCATGCCAGCGAAGGCAGGTCTTGCGGTAACGTCGGGATGGTCTCTTTGGGTGCCGCTGCTGCTGCTTGTGTCACGTCCTCTTCAACGTCTGTGTTGGAAGCCGAATGATTGTCGCCTGCGTCCGTCGGTGGAGCTCGCCGCAACCGCCCCATGTCGACCTTTTCTCCCCGTCTGCGCTTCGCATCCAGCAGGACAAGATCCACCAAGAGAACCGTAAGATCCTCAATATTGCTCTTCTTGCACGTCAAGCTGCGCAGCTGGATGCACACCCTGTCCCAGCCAAGCAATGTGCGCGGATCCACATCGTCCAGCTCCAGCATCTGTAAGTTTTTGAACACGTCCAGTGGCACCGCCGACTGGCCAGGACAGTCCTCGAAGTCTTGAATAAGCTTGCGCGCCGGGATGGGCCCGAGTCGCAAGCTGGGTATCTTAGTAAAGCACGAGTAGATGTACTTGACGTCTCTCGACGGGTCCGGTCTGCTACTGGCCGTGCCGAACCACGAGAGTGACGAGCTGAAGGACGAAGAGACGACGCTCATGCGACTGCGCATTGAGCTGATCGACATGGTATCGTCGCGACTCTTGTCGGTAGCGGTGGCAGCGACATATGAAAAGTACGAAGTAGGTCGTGCTGCACCGGGCACCTTGATGTCAAGCGATCCCACAGGTAGACCGAGTGCTTCGAAGCGAATGAGTAAATAGTACAAATTGTGTGGGTTTTGTCGCAGCAGCATGGGGCGAGCGGTGAGCGAGGCGGAGCCGTTAGCAGGAGCGCTGGCGGCAGTGCCGAGGGTAACGACGTTCCAGAACGTGGACGACAGTGTCGAAGGCGGCGCATCGCGACCTATCTTTGCAGCTGCAGCGTTTCGCTTGGCTGCAGTCGTCGAAGCGGCGAGATCACCAAGCTTGGCTTCGTGAACACGTAGCCACCTGGCGTACTCGCCGATCCATTGGTCGCCTGGTATTGAGTCCATTGTCGAGAGGGTCAGCTGCCAGCTTGGATGGATGGAACGTTTGCTGAATTGAGGCGACTGTGGTGTTAGATGTGTGCAGAAAGCGCCGACACAGTCGGGATTTGACAGTGCCAATCAATGGGTTTGAGTCACCGGTGTCATGGCGAGACCATTTGGTGCGTAGAAGTGGGCGGACGCTGGTGAAATGTCACGTTTGGAAGCCACGCGTTTGCGGTAACGGTCTTCCGTTCGAGTCTGTTCTCGCTATGTGACCGAATGGCGGTGATGAGGATGAAGGCGATGATGGCGGTAGTGTGGAGAGTTGGCAGCGACTCTAGCCGGCCAAAACGAAAAGGGTCAAAGCGTCAAGCGGAGCGACTCGAGCTGCAGCTCAACTTGACAAGCACTCACGCTCTCTCGTCTCACCGCACTCAACGCGACTCGGGCCGTGTGAGACCGAGGCACAAGCTGTCTGTCTGCCAAAATCTCGAGATTTTCAGGGTCTTTGTTGCATCAAGAGCGAGCGCGCGAGGATGTAAGCCATCGGGTCCTTCAGCAATCAAATCGGGCAGGTTTCACCCAGAACCTCCTTTTCTTCTTGAAAACCTGATGCGAACAAGACTTCGAGTCGCTACTGATGCATTGACATAACCTAACGCTTTGCAACCTCCATCCCAATACCTATTCAAACTCGACCACCAAGCCAAGATGATGCCGAGCACTTGCACCGTCCTGCGCGGGATGCGTCTGGCTGCTAGCGCCCGGACTTGCGCATTGCCGCCCTCGTCCTCGTCGACCTCGTCCGCCTCCGTCTTTGCACGTGCGTTCTCCCGCTCGGTGCTCGTCTCTGCCGAACCCAAGAAACCCTCTATCAAAGCGATCGCCGAGCTGCGAAAACTCGTTCCAGGAACCAGCATGATCAAGGCCAAGGAAGCCTTGCTCGCTTCTCGCCCCTCTTCTTCCCCCGATGAAGACTCGATCCCTCGTGCGCTCGAATGGCTCGAAGCCGACCGCAAGAAGTCCGGTGCCAAGAAAGCCGACAAGGTCGCAGCCCGACAGGCGCGCGAAGGTGTCGTTGCTGTGACCGTGCTCACCGACGGCCTGCCTAGCTCGGTGGCGCTCCGAGGAGAGCTCAAGGAGGAAGCAAAGAGTGCCGGTATTGGCGCGACCAGCGCTGCTTCTGGTGGAATCGTCGAGGTCAACTGCGAGACCGACTTTGTCGCCAAGAACCAGGTCTTTGCTCAACTCGTCAAGGACATCGTCCACACCGTTGCACTCTTCCCCACACTCACCACGGAGTCGACGTCGCAGGGCGGATTCGTCGATATCCCCGTCGAGCAGCTTTTGGCCTTCCCGCTGCTGCCCAGCTCACCCGAGGCAAGTGGCTCGAGCGTGGTACCAAAGACCGTCGGCTCGGCCATCATTGACGTCGTCTCGCGTCTGGGTGAAAAGATCTCGATCGCTCGTGCTGCTGCCATCCTCCCGCGCACCGTTCCTTCGCCAGATGCTGCGCGAAGGTCAGCCGCTGGGACCGCACGCGGAGGCTCGATCGTCGACCTAGCATCCGCTTTTGCCCACGGTGGCTCCGCCGGGTTCGCTGCAGCAAAGGACGCCTCCAAGCCGGACTACGTACTGACGAGCGGCAAAGTCGCCTCGCTGCTCGTGACCCGCTTCGCCAGCCCGGCGTTGCCAGACGCACTCGCAGCCGCCGACGGCTCGATCCAGTCCAACATCCGCGCCCTCACCCGAAGCTTGGCCCGCCAGGTCGCGGGCCTCGAGACCAAATCCATCTCCGCTGGAGAATCGACCGAACAGCAAGCCGGAGAGGTCAGCAGCGTGCTTTACCACCAGCCGTTTATGATGCTCCTGCCTGCCGCTGCTCCCAGTCCAGAGAGCAACTCACAGACGGTTCACGACGTCCTGTCCGCGTGGGCGAGCCACAACCAGCTTGAGGGTAACGGCGGCGAGGTGGTTCAGGTCGTCGACATGCACCGTTGGGAGCTCGGCGAGACTGCTGCTCCGGTCGAGTCTTCTTCCGAAGGGTTCGCTGACGAGGTGCGAAAGGCTGCCGGACTCGCCTAATCCCCGACTCTCTACCTATATATCTTTAACATCAGCTCACATTGTACAACAAACTAAGCATGCATTCCCGAATAGACATTTCACTCACCTCTCTCTCTCACTTCAAGTGCCATCCACAGTGCATGACGCCCATACTTAAAGGCTGATGTCGTCGGCACGATTACGATTGCAAACAGCCCGCGTGCTTTCAGAGCAGGTCGAGTGGGTTCGTTAGACAATTGAGTTCCTTGAGTGCGGCAAATCTGCGCACGGTTCGGCCCGACTCCTGAGACGGATAAGAGTAGACGGCGAGCACCTGTTCCGGGTCGTTACCGTACTCGTTTGGATGGAGCAGACGGGTGTGGAAGCGTTTCAGTGTCTTGATGCTGGACCGTTCGCCATTATAGAGCGCCTTGGCGTCGACGCACGGCAGCAGCACTTCAGCCATGCGTCCATGGAATAGCAGAGGAATCGCCGTCTTTTTGACACTCGTCTCGAGAACACTGCCGCCGCTGCCGCCACCCTGAATCCTTTCCTGCTGTTTACGTGCGACAAACTCGGCATCCAGCTCCTCGAGCATGAAGGCAAACCGGAAGCAGTACGACAGCGACTCGCCCTCTTCGTCGCCACACTTGATACAGAAGCGCTGGTCGAGGGGCAGAAGCCGCTTGCATGCCTTGCACTCGGCACGCCCCCACTGCTCGACCTTGGCCGGGTTGGTCGAGATCACACGCGCTTTGACTTTGAACATGCCAGGGCAAAGCGAAGTGGCCGGCAGGTCGGCAAGCGCCGTAAATGGGATGGATGCTGGTGCATTGCATTTGATCAAAGGCCGACGCTCTTCGACAGCCGCCCCTGGTGGCCCCATGAGCCCGCTGGGCTTGACATCGGGTGTCTCGACGAGCGATAGATCGCCAAGAGCGCGGCTGCTGTTCACATGACTGCTGGTTCCCAGCGGCGTCGACTCTCCTGGCCCAGCTTTTGAGGGTGAAGCCAGCTGAGCCGCCCGTATCCTTCGTTGGCCAGGTGTAGGAAAGGGTGGCTGTGTCGACGATGCGGGACTGGCCTCCACGATCGTGCGTGCTTGAGCAGAGGACCCTCTGAAGCCGATCGTGTTTGTGGTCGCTTCGATAGCAGCTGGTATGGGATGTGATGAGGCAGGTCCTGCGACAGTGTCGACGTTGTGAAACTCGCTAACATTACGTTGCACCGCTAAAGTAGCGCCTTGCACAGTATCGGAGGCGTGCTCGGCCTGCTGCTCTCGTCCTTGCTGCGAAGCCTGTTGATGGTCTCGCTCGGCCCGATCGGCAAACGCCTCTTCCTCTGCGGTTATGAGCGTCTCCATGAATCGCGCACGTCGCTTCTCGAGGTCGATGCGCGCTTCATCTGTGGGCTTGAGCGTGCGAATCTTGATGCCGTTGTCGGTGCTGCTGCCAAGACCGCCAGTGAGCAGTCCACGCGGGTTGAGTTTGGGGCGAACATTCTGGATGCGGATAATGTCGCCGGTCTGAAGGCCTTCTGCGATGGTGGCATGGCTGTCCCATAGACTAATCTGAAAGACGTGGCCCCATCCATCAGTGTCGTCCGGATACGGGATATCGCTCTCGAGTCGAAGATACTTGTCGTTGCCGCGATAGAACAGAGTGTGGTTGGTATAATCGGTGACGTAGAGATCGGGAGCAAGCGTGTGGGTGTAGACCTTGAGCACCTCGACGACTGTGTCGAAAAAGGTGTTTTCGCCGACTTCCTGCAGCTTGAGCGTGGGGCGAGAGGATCTGGTGACAATGTTGGCGTCGACGCCTTGGAGTTCGGAGAACCAGTTGGCCATGTCCCGGAAGTGGTCCATTTCGTCAGCGCTGCACTCGGGAGGGGTGTGGGATGCCAGAGGAAAGTTGGACGAAGCACGGACGTCGCCCGAGACAGGATCGTAGGTGGCCCAGCTCCAGCTGGCGGCGGATTTTCCCACGGCTTGAGGCTTGTTGGAAAACATCTGGATCTGGACACTGCGGACGGCGATGATGTGACCTGGAGCTAAGTTTTGCGGGATGCGCTCGGACTGCTGTGCAAAGAGCATGACGGTGATGGAGCGTGCGAGCTCTTTGGCGTATCCGGTTCCGGAGAGGCAGGATGCGTCAGCGATGGTGACTTTAATGCTGAGGTCACGCGTTCCGCTTGAGGAACGCCGAGGATCGCCTGCTGCCATGACGACGCCAATGATGCTGGCGCGCTCGCCATCACGGAGCATGGACATAGGGGTATAGAGGCAGTTGCCCATGCGACGTGGCTTGACGTTGGGCGCGTTGCGGCGCGGCTGCGGAGGTGGCGGTGCAGTAGCAGCAGCTGAGGCTTGCCGCGATGCCGGTCTACCTGAGCGTGGAGAGGGCGTGGACGAGGAAGATGAAGCGCCATGCGGTTCGCTTTTGATAATGCTGGTTGCAGTGTGTTGGGCAACTGACCAATCGATGGGCTGCAGTGGCGGTGGTGGGATTTGCGGACGAGTTGTCGAGGAAGATGACGTAATCGCGGGTGCATTGGGTTGAGCTGCACGAAGGTCTGTAGGGGCCGGGGTGGAAAACCAATCGCTGAGCTGACTGGGAGGCGAAGGCTCAGGGTGAGGTTGTGGAAGGGCAGTGGATCGTGAGGGAACAATCGAGCTGGAGGAAAGGGTGTGGTGTGTTGCCGGCGTGGATACTGTGCGCGCTAGGTGTGTTGTTGCCGTCGGAGCAACGAAGGCAGGAAGAGTGGCAAGCTGCTCGATCCAGATGGCCGAGGTTGGAGCGGTGGGGTCGGTGGAAGGAGGCTGCGGTGACATTTTCAGGACGGTCTTTTCTTGATTGAAGACGGCTCGAGGTGAGGATGCAGGTGCGGATGCAGGACAGACTTCAGCTGCAAAGCCCGAGAGATAGACGATGGCGGGAGGGCCAAGGCGGTGTAGAAGGAGAAGAGGTTCGGATACTTTGCGTGCGAGCTCGCCTTGGAAGGTGGCCACGAAGCTTGTATGTTGCGAGGGGTCATTGGGCTGGATGCAACTGAGCTCGATCATGAAGCCATCGCTCCTGTCTTCTGTTTGAACCAGGTGACCGCCGAGACAGACGGCAGCGCCTCTGCCGTGACCTACACACTCAATCCAGCGCTCCAAGCCGACTTGCTTGCCTAGACGATCCTCTTCAGCTTCTGCGAGCCAGCGTGCGCGCTTGTTGCCATTGTTGGTGATCCTTGCGTGTGTGCTGTCGGCACTGCTATTGCGGACCATGCTAAGTGGAGGAGATGATGTTATCGAGGTGCCTGTGACTGCGGACTGTACTGGCAGCGGCGGGGGTGGTTGGTGAGGAGGAGGAGGATCGTCACCCTCGGAAGCCTCTCTTTTCGGTCCCTTTCTCTTGCGGGGCATTGTGAGAGAGTGTGACTGCGCGCGGGGACAGTGACAAGACCGATGAAGAGGGAGGGAAGGCGACGAGGGGACGAGCAGCAGAGACCATCTCAGTCATTTCAAGCACTCAATCGGCTCTGAATCCGAAGCCTTTGACTTTCGATTCGGAAGGGTCCTTTGCAGCCTAGACCAACACGCGCGATTTCTTTTACAATGTCAGATTCGCAAAAAGCGGGCAGTGTTGGACTGTTCACGCGACGCGTGAGTTGGAAGAAGAAGCGTCGAAACGACAGGAAAATCGCGTAAAGTGATGCGTCTGGCCGACCAAATGTCCGAATGTTTGCGCAAAGACATTGATTGTGTGCTTGATGCCCTCCCATGCGTATCCACAATGAGTAGCGGCACTTCCGGCTGGGACTTGTAACGTCCTTTCCCTTTGCATGTGTGTGACGACAGTCTCCGTTTTGGCACCACACATGGTGATCCTCGACCCCTGGTGATACGCACGCAAAAGCATCACTGGGATTGAGCCAAGCGATTAGATCATCGAAATTCCCGGAATGGACCCTGAATTCCATTCAAAGCAACGTTGCCTACGAGAGAAGATCCGCCCTTGCTCGCCGAACGACAGCAGCAGCGTTGGTCGCCAGTCTCCCTCCAACTGCAAGAGCAAAGCTGCTGACAACGCTTTGGCCTTTCTCTCCCTTGCGCTTCGGGGCTGCCGTCTCTCGCATGACTAAGCACGGGATTACAAGCTGAGCCTGCCTGGAAGTTCTGAGCGAAACGCAATCAAAAGGAGGGAGCAGTGATCAACAGCCTGGCATTGCTCTGAATTTCTCTCAATGCTGTTCCAGCCGAGCGTTGAATCGATCTATCCGTTGTATGAAACCGCGGCGCGCTTTATTTCTTTGGTGTCGTTCGTCAGCTCAGTTCATCGATTCGGTTCGATTCGGCTCTTTCTCTTTCCGTTCTTCTTTCCTTTCTTCTGACCATCACCAACGCACACACACACTCTCTTCTGCATCTCCTTCCTATCTTCTCCCCCATGGCTGCTCAAGCAGAGCCGTCGGTCTTTGTCGACCTCACCATGGACGACGAGTCCCTTTCCGAACTCTCGGACGCAGCCGGCCCCACTTCTTCATCGTCGTCACCCAAGCCCAAGTCCAAGTCTGGATCCAATTCAAACTTAGCATCGAGACCGGTAGCAAAAAGCGCTAGCACTGGTGTCAAAAAGTCTGCTTCCTCTTCCAACATCGCCTCCACCAAATCGCAGTCCAAGTCCAAATCAGCATCCACATCCAACGGTACGGCAAAGCCAAAAGCGAGAAAGTCGGACCCTTCTCCATC
Source organism: Sporisorium graminicola (assembly GCF_005498985.1). NCBI lineage: Eukaryota > Fungi > Basidiomycota > Ustilaginomycetes > Ustilaginales > Ustilaginaceae > Sporisorium > Sporisorium graminicola. The sequence continues at coordinate 109,295 of NC_043734.1, forward strand.
TTCACGTACCAATGCGCAGGCCGAATCTGCTAATGCCACAGGAAAGCGCAGGCAAGATGGCACCCAGGACACCTCCGCGCCTTCGCGCTCTGTCCCCATCAGCGACGTCGTACGAGCACGCACCCATGTCAACTACGAGGGCGGCCCGCAGAAACTCTGCCATCAGCACCATCAGAATTGCAAGGGCGCTCTACTAGAGTGCACGTTCATGCGAGCCCCCGGAAAGCGCTGTCAAGGCCGCTACTGCTTTTCCACGCTCAAGCGCCTCTATGATCAGGACCCGGAAACCATCGTCAAGTCCAACCGCATGATGATCAACCCGGCAGAACACTGTCCTCCTACCGAGACGAAGTACGCCTGGAAGTGTCCTCGCTGCCGTGGCAAGTGTGCTTGCTCGGTCTGCCGCAAAGCTGCCGGCCTCGAACCACTAGGTAGGCCGTTTGGGGCTTCCAAGCAAGGCAAGTCCGCACCCTTGGACAGCAGCGCCGCCGGAGCTAGCGAGAGCAAGCCGAAGAAGACCAAGTCCAAAGCAGGAACCAACGGGGCAGGGAGCAAGGCCGCTGCTGCCGCCTCTTCCGCGAAGACGAGCGCCAAAGCAACGGCGAAGGTCACATCCAAAGGCCGCAACATCGCTGAAGCCGTCGCAGCGGCTCAAAAGCACAATGGCAAAGGCAAGGCAACGCCCTCTACCACGGCCGGCGACGACGGCAGCGAAGACGACGGCATCCACACACCGCCTCCACCAGACAGCAGCAGCAAGCTAGCACCCAAGAAGACGCTCGCCAGCCTCCTCTCCACCACAACCACCGCTACCGGCAAAGCACCCGCCTTCAAGCAGCTCAAACCACCGGCAGAAGCTGCGCCTCCCGTGTTCGAGGTTATCCCTACCAAGCTGCCCGAAGAGAACATGCGCGCGCGCATGTGGATCTACGAAAGCATGGTCCGCTTTGACAAGTTTGGCCTCAACCGAGGCGTACTGTCGCAGCTCGACAGGCTGGAGCACTGGACGCACGCCATGGCTCAGGACATGCTCGCCTGCTTGCTCAAAACCATGGCCGGAATGACCAACATCGATAAAGGACAGCCCACCAAGCCGTTTGTCAAGGCAGTCACCGCCTTCCGCACCCACGGAAAGAGCTTGCAGCGCGGCGAACCGTGGTCCGCTGCCGCCGAGCTGATCTCTATCTTTGGGCTCGCACACACTCCTCTCGCGTTTGTGGAGCACGACATTCCCGTCGAGGTGGAAGCCGCCGCTGCTCAACGCTCGCCCTCGCCTCCCGCGGCTCGTGTCACTCGTGCTCGCAGAGCCAAGGAGAGCAACCAGTACGAGATGGTGCGTCAACTCTCCTTGCTTGATCAGTGGGAGGAGGACGAGTTTGGAGGCGGTGACGAAGACGACGACGAGGATGCCTTGCCGAGCAAACGTCGCAGAGTCCCCACCAAGAAAAAGTCGATCTACGTCTATGACGATCCCAGCGACGATGACGAGAGCATGGCTGACCCGGACGATAGCAGTGCACGCGGCCGTCGATTGGGACGTGCACGCAAGGCAGCTGACAATCAGCCAGCTCCCGAAATCCGACTCACTGGGCGACAGCAGGCGATCAAGCTGCAGCAGGAGCAGCAGAAGGAAGAGCAGGCTGCAGCAGAGAAGCAGCGACAGGAAGAAGAAGACGACGACGAGGCCCGCCAAGCTCAGGCGTCTCGCAAACGTCGTCGAAGCACCAACGGCACTGCCAGCGACGGCTCCGACGACGAAGGCATCCACCACAACGGTCTTGACCTCATGAAGAAAAGTAGACTGAGAGCTGGCAGCTCGGCTGACGAGGCCGAATCCGACGATGGTGCAGATGCAGAGAGTCGCGACAAGGAGCATCGTGACGTCCAATTCAATGGCGCCACTAACGTCCAGGCTGCCGAGCAAGCTGAGCAGGAGGTGGACAGCCCCGATCTCGAGACCAAGGTGTCGATCCTCAGCGCACTCATCGATGCGGCTGTCATGGCTGAAAGCATCACAGAGGAGCTCAAAACGGCACCGGAGCAAATGACGGCGATGGAACGCACGCACAAGGCAGCCAATCATGAGATGGAGAGGGAGATTGCCGAGGAGCTTGCGGAGCTCAACAAGCGCGCGCCGAGCATCGTGTCTCCCGAGTATCAGAAGTGGAAGGCCGAAAAGGCGTCGCTTGAGCACGATCACGCATGGCGTAGGCAGGATGCACGAGTGACGAGCGAGCTGGCCCTCGACACGCACGCATTGCGCACCGGTCCCATCGGACACGACGTCGACGGTCGCGAGTATTGGCACCTGCGCGAGTATCAGGAGCGTATGCCCAAATATACCGAGGGGAGGTACGCGTGGTGCCTGGTGGTGATGGGGCCAGCCTTTCCGCAGGATCCAAACAAGGTTCAAGAGGGAGCCAATGAGGAAGAGAATGTGAAGCAGGAGGAAGGCGACACGAATGGCAAGCAAGACGATGCAGACGACAGTGGCCTTACTTCGCTGGACGCTTCCACCGACAACGGAGAAGCCGCAGCCGAGAGCGAAGCCATGGATGTCAAGCTCGGTCTACCGACTTCGCTTCAAAATGGCGGCTCCAAGACCGAAGCCGACAACAGCACGGCTACGGCAACAACACGTATCTGCATGGGCGCCAATGACCCAGCCACGATCAAGAAGCTGATCGACTACGTACGTTTCCGGCTGGAGCGGGTCGAGTACGAAGAGAGCGTGGCGATGCAGGAACGCGAGAAAGCAGCTCGCCTGGCCAAGGAAGGCGGTGGCGGTGGAGACGGATCGCGAGCATCGTCGCCAGTTGATGCAGACAGCGAGACTGCAGCGAGTGCGGGTAGGGAGAGCGTGTACAGCGTGCGTAAGGCCAAACAGACGCTCAAGGACACGCAGGAGGAGCGACGCAAGCAGGTGGAGCAGCTGCTGAAGCGGCTGACCAAGTCGAAGGAGTATTTTGCGTGGCATCGCGAGGAGGTGGCTCCCTGAAGCCGCTTCTCAGATGTCTTTTGTCTCTATTCGCACCAAGCTCGAATGCACACCCCGCCTGACGAGGCAACTTTGTTTTCGCATTGCTGATGACCGAATTCCCGGAAGCTACGCTTGTGAAAGAAGCAGCATTGCTCATGTGACTGGTCCATAGTGCGGGAGTCAGCGATCGTCGTCATTGAAGTGGCGAGATGTGGAAAGTGCGGGGAAAAGAAAGGGTCCCTGAGAAGGGCAGTGACGCTCTGTTACCGAAGGCGTGGATGACGTCGACGAAACAGCTCTCGGTACGACAATTTGGAACCCGACTGTTGTTTTTGCACTCTGGCTTTGCCGACAGAACGGGTTAGCACGGCACGAGAAACTCGGTCAGCATGGCATAACACTCGGATGGTGAGCCTGCAGAGCTCGATGGACGGGTGGGTGACCTGCCAAGACACAGCAAGCAGTCATCGAGGAAGTACCAGCGAGTACAAGAATTGTACGCATAGGAGATTGAGGACAACACGCGGCGGAAAAAGAGCCAGCAGCTGATCGCGCCTCTAATCGCATGAAACCACAGTGACGAGATCTGCAGCCTATCATCTATCACAGCGATCCAGCTGCCTATCGTATCAAGCACCAATCAGCAAGCGGGCAGTTTCAGCCACAATCTGTCGACATGCAGCTCAACAAAGCCCCTCGCTGCTCTTTCCGTGTTCTGCCGTCTTGCAGTGATGTAAGCCAGGAGACGCGAAGGTCCCGCTCCAGTCGTGTTAGCAGACACGAGAGGTCTGGAAACGGAGACTCTTGTCAGTGGAGGTTGAGGTGGAGCTTGAATTTCATAACGAGAATGGGGCCTCAACTTATTTTGGGATTTCCGCCGGACGGTCGAGCAGAGAGTGACTCGTCCCACCAGCAAACCAGCCAGCCAGCTGCAATGGAGCGCTTGCTTGCCGCTCGTCTGTCTTCTTGCACCGATGCCCCAGCTCGTGCGCAGATGTGGCTCGTGTGGGACCACTCGGCGTGCTTCCGTCTCTGCTGCATAGGATGCACTTCTCGGCAGTGGCTCGTCCGACATGCGCAGTGTTCGAGGTCGCTGTCGCCATCGCCCGACAGAATGAGGTCCATGCATTGGCACGACCGGAAAATCCGAAAAAGTCAGGAAAAATGTGCGGTGGGCAGTTCGCTTGCTGCTCGCTTGACTTTGTGTTTCAAGCTGTCGTCGGAGGAGTCAGCAGCTTCCGCGTCTGGCTCGACCCTTGCTTTCAGGGTAGCACCTGCAGACGCGCACACGCACGCAAGCCCTTCTCTCTTTTATTTATTTTATTTTGAATTTTATTCGATCATTTCAGGTAAATTAAGCAGCTCCCGCCCGTCTTCCTTCGACGCAACTTGATGGCTTTGAATTTCAGCGTGTGACTGCCATCCGACGCAAGTCCGCAACTTTGGCATTCACTCGAGGGTTCGACGACCTCCTCCTCCTCCTCCTCAGCTTTCTGCTTATCATCGCTTGCTTTCCGCCTATCACACAGCAGCTCGACTCAGCAGCCGAGGACTCTGCCACCACCATCATCCTCAACTGGACGCAATCACCCACTGCTGCTATTCAGTCTCTCCAATGGTTCCGCTCTAGGTGCCATCTTCTTGACCTCCAACCCGCATACAATCTTCTTCGCTCTCCTTCCGCACATCGCCCGAGTTGCTGCTGCACAACTTCTTTCTCGATGTCAGGCGTCTTTGGTCAAGGTTGCCGATACACTAACTTTCAAGACACCAGCCACCCCGCACCATTGTGCAACCACCTTTTGCCCTAGTCTTTTGTTGCAGAGAACAAGTCCACTCCTCAAGCCAAGCCAGCGTTCTCGGCTTTGATCAGCTCCACCACGGCACACATCCACACAGAGCCTTTAGGGCGAGCGTGGACTGCATCTTGCGCATATCGTCATGCCGCCCCCGTCCTTCTCCCATCAGACGGCCGTGGTCCTGCCCAGGGCCACCCAATCCTGGCTCAAGGACATCATCTCCAAAATCAAGTCAGCACTCTTGAACGCCGATGAAGCGAAGCGGCATTCGATCCTCAGCGCCATTGAAACCTCCGTCGAAGAGCAGGCGCAGTCTCTCCAGGCAGCTGCTCAGGCCGATGAGGGCAACCATCCAGCTGCTGCTGGCCCCTCTCCCACCGCCCAGATCAGGTCGCAGATCTCGCTTCGCATCAACGATGCCATCCAAAACATGCTGCAATCCGACCTTCAGGCACGCCAAAACGAAATGCTTCCCGCCTTGGTCGATGTGCTGTTTGTCGCTATGCCTTTGCTCGGACCCACTTCCATCGTAATGGAATGGTGGGACCTCGTCCTCTGCCCTCTCCTCAAGAACGCGTCTGTTCAGAACATTACTGCCAATCGTGCACGTGAGCTCGTCGTCCGCGCCATGGTCGCAGCTCCCACCACCGCCTACGAAGACGAACCCTCTCCCACCGCTGTTTGGCCTGCTTCTGTTTCCGCCGACTCTTCCGCCGACTCCCCTGGTCTCGGCACCAGTCCGCGAAGAGCCCGCGCCGTACCTTACCCTATGTCGGCCGCTGCCCCTCTGTCTTCGTCGTCCTCATATCGTCAGCAGCAACGCAGCTCGTCTCTCAACATTGGATCCGGATCCGTTCCTGGCAGTCGCTCGGCATCCGTCGGATCACGACAAGACACTTTCCGCCGTTTCACCCAGCGCATCTTCGACCTCTACCTCGCCGAGGCTGCCCATGAGAATCAAAAGATCTCCTCAGAAGAAGTCGCACATCAAGACCAGAGGCGCTCAAGTGCTCCGGATGCCCACAAGCTGATCTCTGGCGGCGGAACGGGCAGTAGCACCACCAGCGTCGCCGGGTCCGGTTCGGGCTCGGGCGCTGCCGACCGTGATCACACTGTCATTCGAGACCTCAGCCATAGCCATGTGCTACGAGATCCCGGCACCATCGTCTGGAAGGGAAACCTCGAATCGATCCTACTCGTCTATAGCAACGAAAAGCCAAAGGAGTTCTTCCATCACATTGCCGAGTCCTTCAGCGACCCAACCGCACGCGTGCCCCTCCTCTTTCTGCTTTCGACCTTTTTGCGCCTCTATCCCATCCACGCCTATCACATCACCTCGACTGCACTGCCACGCATGCTCATGCTTTCCCTTCAGCTCGACACTTCCACCACTTGCGTCTCGCTCGGAGTTACTGCCTTCATCATGCTCATTCCGCACATCCCCAACTGGATCGCAAATGGAGGTGCGGGTGGACTTCCGACGCTGCTTAGTATCTTTGCACGCATCGTTGATTGGCGTCGTCTCGGTCATGGCTGGGAGTCTCGCATAGGCGACGACCCTGAGCTTCAAGAGATGCGAAGAGAAAAGGACGAAGAGTTTAGCGAGATCGAGCGTCTCGGCAAGCGTCTCCACATCAAGCCCTCGCTGCGCTGGAACCGGCTCGAGTCGACTTTTGATACTACCATGTCGACGCCTCCCAACGCAGAGCACCTCTTCACCTTTCTCTACGGCCTCTATCCGTGCAATGTCATTCGCTTTCTGCGCTCGCCTATCGACTACCTGCGCAAGGCTTCGTTCGACAGCCCCTTTGAAGGTCCTTGGGAGGATATGATGGATGAAGTGGCTGTCCAGAATCGCTCCGGCCCAATCTTGCGTCGACACACGATCCATCCCGCCATCATCACCATGGACGCCGAGACCGAACTTACGGACAAGCAACGCTGGCTCGACCACGATTCGGCTGACATCAATGCCGAGTGTCTTGGCCTGTTCCTCGGCAAGTGGCACGACGTCAATTCGGCGCACATTGTCCAGGCCGAGAGTCAGCGACGCGGTTCGCTCAACCCCGAAGCACCCGACGACGACACTGCATCCGTGTTTTCCTCTGAAGCCAGGCTGGGTCCGTTTGACATGGATCGCCGACGCAGTGCAGCAGCGCTCATGCATCCCTTTTCGCCCAGTGGCTCGGCACATCGACACTATCAGAAGGTGCCTGGCTCGGTCAACCCGGACGACATTCTTCTGACGTATGCATCGCTGCGGTCGGGCGCACCGCTCACCTCGACCACGGCGGCTGTCGCTGCGGAAAGCATCGATGCGCCGCCTACCGCCATTGGCTTTGGCGCCGCGACTCAGCCAATGACGGCGGCTGCTCAGCGATTGGACGAGTCGATGGCCGCGTCGACGCCGTCTCTGGCGACGCAGGCACGGGCTACCGGTGGCATGACGGCGAGCGGGACACTGTCGAAACTGATGCCTGCTGCCAGTGCTGCTGCGGCCGCGACTCCGGCTATCGTGACAGCTATGGGTAGCTCGAGTGCTTCGCATGCGCCCGTGTCAATGCCCACTTCTCCTGCTACACATGCGTCTCTGGCAAGGATTCGCTCGCGGTCGGGGTCTTTGTCGTCGTTGCAGTCCAGTCACAACTCCGTGAGCCCCGGGACGCCCACTTCGCCCACGTCGACCGCAAGGCATCCGTTGGCTGCGAGCCATCTGCCTACCGATCCGTTGACGCCTCAGCAAGTGTCCACGTCCGGATCCGGGTCGAGCGAGAAGGCGTTTTTGGCGATTCCGTCGTACGACACGACCATGCCCACAGCGGCTGCTCACGGCCTTGGCAGCGATGCATCGGTCATCTCGCTTCTGCAGCGCGAGAACCTGCTGCTGCGGAACGAGCTCAATTTCGAGCTGTATCTCAAGGAGCAGCATTTGCGCCACATTGGGCGCCTGCACCGCGAAAAGGTGACGGATACGGCTTTGGAAGCGGAGCGCCAGAACTTGTATCACACGGTGCGCACGTTGCGCACGTCGAATGCGGCGCAGCACGCCGAGCTGGAGCGGTGCCGAGCCGAGGCGGCGGCGACCAAGGCCAGGCACGTACAGTGGGAGGCGGACCTGAACCACAAGCTGAAGGCGTACCGCGAGGAGCGCAAGGCGTGGACGACCGAGGCGCGCCAGTTGAAGGCGCAGGCCGAAGAGGACGCCGCCAACATCGCGTCGTTGACGCGGCAGTTGGAAGAGTCCGGTGCGCAGCTATTTGAGCTCAGGACCAAGATGGAGTCCGACCAGCCCAGATTGGCCAAGCTGGACGGGTACGAGGCCAAGATTGCGCAGCTGACGCAGTGTTTGGCGTACTGGGACAACGACGTGCTCAAGTACGAGCAGCAGAGGCGCGAGATGGAGAAGCTGCTCAACAAGTGGGACGAGATGGCGTATTTGGTCGAGGCGACCGAGGCGACGCTGAGCGACGTCGAAACAAAGTGTGCGACAGTCGAGGCCGAGAACGAGCGATTGAGGCGCGAGTTGGAGGCGGCGTTTGCGAGCGTGAGGGCGTTGAGGGCGGAGAAGGGCAAGCTCGTCGTCGAGGGCGAGCCGGGCAGGGACCAGGTGGTGAGGCAGGTGGGCGAGCTGGAACGGGAGAGGGATGTACTGAGGGGCGTTGAGGAGAGACTGAGTGCCGAGGTGTTGGAGTTGAAGGCCAAGTTGGAGGTGTTGATGGAGAAAGGGCAGCAGGATGCGGACGCAGATGCGGATGTGCCGCCGCTTGGCGAGTAGTGGTGAGGGTGTAATGTTATTCAAGTCATGGATCTTTTGCAGAGAAGTGGACATCAGAGATTGTGCGGAGTGCATGTGTGCCAAGGCACAGCGTGTGGATGATGGCACCAGCGGAAGTGAATGGCGGTGGCCTTTGCGAACAGGTACAGACAGCCACACTGCGATGGCGGTCTTCCGCGCAGGGAGAAAAGGAGACGACGCAGTCTTGCGTGGAATGCGAACAAGTGGTATGGCATGCACAACACAGGATATCTACAAAAGCTCTGGCCAACAGTTGTTAAATAAGATAAAGGGTATCGATGAACCTGGTTGCCAGTTGGCCGACGATGGCCGTGGCACTCACGCCGCTGCCGAGACCGTACAGGGTGGCCATGGAGCCCTTCTGTCCGCTGAAGTTCGACCTGGCATACGCAACGGCGTCCTTGAGATCCCTGACAAACTCGTTTACCACGGGAATCGTCAGGCGCGTCACGGCGATGTGGATGGCAGGCGTGTCGCCAGCGAGCCCGTTCATGTGCCAGCCCTTCTTGCTCATGTGATCGCCCACATCGTAGATCGACACGGTGCCAGGGGCCGCACTCGCAAACGCAACAACCGACACGATCGGCTTGCCGAGCACGAAGAGTTCCGGGATCTCGCGCTCGATGCGCGTCGTGATCTCCTTGGCTGCCCCCACAATATCCCGGCACGATTGCGTATACCCCGAATCACCGAGTTTCATCATGGCCGCCCACGTGCCCGCAATCAGCGAGCCCGGTCTCGACCCGGACAGCGTCGGCGTAGCATACACACCACCCGGCCAGTCGGTCTTGACGTAATACTGAAAGCGACGCAGCTCTGGCGTGCGGTACAGGATGGTGGACAGCCCCTTGGGACCAAAGCCGTACTTGTGTGTGTCGCAGCTGATCGAGGTGACGCCGTCCACTCTGAAATCAAACGGTTCCGTCTGGAACCCTGCTTTGGCCAAGAACGGGACGAGGAACGAGCCTAGACAGCAGTCGACGTGCAGCAGGATGTTGTGGCGCTTGGCAAGCTTGGCGAGGTTGGGGATGTCGTCGATGATGCCATCCGGGAAGTTGGGTGCGGAACCGACGAGACCGATGGTGTTCGAATTGATAGCGCGTGCGACGCGGCCGACCTGCACTTTGCGCGTGATGGGGTCGACAGGGATGTGGTGCACTTTGATTCCAAAGTACTGCCCCGCCTTGTCGAAAGCAGCATGGGCAGAGACGCTGACGACCAGCTCGGGCTCTTTGATACCCTTGGTAGCGCGGGCCCATTCGCGCATCGCGAGGCACGAGAGCAAGATCGACTCGGTTCCACCGCTCGATGTGGCGCCCACGGCCGAGGGTGGTGCGTTGTACATGCGTAGCACCATGGACACGATCTCTGCCTCCATTTTCCTCACGCCCGGGAACACATCCGGATGCAAAGGGTTGCTGACCAGGAACTGCTTGATCGAGTCGGCGAGCAGCTCACTCAGATCGTCACCACCGTGGTAAACAGCACCCGACACTTTGCCGCCCTTCCACACCATCTGCCCATCTCGGTTCTGCCACTCGGCCTCGACCACTTTGCTGTCGACGCCCGCCTCCATAATCTGCAGCTTGGCCAGCTCATTCTTGATCCATTCGGTCTCTTTGCCCAATTGCGGCAGCTCGCGGTTGATTTCCAAATGCGAAGGGCGCGGTACAATCTTGGCCTCAACCTCGGCCATGGCGGTATCGAGTTCGCGCTTAACTTTGCGTTTGGCAGCTGGCGTTTTGAGGAGCAGCGCAAACGCACGTGCTGAAAGCAGGCGGTAGAGCTGGAAGAGAGTCTCCGATACACCATAGGTCTTGAGGTGTCGAAGCAGGCGCGTCGAGTAGCGGTAGACGACGAGGGCAAAAACAGCGTTTTTGGCATTGTCGAAGGTGGCGAGCATCTTGAGTGCGGTGATGAGCAAGGATTCGTCTGCGGATGCGAGCGAGGTGGTGCGCTTTGCAGCAGCCGAAGAGGTGGAGGGCGAGGAGAACGAAGCCATCTTGGCGGCGGCTGCCTCTCGTGCAGGCGTTCGTGCTGCCATTGCTGCGAATATGTGATTGTTCGCTATTGGATGCGGTTGGTCACGGTGGTGTGGATGATGCCAGACAGACAGTGCTGGTTCATATAGAAAAGAGGACGTGCACGCCACTTGCTCGATAAAGAAAAAATGATAGCCGAACACGCAGTCAAAGCTTCCTGCACTTTTACCACGTAGGCTGACCCGACACACGCTGACAAGAGTGAACACAGGCCCTTTGCCGCACGTTCGCATGTTTCCAAATTTAACGCTCGTTTGCGCGATACGCCGCGGCGATCAGTTCCATACAACAGAATACACACGCGCGTATCGGCGGTTCGGGCTTGTTGCTTTCGGCGAACAATGCATCACTGCCACAACCACTCAGACTTGTATAGGGGTCGCTACACACGAGCAATCGGATCTCGGACGCATGGGTTCCGACATGAAGCATGAAAGAAGCGGGACCGCCGGAGGTTCGCCCTTGATGCAAGCCGACGCGCGACTCGTGCACACTTTGCGAGACAAGTTCCGCCTCCCGCCGTCAGATTGTGCAGAGCGCCGCTTCTTGAACCGCGCTTGCACATGCTCTCTTCGGAAATTTGCAGCCAGCCTGACATGGAGCGAATGAGCTTTTCATGCATCGTCAGCTTGGTGTGGGTGATGCAAGTCACATGGTCAGCGACTCGAACATCTCGGGCGAAATGTCGGCGTTTAGCGGCTGCAGTTGCAGTTCAAGTGGAGGTGCTGAGTGAGCACGAGCTAGTAACCCCGACCACCCACCCATACACCTATCCGTCGTTCTACCATATACCACCGAACCACATGATAGCACGCAGTGGCCCAATCATCAGGATGACAACAAGCAAGCTTAGCCTCAGCTCGAAAGCCAAGCTCTCGGACGGCAACCTCGTCCCCCGGCTCGGGCTGGGAGTCTATGAAATGTCGGATCACGAAGCCTCTCGTGCGGTCACTTGGGCCCTCGAAGCAGGCTATCGTCACTTTGACTGGTGAGCAGCACCCATTCATCAGCATCCCCGCTGCCAACCCTAGCCGGCTGGAACTAACAGAGCATGATGACGATACGACAGCGCTGAATGGTACTACAACGAGCAAAGCGTCGGCTCGGCCATTGCGCGTTTCCTCGCCTCCCCCAACTGCCGCATCCAACGATCCGACATTTTTTACTGCACCAAGCTGCAATCCAACAACGGCTATGATGCAGCTAAACGAAGCATCGCACAGTCGCTCAAAAAGTGCGGGCTGGGCTACATCGATCTGTATCTCATTCATAGCCCTTACGGCGGCAAAAAGAAACGACTCGAAAGCTGGAGGGCCATCGAGGAAGCTAAGGACCAAGGCATCATCAAAAGTGTTGGTGTCAGTAACTATGGTCAAAGGCATATCGAGGAACTGCTCGATTCGAACCCGAAACACAAGCCGACGGTAAACCAATGCGATCTGCACCCGTTTATGGCTAGGGCCGAGCTAGTCGATTACTGCCGATCCAAGGCAATCGAGATGGATCTGAGTTGAGACAGTGCAGTACTGTCTATTCATTGTTTGTGGGTCTCAGCTGAACAAAATTTGTCTTCCTACTATATCAACGTCTAGTGCTGGGGTCCACTGGTCCGAGCTGAACGCTTTGACCACCCCGTCATTGTCGAGCTCGCCAAGAAGCATTCCGTAACTCCTGCTCAGGTGCTCATGTATGTTGCCAATCTCACACTCGACTGCGAGACCATGCTAACGATCTCGGTCCCCTTTGCCTTGCACTCCTTGACAGCCGTTTCTCCCTTCAGCGAGGTTATATCACGGTAAGGCTCGAATGAAAGCAAACGTTGATCGTGCAAGCTGCAGCAGTACTTACGGTATTCAAAACCCTCTCCACGCACAGATCCCCAAATCCGTTTCCAAGCAACGCATCATCGAGAATGCCGATGTCTTCGGTTTCGAGCTCGATGAGCAAGACATGCAACAGCTTCTGACCCTGGACGAGTATCTGGTCACCGAGTGAGTACTTTGTCAGAAGATGCTCACGCAGAGATTGGCACTGACACCTGACGCCTGATCTCCTATTCCGCATCGACACGCAGCTGGGACCCAATTGGCGACCCTTCCGCTTGATTCCGGGCAAGTTCGATGAGGCAATCACTGTTCCGCGTATGGAATGTATCTATTTTTGACCGTGTAACGACTTGGTGTACAGTACGTGATCCTCGCCGGGCTCTGCTGCAATCCTTGTCGACAGGTGACATTGTTAGTGACAGGCGAGGAAATGGTTTCAATTGTTAGATCGGAGACCCCACCAAATCGAGTCAACTGAATTGAAATGTTTTGCTCGAATACCAAGTCACGCGCTCTCGAGTAGAAAGAAAATGTATTGGTCCTTTTTTTCACCTTCTTCTGGGCTGCACCGCGCTTTGTCTCTATCGAAGAGTGCATTCCCAAGCGCTCTTTCTTCTCTTCTCGACACCATCCTCGTCGTTCGCAACCTCTTCCCACCCCTCTGCGTTTGGCCGTCTCGCTTTGCATGTTCAAAGCATTCTCTAGAACCGTCACCTTCGTCCCCAGATCCTTACCTTCGACTTGTTTCAGAGCAAACCGTCAACTTCCAAGCGCTACCGTCCAACCTCCACCCTCCTCGAACCGCATCCCACACATAACGCTCCGCAACATGTCTTCCACTGACGCCACCAACCAGCCCGCTGCCGCCGAGGCCGTCAACCTCGTCAAGGATGACGTCACCGGCGAGATGGTCTCCAAGTCCGAGCTCAAGCGCCGAATGAAGCAGCGCGAGAAGGAGGCCAAAAAAGCGTCCAAGGCGGCCGAGGCCCCCGCGCAGAACCCTGCCGCTGCTGCCAGGTCCGCTGCCGCTTCTGAGGAGGACCTCAACCCCAACCAGTACTACGAGCGTCGATTCCGAACCATCGCCGCTCTGCGCGAATCCAAGAACCCCGACCCGTACCCGCACAAGTTCCATGTCTCGATCTCGCTCTCCGAGTTCATCAGCAAGTACGAGGGCAAGGTTGAGGCTGGTCAGCACCTCGAAAACGAACAGGTCAGCATCGCCGGCCGTCTCCACAACATGCGCTCTGCCGGTCAGAAGCTTCGCTTCTACGACCTGCACGGCGAGGGCGTCAAGGTCCAGATCACCGCCCAGCTGCAGGACCACACCGACGGCGACTTTTTCGCCATCCACGACCTCCTCCGTCGTGGTGACATTGTCGGTGTTACCGGTATTCCTGGCAAGACCAAGAAGGGCGAGCTGTCCATCTTCCCTCGCTCCATTCAGCTCCTCTCGCCCAACCTTAAGATGCTCCCCAAGGCGTCTCAGGGTGACAAGGGTGGTTTCACCGACACTGAGCAGCGTCACCGCAAGCGATACCTTGATCTCATCATGAACAACCACGTCCGCGACATCTTTGTCAAGCGTGCCAAGATCATCAACTATGTGCGACGCTTCCTCGACAACCTCGGCTTCCTCGAGGTCGAAACGCCCATGATGAACCAGATCGCCGGTGGTGCCACCGCCAAGCCGTTCGTCACCTATCACAACGACCTCAAGCTCGACCTGTTCATGCGCATCGCCCCCGAGCTGTTCCTCAAGGAGCTCGTCGTCGGTGGTCTCGACCGTGTCTACGAGATTGGCCGTGTCTTCCGAAACGAGTCGATCGACCAGACCCACAACCCGGAGTTCTCCATCTGCGAGTTCTACATGGCCTACGCCGACATGTACGACCTGATGGACATTACCGAGTCGATGATCTCGGGCCTGGTCAAGGCCGTCACTGGCTCGTACAAGATCAAGTACCACCCGGACGGTAAGGACGTCGAGGGCGGACGCGAATACGAGATCGACTTCTCCACTCCTTGGAAGCGCTTCGACATGATCAAGGAGCTCGAGGCCAAGATGAACGTCACCTTCCCTCCTGCCGACCAGCTGCACACCGAGGAGACGCGCAAGTGGCTGTCGGACCTCGCGGCCAAGCACAACGTCGACTGCTCCGAGCCGCGCACTTCGTCGCGTCTGATCGACAAGATGACGGGAGAGTTCATCGAGACCCAGTGTATCAACCCTTCGTTCATCGTGGGGCACCCACAGGTCATGTCGCCTCTGGCCAAGCGCCACCGTGACATCCCCGGTCTGTGTGAGCGCTTCGAGGCGTTTGTGGCTACCAAGGAGATCTGCAACGCCTACACCGAGCTGAACGACCCCTGGGTGCAGAGGGCCAACTTTGAGGAGCAGAGCCGCCAGAAGGATCAGGGCGATGACGAGGCACAGGGCATCGACCATGTCTTTATCGATGCTCTCGAGCACGGTCTGCCGCCTACCGGTGGTTGGGGTCTGGGCATTGACCGTCTCGTCATGTTCCTGACCGACTCGAATTCCATCAAGGAGGTGCTGGCATTCCCGGCCAACAAGCCCCTGCCAAACGAGAACAAGCCCCAGCCCGTTCCCTCGCTCGAGGGCGAGCCGTCCGCCTGAGGCTCGGGGGTGGAGAACACTTTCTGTCTCTGCACGATTTCTGTGCTGTGTAGACGCGCAGCTGATCAGGATCAATCAATGAAAACGGTTGGCGAGCTTGTTGTTTTGGGATGTGCGAGATGCGTGTTAGCGGCGTTTGCATCGCGGGGTGTGTGATGTGTTGTGCGCTGAGGGTCTGCTTTGAGGGGTAAGTTAAAGGTATTCGAACGAAGACATGGCGTTGGGTTGCAGGGCTCCTCTGGTCGCGTCAATCGTCTTTGTTTTTGCCCACGCACACGACACACGATTCACACTTGTGTACTGGTGAAAACACGTCATCGCCATTGAGACAGCGAAAAACAGCCTTTGGAAATCACTACTATACACATATGAGACACTCGAGCAAGATGAGAGAGGCATGACCCAAGCGTACGGGGAAGAAAACGTGACAAGGCACCAGCGGGCGCAAACCTAGATCTTCTTCTCGTCGTCTGGTGAGACGCCACGAGCATAGCCGCGGTCACCGACGTGTTCGATGCTCTCCTCGTCATATGCGTGCGTGTGGTCCGCGCGCCTGGCGTCCTTTTGCAGCTGGTCACCATCCTGCTCTCCTGCGCCCGGGATCGTCGCTGGCAGAGCTTTTTCGAATTCAGCGCCCTTGAACTCCCAGCCGAACGTGACGACGATCAGCAGGTACGCGCACACGGTGCCGAGCAGGATGGCCGACACCCGTGCATAGGCCGGGATGAACTCCTTGACAGTATCCGGCGAGCCAGGGTGCCACTTGGGGTTGGGCTCCTTGAGGTTGTCACCGCCCACCGCCTCGATCTGGGACGAGGCCGACGACGCCGCGTTACCCAGCTGGTACGCCAGACCAGCGTAGGTCGCGCGGAACGCAGGCGGCGAGATCTCGCTCAGGTAGATCGGCACCACACCCCAAGCGCCCTGCACACCGAACTGCAGGAAGAAGGCACCGGCAGACAAGGCGCTGAAGCTGTGCGGCAGGATCCACGCCGGAATGAGCGCACCCGTGATAATGACAAACAGGATGATGGTCAGGCGTCGCCCGAGGTACTGCGACAGGTAGCCGGCCACAAAGCCGCCGCTGATGGCTCCACAGTTCGAGATAATCGTCGCCCGAGATGCCTGCTTGGCCGTCAGCAGCTTGGACTCCTGCAGAATGGTAGGGTACAGATCCTGGCTCGAATGCGAGAGGAAGTTGAAGCCGGTCATGAGCAGGATACCGTAGATGCATCGGAGCCAGTGGGTCTTGAGCATCTCCTTGAGCTCGGTGATAAACACCTTGGCTTTGCTCTTGCCAATCGCACCGGAAGCATCTCGCTGCGCCTTCTGGCGGAGGAACAGCTCAGACTCGGGCAAGAGCAGTCGGACGACAGCAGCAAGCGCAGAGAGACCGGAACCAAGGAAAAAGAGGATCCTCCAGTTGTGCGTCCTGGAAATCCAAGTCAGATTGACCGAGGCGGCTAACAGATAGCCTACAGCGTACCCCTGCTGCAGGATTCCACTGAACAGACCTCTGGGAGCAGCAGGCATGTTCTCAAGGGCTGTGGCCGTCGCCATTCCCCATATTCCACCCATACCGAGGCCGAACAGAGATCGCACGGCGAGGAACTGTTGGTAGGTCTGCACGAAACCCGATCCCAAAGACAGAGCAGCAATGATGATGAGGTTGATGACCAAGGGGTACTTTCGGCCATATCGGTCCGAGATCACGCCGAAGACGGCAGCACCGACCGAACGGAAGAGGAGGGTGAGCGTGATGGCGGTGGTGATGTCGTGAGTGTGTCTGTTGAACTGGGTGGCGAGCGCGGAGACCGAGAGTGAGACGGCGAAAAAGTCCCAGGCGTCAACTGTCCAGGCGAGCCATCCGGAGAAGAACATGAGGCCCTGTAGGGGCGTGAGCATCATGGCGAGCTTAATAGGGTTGAGAGGAGCACCATTGCGGGCGATCCTTCGCTCCTCCTTGGAGGGGAGCTTGAAAAGGCCGTGGGTAGGGTCGACCATGATTGTTGGTTTCTAATACGAAGCAGTGAGAAGGGGGGAAGATATGGGACAAACGGTGCGCGTCCGCTAGCTCCAGACTGACTGCCGACGTGTTGAGAGGCTCCTTCGAGATCACAAAGGGAAGGGGAAGTCAAAGGACGTGGGGAGAGAATAGCCACACACTCTGTATCGTCGAGGAGGGTCTTTATATCCGACACGCTCGAGGAGAACGTACGATTGGGCAAAGCGCGCGCGAGAGAGAGAGATAGTCGAGAGTTAGTCAGGGACCGGCGTACCTCGCGTCACATGGGCGGTGTCCTGCCAGCGCTGCCATGCTCATGACCCACTCAAGCGAACTTTGAGGGGCACGAGGCACCGGTTGTACTCGAGGAGCGTGCGTGGGTGCAGAGCAAATCGTTCGAAGCAGCCGAGAAAGAAAAGAAAAGAGAAGAGAAGTCGTTGCGGAGAAAGCGCTGCGCTGCACGACGAGTCGATCCACGTCGGAGACCCGCACAAGGCAAATAGGAGTCGGAGAGAGGCTGCTCCCCTTGGCTGCAGCAGCAGGGCTCCGTTGGAGGGGCGAACTCAATGCTGAAGAGAGGAGGCCTAGCGTGGGGTCGTCGTTGCGCCGAGCGCGGCACACGAACCGTCACATTTCGCTAATTGACAGTGCGGCGCCGAGACACAGGAAAAGAAAAAGAACCAGCTGTGAGGAGCTGATATGACACTGGAATTTCGCCGAAGGGTGACGTGACACCAAGGTGAGTGAGTGCATTTTGAGGATTGTGCACTGTCAGACGCGAGGAACGCTTCAGCTGCGCACTTTAGCTCAGATTGAACCGCCGCGGCCGCAGGTTGGCATTTTCCTCGCCCCTTGTGGGTGGTAAAAATTTCATTGCCGCAATCCATAGTCCGTCCCGCCGACTCGACTGCCGCACGCTAGTGCACGCTAAGACGCAAGAATGTTGTCACTCTTGTACAATCACCATAGCTGACAAATCTCAGTCTCATACCAACCACTATTCGGCTTCGCCGGGAACCAAAACATCACGGAATTTGCGAGGTAAAGCTGGATTTCGGCCAACAGCATCGATTGTCGATTGTGCAACACTCACTGCAGCATTTGTTTTGTCTCATTGCCACGGAAGACAGGCACAGGTAAGCGAACCAATCAAAAGGCACAGATTCGCCTCGAGACGGCCTTTCGATGCCTCATCCCCGCAGCTGGATGCAGCCGACGCCTGATCCCTTTCTCCCTACACCTCGTTTCTGACTCGAACCAAATCCCACATGGCCTGCTGCTGCCCTGCTCACTTCCCCTGTTCTTTTGGGTGGCTTGCAGAATTCAATGTTTCCCCACGCCGTCGCTAATTGAATTTCGCCGGTCGCGACGGTGCAACTTTGACACTCAATTCCGGATTGGTCTGATGTCCCGCTCTGGTCAAGTGTCTCGATGCCGCTTACCTGTCGGTGGTCTATAATGCCGCGGCGAGTTTGTTCTATGTGAGCGTGCAGCCGTGACTCCGCTCGCTAACTTCCATTTTCGGCCCTTTCGCCCGATTCCAAAGCTGTAGGGCACCCAGCATTTTGAAATTGCCTGGCTTCCCGTCTCGCTTGCCGATTATGTCCAGAGCCCCTCGACTGGGTTCGGTCAGCAGATTCGTGTCCTGTTGCCGGTCGGATCATTCCGAAGCCCCCTTTTCGCCGGCGAGGCCCCGTCTGCCCCTCATCGCTGCGCGTGTTGGACGTCGTCGACCGTCGTTTGCAGGCTGTTGTCTCGGGAGACAACGGAGCACATCTGCTTCGCGTGTATGCTTGTTGCTGCCTTCAAGCGCAGCACGACGAGATGCAGCAGGTGCCCGCAGATATCATGTGGTTGGAGATGCAGAAGCCAGATGATGCCCACTTCGCCAACGTTTCGCTTTCCTCCCGGCCTGCCCAGTACCAGCAGCACAGGTCAAAGGGAACCTCGAATAGATGCTTGTCGCCGGCGGTGTGCTCGTCTCTTCTAAAAAGAGTCCGACGGGTGTCTACTCTCCATCTTCAGAACCCCGGATCCTCCCGCACTCGCAGCCGCACCTTCTTGTTTTGCCCTTACCCCACACACACGATTCGGGGGCGACCAATCAGACGTGTCTCTTCGATCTTGGAGGTCGAGGCATGGAAGTAGCCGTTCCATCGAGTTGCATGCATAAGCACCGTTGCCCCACACAAGAGTTTCAGTCGTGGGAGTATGTGTTCACAGAAACATATCGCGGTCCCTGAACGCAACCTGATCGTGAACGGTACTGATTGCGCGCCGTCCAGACGAATCAGCGTGAGTTGCAGATGCTGTCGAACAGCGTGGGCGCCTTTCCTGCTTATGTTTGACAATCTCGTTGTGGTAGAGCAACTAGCCGTCATCCTGACATCTTATGGTCTCAGACCAGATCCTTTGATCCAAGAGATGCAGCGTGGCATAGATAAGCGGACACGCAAAGCATCCCCACACCAGGGACCCACGCTCACCCCACACTTTTGGCCATGCCACGAGACATCCGATGCCCTGGCCATTCGGATCGTTGGGCGCTAAGTCACACTGATGCGGATGTCTCCGCGGCGTACAAGCCGACATGGAAACGGGAAAGCAGAGTAACCACATCTTACCGAACGCGCCTTGCCCACGCCAAGACAATAAACATTTCTCGCTTGCCTCGTCGCCTTGATGCCCCCGCGCTCGCCTCGGTTCTCCGTGGGGTCGCCCCTTCTACCACAACTCTCTTGCCTCATCCCGACGATGATTCTCTTCCGTTGGAAGAGGTACATCTCGGACATCAACTACCGCAAAACTGTTGGTGTGGATGACTGGCGTAGACCAACGAAAAGTTGCCGTAGAAAAAAATCGTGAAAAAAAGAGTCCTACGGGGATTGAACCCGCGACCTGCAGAATACATCGCCCTGTGAAGGGACGAATACTTCAGAATGATGAACCGAAGTCTGCCGCTCTACTGCTGAGCTAAAGACCCTAATCTGCTTTGTTGGTTTAATTTTGCATCTAGAAAAATTCAACTTCTGCCCCTGAGGTTGATGGAGCTCTTCAGCACTTGTCAAGACGGACCAGTGGCCAACAACAAGCCTCATGCAACACTGCACGGCTTCGCCATGCACACACAAATGACCTGGCCACTGCAACCGAAGGCTTATCTCTCCACATGCAGAGCAACGATGAGAAGAACAATGGTATGATGCCCCAGAAAAGAACGGCGAATCTACAAACACGTCCGTCGTAAGGATAGCGAGACGTAGCAAGTCCGCCAGACCGTACGGTGGAGTGAAAAGAAATTACAGGCTTTGTCTTAAAAGAGAAACGAGGGAAGAAAAGGTATGTGTGTTGATAGGGTGGTCGTACTCGACGCTTTTGCTTTGCGAACGAAGGTGGCAGGTGGTGGGTTTTGAATGCGAATGCGATGCTGTAAGAAACTAGTTGCAAAGAGCGGAATCTCTGGTATTAGAGCAAACCGCAATCCCGCAAGTTGACCTGGATGATAATGTCGTTGACGGCCGACATGACAAACTTGATCTGGCTGGTATCGGTGGCGCAGGTGAAATGTGTGTAAATGGTCTTGGCGTCGCTCTGGTTGAGGCTGACGAAGCGGTTGACAATGTACTCGCACGCCGAGTTGTAGTCGGAACCTCCCGTGTAGTCGCTAAAGTAGTCGGCCATGGGCGAGATGGGCAACTTCTGCTTGAAGAGATCAATCTTGTTGAGGAACAGAATGATCGAAGTCTTTACGAACCAGCGCGAGTTGCAAATGCTGTCGAACAGCGTGAGCGCCTCCTGCATACGGTTCACATTCTCGTCCTCGTACAGCAGCTGGTCGTACTCCGAGATGGCGACCAAAAAGATGATGGCAGTGACGTTTTCAAAGCAGTGAATCCACTTCTTACGCTCCGAACGCTGACCTCCGACGTCAAAGAGCTTGTAATTGAGCTCTCCAATTTTGAAATGCGTTTCTGTGATGCCGGTGGTCTTGACACGCGAACGCAGCACGTCTTGGTCAGTGGGGAGGTAGCCGGGCTCGGCCATGCGCTGGATCGAGTCGAAATAGTACTTGGCCGAATCGTTGAGCTGGTACTCGCGGCTTCGGGCGAAACACGCCTGGACACCTCCGTCGGCCCACAGGCCGTGGATGGCGTCGGCGACTTCTCGGGGAAGAACGGCGGACTCGATGCTTGGTGAAAGGCCAAGAATGATCTCGGCGCGTGGTGCGTTGCTGCCATCTGCGAGGGGGATATCAAGACGCTCCATGGCGTCGAGCATGACGCGCATCGATTGGACGGTATTAGAAAAGATAATCTCCTTGTACGACTCGCGCTCGTCTGAAGAGTAAGACCCATGGTTGATGAGCTTCATCTGCTTGAGGATGGTGGACTTGCCCGACTCTCCGGCACCGAGAAGGAGCATCTTGATTTCATTCTTCTGGGCCAGACGGTCCTTTTTCAGCTGTGCCTCAATGGCATCATTGCGCGCCTGCCCCTCCTTGTCAACTTTTGAAGCACCGCAACCCATCTTTGACGTAGTGGCCTATGCCGTGAGGAGGTGAAGTGTACGGATTCGTGATCGTGCCGGAGAATCGGACTCTGGATAAGTAGCGTAGACTCGCACGCAGTCTAGGACGACGCTGAGGCAAGGAAGCGCGAACGTAGATCGAAGCGTGGAAGCGATGACAATCGTCGTCGACCTGGTTGTATCAACGCCGAGCTAGCGATCTGTTCTTGTCGCTCAGTGCGGGAAAGGCCGGAGCTTTGAAGGCGATGACGATGTAGCAAAGTGGGCAGATGCACGTTGGCTCGAGGCGATGGATGTAGAGACAAGTGGGAGCGAGGCCGGCCGATAGCGAGGTGGCTGGAGGGAAGCTGAGGGACGGGGCGGACGCAGGCTCGTTGGGATGCGAGAGAGAGGTGGTGATGTGGATGACAAAGGAAAAGAGGACGAGGTGGAACGAGATGAGATGAGTTGCGAAAGGGCACGAATGATTCAAGCTTTGATGGTGACCGACACTCGAGCAAAAGCCACTTTGCAAGGACAGGGCGGGCGGAAACGCCGACTAAAGGAGAAAAAAGGGGAGGCGGCGTCGACGGGCGGGGAAGCCGATCAAGCAAAAATGCGCAGGAATCTCACCTTTGAGAACAAACTAGTGCCATTTGGTGGCACGGCGGCGTAACTCGAGTTGGCCGGGACCACGGAAGAAAGGGCTTGTGGGCGTGTGTGTTGGATCCGGTGGAAAAGGGGCCTAGTCCCTTTCTGTGCATTGTGGTGCGGTTCGACTCGTTTACGGTGCGTGCGTGCGTGCGTTCGTGCGTGCGTGTCTCTTTTGACTGTGTCCCCATCGCTCTGTGTGCTCTCTGTGAACCCTCCCATTCCGCTCCTAGCACTTCGATTGACTTTGGCCCCTCTGCATCTATCGTGTCGAATGTAGTAGACCTCTCTGTATGCATGCCTTGCCTCGCTCTCGCATCTGATACTTTGCTGTTCTCAGAGTGTGATGATGCCCTTTATGGAAGCCCTTCCCGTACCGTCTTGAAAGCTGGCCCGTCCGTTTTCTCACACACGCACATCGCACCACCAAACTCTAAAAAAAGGTCGACTTGAAACTTTCCAGCTTTCTTCTTCCTCTTTGAAATGAACTGAAAAGGTGAGACCTTGGCAGCCGTTCTCAACTCGCGTTTTCAAAACTGTGCTTTATTGTAATCCCCTGTCGCGTTGTCAGAATTCGAAGCGATGTCTTTAGCTTCGAATTGGTCGCTTGCGATGAGCATTACAGCCGTAGCGGCGAGTCTGAAACATGACTTACAACTCGGGGCTAGACCCGTGTTTCTTGTGCCTCCCTACTCATCCCGGTGGTGACAAGCGTAGAGCAAGGCGTGAGAGCACAGAGAGAGAGAGAGAGCCTCGATGAGCTTAGCGAGTTTGTCCATCACAGCGTTGGGTGCAAGAGTAGCGGCGCAAGACGATCTTACAGTATCTGCCTTCACCACTACGGGTCGCGGACGCGGACGTCGTCGAAGCTTTCATAATAGTTGAGCTGAGCTGAGCCGGGAGCCGATGGCA
Organism: Sporisorium graminicola; assembly: GCF_005498985.1. Lineage (NCBI taxonomy): Eukaryota > Fungi > Basidiomycota > Ustilaginomycetes > Ustilaginales > Ustilaginaceae > Sporisorium > Sporisorium graminicola. The sequence goes on from NC_043734.1 coordinate 132,453, forward strand.
TCTCATTCAGTTCTGATGCCATGACCCGACGGTCCGAGCTGGATGTGCATGAGCGTTGTGCTCACGCAAGGAGTAGGCATTCGAAACACACGTCCACAATATTGGAAAGAGGATGCATGACTTGTGGCTTGCCAGATAACAGCTGGAGCCTTGGCCTCTCCTGGCAGCCACAGCCTCGTGAAACTCGTAGACGACAACAGAATCGACATGCAGCCTTGCTGAATTGTTTTCGAGATGCAACGTAGATCTCGTCCTCAGCAGCTGCATCGTTTGTTTGCTATCATCTTCTAGCAACAACAAACCATCAAATCCCTACCAATAGCATGTCGGTCGTTGTGTGTTGTCCTTGAATCTTCACTCGATGTTACGTCCGACCATACTCTTTGCGAATCAAACGGGCTTCTCCGATCTCTTCGCGACCCTCTCATGAGCCATGGTCACTGATCCTCGGGCTTCTAGTAGTTAGATTCAGTCATCTGTAGTGACCATTCGGATGACTCGTATCAAGATGGGTGAGGAATGCCTCCCGCTGCGCAGCACAGATGAAATCTAGATAAGAAGCAACGGAATGCAGTCAACGCGCACCGAACATTGGCACGCGATCGGGTCACACCGACCAGAAGTCTTCCTTTTGGGCTCGAGCCAGCCAATTACCCGCGAGCGAAAAAAGGCGCATCGATGTGAGTTGGAAAGCGGACCAGAGAGAAAAAGTTGGTTCTCTCACTCTCTCACACCATCCTCGAATAGACCATCGTCCGGGTCTCAGCTACGAATAATCATACCCTTCGGCTCCGCAACGCATTCGACTGAACTTTCAGCATACCCAAGGATCTCTCAAGATGCCTCCGAAGGTCGACGTCAACGACCCAGAGAATGCAAGGCTTCTCAAGCTTTTCGAGTCGCTCAACCTGAGCGGCAACAGAGCCGTTGAGACGCTCACGAACCCAAAGCACACCGCCGCCCTCGAGAGCGTCATCACAGACAACAACCTTACCGACAAGTCCGTTGACCCCAAGGCGTCAGCACTCATCATCTCCGCATCTACGGCCAAGGAGGCCTCCAACAAGCAGAGCAGAGACTATGTCGTATCACGCATCGTCGATGGCAGTCTCACATCATCCGATCAGGTCAACGCAGCATACAAGTTCCTATCAAATATCGACGGCGAACCAGAAAGGGCCGCCTTTGACAAAGAGTGTGGTGTCGGTAAGTACTTCTAACTACGGTGGTCAGCAGCTTTGAAGGATGAGATACCAAAAACCAAAACGCATGTATTAGAGCCGTCAGGGAGAACTTGTTCTTCCGCATGGCATGCAGTTTCTATTCGATCTGACTCCGGCTGCTGCGCCGCTCCTCCAAAGGATCCTCCTGGAAAAGCCAGCTGACGCTTTGCGCCCTCTTTTGTCGGCTCCGAACATTCAACAGGCGTCGTAGTCACTCCCGAACAAACCCGCAAGGCAGTAGACGATTATATCGCATCCCACAGGTCCGAACTCGATCCCGTTGAGGGCTGGCCGAAGCTCGGCTCCATCCTCACAGGCGTCAAGGCGACACCAGAGATGCGATGGGCCAGCGCAGTCGACGTCAAGAACTCGGTCGATGCCGCACTCCTCGCCACATTCGGACCCAAGAAGGCACCACCTCCCAAGGAAAAGAAGAAATCCGCCGCTTCCGCTTCCACCTCAGATGCGAAGAAGGATGCAGCACCCGCCGGCCCTGTCGACCCGGATGCCATGTTCAAGGAAGGCTTCCTCGCCAACCTGCACAAGCCCGGCGAGAACCCCCAGATTAAGCCAGAGCTCAAGCAGCAGCACCTCGCCGCCACCAAGGGCATGGTCATGACTCGTTTCCCACCAGAACCCAACGGCTTCCTCCACATTGGTCACAGCAAGGCCATCGCCGTCAACTTTGGCTTTGCCCGCTTCCACGGCGGTCTCTGCTACCTCCGATACGACGACACCAACCCGGAAGCCGAAGAGGAAAAGTACTTTACCAGCATCCTCGAGACGGTGCGATGGCTTGGCTTTGAGCCTTTCAAGGTTACCTATTCGAGTGACTACTTCCAGCAGCTCTACGAGCTCGCCGTTGAGCTTATCAAGCGTGGCAAAGCGTACGTCGATCATTCGACCCCCGACGAGATCAAGGAGCAGCGAGGAGGTCCCGAACGTGGGCCCCGCAAGCCCTCACGTTTCCGCGACCGTCCCATCGAGGAGTCGCTCCAGGACTTTGAAGATATGAAGAACGGTAAATATGCGCTGGGCAAGGTCACACTACGCATGAAGCAGGACATTGAGAACGGCAACCCGCAGATGTGGGACTTGATCGCCTACCGTGTTCTCGAGGCTTCGCATCACCGCACGGGCAAGCAATGGTGCATCTACCCGACCTACGACTTTACCCACTGTCTCGTCGATAGCTTTGAGAACATCAGCCACTCGCTCTGCACCACCGAGTTCATCCTCTCGCGCGAATCGTACGAGTGGTTGTGCGACGCCCTCGAGGTGTACAAGCCGCGCCAGTCCGAATACGGCCGTCTGGCGCTCCAGGGCACCGTCATGTCCAAGCGCAAGATCCTCAAGCTCGTCAAGGAAGGCTACATCGAGGACTGGGATGACCCGCGCATGTTCACGCTTATCGCCCTCAGGCGCAGGGGTGTGCCTCCTGGCGCCATCCTGTCGTTTGTCAGCGCGCTGGGTGTCACCACGGCAAAGTCGACCATCCAGATCAGTCGTTTCGACCAGGCTGTGCGTCAGTACCTCGAGTTCTCGACGCCGCGATTGATGATGGTGCTCAACCCGCTCAAGGTCACCATCGAAAACTTGCCCGAGGACCACTTCCAGGAGCTCGAGAAGCCGCTGCATCCCAAGGCACCCGAGATGGGCACCAACAAGATACCCTTCACCCGCACCGTTTACATTGACTCGTCCGATTTCAGAACCGAGGACAGCAAAGACTACTTCCGCTTGGCACCCGGAAAGACGGTCGGCCTGCTGCAGGTGCCCTTCCCCATCACGTGCAAGTCTTTCAAGACGAACGAGAAGGGCGAGCCGATCGAGGTGATTGCGACCTACGGCGATGCGAACACTGCTAAGCCCAAGACGTACATCCAGTGGGTGGCGGAGCACGCAGCCTCGAACAGTCCGGTCAAGGTCGACGAGGCGCGCATCTTCCACCAGCTGTTCACCTCGGACGATCCGGCTGCCGAGGAAAATTTCTTGGACCACGTCAACCCGGACTCGCTCGAGATTGTGCGCGGCGCCATGGTCGAGGTGGGCTTCTGGAACGTGGCCAAGCGCAGCATCGAGCTGGCGCGTGCCGAGGCTACTGAGCGCACTCAGAAGGCGGAAGCGGACGCGGCCAAGGCGCGCGGCGAGACGGAGACCGCTGCGACGGAGGCTGCGGGCGCAGGTGCCCCCGAGCGTACGGCCGAGCAGCTCGTGGGTAAGGAGTTGGTGCGTTTCCAGGGTATGCGAACCGCGTACTTTGCCCTCGACCGTCTCAGTGGCGACCTGGGCCTGTTTGGGGACAAGAAGCCGGGCGGGCCGATCGTGCTCAACCGCATTGTCAGTCTGAAGGAGGATGCTAAGAAGGACGACAAGAAACCGACGGCGCCGGTTGCCTCGGGTAAGAAGGCCAAGTGAGAAGGAGGGGGATTGTACTGCTGTAGAGTTGCAATAGAGAATGCATTTGCAGAGTCAGTCTTATTGATGCGTGTGTATGAGACAGACAGGCAGAACGAGAGCGAATGATCTCCGCTCGGCGTGAGACGCACGAGCTCGAGTCAAGAGAACAGCTCGTCGACTCATCGTGGACGCTACGCAGCGATGCCCAACGTTGCATCTGCGTCTCACGCACCCGCTCTCAAACGCAGGTCTTCGCACAAACCAGAGAGTGGAAGGTTCCAAAAGATGAATCAAATTTACATTTTTCTACAAAGCCATCCATCATCTTCAAGCGGTGCTTCCAGCAGCAGCAGCAGCAGCTTGGGCTCTAGCAACCTCGGAGGTGCCGTACATGATCCTGTACTCGTTCATCTTTGCGACCTTGTCGGCGTAGGCCGCGGGGTCGCGGTTCATGAATTCGATGATCTGGTCGAGCGTGACGACGGAGAAGACGTGGGTGTTGTAGCGCTTCTCGACCTCTGTGATGGCCGAGGTGGAGCCGGTGACGCCGTCCTTGGAGGACTTCTCCTGGCGGTCGAGGGCGATGACTACGCCGGCGAGCTGGGCGGCGGGCTGGCTGGCGAGGATGTCCATGGCCTCGTTGATCGCTGTGCCCGCGGTGATGACGTCGTCGAGGATCAGCACGCGTCCCTTGAGCTCGGCGCCGACGAGCGAGCCGCCCTCGCCGTGCGTCTTGGCCTCCTTGCGGTTGAAGCAGAATCCTACATCCACGCCGTGGTTCAGCTGCAGCGCCATCGCCGTCGCCGCCGCCAAGGGGATTCCCTTGTACGCAGGCCCGAACAGCACATCAAATTGCACCCCCGCCTCGACAATACGCTGAGCATAACACTCGGCCACCTTGAGCACCTTGGCTCCCGTGTTGAACAGCCCTGCGTTGAAGAAGTACGGACTCAATCGCCCGGACTTGAGCGTGTACGGCCCATCGAACTTGAGGATCGCACTGTCGAGCGCAAGCTGGATGTACTCCGACTGGTATGGGGCCAGCTCAACCTTGGCGGGAGCTGCGGCAGGGGCATCAGCAGCAGCGGTGGAAGAAGACATGGCAGCTCGTGCAGCGTCCTCTTGATCCGAAAGTTGCAGTTCAGCGTCCTTGGCGACCTTGTTTGCTTTCTTGGAAGGTTGCGATGAGAATTGACGTCCTCCGTCGGCGCTGGAAAGGTCCGTGTCGAAGATGCGGAACGATAAGGCACTGTTGTTGTAAGGATGTTGATAAGAAGAAAGACGCGGAGAAAAATTTATAGTTTGTTTTTTGGAAGATGGTCAGTTCGCGAGTTGCGGATTGAAAAAAAATTGGAGTGCGGGACTTCTTGGAAAAACTTACCTCTTCTCCTGCTTGTCAAGCATCAGGTTGACGCTGTTGACCGCCCTCCAAATGGGGAAGCTCAGCTTGTACTCGAGCTTCCTGCCATCGTGTTCCGAAGGAAGCACATCAATCACGTAGCTGCCCATCTTCTTGCTCTTAAGCAGTTCGCCGAATTCGCCAGGCACATTGTCCAAGATCGGATAGTGGTGGGCGATCAAGAATGCCAAATCCTTGAGCTGCGCCTTGAGCACAGATCGCTCCTCGATGTGCGGGCGTACCGACAAGAGACCGTCCGAGATGATCCTCCACTTGCACTCGAGTGTGCCGTCGCGGCCAGCGTCCTGTCGACCCAAGCTCTTGATGCCGCAATTGATGAGTCGGAGCAAGATGGGGTTCATGTGAGGGTGGTTACCGCGGCCGGGGCCACCGCCGGTGATGACGGCGCGGGCAGTGGTCGAAGTGAGGTAGACCGATCGCAGTGGTTGGTGGTTTTCGTTTCGCACAAGCAGGTTGCGCAGCGGGAACGTGTCTTTGAGGTCAAAGAATTTCTTGCACGCCTGTACCTGGTCGTTAGAAGGCGGGATGTATGCGAAAGGGTCCTCCTTGTACGGGAGACCACCGGGAATACCGTGTCCTTCAGCAACCTGCTTTTGCTGAGCAGCCTTGCGTGCGCGATCGGCAGCATGCTTGTCCTCCTTGACATTGGTGCCTTCGGTCGCCTCTTCCACCTCAATGGGCTCGGTCTCGTCGACAGCAGCGACAGCAGCTTCCTTAGCAGAGCTGTCGTCCTCCTTCAGCTTCTTGGCGGCCGGCTGAGCACCGTCAGCGTCAGCGGCTTCGGGAGAGAGCTCTCGCTTGACTGCGTTGGTGAGCGACTCGCCGTCGGGTCGTTGTGCATCAAGGTGGTCCATGGCACGGATCATACCAGCAGCCATACCCTCGTCGTCCGGGTTGCCCACCTTCTCGAGCAAGGCAACAAAGAATCCACCCGTGTCCTGGAGGTGAGGGTAGAGACGCATACAGTGCTGTGTGCCGAGTGCCTCCTCGTCACCTTGAGGCCAGAGCGACTTGGGCGTGCGCGAGGCGAGATCGGCGTCGAGCTCGTTGAGCTGCTCCCAGTCGTTGATCCATGCAATCTCGGGCAGACGGTCGCGGTACTCGGCAGAACCGATTTCGGGATCAGCAGCTGCCTCGCCTGCCTGTTCTGGAGCGGCAGATTCGTCCTCAGCAGCAGCGGTGGTCTCATCCACCTCACCCTCTGCGTCCTTCATCTCTGCATCGACAAGCTCGCCTTCTCCATCGGCAGCAGCAGCGTCAGCGGCATCCACAGCAGCAGTCTTGGCCACCTTCTCCTTGGCGTACTTGGACTTGCCAAAGAGGTGAGCGCCTCGGCCAGGGGCAGCCCTCCAGGTGGTGAGACCCTTTCGTCGAACGAGCTCGGGCAATCTCGAGCTGCAGTCGACGATGCGGACCTTGCCTTCGAAGCGACGCAACGCTTCGGCGACGACGGCTTCATTCTCGATGGGGTTCATGGAGCAGGTCGAGTAGACGAGGCGACCGCCCTCACGAAGCTGGTTGAGACCGCGCATGAGGATCTTGAGCTGGAGAGCGTGCAGACCCACAGCGTTGTTGGGCGTCCACTCTTTCCAGATGGGCACGTTCTTGCGAATGGTACCGTCACCGGAGCAGGGCACGTCGGCAAGGATGCGGTCGTACTTCATGGCAGTTTGAATAACCTCGGCGCCCTCGTCAGCAGCCTTCCAGGGAACTTGAATGGACTGGTAGTTGGAAGCGTCGAGGTTAGTGACCAGCAGGTTGGGCGAAGGAAGACGCTGCGACTGGTGGACAAGCATGTGGGCGCGCTTGGTGTCCGAGTCGTTGGCAATCACAAGACCAGTCGGCATTGGGTTGTAAGCGCTGGGAGCCGAGGTGAAGGGAGAGTGAAGCGACTCGATCAGCTGAGCCGTCTTGGAACCAGGGGCAGCGCACATGTCGAGAACGAGGTGGTGGGGCTGCACATCGAGGAACAGGGGCGGAAGCATGGAAACAGCCTCCTGACGGCTGATGGAGCCGACGTCAGTCTCGTGAACAAGGAACTGGTGGAAACGCTTGAACTCGGGCGACTTGCGGATGACGTTCTTCTTGGTGTTGAGGTGCCACCCGAGGCCATCCGGGTACCAAGGCAAATTCTTGGGCGGGTCGACTTTCTCGCCATCGAAGGTGACGTTGGAGAGGAAGGGAATGTAGATGTCCTGAAGCGCCTTGAGAAGCTGCGGTGTGGTCTCCTTGCCGGCGGTGAGTCGGAAGGTAGTTGGGAGAGGCGTGCGCAGGTAGTCCATGAAGGTGGCCCACTCGGAAGGGTCGAGGATGCCCTGGTCGATGTAGTAAGCCTCGAGGCGGGCATTCTTCTGGTCGCCGGGGAAGTAAGATTGGCGCACTCCCTGACCATTGCTACCACCACGTCCGCCCCCACGTCCGCCACCACGGCCTCCTCCTCCGCGACCACGTCCCCCGCCACGTCCACGTCCACGACCACCTCCTCGTCCTCCTCCACGGTTACCACCACGAGCCATTTTGCTTTATAGACTGCTTCGAGGCTGCAAAGAGTGTTGACACCGGATCTGAGCTGGACAGTAGATGCACAGATGTCGGCGGCCTCGATCGAGTTTGGTGTAGGTAATGGCGGAAGGATGACCGACAGTCTCGACAGTGACAAAAAAGGACCCTTTTTGGCCCATAACCATGCACTTTTGCTCTGCAGGAAATTTTGCATTTTGTGGGTTTTCTTCTTGGAACCAATCGGGCAGAATCCAATTAATCGGGAGACGGAGCCGAGAAGAGGCCAAGTTGTATTTTGGACGCTTGGAGCGTGCTTTCGAACCTCTCGAACATCCTTTGTCTTTCTTCCTAACGTCCTGACATCCTTCCACATACCACTCGACTCCCTCTCGGCTTCAACAAGGTCCACTCCGCTCGCAGACCAAAGAGACTGGATCGCACCCTCACACCGGCAGAAACGCCCACATCAGCGATGGTCGCCGCTGCGTCATCGTCAGGTGCTACGGACGCGCTTGACTTGATCCGAACCTCCATCCGAAATGCAGCCAATCAGTCGGACCCTCTCGCATCCATCCAGCTCTTTGACGACCAATCCACACCAGTCACCTCCATACTACAAGCATCCACACTCAGAATTGGCGATGTATCGCTCGGCAAAACCGCTACCACGCGTCTAGCGCGCTCGCGAGACGAACTAGCAGCTCGGCTTTCTTCTGGCAACCCTCCCCACCCCGACACGGAGCCCTCGTTCTTCTACGACTGCGAGGCGGTCATTCTCGCACTTCAGGCACGCGATGAACGTCCAGGTGCCTACCTTGCACAAGCAGCCACGGCTAAAGTGGCCTCGTTCCCGACGCTCGACCGAGCGGCGATTCTCGATTACCTGCTCGGCAAACGTGATGATTGGGCTGGTGTATTGAAGCTCTCCGATCTTTCTGCAGCAGCATCAGTGGCGACCGGCACCTCGACACTTGCTTCCGCCAGCGCCCAGGCCCCTATAACTGCGGACGCGCAAGGCATCAAGCGGCCGTACAAGGTGAATGCGCAAGATGTCGAGTACGTCAAGCGTGTCAAAGCGCAGTACGAAGTGGTATTGCGGACGAGGAACGATGCGCTTCGCGGCAATATTGCGGGATTGACAGGAGGTGCGGCTGTCTCGCGCGTTGCTGGATCTAAAGTGGCCGACTTCGAGAGCTTCCGCCGTGCGTTTTCGGCCAAAGTGGAAGCGGCGAGGAGATTGGCGGGCAAAGGGGCACCGCCAGGCAGCGCTCAGCAAGCGGCTCGTTCGGGGGTTTCGGCAAGTGGACAGGTGCGCAAGCAGCGTGCGCAGGATCCGATCGTGGTGCTCTCGAGCTCGCCGACGAGCTTACTCAACATGTTCAACATCAAGCAGTTTTTGGAAGAGGGCATCTTTGTGCCGCCGGAAGAGGCGCGTCAGAGGGCTCGTGGCGTAGCGGACCTTGTCGTCTCGATCACCAGCCGCGGAGGCACGGCGACACAAGGCGGCTCGACGGGTGTCGGCATCGGACGCCGTATCTTGGTCGTGGATAGCGCAGAGGCTGTGACGCGTCTGGGTGGATCGAGTGCATCTGCGCCCGGCGCAGACCCGTGGAGCCGTGTGATTGCTGTCTTCACCACCGGCCAGGCGTGGCAGTTCAAGACGTACAGATGGAGCGAGCCGAGGGAGCTGTTCAAGAATGTCATGGGTGTCTATGTGCGCTGGCACAACGACCCCCAGAACCCCAACATTCGCGACTGGAACGTCGTCGAGGTCCAGGTGGATCGTACCAAGAGGCATACCGACAAGCAGGCTGTGAGCCACTTCTGGCGTCAACTCGAGTCGTGGACGCAGCGACGCAAACCGCATCTGATTGCTTAGCAGAGCTTCGATTGGCTCGTAACATCACGCGCTGCCAATATCACTCTGCAACCAATGTACTTCTAGAACTGGCGCCAGAAGACTTGCGGGCCACAGACCTCGCTCTGTCGACGAATACGAAACGACACTCTCGGCACTTCGATACGCGGAGCTCAGGTGCAGTCTGTGTGGAAAGAGTGAGAGAAGGGGATACGATGTTCCTGAGCGTACACACAAATACAATAGCTTTGTTGCTGTTCCAAAGATAAGACACACTTCCATATGAGACCGGTGAAAAGAGAGACCTTATCACCTCCGAAGCAGACGAGCCGAGCGCCCCAACGCTACTGGCGGTGGGCTTGCATTTGTGCCACTGACCTGCTCAGCCGATCTGTTGCGCGATGAAACGCGGGTGGGGCCTTTGTCGTCGTCCTCGTCACCTGCTGCCGCTGACTGTGGCTGCTTCACATCGACGCCAGTCTCTGTCTCTGCAGCTTCTCCGCCTGGCTGCTTGGAGCGGTCGGTGGTGGCGGGGTGTTCGGCAAAGCTGTAGTATTCACGACTGTACTTGTCGACCTGCCAGAGGGCGGTGGAGGCGTCCCACTGTGCGCCTCGTTGGCGCCGCGCCCATACAAGCAGGCTGTTCCAACCAGCTGAAGATGTGGCTGCTTTCGACAGCTCCACTGTCTGCTCCTCTTGTCGGTCCACGTCGAGGAACGGTAGGGTGGGTGAGTTGCCACGCTGGCGTCGATCTGCGGGCGCCTCCTCATCTGCGTCAGGTTTGTTTGCTGCGTCTGCACCCGCGGCCGACGCCCCTGCTGTCTCTGGTGCCGCAGCTTCAGCGGAAGATAGCGGAGCGGTTGCAGAAGTAGGAGCGTTGATAGTGGATGCGGTCGAAGCGTCGATGGTTGCGGCGGTCCCGTCGGCAGGTGCTGCCGATGCAGCAGCATTCGGCTCTGCCGTTACTGCATTTGCGCTGTTGTCTGTAGTCGCAGCTGCAGCTAGCTTCTTGGCTTCCTCCTTGGCACGCGCAGACGGAGGCAGATAGCTATTGGAGTAAGGTTCCACCTTGGGCACGCGTATCAACACGTCTCTCGGTGTGGTGCGAACGGCCGGCATCTCCGCGAATGCGTTGGCTGACAACTGGGTGACTTCTCCAGGACTAGCGAGGTGCAGTTGAAACAGTGCAGGTGGATCCGTGGGACGGCGGCGAAATGCGTAGACCTGAAATGAAGAGCTGCGCCTCAGCTCAACCCACTCTTGGACTGCTAGCCTACTGTGGGTCGGAGATACCGACGGTGGGACCTCTTGCCGTGGGAGCTGGTTTGAATCTGAGGACAACCGTTGAGCCTAAGCTTGTCGCTGTGGTTGTCAGGATCGATGAAAGGTCTCGCGAGCGTGTGTCGGTATCTCCGTGAATGTATGGGGATGCTGCGATGGAGGATGTGTCGGATGTCGATCGTCAACGAGAGAGATATGAAATGCGTACAGTAATGGTTGCCAAACTGCAACAACACTTGTGCATCCGGAATTGAAGCCAAAAGCCTCAGCGTCGCGTCAAGTTGTACCCTCGACGGTGTGAATCGAGCAAGTGTGAATCGAGCAAGCGTCCATTTGCTGGCTACTCACACGCAGAATTTGTTTCGCTAAACTGCGTGATAAAATTGAGGCACCAAAACGTCGCTTTTTAGTTAACAGAAGAAAGCCATCTGAGCGAAAGCAATGCAGGGTAGCATCTCCTTGACTGGACAAGTCGCTCTCTCCTCTAGAACAAAGTTGTGCTCACACCTTTGAGATAACCAAGGGGCTGGACTGCCATGACGTGGTGCGTGGCTCGAAGCTAATAGGTCTCAAAGCTTGGCCGATCAGAAGCAGCAAGGCGCCTCAAAGGGTTTACGGGCAAAGTCGTCTCAAGATCGAATGCCTTTGCCTGACTCTGGCTGAGTGCATTGCTCGCTTGCGCGGGCGTCAAGAAACCTCAAGGCCTCTTTGATCATCCATCAACCATGTTATGACGGAACAAAGGCGCAAGGTTCTGATGAAGAAGGAAAAGGATATATTGTCCACAGAAGTTCACCGAAATCGTAGACTTGCGATCATACATAGACGCCGACCGCATTGAAGAGAGCAACGACACCAAAGCCCGCCTGCAGGCTTGCGACGACGCCGACGACGATCTCTTTTGTGGTGATGCTCCTCTTTGGAAGTCTGATGAGAATGACGAGCGGCGTAGCATCAGATGCAAAACACCAAAGCTCAAAGCGGTCAGCTTCGGTCATTGACTCTCACAATATTCACCTGCGTGCTTGTGCGAAGGATCGGACTTACGTTGTGAAGTAGAATGCGGCCAAGAAGACGGACGAGAGGAGAACAAATGCGATGTAGGGAAGCAAAGCCGTCGGGATGAGCGGCTTGAAAGATGGCGCGCTTGCGTGCAGCGACTGTTGTAGAGCAACGTTGTTGAGGAGCCCGAGCAGAGTTGCGTGCGATGATTGCGTTGATAAAGAGAGAAGCCAGAGAAGGACGAGAGGAACGCTCGTCAGACATTGCAGCCTTGCATTGCTGAATAGGTGTTCGTGAAACAGTATCACAGCGCCGCTTTCGAGATACATACCGCCAATGGCTTGGATCTTGACACCTCGCTCATAGCTCTTGATGTTCGACTGTGTCTCCGGCTAGCAGCGTGGAGGGGTAGATGGAAGGATGGTCGAGTCAGAAGAAAGGTAGTAAGACACGACGCTTCTTACATTCGAGATTGATGCGCTGAACCTTCTGAGATGGCCTGAGCGGTTGCTTGCAGACGTGGAGTCCGGTTAGTAAGCTGTAGGTAATGCTGACCAGGTTTTTGTTGAAAATGTTACATCTGACGTATTCACAGTTTCGATTTTATTTTGATGTTTGGCTTCGGAAGACTCGGGCTGAAGCATCGAACGCCAATGTCTATCTACCCTTGAGTTGACGGTTTCAACTAGGACTTGGTCTGCGTCGTAGCCCACGCAGCGACGATAAGCGAAGTCGGTCTGGCTTATCAGCTCTCGACTGAACAGTTAGACCTTCGCAGTGCATAACCAGAACCGCTCGGCGAGATACTGCGTTTGCCTCGCTCGCATTCGGAACGATGCCAAGGCAGATGCTTGCCAAGCGCTGGGTGTTCCAAGCAAGCAAGGTGCGAGATGGTCGTTCGATTCGGTTACACCATCCTCAATAGGGGCTGCAACGTCTACTTATCCCCTTGATGGCTTCACGCATCTGGTATGATGATCAATTGCAGCTTCTTGCGTGGACAGGAAGGAGGCTCTCCTGCAATTTCGGGTGACTCCGGCTCCGCAAATACCCGAAACGAGATTCGGCGTAGCGCGCCTGGAAGCAACTAAACCCTGAATCCACACACTACGCCAGGCTAGGCTCGGATTATGACGCTGCGTCGTTTATTCCAACATGCAACCCTCGGACCCACGCTGTTTTCTCATCTGCGTCTCTGCACTGACCCGAGGCTCGAACTCTGAGCGGCATGATCCAAGACAGCGGGAGCGAGGAGGGATCGACGCTCGCGCTTGCCGCCGAGTTACTTCCTCTCTCAGCGAGTGTTGGTGAGGGATCTGCGTGGAGTCAGGCCGCCGCGGTGTCTCCATACAGACTGTTCTATCTGCTGTGAGTCTTGGGGTCCCGCGCCGAGGCACAGGGTCGCCCGCTCTCGCTCCCACACTGTCGCTCTCCCGGTTCGATGTCAGGACGGATCGTGATTGAATGTGTCCGTGATGTTCCGGCGTTCTTGATGCTGCCCGTTCCGAAAGTTCGCTCGCACGCCCCGTCTGCTACAAGATACAAGTGTTGCAAAGACATATATACGACCAGATGAGCGTGTTTGTTCGTTCCACTCGTTTCCACATCATCCCCTTTTCTCTTACCCTTTGGTTTAGCATCTCGACACAGCTTGGTCTGGTCCTTCTGCATTTGCTTCGTCACCACTTCTACCACCACTCTTATCTACCTCTTTGGGACTCGCAATCAGCAACGCCTTCGTCGTCTGGTAAGTTCTCAGATCCACACCATGCTCGTTGTTCGGCCCCAGTTCCGTTGTTTCCGCAGATTCTCGGTCAGAGCACATCAGCTTGGCAGGTAGCGTCGCAAGTGGTCCCAAAACTCAGCCATCGTCATGTTGCGCACTGTTCGCATTGCCAGCACATGCACACGGGAGGGACCAGCGAAGACGAGACGCTTGGTGTTGACAGGCCTGCCATGGCAACCTGCAGCAAAACAACGGTCGTTGGTGGGTGGAGGCGGAAGCGCGAACGGAAAGATCCGTCAAATGTGGGGAAGAAAGTCAGAAGCCGCACTCGCATGTGAGGTGCCTACTTGCTCTCCTTGGACACTGCCCGCTGTGCTGCTACCTGGCTCTCCTTCCTTCCTTGTCCTTTTGCTCTCCTCATGCGTTCATGCTCTACGACATGACCGACCAGATAGCGAACCGCTATCGAAGTCGATGTCGTCGTCGCTGACCATGACGATGGCCGAGGCCAGACATTGTTTGGAGCCGGCAATTGGTTGCTTGCAAATCAGGGAGCGGGCATTGACTGACTGGGCAGCAAAGCCGTGGTGGGTCGCTTGCGGTCGGGGGCGGAAGTGGAAGCAAGTGAATCAGCAGGTTTTCGCGTCAGAAGGGCGGAAAATTGGATTTTAATTTTTCCCGTAAAATCGCAATTTCTGCCATTTCCGATCTGCCCCGCCGCCGCGATTCGAGAGAGAAAGAAAAGCATTTCACAGGCCAATAACGGAACAGCTCTCTCGCCGCTTTGTGGCTGTCCGCTGCTCTGTCCTTTGTGCCTTGTGCCTCATGCCTCGTGCTCTCTGCCGCTCTGTCCTTCTTGTTGCTTGCTCGACGTCCAGCCTTGTCCTTGCCTGTCCTAACTACGCCTTGAGTCGATGATGTGCTCGTCTTCGTCATCGTCGCGAAGGCTGGCTAGGCACAACCAAGCAAACATTGCACAGCGAGATGGCAGGCTGGCCAGGATCGAACAGACAAGTTCGAGAGTGATTCTAGGACCGGACGAAGCCCGCTTGCTTCACTTGAGGCTCGGGGATCGCCCGTTTGCCGTCTTGCCGGTTATTTGACAGACACTGCTGTAGCGCCTTGTGCTTTTCTCTTGATCTGGACTAGCAATTGGTCGTCGTTGTCATCGTCATCGGCTTGGCCCCTTTCACACACACACCCTCTTCCGCTGCTGCTTGCTCTCCTTCTGTTCGTCTGCTTCACTGCATCATGGTCGCTGTCGTCTCCACCGCCGATGCTTGGTGCTACTTGCAGTATGGACGGGTCGCTACGAAAGGAGGCGTGGGTGTGACGAGCCAATGAGTGGGCTTGCATTTGTGCAACACTGCGTCGAATCAAGGCTGCTTCTGCTGCTGCTGCGTCTGCTGTCACGGGTTCATGGCTTCAGATTCTACTTTTTTGCTCAGGTTCTGGAACTCGACCCACAGCCAGCTCCGCTCGAGCGTCACCTGCTGTCTGTGGTGGCTGGCTTGCTCTCTCTGTCTCCTCTACATTTCATGTGACCATCGCAGAGACTGACCTGTTGCCGCTCTTTCTTTTTGCCTTATTCCTTGCCCCGCTTTTTCCCTTTTTGTCTCTTACTGGCGCACCTTTCCACTCTCCGCCTCCACCCTTGCCTCTCTCTCAATTCTCGTGCTTCTCCTCGCGGGCCTTTCCGTGTGTTGCCGATTCGTTTCACTGCTCGTCGTCAATTCGCCCCTTCGACATACACTCTCTCCCTGGCTCCTTCTTTCCTTCTCTTCTTTCACCATCGTCTTTCCCTCATTGTGAATCGGACTTTCCTCCTTTTCTCATCCGCTGGAACCATCGTCGCTGATCGCTGCTGCTTACTCTACGACAGCAAGCTTCGCACTCTAGACACTTTTCTACGTCAACGCACCCTCGTCACTCTATCTCAAAATGACTTCGCCAGGAAACCACCACGATGATTTGCTCACCAACAACCCGCACTACACCCTCTTGGGTTCGGACCTCAAGCTCTTCTCCGATGCCGGTTTCGACATGGACAGGGTCCACCTCAAGCGCAACGCTTCGGTCGCCCAGCTCTACGAGGACGCCATCAAGAAGGAGGGCGCTGTCATCTCGTCAGCCGGTGCCTTGATCAACTACTCTGGTAAGAAGACCGGTCGTTCGCCCAAGGACAAGCGTATCGTCTTTGAGGAGACCTCCAAGGACCACGTCTGGTGGGGCCCCGTCAACATCAAGATGGACGAGCACACGTTCGAGATCAACCGTGAGCGTGCCATCGACTACCTCAACACGCGTGACGACATCTACGTCTTTGACGGCTTCGCAGGCTGGGACCCCAAGTACCGCATCAAGGTGCGAATCATCTGCAGCCGTGCCTACCACGCGCTCTTCATGCACAACATGCTTATCCGCCCCACCGCCGAGGAGCTCGAGCACTTTGGCGAGCCCGACTTTATCATCTACAACGCCGGTCAGTTCCCTGCCAACCGTTTCACCGCCGGTATGACTTCCTCCACCTCGGTCGAGGTCAACTTCAAGCGTCACGAGATGGTTATTCTGGGTACCGAGTACGCCGGTGAGATGAAGAAGGGTATCTTCTCGGTCATGCACTACCTCATGCCCGTCAAGTTCAACCAGCTCTCGCTGCACTCGTCGGCCAACGAGGGTCCCGACGGCGACGTGTCGCTCTTCTTCGGTCTTTCGGGTACCGGTAAGACGACGCTCTCGGCCGACCCCAAGCGTGCGCTCATCGGTGACGACGAGCACGTGTGGTCGGACGAGGGCGTGTTCAACATCGAGGGTGGTTGCTACGCCAAGTGCATCGGTCTCTCGGCCGCCAAGGAGCCCGAAATTTACAACGCCATCCGCTTTGGTGCTGTGCTCGAAAACGTGGTCTACGACAAGAACACGCGTGAGGTCGACTACGACGACGTTGTCATCACCGAGAACACTCGCTGCTCGTACCCCATCGAGTTTATCCCCAACGCCAAGATCCCCTGCATGGCCAACTCGCCACCCAAGAACATCATCTTCCTCACTTGTGATGCTTACGGTGTCCTGCCGCCCGTTTCCAAGCTCAACGCCGACCAGGCTCAGTACCACTTTATCTCTGGTTACACCTCCAAGACGCCCGGTACCGAGGATGGTATCCAGGAGCCCTCGCCCACGTTCTCGACGTGCTACGGCCAGCCCTTCATCGTTCTCCACCCTCGTGTGTACGCCAAGATGCTTGCCGAGCGCATGGAGAAGCACAAGGCCGACGTGTGGCTCGTCAACACCGGTTGGGCCGGTGGCAAGTTCGGCGTCGGCCAGCGATGCCCGCTCAAGTACACGCGCAAGATCATCGACGCCATCCACGACGGCTCGCTCGCCAAGGGCCAGTTCCAGAACTTTGGCGTGTTCAACCTGCAGATCCCCACCGCCATCGAGGGTGTGCCCGAGACGCTGCTCAACCCCGCCACCTCGTGGCCAGACAAGGGCGCCTTCAAGACGGAGCTCAACAAGCTCGCCGACATGTTCAGCACCAACTTTGAAAAGTACGTCAACGACGTTTCCGCCGAGGTCGCCGCTGCCGGTCCCAAGCTTTAAGGGGGGTTTCATTCGCATTTGTTTCCACTGATTGTAATCACAGACATCATGATCGACACCGTTTGAGTGTGTGCTTGTGGTTAAGAATTGTGCAAGTCTACAATGCGGCCGGAAAGACGAAAATCGAGTAAGGAGGCCAAGGGAAAGGTGGAGACGGCGTGTGGTTCTCTCGTTCCACGCGTTTCAGCCGAGATTGCATCGGTGAAATGGGGCCACAGTCGGATATTCCGGGCATTGGGGTTGTCCCCGCAATTCTGTTTCGGTTGGCCCGTGGTGTTCCACTTCGCCCGAGCCCGCGTGTCACTTTGTGCTGTTCTTCCCCCCCACCCTCTCCCCCTTCCTCCTCCTCCTCTCACTAGCTTCGTATCGCAAAGCAAATCAAGCATGGACAACGACGGCAGCAGCGGAAGCATTCAAGGCAAGCTCGTCTGGTCGCCCACCGACGTCGCGGCCACCTCGATGGATGCCTTCCGACGCACCGTCAATCAACGCTTCTCGCTCAACCTCGAGACGTACGATCAACTCTGGCGATGGTCTTGCGACAATCTCAATGACTTTTGGACCACCGTTTGGGACGAGACGGGAGTCATCTCCTCTGTCAAAGCTTCGCGCGCTATTGCGGACGATGCACCCGTCTACCCGCCGCCCCGCTGGTTCGAGGGCGCACGTCTCAACTTCGCTGAGAACCTGCTGCGCCACGGCACGCCGTCATCCTGTGGAGCAGCGGGCGAGAGGACGGCGGTGATCCAGTCAACCGAGGTGGATACCACGACCGGAGAGCTGGACGAGTCTTCGGTTAGCTACAGAGAGCTGTACAGGTTGACGGCGCAAGCGGCTGCGGCGATGCGGAAGCGCGGAATCACGGTCAACGACACGGTTGCGAGCTACTCTGCGAACAACGTTGAGAATCTGGTGGCTTTCTTGGCGGCTTCCTCAATCGGGGCAGTGTGGACGAGCGCTGCTGCCGATTTCGGGCCCGAGGGAGTCTTGGAGCGGTTGAGGACGGTAAGGCCCAAGATCTTGCTCAGCGTCAATGCGGTCAGGTACAACGGCAAGGTGCACGATCACCTGAATAAGCTGCAGAGCGTAGTCGATGGTCTCGAGGCCGACAGGAAGCACGACGAACAGACACTGGAGGGTGTCATCGTCATTCCATATGTCAAATCGCATCCTGTACCCGAGGGTCTCAAGGCTTCCGCCGGGGAGGCGAACGGAAGTGGCGCAACTCGCTGGACAAGCTGGGATCATTTCCTGGAAGAAGGCCGAGAAGCGGCAGACAAACCGATCGACTTCGAACAGCTCGACTTCAACCACCCTCTCTGGATCCTCTTCTCGTCCGGCACCACGGGTAAGCCCAAAGCCATCACCCACCGTGCAGGCGGCATGCTTCTGCAGCTGTCGAAAGAACACTTCATCCACGGAGGCCTCACCCCTCAAGACGTTTTCTTTCAACACACCACCACCGGCTGGATGATGTGGAACTTCCTCATCGCCGGCCTCGTCACGGGCTGCCCCATCGTGCTCTACGACGGCAGCCCGCTGAAACCCGCCTCTGTGCTGTGGGATTTGGCGGAGAAGCACGGCGTGACGACGTTCGGCACCTCGGCGGCGTACCTCGGAGCGCTCGAGAAGAGCGGGTACGATGTGAAGAGCAACCACCCGAAGCTGAGGGTACGACAGGTGCTCAGCACGGGCTCGCCACTCCGCGCCGAGCTGTATCCGTTCATCCACGCCAAAATCGGTGCGGACATCTTGATCGGGTCCATCACCGGTGGCACGGATCTGTGCTCGCTGTTCGCCGGGCACAACACTGCCCTTCCTGTCCGAGCGGGTGAGATCCAGGCGCGAAACCTCGGCATGGACATCGCCGTGTACGACTCGGACAGCTGCACCGAAGTGACCACCCCGAACACGGTGGGCGACCTGGTGTGCAAGAAGCCGTTCCCCGCACAGCCGCTCGGGTTCTGGCACCAACCCGAGTCGAAATACTTCGACTCGTACTATGCGCAGCTCCCCGGCGCCTGGTACCACGGCGACTTTGTCCAAATCAGCCCACACGGCGGCGTGGTGATGCTCGGCCGCTCTGACGGGATCCTCAACCCGGGTGGGATCCGCTTCGGCTCGAGCGAGATCTACGAGCTACTCGAAAGCCCCGAAAACCCGCTGCAGACATGCCTCCTCGACTCGCTCGTCGTCGCCCTCAAGACGCCCGCCGGCGACGACGAAGTCGTGTGTCTCTTTATCGTCCTCAACCCCAACATCAGGGTGGACATCGACGCGGTCAAGAAGACTCTGACGTCGCTGGTGAGGACCAAGCGAAGCGCTAGGCACGTGCCCAAGTTCATCGAGGTGGTCTCAGACATCCCAAAGACACTCAACGGCAAGAAGGTCGAGGTGCCCGTCAAGAAGATCATCAATGGCGCCAGTCTGGACGCGATCAACAAGGCGACGCTGCTCAATCCCGAGTCGCTGCAGCAATTCGTCACCCTCGGCGAGCGCCTGCGAGGCCAACTTCAAAACTAGACGCCACACAATCCCCTTCCATAGAAACCCCAAAACAATGCGTTGCAATGAAAGTATATACAGCACCTGTAGACCTAGCGCTTCGCTTCGATCAACGATGGCGACAGTAATTATCGGAGAAGAGCGAATCAGCCAGGTCGTCCGGCACGAACCACACGGTCAGCGCCACAATGAGATAGACCATGATCAGCACGAACCCCTCCAAGTAGTTGGACCTGTTGTCGGCAATCGCAAAGTTGACGATGAGCACGGTCAAGAAGAGCAAGATCGTGGCAAACGGATCGAAGAGCAGCGTCAACGGCTTATCGCCCATCCAGGCGATCAGCACGAGCAGTGGAATGACGAACAGCGCAATCTGGATCGACGAGCCGATGGCAATGCTGCTCGCCATCTGGATCTTGTTCTTCCACGCAAAGATCACTGCCGCCAAGTGCTCCGTTGCGTTACTCGCAATCGGCAGCAAGACCAAACCAATCCACGTCCTTGTGATGGCACCCGTCGAAGCGACGCCGTTGATCGCTTCAACGAGCCAGTTGGACGTGACCGCAATCAGGATCGTGACGCCGACCAAAGTGATAATCACCGAAGTCATGTTCATCTGCGGCTGCTCCTCTTCGCCGTCGTTGTCATCTTCAAAGAACTCCTTGTGCGACGACAAGCTGAAGTACAAGAACCCGATGTAAATGAGCAGCAGCAACACTGCAACGCCACGGCTGAACTTGAGAATGTCGCCGCGCTCCGTGTCGTCTGCAATATCCCCCAGAACAGCATGGAACGCCGATGGGATCACGAGCGAGATCACCGCCATCATGAGGAGCGACGTGTTGAGCTGCGTCGGTGCTTCGAGGAAAACCTGCTCCTTGACGCGCAGACCTCCAACGAAGAAACACGTGCCTAGCACGAGCAGCAGATTCGACAGAATCGACCCGAGCAACGACGTTTGCGTGACGATGAGCTCGCAATGGAATAGCGATACAATCGCCACGATCAACTCGACCGCGTTGCCCAACGAAGCATTAATCAGACCACCGATCGTCTCACCCACACGCAGGGACATCTCTTCGGTCGCCTGCGAGAGGATGGTGGCGAGTGGCATGATGGCAAGGAACGAAGTGACGAACACCGCGATGCAGTTCTTGATGACGCTCTGGTCGAGGGCAAAGCGCAACACCCAAGAAACGGGGATCATCACCAATAGAACGTTGAGGAACGAGCCGAAGAGGATATTTTTCAGCGACACGAGCGTTCCGGGTGGCTTTGCCAGCCGATGCTCTGGCGTGAATAACTCGGTGAAAGAACGTCGCAGCGTTGCTCTCGACTCCATGGTAGCTCTTCGTGGTGGCCCAGCAAACGGACCGCCCAGACCTTCGCGAATCGACGACTGGTCGCGATCCAGCCCGCGCTTTCGAGTGGCAGCAGACGAAGCAGGCTCGGGCGAGAGGGTACGAGACATTGCAGAGGAACCTTCGTTGGATGATGAGGCTTGTCCCTTTTCGAGCATGTCCGGCTCCGAGTCGGCGATGGTGGCGCGCTTGGGGCGCTGTGTGACCTGACTGCTGCTTGCATTGGACGCTCTTGGGGTCGCCATGGTCAGTGCTGGTTTGGCGGATGAGTAAGGGTTGTCCGAGCTCGGTGTCGTCGACGGCTGATCCGTTGTGGGATTGTTGGTGACTGCGGCAGTTGCCGGCGCCGAGTCGACCGCCTCGTTGGTCGGTGTTGACGAGGACATCCTCTCTTGTCTCGAGTCGATAGAATTCCGATCCGCTTGAGTTTGGGTTCGCCGCGAACGAGAATGTATGCTGACAAAGCACGAACTTTAAAGTGCAAAGTGGATACTGGTGTCAACAAAACTGGTGACAAGCGACGAGGAAGGACGTTTGAAACGGCGGAGGGCGGTTGACAAGAAGCAAGTGGTGGTGGTGGCAAGCGTCACAAGGAACGTGCCAAGATCTTGAGACACACGACAAGTTTGTGTGAACTCAAACAACAACTCCACCACAGCGCACTTCTGAGCGCGGAGACAAGAGAAGACAAAGCGAGCATGTGTCACTTGTCACTGAAGCAGTGCACTCTGCAACCATGCGTGGTCAATCAATCAATCAAGCCGCACAGCTCTGTGTGTGTGTGTGTGTGTGCGTGCTTTTTTGGCCTCGTCATTTCGTCGGTCACTTGCCACACGCTGTGTCTCATGCCTGTCCCTCCTTCTTTCCTGCACAGCCAGACAAAGGGTTAAAAAAAGAAAAACAACAAATGGGCTGCAGCGGCTGCAGCCTGAACAACAAAATAACACAACCGCGCGAAGCACCACACCGCATCGCCACATCCCACTTTGCCTGCAGGCTCTCCTAGGTCGCGGGCGGCGGGCGGGCGGCCCGTTCTGATACCGGCCAGAGCCTTCCGATATTTAGGTCAGGGCGGCGCTCCACAGCTCAATCGAGTAATCCATGTGGGCCGATTCAAGATAAAAGTTTTCAAGATCATCATCACTGAATGTTCCTCGATCATGAGTGGTGAGGACACAAAGAACCAAAAGGAAAAAGTGGGGTGATGTGCCAAGCAACAAGTAGTTGTCAGCTGGGCTTCTGGCTCTGTGCGTGAAGTCGCTGAGCTTGTGTAGAGCCGACGTGAAAAGGCATGTCGAGACAAGACGAAGAAAAGTCACGACAAGAATGACGTTGACAACCGACGGAAACGGCGGTGCGGCTGGACGGACAGCGTCAAAATGCCACCGCCGGATTCGCTGGCAGTGCGCACATGAGAACAGGGTTGGTTTTCGAAAGAATGTTAGCTGTTCACGGTCTCGACATCGCGAAGATATTCGAGATGAGCTCAGCCTCGCTCAAGCCACGACGGCCAAAGCGTGTCGACTCGTCAGGCTAGTTGGACTGCCACTTCCAAAAATTAGTGTTGGTTGTGTGTGTGACTTTCAGGCTTGGAATCACGCTGCAGGGTCCTCTGAGGCTGAGCTGTTGCACGCATTCGTTCGCTGGTCTCCCACAGTTCCTCCTTCGCCACCGTCGACAGCATATAGCACATCGCACCAGCTCGAACAACAGCATACAACGGGCACAAGTCGGAGACTGCAGCATCAGCAGGGGCGACCCTCATCTGCAAAGCGGTCAGCAACCAGGCACCAATTCACCCGTCATGCCATCCACCGCCGCGAGTGAGCTCGCCCGCAAGGCGCTCATGAATGATGCTCGTCAAGAGGAAGCCATCACCGTCAATCAGCGTGCCCTCATCGACAAGATCCTCGCCAGATACGCCGCCGAATTCACCGTCTTTCGAGAACTTCTTCAAAACGCAGATGATGCCGGCGCCACCCATTGCGAGCTTCGCTTCGAGTCACAGCGTGCCCATTCGGCAGCATCGACCAGTGAAGCCGGCTCTCACATCGCGTCCCCGTCGAACCTCTTGCCCGACTTCAAGGCTACGCTCAGCAACTGGGTCTTTCGCAACGATGGCAAGCCCTTTGGCAACGACGATTGGTCCCGTCTTCGCAGAATTGCTGAGGGCAACCCTGATCCCGATCGCATAGGCGCTTTTGGTGTTGGCTTCTACTCTCTCTTCAGCATCTGCGAGGAACCTATCGCCTCTTCTGGCGACGAGCTCATGGGCTTCTTCTGGAAGGGGGATGCTCTCTTCACAAAGCGCGCCACCAACCAGGACCGCCAAAACTCTCCCTCCGGAAACCCCTGGACCACCTTCTTTATGGCCTTGCGTGAACCATCACCCTTCCCTGATTCTCCCATGGCCCTCGCCAAGTTCCTCGCCACCTCGCTCACATTCACCACCAAGATCCGCTCCATAGGCCTCTACTGGGATGATCACCTCCTCTGCAAGCTAGACAAGAAGCTCGCACTGCCCAAGTCTATGCCCATGCCAGGCCATCTCAACGCCAACAGTCCTGGTCGCATCATGCGTGTCCGTGATCTCGAGTCCACTGCTGTGCAGATCGACGTGCAGGCGCTACAACTCGTCATAGATGCAGCCGAAAAGGACAGACCCAGTCTCAAGCAGTCTCTTGCGTCCGCTCTAGGTAAAACCGCTGGCGGTGGTCTCACATCCATGCTGCAGAGCGCCTTCGGATTTGGATCGTCATCTGCAAAGGAAAAGGAGCGCGAACGCGAGCGCGAATTGCAGAAGCGCAGAGAAGCCGAAGCTGCTCAAGAGCAAGAGCGACGCAGACTTGACGCCACTGCCGCTGCGCTCACCTCGGTCTCGGCCTCGATTCATCTGCGCATCGCCACCGCCCACGTCAGCGTGTCGGTGGACAAGGCCTTCGAGAGAGAGATTGAGCGAAGCACCAAGAAACCCCCACCCAAAGTCACCGCTTTTCACCTCATCTTTACCGGCAAAGAAGAGTACGATGCCAGCTTCCCGGACGGAACCGAGGACGCCGATGCCTCTGTCTCCATCACTTCCTCGGCTGCTGCGCTCGACAATGGCGTTCGTCAGATCTTTTCCGGCCTCATGCCTCGCCTCGAAGATCAAGGTCATGCCTTTATCGGCTTCCGCACCCATCAGACCACAGGCTTCAGCGGTCATATTGCCGCTCGCTTCATCCCCACCGTCGAACGAGAGTCGCTCGATTTCGTCGACCGCTACTGCGCTCAGTGGAACTCGGAGCTGCTCTCCATGGGAGGCTACGTTGCGCGCGCTGTCTACGAGAATGAGCTGACCGATATTGGGCGTTTGTGGACCAACTCCTTTGCCGACAAGCGTCCAGCAAAGGACGACGACCCCCTCGCCAAGGCTCTCAAAGACCGTGCGCTCCACCTCATGCGCTTCTTCACTTTTCGGGTCTCGTCGCCGTCGTCGCGCGTATCTTCGCTCTTCCTCACGTCCTTCTTCGGATCAGCACGCCAGAACACCATCTCGCTCATGTCGACGCGTGGCGTCAAGCATTCAGCCGCCGTTCGTGTCCCCAACGCGCTCCTCTCGGACTTTGTCAAAGATCTGGCCGTCGTCCCTCCGGATCACGTCGAAGAGGCTCCCGACTTTGTGCGCGAAGTCCGCTCGCGCAATCTCGTCCAGGACATCACCATGGACGATGTCTTCCAGGAGTTGTCTTCGCGCGCGTTGACGCCGGTCGAGATGATCGCTTGTCTCAAATGGTGGGTCAGCGTCGCGGCGCACCCTTCCTACGACATCAGTCTGCGCTCCAAGCTCCTTAACAACGCCATGCTCACCATTGCTGATCCGAAGGATGCAGCTGTTCCTGAAAAGATCCAGCCCCTGAGCGTGGTGCGCTTCTATCTCAACACCTCTCGCCTTCCCACCGACATGCCTCTCCCCGATACCTGCTTGTCGTACGAGGTGACCAAATCGTTCACCACGAACGAGCTGTCTCGCGTCTTTGGCTGGTCCGAGCTGACCGTCCCTGCTTGGCTCAAGAATCTCGTCCAAATTAGCATACAAGCACAACGCTCGGGTTCGAAGACGATGGCCGAGACCAACTTGCAGACTTCGCCTGCTTTTGCCGAAAAGGTTCTTCTCACCCTATCCCGTGCGTGGTTCTCGCTGCCCTCAGCCCAGCACGACGAGATTCAGCAGCTCCTAGCCGCAGTCACTTGCATCCCCACCCGTCTAGAGATGCAGAAGCCAACCGATGCCTACTTCGCCAACGTCTCGCTCTTCACGGACCTGCCCATCGTCGACCTTCCTACAGCACAGGTCAAGGGCAATTTAGAGAAGGTGTTGATCGCTCTTGGTGTGCGTCGCCACGTCGAGTTGCAGATGGTTTTCAACCGTCTCGTCGCCGGTGGTGGCTGGTCGCACGTCGATCTCGTTTCCTATCTCGCTTCCAACAAAGAAACGCTCTCAGATCTAGAAAAGGAGAGGCTCAAGAAGACGGCCATCTTCCCAAAGCACGGAGAGGTCGGTCCGCTCAAGGAAGACGGCACGCCGAGGATCATTCGACATCGGGCAAGCGACCTTTACGAGCCCACGGAAGCACTCAAAGCGCTTCAGTTGCCTGTACTTGACTGGGCTGAAAAGCAGTGGAAGCCGTCCTCGGAAGAGGCGCGCTTCGTCTTTGACTTGGGATTGCGCCGCTATCCGCCCATGGAAACAGTGCTAGAGCTCGCTTCGACCTCCGCCGATGCTGCGCTGCGATCGAAAGCACTTGCCTTCTTCTTCGACAAATTCCACGCCCACTACGTCAACCAGTACACCATCTTCCGTGCCGAAAAGTACGCGTTCGTCCCGGCGAGATTGCCTGGCGACAACAAGATGGTACTGCGCAAACCTACCGAGGTGTTCACCAACGCAGAAGCTGCGGTGATGGGCTTCCCGGTAGCTGGACCCGAGATCAACTTGGCCGACCTCCCTAAGCTGGGTCTGCGCTCCAACCCGACTGCAACGCAGCTCATTGGAAGACTTGTTAATGCTCCGACCAAAGACGAAGCGCAGGCTCGCAAGATCTTCGAATACCTAGCTACCGTGCCGGAATTCAGCCTCAACGATTTTGCTCAGCTGCGAGGGGCCGAATTCATTCCTGTGCGTCGCAACAAGCGCAGCGCGGCAGGAGACGTATCCAAAGACCTCACCGAGGTCGTCTTGGTCGCGCCGATGAACTGCTACTTTGGCGGATCAGCCTCAGATGTTCAGTTCAGAGACGTCTTCTCCTATTGCGACTATGGCTCAGTGGCGGGAGCCTTCCTCAAGAACTGTGGTGTTCGAAGCGAACCCAGCATCGAAGAGGTGGCTGAACGCTTGGTCGCCGAGCCGCAGCGCTTCTACCAGCTGGCGGGTAGTGCTGATTCCTATCTCAGCATCCTTCGTCAGATCGCGACGAACTGGAGCCGCATCCGCAGCCCTCTGCGTAACCAGATGGCACGCTCCGCTTTCCTGCTTGGATCGAAGCGCATCGATGAAAGCAGTGCCAGACGTGCTGGTCAGAAGACGGAACATTTGCTCGACAAAGACGACGACGAGCAAGACGAAGAGGCAGACGACACGGGCACGCTGGTGTATGCGCTCAAGAAGCCCTCGGATGTTGTCATTGTCGATGATGCCAATTCGCATATGCTTTTCGCCTCTTCGCTCTACTATGCTCCGCACGAGGATCTATTGCAGGAAGGATTGTACGGCAAGCTGGGCTCGCCGAGATTGAGCGCGCTCGTCGAGGAACGCTACTCGATCGAAGGCCGCGTCGTGCGGGATACGCAACGTGCTCGCGAGATCAAGGCGCTCGTTCTCGAACGCACGCCTCTGTTCCTGTTCGAGAAGCGACAGTCGTCTCGCTCCGAGATCAGGAAGGACGCAGAGTGGCTCAAGGCGGCACTCGAGGTGGAGGAGATCGACGGAGCGGGTCTTCGCCTCGTCCGCACGCTGAACTATGACCGGGTGCATGAGCAGAACGTGCAGAAATGCACAGCTACGGCATCGATGCGCGGCTCTAAGCTCATCCTGCACCTGTCCTCGTCGATGGAGGTGGACTTTTTTGAAGTTGCCACGTCGCTGAGCAAGTATCTGCTCACCAAGCAAAGGTTGCAGGAGGTGCTCCTGTACATGACGCTGCTGTCGACCTCGCTGCGCAATCTCAAGCGTCGCGGCTTCCACGTCGACAAGATCCTCTCGCAGCGCAAAGCCGAGCGAGAGGCTACGGAGGCCAGGTTACGCGAAGAGCGGCTCAAGGCGGAAGAACGAGCCGCCGAGGACAAGGCGACAGCCGCCAAACTGGCCGAATGGAGGAAGCAGGTGTTGAGCGTCTTCCCGGACGCGGATCCTCACTACGTCGACCAAGCTCTTCGCAGCCACAGCGATGCACATGTTGAGCGCACGACCAACGACATGCTCAGCAGCAACTACCCACGAAGAAGTAAAGAGGCGTCGTCGTCCGCCGTGTCACAGTACACCGACGATTCCTCCTCCACCTTGGATTCTGGCGCAAGTGGTCTCAACAGCAACAATGCTGGCACCGGGTTCTTTTCTGGCTTCCGCAACAAATTCCTGCAAGCTGGTGCAAAGCAGCGCAGCTCGCTCGCCGACGGGACGAGCTCGATTGAGCTGCCAGGGTCGGGATGGCCAGCCGAGGCATCGAAATACGGCCAAGGTGCAATTGCAGCAGCAGGTCGATCAGAAGAGGACCGATCATTGGGCGGGCTCGCTACGTCTTCAACGGGTATGACGCCAGCAGCGACGGCTCCAACGAGCGAGGTGACGCCGCTGTCTTCGATCCACAACAATGTGCTCAAGGCGATCCGCGCTTCGCGTCCCGACGCATCGTCGACAATCAAGAGCGAAGCGCGGCAAACGCAGATCAAGGAAGCGGCCAACTCGTACTGCGATCAAGGTGTCGAGACGGATCTGAAGCTGGCAGGAGAAGTGGCGGGGATGAAGGTGTTTTTGCATCCGTCGTTGGATGCGGCATCGATGCTGCAGGCGAACGCGGCAGCGCTGGAGCGCTTGATCAACCGGATCTACAAGCCGGTGGGGAGCATCTTCGGGCTGGACCCTCGTAGCATGTATGTGTTTTGCGATACGGCAGGGCCTGCGATTGCTTTCAACCGAGCAGGTGCGATCTATCTCAATTTCCGGTTCTATCTGGCCTGGCACGACGAGCTGGTCAAGCAGGGCAAGTTGGCGGATCCGCTCGTGTCAACGTACTTTAGCGTTGCACACGAGATTGCGCACAACGTGGTGGCAGCGCACAACGCAGAGCACGAATGGTACTTTAGCGCGATTGCGGAGAAGTACGTCGTTTCGCTGGTCGAGTATATCGCCAGAGCGGAAGGGGATGGTAGAGGTGCGGTGCGGTCGTAGATTGCTGTGGACGGGAAGTGGGACGGAGCAGGTAGAAGGAACGTCAACGCAATACTAGCCGATGTGCAACTTCTGAAAAGCACTGTCATCTGAGGGATGGCGAGACTGTCGATTTGGTGAGGCTACTGAAGGTTGACTTTTCTTTTGCAAAGCTGGGAGGAAGAGGCGGTAATGTACAAAGGAAGGATGAAAGCCAGGACGCGAGTATTCTAGACTTGACCTGTAGCTAGGAGTTGTCCTGTAGAGTGGAAGTCGAGAGCTTATGCTGATGCAACCTGGGATGTTGGGAGGGCAGCGCGCTTCTCCTTTCCTCCGAAGTTGTTGTAGTTCTGCGGGTGGGCGAGTGAGAGAAAGAGAATAGATGTCAGTCTTCAACCAACCTTCCGGATTGAGCAGCCAGAGGGTATGACCCTGCGTGAGGGAGAGAAAAGGAAGCAGAGTACGTACGAGGAATCGAATCAGCTGTCCAGCCTGGGCCGTAGCGTTGGTAGCATGACAAGCGAAGAGCAAGTAGTTTCGCGGTTGCACCCTCCAAGCAAAACGCATGAACACGGTCGAGTAAGCGCACAGTGCAGTGCTCATGGTACCGGAGATCATCTCTTCATCCTTGGACAGATCGGCGATTGCTGCGAGTGGAAGGCCCCAGTTGGCGACAGGTCCCCAGAAGTGTGTAGACTGCGGCGTAGGATGCAACCAGAGATGCGATTGTCAGTGGAGTGCACAGAGAGACTGAGAGAGAGAACTGCTGGGCGGTAGATAAGGCGGCCACTTACGAAGAAGTATTGTCTGCCAGCAGGCGACTTGATCCAGTTGATGAATTGCGATGCCATCTTGTTGCGAGAAACGGAAAGCCGAGGAGGTTGGTGAGGTGTGAGGGTGAGATGCTGTTTGAGAATTGGGATTCAGGGTCGCAGCGTGAGTTCTCAGGTCGAATTGATCGATGTGTCAGTGCACCCGACCAAATAATCCTGTAGATTTGCTCAAGAAAAAGGAAGTCTTCCGCGCGATTTGGGTTGCTTTCTTACTATCACGATTCTCCTTTTCCTGGCGTAGATATCGGGAGATGGGTTAGCTTTTTTTAGCTTTTGTATGTCGAATCGTGGCAAGGTCGCGTGATTCAAAAACTTGCGAACAACGTTCGGAAGGGCCGGACCGTGTCGCCGTTTGTCGAGGGTCTTTTGTCTTCTACCCCGCGGGCGCGTTTTTTTTTCGCTTCCCCGCTTTCAGCTTGTGACCGGCAGCGGATCGCTCTCTTCGTTTGTGGCGTGCAACACCGTGGCAATGCGATCGGCATAAGAGTAGAGAAGAGGCGACGGCAGCAAGCAGCATGAAAAGCGACTCAGCACTTGCAGTCAAGCTTGGTCAAAATGACGATTGAGAATTTATGACTGCGGCCAAACATGTGTCGCGTGAACAAGCGGGCTCGCATCGTCTTGCCGTGTCGCAGCTCATGCAGCAGGGGCTAGTCCGGGGCAACACGCCCCGTCTTGAGACGCTCATGGACGGCAAATCTAGAACCCAAGCCGACCAGCAACGACTCTCGCTTTCGGCTCTATAATCGCCAAGCCGTTTTCCTCTTCCAAATTTGACACTTTGGCTGCCGTGGATGACATTGAGTCGCATTAGCCGTTCCTGACTCGGCATGTTCTTCATCCTCCACCATCACATCCCTCACCAACATCATCATCACCGCACCATCACCACATCATCAACCCCGGACTTCTTTCCAGCTAACCCTACTCGCCCTTCCCACCACCTACATCATCATCATCATCCCCACCTTCGCCAACTCAAGTTTTCGCCAGAAGCAGAGCACGCGCATAACGACGACGCCCGCTGTTCGTGTGGCGCCTGCTTTCATTTCGCATCGCCATCCAGCTCAAGTTTTTTAGCTTCAAGCCTCTGCCACAAAGCAGCCGAGCACGGCACACGAGCTCTTTCTCATTCCTTTGTCACACTGCTAAATCAACAACTCGAGGCGTTTTGCCCGTCGGACCTCACCCAAGCAGAGTGCAGCTCAGCATGCCCGCAAGTTTTACCTTTCTCGCTGAGCTCTGACCAACAGCATCCATCCACCACGCTCAGTGAAGCACTGCAGGCTTGGCAGCCTTGCATCAACCTCTTTCAACGCAGACGGCACGAGCCACACATGCACCACTATGGCAAACAACCCTGCATCCTCCCAACCTCCCAAGAGGGACTCGTCCTCCGACTCGTCCCCTGACGCATCCACCTCTCGCACAAATGCACACGATC
Organism: Sporisorium graminicola; assembly: GCF_005498985.1. Taxonomy (NCBI): domain Eukaryota; kingdom Fungi; phylum Basidiomycota; class Ustilaginomycetes; order Ustilaginales; family Ustilaginaceae; genus Sporisorium; species Sporisorium graminicola. The sequence goes on from NC_043734.1 coordinate 163,013, forward strand.
AAAAGACCGACGTTGACTCTGACTCCAAGGGCACCTCTGCTAGGGAAGAAGTCAAGATCTACAAGGCCATCTCCCGAGTCCACCGTGCTTGCAACGCTTGCCGCAAGCAAAAGGCAAGATGCGATGGGCCCGAAAACCCGCCTTGCCGCAGATGCAAGCAGGTCGGCATCGAGTGTATCTTTGAAAAGCCGCCCAAGGAATCAACTCCCTCCAACGCCGCAGCTCCTGATACCGGTGCCAGTGCAGATCGCATCCGCATCTTGGAGACGCAAATGTCCGGCATGCAGAGCATGATCTCGGAACTCGTCGCTTCTATCAAGGCTAATACGAGCGCCATGACTGCTTCACCATCTCAGAGTCTGCCGCCACCGCATCCATCGCCTCGCGAGTCGTCCGTATCTTCAAGCTCGCCTCACTCAGCACGCGCTTCAAGGCCAGAGCCGTACCATTCGCATCGCCAGCAAAGCACTCCCCTTCAGCAGCATCCGTATGCCCCTCCACCGCATCATCGAAATTCACAGCATCCGATTTCGCCATCTGCAGATTCCATTCATAGGTATCCTTCAGATGGTACAGTTGGCTCCGGTCATCCGCAGCGCCGCCCGGCTTATCCTCCCGCAAATCGCTCGTATGGCAGCAGCAGCAGCATCGTCGGCATCTCGTCTAACTCTATGGCATCTGCGCCCATTCATGCTCCGTCCGGATACCCGCTTCAGCAGCCACCCTCGTTCCAGACCACGTACGGTCATCCCCCGTCTAGGAACGACGCTATGCTTCTCCAGCAGCAGCCCGAATCTGAATCGTTCGATAGCACTTCTCACCATCATAGCGTGTGGAATGCCGGTGCGAATGCCTCTTCTTCTTCTTCAAAGTCCCTGCCGGCCAACACCCATGCTAGACGTCCAAGCGGCTCGCGAGTTGGGTTCAGTCATGAGGATCGAGGTCGGTCTTCACAACCGTGGCAGCACTCGAACCTCACTGGATCTCCATCCTCTGCAGCACCAGATACGGCTGCTGGAATTGCTTCAACTGGAACTTCGTCCGCATGGATGTCTTCATCAGCTACATCTAGCCATCAGCCACGCCGCTCGAGTCGTCCCCGCTGGACTTCCTCCGATCGCGCGGGCAGCCACACTCACAGCTTGGACCAGAATCTCACGCCTTCCGACGGCCCCACGGCAGGCGAAGATGGCGAGCCACGCGAAACTGATATTAGCAACGACCAGCTCAGCGCGCCTATCGAAGCGCTCCGGGGTCTTGCTGACGCTGCTGCCGCCGCTGCGGAATCCGAGGGTCACACCTCGAACGACTCTAGCGATGAAAAGCAAACGGAAGCTGACAATGCAGGTGGGCGATCCAAGCAGCCTGATTCGGCTGCGACTCCAACGCTTCAGCTCGTGGATGAAGGCGGCAATCGCAGCGCGCTTGCTAAGCAGGATGATGACTCGCCAGATGCGATGGGCAAGTCGCCTCGTAAGAAGAGGCGACGCAATACTCATGCTGACTCGCCAGGTTCTGCGGCTGCAAGTGGCGTCGGTATCGAGGGTAAGGCTGGCGGTGCTGCTACAGGTGCGTCTGCAACAGCCGCTGTCAATGCCGGATCCAACCCTGCTTCGGCCCTTTCGCCTTCGAGCATAAGTCGGTCAGGCAGGATGGAAGCGCCTGGTCTCGTGTCAAGTGTGCCCGGCGATTTGGTCACCCTCGGCTTGGTCAACGAGACCGATGCGATGCGTCTCTTTGAAACGTTCCAGAAAGGTGTGCCCAAATTCATCTCCATCTTCCACCTGGAAGACGAACCCATGACTACCGAAGAAGCCTACCACCACGTGCGCACCACATCGTACTTCCTCTTCAATGTCATGCTTGCCATCGGGGCCAAAGTGGAATGTGGTGGCAAGAGTCCAAGCCGTCTGTACCAGACGTGTATGGCGCAGGCGAAGCGGAATGCCAAGGATACCATGTTCAGCCCCGTGGCGGGCAAAGCGGCCGTGCAGGCGATGGTGTTGCTTGCTGCGTACAGCGAAAATGGCTGGCTTTCGTTGGGTTTGTCGATCCGAATGGCGCAGGAGCTGGGACTGGATCGGTCGTTCCAGAAGCTCATGTCGGCGCTGCCTTCGTCGGGATATGTTCGCCATCCACAACCGCCGCCGCCTCCAAAGCATTTGACGTTCTACCACAACTCCCCATCGTCGCATTACACGGGATCGCCGACAGATGTCAACTCGGTCGGGGGCGAGTCGGTGGATGGCAAGAACGGTGGGCCCGCCAATGCTGCGGGTGCGAATGCGGTTGCTGCCAATGCGGCGGCGAACGGGAATGCGGACGCTGCGGCCAAACGCGAGCTGGACGAGCTGAAGGACTTGGCGCGCGGCTCGAGGCTGTGGTTCTTCCTGTTCCTGTTCGATCATCAGGCGTCGTACGGTGCCGGACGGCCGGCGATGCTGTCCAAGCACTACGTGCGCAACTGCCGGGCGTTCTTGAACCTCAACTATCCACTCACGGTGAAAACGGATGCGCGCTTTATCAGTACGTTAGAGCTGCTGATTATTCGCGAGACACACTACGATGCTATGGCGCCGTACGACCAGCCGGTGGACGCTCGGATGTTGTCGAAGATGCGCAAGGTGACCGAGGAGCTGAACGAGTGGCATCAGTACTGGTCGGGCGACTTCGAGGGGCGCGGTTACAACCAGGATTCGTTCTTCCAGCAGTCCCTCGTGCTGCAGTGCGCGAGTGCTGAGCTGTACCTCTCGTGTACAGCGCTGCGCGGCATCCGGGATGCCAACGACGCCGATCAGATGGGTCCCGAACAGAAGGAGCTCATCATCCAGGCAACGAGGGCAGCAGATACGTGCCTGAGCATCTCGGTGAATGCGAAAGAGTACCGCGAGATGCTCGGGTGGGCCCCACACTACACGCACGTCACCGCTGCGTTCGCGTGCGTGTTCCTCATCAAGATTGCGCGTCTCTTCCCGCGCCAGGTCGACACGTATGGGATCTTCAGCAATGCGGAGCGGCTCGCGAGCAGGCTGGCAGAAGTACCGGCTGGCAAGTATGCGAGGGTGATCCGCATTCTGTTGGCACAGGCGTGGAAGAAGATTGCCGATCTGAGTCCTGCGATTGGACTGTATGCCGCGCTGGGCGCCGAGGCGACGAGGCCGGGGGCTATCACTCCCGCGGAGATCAAGACCGGCGGGCCGAGCGATTCGGGGATCAGCTTGTTGTACAAGTTGTTGCAGGAGTACCAGAGTGGGCAGATCGACGGGGAAGCTGAGGAGGGCTCGGCAGCGGCGGCGACTGCGAATGCGAATGCGAATACGAATGCAGGCGGTGGCGGTGGTGGAGACGTACCTAGCGGATCAGGGGCGCGTACGCCGGGGTTCAGTGAGCTGCTCAGTAGCGGCAGATGGTTGACGGCGGGGATGGCGTCGCCTTCGGTCGGGGCTGGGGGGTTGTTTGGTGGATTGGGTGCCGCTGCGGGGGGTTCTGGGACACTGTCGCCGACAAAGGCCGGGTTGGGAGGGATGTTTTCGCATCGTGGGAGTATCAGCGGAATCGACTCGGGTCTCGGAGGTGTTGTAGGGGCGAATGGCGGGGTCGGGGATGGAGTTACGTGGTCGTCGTTCCTTGCTCCTCATACGCCCTTTGATCCGTCGGCGGCGAATGCTCACAGCGGCAGTGGAGGCGGAGGCCACCATCCGATTCAGTTGCCGCTGTGGATGCAGGAGAGTACCGGTGCTACTGCAGCGGCCGATATGGGAGGGTTTACCGGCGAGAGTAATACAGAGGCACCCAAGGCTTCGCCGGCACAGGCGAGGAGTTGGGGACATCAGGATCACTATCAGTCGCCTATCCCACATAGTGGTAGCTATACGTCGCCCAGTTACCAGACGCCGCAATCGCAGATGCAGCACGGTCGGCATGACAATGGGAATGGGAATGGCCTGCTGGGGGCGCAGATGCCGCATGGATCGCAGAGGGGGTCGACCTCGTTAGGTGTCCCGCCGTCGCCGTCGCAGGTGGCGCCGCCGCCGCAGCAGCAGCAGCAGGGGCAGGGACAGGGACAGGGACAGGGACAGCAAGGGCAACAAGGTCAGCAGCAGGGTGTGGCAGCGGGTGCTGGAGGAAACATGTTCGCCGCATCGACGAACTTTGATAGCGTGCTGTCGGATCTAGGGCTGCCTCTGGACGGCTTGGACGGCCTGTTTGTCGATCTGCCCATCAATGCGGGTTCTACTCAGAGCGGGTATTCGGTGTAACTTAGACGTCGAGGGCGAAGTGGAACGTAACTTATTTGCTGTTGAACGCATGTTACGGACGTGATTGTGTGTGCGAGTGAAGAGAGGTGTGACGATGTCCATGAGATGCATTGTGCCGACAGTGTTGGGTGGACGTGTTCGCACTTGGCCTGTGGATCTGTCTCGAGATGTACCGTAACTGAGCGTTGCGCACGCGAAGCGGATGCAGCATCACAATCACACGTCGGATGTCAGAGCGGTCGGATGCCCCTCGTTATCCAACTCGGCATCCTCAGAGCACAATACCGGAACCGATTCTATCGGTCAGCTCACGGACATGTACGAAACCGCTCACCGCACAAACATGAACACAATCGGAAGGCGCAGTCGGGTGGGAGGTGGTGTAGAGGGTGTTTGGAAAAATTCGCGGACTATTGGTCTCTGGTGCATATCTTTACAGAAGAGATATTCTCCCTTTGGGAGCCGACACATCAGAGGCAAGACAACGCTAGAAAGTGGTCGAAGGCGACCGCATTCGAGGCTTTTTGGGGGAGATGAAGAAGTTAGGGAGAATGATGGCGTCACCCAAGGCTCGTTCGTCTACGTCTTCAAAACAAATAAGGAGAAGAGGGGTAGACTAGGCGAGTGTGCGGTGTGCACGGAGCGGGTGATCCCTGGTACGCATGATCGCAAAGTCCTGGTCGGGAAGGACATGGCGATAGGCACCAATTTACTCCCAAGAGCTGGTGGCCTGCTCGGCGGCACCGTCGGCAGCCCAGTCCTGGGCGCCCTCGGCGGACCAGTCGACGTTGCCGGTCTCGGTGGCGAGGTTGGCAGCGACGGCGAGGGGAACGTCAGCCTGCACGTCGGCGGCACCCTCAGTGGTGGGCTCGGCGGTCTCCTTGGCGGCCTGGGCGGCGGCGGCGGCCTCCTGGGCCTCGCGCTCAACCTCTTCAGGGTCACGGTAGAAGAACATGTCGGGCATCACCGACAGGTCACCACCCTTGAGGCGGAGGACGGTGCGGCAGAGCAACCACCAGAGGAGACCGACAGAGTGACGGCCACGGACGTTACCGGGGATGGCAACGTCGACGAACTTGAGGGGCGAGTCCGAGTCGACGAACGAGATGCAGGGGATGTTGACGTACGAAGCCTCACGGATGGCCTGGTGGTCGACACGGGGGTCGGTGACAACGATGACACGGGGCTCCTTGAACGAACGGGTGATGTAGTTGGTGAAGGAACCGGGGGTGAATCGGCCAGCAATGGCGGTGGCACCGGTCTGAGCAGCGAACTTGAGCACGGCACGGTGACCGTACTGACGGCCAGAGATGACACAGATGTCGGCGGGGTTCTCGATGGCAGCAAGAACACGGGCGGCGAGGACGATCTTCTCCCAGGTCTTGCCGATGTTGAGCAGGTGGATACCGTCAGCACGACGCTTGTAAATGTAAGGAGCCATCTGCTTGTCGGCGTTCTTGGTACCGATGTGCGTCTGGGCGGCGAGGAGGAGCGAGATGTCCTCCTCGGTGGGGTTGAGAGCAGCAGGGACCTTCGACATTTTGGTTGATGAAAAGAAAAGGGGGGAAACGAAACCTCGAAACTTTTGCGTGTGAGGAGAAGGAAAGGAAGAGATGGAGTTGCTCGACTTTGGCGATAGCGACGAGCACAGTTTCCAGCGATCCTTCCTTCTTGTCTGGCTGTGTCAAGCCCAGAGACTCACTGACTGGCTGGCTGGCTGGATGACTGACTGACAGACTGACTCTTCTGCGAGCCCGAATTTCGCACACTCTCGAGTTTACATCTTCAAAGGTCGGGCGAACTTGCCGCAGTCAATCGGGATCGGGAAGCCTTCCTTTTCTGATTTTTTGAATCGGGCGATTCAACGAAATCCAGTGACGCGCCTTTGAAGCCTCCACAAAAGCTGCACGCGTGCCTTCGAACAACACATTTGGCTCAGAGGAAAGGACCCTGCGGAAAGCAAAAGCGAGGCTGCATGCACCTCACCTGTCACTGGTTCGGCCATGAGTGCGGAAGAACAACACTCGCTTTCCGAGTTGAGCTCAACTTCCACCCCACCTTGGCTCTTCCGTCTACGCCCATCATTATCATCGTCATCGAGTAGTACGCTACCCCGAACCAAAGGCGAGCAGCCCGCCAGCATCGACAGGACACCGCGGTCGAGCAGCTGGCAGGCCGGTGGTCGAGTTCCCGTATGTCGACCAAGACCGTATCAAAAGATGACTCGGGCAGCTCGTCTCTCACGAAGGTCTTCAAGCGGCTAACGTTCCGCTCACCGGCCCCACCCACGTCGTCATCGTCCTCGTCCCCTTCGCCGAGCCGTCCACCCAAACCTTTACCCGTATCTCCCTCCTATCCTTCGCAGCAACGTGGAGCAGGCCCATCGGAACAGGAGACGTCCTTGCCGCCGTACTTGGCGCACTTGGCGGAGCCCTCCTCATCATACAGCCAGACCTCCCCAGTGCGCTTCCCGCAGCCCAGCGTCCCGAAGCATCCAACACCACGACCGCTGCATTCGGCAAACCAATCCTCGCGTGAGGACTATGCCGACCCCAGCAGGCTTCCGCCTCGACCTCCTGCCTTTGTACCCGCAAGAGGGTCGCAGTCAACCTTCCACCCCATTCATGACTTTCCGGATAGTCTCAAAGCTGGGTCCATCAGTGTCGCTGCATCTTCAACGCAAAAACAGACTTATCCTTGGGAACTGGTTCCACAGCGGAAGCCAGTCGCTTCTAGCCCTGTTCAGACAGCGCCACGGCCGGACAAAGGATGCCGCATCCTCACTCCCAAAGACCCGAGCCCGCCAACGGAAGTCAAGACTCCTTCACGACAAGCTCTTATGCCGACGGAAGACCCACCCATGGACGTCAAGACCCCTCCGCGACGGCCAGGCCTGCAGGCCAGTGTGGCAAACACTTGGCTCACTCCAAACGGCTCCCAGCCGGTCAAGGGACAGTGCTGGGGCATTAAAAAGGATGGGACCCGCTGTACTCGGAAGGACGGATCGATATCATCGCCAGCTCAGTCCCCGTCCCCATCTCGGTCGTACCGCGGCACGTCTGCTCCCCCGCGGCTTTTGAAGGGTACAAGCGCCACAAGCGCCCAGGATGGTCTGGTGATCAGCAGCTCGGACGAGGACATTTCAGGTTCGCACACGGCTACCACGGCCAGCCTGCGTTCCGCAACACCGTCTGGGCCCTCCGCCAGCGATAGTGCAAGTCTTAGTGACGGCGATGACGCGGACGAATGGTACTGTTTCCAGCACGTCGCCGAGGCCAAGAAGTGGCCCGGTTTTTACCATTCGTACACTCGCTACGGTAGTTCTAGCGCAACGTCCGAAGTGTTCATTAAGTACGATGACTGGCTCGGCACGACGAGTCTCACGGATCGCACGCAGGCCTTGATGCGCCACCGCATGTCGCGCAATCTGACAGAGACGGATCGGACGGAGAAGGGACACCTTTACATCCACGAGCTCATGGCGTGCTCGACGCCGACGCATATCTGTCTGAAGGTCGGACGCTCGATCAAGGTCTTCCGCCGGATCGGCGAGTGGAACTCGCAATGCAGATCGAAGCAGCCGCTCCTGCGCGCCATCTATCCGTCCGACGCCACACAGGAGCTGATGCCAGGCATGGACACGCCGACTATGGAGGGCATGCAATTCAGCCGACGGTGGGAGGCGCTCGTACACCTTGAGCTGGCCGGGATTGGCAGGCGAGTCGACGAGGAGTGCCACGACTGCCGTAGGCGCCACCGCGAGATCTTCATGATTCCAAGAAGGCTGGGACCGAACGACGGCTACGATACCGCCAAGCAAGTCATTCTCAAATGGCTGCGATTCGTTCAATTGCTGTCGTCGCCGAACACCGAGTGAGCTGTGAGGGTCGAAAGCACAACATCGACGGCCTGAAAGGCAAGCTCTGCTACACTGTATGAATAGAGCACTGTATTACCACCACCATCAACAATGACGGACGATGACAGGCGCAATGTCATGAGCAGTGTGCCAGGAAGGCAAGAGGTTTTATAACGTACGCCCCATGGCGACTGGTTCGGCCAGGCAAGCAGGTAGAAGTGGCTATTTTGTATCTCGATGTTAGGTTTGCACTTCTATGTTAGGCTTTGGCGAGTAACACCACATTCAAACAAACAAATGTATTTTACAGTTTTAAGACATTTCGCACGTGACCTAGTCCATACCTGAAGGGACAGCGACCCTCCGGGCTTGGAATTTTGCGTATCCAACTGCAGAACAGTCAGAGAGCCAGAACGGAAACTCTGGTTGGCTGGCAGGGCGCCTGCTGCAAGCTCGAAAGCTGGAAGGTTGCACGTCGAGAGCTTCGAGGAGGCAGAGCATAGTGGTGCGACAGACCTCTCAAAGAGCCAAAGTCGCCGGCTGGAAGCGAACAGGCGCAGAGTGTGGTCACATTGGCAGTCTCGTTCCTCATCATCGTCAAGAACCTCCATCAACCACCATCCTTTCCCCTTTTCATCAACCTTATACTCATCAAGGTTAGTATACCCGTCCAGCATACACGACGGAGTCACGGCGCGATATCGGCATGGCATTGCAATTGGAGCAGCAGGTTAGGAGGTGGGACATCGGTGAGGCATCGGCACAAGCAGAGCCTTGGACAGGGTTGATCGTGCTGGAAGCATCAATAGCAGCAGCATCGGCATCGGCAGAAATGGTAGCAGCGACATGTAGCAGAACGACACTGCAGCACAGAGCAAAACAGCAACGCAGCGCAGCATAGCATGACAGACGTCGGATGTAAATGCCTTAGCATCACACCCATCATGGCATTATCAGCGACGTCTTGCGAACACAGCGTTCGCTTCGCATCGACAGGACGCTGATACAGCATACCACGCCGACGACAACACAGCTACAAACATGAATCGGCATCATCAACCAGCTAAGACGCAGAGCAGCTTGCATCATCCATCGCAACAACGACCTCTAGCTTCACTTTCAGCATGTCATTAGGGTCAAAACTCCTCCTCTGCATTGCGACGCCAGCACGCAGACGTCAGGCGAAGGGTCAACGCAGATCTCGAAAGAGCAAGGATGGTGCGGATCAAATAGGAACGAAGAGGCATCGGAAATGTACATCATCGGCTCCTCTGGCACAATGATCGCCCCTTGGAGAGATGATACGCTACCCAGAAGCTACCTCTGCCAATCATGTGCTGCATCCCGCCAGCTTCTAGCCGCTTCGATCTTTACATCTAGATGCTGTCGTTCCAACTCCTACCGCCCGGTCCATATCTGCCCGCCTGCCAATCCTACTCTCACAAACTGCAACTGGCCATTGCGCGCAGAAAGTCATCGACCAGATCCGCTACTCAACCCTGGATCCATGCAACCCTTGCAACAACCATCGCGCTTTCACTCCTGTCGTGTCGTTGACTGCATCCACTCGTTCCTTCGCAACTAACCAAACTTCCTTATACTCCATTTGTTTCCACAGAATCAAGATGGCTGACGCTGCTCCCCGTGGACGTGGCGGTTTCGGACGAGACCGCGGTGGACGAGGCCGCCGTGGCCCCCGTCGTGGTGGTCGCCGTGATGGCGAGAAGGAGGAGTGGGTCCCCGTCACCTCGGTCGGCCGACTCGTCAAGGACGGCAAGATCAAGTCCATCGAGGAGATCTACCTGTTCTCGCTCCCTATCAAGGAGTACCAGATCATCGACCTTTTGCTGCCCAAGCTCAAGGACGAGGTGATGAAGATCATGCCCGTTCAGAAGCAGACCCGTGCCGGTCAGCGCACCCGTTTCAAGGCTTTCGTTGCCGTCGGTGACTCGGATGGCCACCTTGGTCTCGGTGTCAAGTGCGCCAAGGAGGTCGCCACTGCCATCCGCGGTGCCATCATTGTCGCCAAGCTGTCCACCATCCCCGTCCGCCGTGGCTACTGGGGTAACGCTCTCGGTGAGCCCCACACTGTCCCCATGAAGGTTGCCGGTAAGACGGCCTCGGTCATGTGCCGACTTGTGCCCGCTCCCCGTGGTACCGGTATCGTTGCCGCCCCTGCTTCCAAGCGCATGCTGCAGCTCGCTGGTATCGAGGACTGCTACACCCAGTCGTCCGGTCAGACCGCCACCATGGGCAACTTCCTGAAGGCCACCTTCGAGGCTGTGTCCAAGACCTACGCTTTCCTCACGCCCAACCTGTGGCGCGACATCGCTCCCCCCGCCACCCCCTACGTCGAGTTCGCTTCGCACCTCGCTCGTACCCAGAAGAAGTCGCTCTACTAAATGTAGAGTCCCTTCTGGTTGGTGGCGTGGTTTGAGCGGAAGTGCTCTATACTCACATCTCCCGGGTCGCTTAGCTCTTCCCCACACGCCTTTTTGGGTTGTGTGACCCGATCCTCTCGCCCTCTCCATTCCCCAGCTTCCCTATTCCCCCCATCTATTCTACGTTTCTCTTTCGCTCTCGTACGCGATCTGTACTTTTGCATACAACTGCACACACACCCAAAAATATGAAGCATCGCCGTATGCGTTCTTGTTCCATTCCAAGCTGACTGTGTGCCTCATTGCATCCAAGAGCCACTCTCGGCGTGGAGCCGTGCTTGTGTGAGTCCGATCGACGAAGGACATCAAGAGGGTTTATCTGCGGGATGGCGATTGCATGAGCAACTGGAGATGCAAGCTGAAGAGGAAATCCAGTAGGAACAGAACTCTGTATGTTAAATCTGCTTGTATGGTACACAGAAAAAATGGGTTCGTGCGAGGCTGTCAACTTCCTGATCGCATTTAGGGCAGCGCGGGCGGATTAGGGAGGGAAACGAGCGAAATCGGCGATCCGAGTCGAGAAGTCTAAGAGGATTTCGGAACCGTTTTTCAAGGAATCGCCAATTTCAGGAAGCATCGCTCGCACGTCTTTGAGTGGGCATCTGCGCTGTGTCTGTCAATCGTGCTCGTCGTCGCTATCCACACGCCTAACCATCTTCCTCACCCTCACCACCTCTCAACCTCTTCATCACATCCACCCGCACATACACAATGTTCGCTCGCACTGCACTTCGTCAGCAGCCCGCGCTGTTCCGCATGGGCGGTGTCCGCGCGCAGTCGACGCTGCCCATCCCGCCCAAGATCGCCACGCCCAAGTCGGCACAGGGCCCCGGCGGCTCCTCGGCACGCATGGAGAGCGTCGTGGGCTTCTACAAGAGCTTGCCCAAGGGTGACGCTCCCCAGAAGCGCGGCGGTGGAATCAAGGCCCGCTACTTCGACGGCAAGAACGCCTCGGGCAAGCCGATCGTCGCTACCCTGTTCACGCTGTTCTTGATCGGCTACTCGATCGACTACGCTACCCACCTGCGTAAGTTTTGCCCTCACCCGCACAATGACATTCTCCAAGCACTTGCTCTCCTTCCGCACAGCGTCATTGTTTGCAGTCCATTGCCATACTAACCATGACTTCTCTCTCTCTCGTTCACAACGAACAGGTCACCACAAGAACAACCACCACTAATCGCATTGCGCATCATTGCAATCTTGACGCCTCGTAGTGGCCCAGCACGAACCCTCTGTCGCTCCTACCCATCAGGCAATCAAATCGAATGAATGAACCCTCAAACCTCTGCGCCTACTTCCAGATGCTAAGGCGTAACCCAGTTCCTATGAAAGAGACAATTCCGGAGGATACAAATACAAACGCAGATACGGTGGAAGACTCTGCAAAAAGCCATCATTGGCAAGGTGGAAACAAGGCAGCCGGAGGGGGTGGAAGGACGGCTCAACGCGATCGCCGAACAAACGAGTCGAGCGGTCCGCGCTTCTTCTTCCCGCTGGAAGCTTCTCGCTGCTGCTGCGAGGGTGCAGACAGCGAACTTGTGTCGCCGAGCTGCGAGCGACTGAGACAGGCGTCGATGTGTGCGTTGAGCTGGTCATTTGAGCCGTGCACCGTGTTGGCGCAGATAGGACACGAAACGGCTGCTTCCGAAGGAGATGCCTTCATCTTGGTCTTGTCCGTTCCTTCGTGGGGCTCCTCGTCCGCCTCTTTTGCAGTCTGACCTTTCGTCGGTGACTGTTCCCGAGACCGGATCGTCGGGCTGTCCTGACTGAGGTCGTACACCTCATTATAGGGATCTGCAGTGCCTTCGAGCGACTGTCTGATGGCAAGCGCGAGTTGGCGCTCCTCTTCTTCCTGCCACTCCTGTGCGGTCTTGCGCGGCGTTTTCCCACTCTTCCCCTGCGCGTCGCCTTGCGCATCACTGCTCGAAGCCTTGGATTGGAAGAGTTTCTTCAGCCTCTCCTCGCCAGCAGCCGCACCGCGAAGATCCACGAGCTGGGTGACGCGAACACCGATCAAGCGAAGCGAGAGCTGCCCTTCACGCTCGATCTCCTGCAGCAGCAACGAGCTGGTAATGTCGTAGAGCTCCTCGGCGCGATGCACCAACCTTGTCGAGGTACGTGCGCGAGAAAAGCGCTGGTAGTTGTCGCGCTTGGCGACGAGGGTGATGGTCTTGCCCTTGAAATCGAGTCGCTCCAAGTCCTGCTCGACACGCTGAGCCGACTCTTTGAGAAGGTCCAACAAAGCTTCGGTATTAGCGGTAGGGCTGAACGTGTGCTCGCGACCTACGCTCTTGCGCTCCTCGCGTTTGCTCGGCTCGACAACAGTATTGCCGATACCAAGGTACGCCTTGATAAGCCACTCGATTTTACCGTCAAAGGCGAGCCAGAGCTCTACGCGCTTGTTCCAGATCTCTCCGCAGGTGGTTACGCCGAGGCTCTCGAGGATGCGCTCGTTGACCCGGCCGATGCCAGGGATCTTGCGGCAGGGCAGGTCGCGCATGAAATCAACAATGGCTTTGCGGTCCGGCTGCACGCGGAATTGACCGTCTGGTTTGTTCCTATCCGACGAGATCTTGGCGAGCATGGTGTTGGGAGCGATACCGACGCTAACCGTGAGCTGAGTCTCGGTTCTGACCTGGTCGCGCAGCTGTTGAACTACCTGATCGATCGTTCCTCCGTGATGCTCGACGTATTCGGTGATGTCAAGATAGGCCTCATCGAGCGAAGCTTTGGCCAAATTCTCGTCGTACTGCTCAAAGACAGCCATGACCTTTTGACTGGCTTGGACGTAGCTCTGCATGTCGTTCTTGACGACGATGAGATGGGGACAGAGCGCCTTGGCGACAAAGACGGCCATCCCACTTCGTATACCATAGCCTCTTCGAGCCTCGTAGGAGGCGGTGACGAGCACGCCCGAGCCGACCCCAAAACATTTGCCTTTAAGCGATGGATCCCTTGCGAGCTCTACGGCGGCGTAGAACATGTCAATGTCGGTATGCAGGATGGTGCGGGAGAGATCGCGGCGGTTCTCAAGTCGTGTTGCCACGTCTTCGATCTTGCGTTCGATCGACTGCCACTCTGGACTTCCTGGTGGGACCTGGAGCAGCTTTTGGTCACGACGTGCCAGCAAAGCATGGATGCGCTGTGTGGTCTGAGCGTCCTTTTGGCGCTCGTTTTCGAAAAACTTGCTACCTTTGGAGACCTCATAGATGATTCTGTTGATCTCGTCCTGGTCTTTGGCTAAACCTGCCTTGGCCGAGGAGGGACCCGCCATACGCTTGCGCAAGCTAGCGAGTGCAGCATCGTCGGCAAATGTTGAGGTGGGTGGCTGTGAATCGAACTTTTGCTTTTTGCGTGGCGAAGTGGTTGGAGACGGAGCGGTAGGATCGTTGTTCGGGTCGTCGAAAGCGTCGCTGTTGGCGTCTCTATCCCTGAAGAAGTTCATCTTGGCGGGTCATGTTGAGCATGGTGAGTGCAGCATGGGTAAGCGCATCGTGAGCTGCCGCCTCCTGAGCGTAGCGTCGTTGATGGTCGTAGTGGAGCTGAGTCAAAGCGAAGGTGAGCAGAGCAGATCAGAGCAGAGAAGGACCCTGAATTGAAATGCAATTTGGCTTTGGCAAGCCAGGCGACTCGCACGTTCAAATTCAATACGCCGTCAAAATCTAATTTTGAGGGGCCCAGTGCAGTGAAACAGTCGCTCTGTTCAGGGTCCAAGGCGTCACTGCCTCGCGAACGGGACACGCTCTGTTTCTCTCTGTGGTGTTGGCACAAGGCTCAGTCCTCTCTCTTTGCTTGTCTCCCTCCCATCAACCTTCATTTCATCTCGTTTCACCGCCATCACCACCAATCTCCGCTAGCACAGTGCTGCTGGTCACAAGCACGCATGTCCGGTATCCATGTCTCTCCTATCCGTCTGATCGTCTGATTGTCCCTGCCATTGGGTTTCAACTCTCGAGGCATCCTCGTCATGACCGACACTTCTTCGAGGCACTCCGCCTCACGTCAAGGCGTCAACCTTGGCTTGCCAGTGCACAGCACTCCTGCATCTGATGGCGCCTTGACCTCTACGTCTTCGCCCGCCTCAGCAAAGGAAGCGCGCCAGAAAAGAGGTATCCGCGTTCGTGTCAACTCGTTGGGCGCCGCCATCATGTTTAAAAACGCTGCTGCTGCTGCTGCTGCTGCTCCGACTTCAACTTCGACAGTCTCGCCACAGCAATCGCATGCACCATCCAAGACAAAAGGAAGGAATCGATCTGCTACGGTGACCAATCCTGAAACGTTCGCCTCGTCCTCTCCGTCTCACTCTGCGCAGCCACTTCCTGTCTCAACTAATGGTCAGGATCCCGCATCTTCTGGTTCCCCGCCGCTGCCTCCTTCTCGCCATCCTCTGCTAACCGCAAAAAGCAACTCGCATCGTCTCTCTGTCTTTCCCTCGGCAGCCACCAAAGACTCGGATTTGTCGGCCGCGCCTGGCCAAACTAATGGCTTCAACCGTCGCAAGTTCTTTGGCAGGAGCAACAGCATTCGAAGCCTACTAGGTGGCAGCGCAGGCAACACTACAAACAACAACGCCATGAGTGCAAGCTCGTCCAACTTGAGCTCAGCAAACTCTGGTACGTCCACAGCAGGTCCTGCTGACGCTCCTCACTCGCTCGGACTGTTGCGACGTATGGGCAGCAAGAGCTTCCTGAACCTTAATCAGTCCAAAGCTGCAGCTGCCAACAATGCTTCTTCCGATGACCTCTCCTCCACTGCATCCGCAGACTCGCATGCGTCCAAGCGATTTACCGATTCGCTCAAAGGGATGCGTCCAAGGCGCGGAAACTCGGTTTCCAAGGATTCCACCAAGTCACGATCCGTTTCTTCACGCTCCAGCACCGAGGCCTACTCTGCTCGCGTCATGCACAACGAAGCCAAGAAGAGCGTCGAGAGCGCACGCTCAAGCCGCTCTGTCGCCTCACCCGAGCCGCACCAACTACGTTCGTCGGAAGCAGACTCCTCGGATTATTCTGGCCAATCCGCCCACGATGCTGAAGCACTCACTAGCGCACCCAAGCGTCTCACTGGCTGGCTTTACAACATAGTCGGCAGTGACAATACCCCATCATCAATCGAAGCAGGTCCACCTCTCTCCCCCGTCCGAGAAGCCGATGCCCTTGACTTTGCACCCTCTAGCCCCACACCTCATCGTCAAGATGCTCGCGCTATAACCTCTAGCTCACCAACGCAGACGCCAGCGACTTCCCCTCACGCGGATGCTGGCCGATCTGCCTCACCTTTGGGCAATCTTCCCACACGCTCCAAAGCTGGCGCTCTCTTCCAATCTCTGGCTAATGCAAGCTCGAACAAGGCCGCCAGGATGACCAGCGCGAACACTGGTGATAACAACACTTCCGCCCCTGCGCCGAGTAGCAACGGAAGTGCCGCCCCCTCCAACACCGGCGCTTCCTCGTCGAGTGCCGCAAGCAACAACACTGTGGGTGGCGCAAACGGCGGCAGCTGGATTCCTGGTGGTGCTGGCTTTGATCGCGCTTTCAAATTCTTCATG
The DNA here is from genome assembly GCF_005498985.1 of Sporisorium graminicola. Taxonomy (NCBI): domain Eukaryota; kingdom Fungi; phylum Basidiomycota; class Ustilaginomycetes; order Ustilaginales; family Ustilaginaceae; genus Sporisorium; species Sporisorium graminicola. The sequence continues at coordinate 179,123 of NC_043734.1, forward strand.
GACACTGATGCAAGCAACAAGGATGACGAGGAGATTTGGCTGCTCGGCGTTTGCCACGGCCCGAAACGATCCAACGACAAGATCGCTGCTTCCGAAGCATCCGCCCTAACTTCAAACTGCAATGGTGCCGAGGCGGCCAAAAAGAACTCGGAAGCTGCGGAAGCCGATGCTGGACGAGTGTCCCCACTTTCGTCAGGTCCATCCGCTTCCTCTCCGCGTCGAAGTCCGCTCGACCCGATACATACCTCTCTGGCATCTCCGTCGCCCTCCTACGACCGCGCACCCACCCCAGCCAACAGGAACGAAAGTCGTGTGGGTAGCTCCATCTCCACCGTCGCGACGGCCTCAACCTCCGACAGCCTGCGCTCCAGATCATCGGCTACCAGCTTTAATGGCGCATCACACCCTTCGGTGTCGAGCCCGTCCAATCAACAATCCGCGTTCCAGCCCGATTTTGCTTCAAGGATTTGGTGCACCTATCGCAACCACTTTGCGCCCATCGCACGCGACGGCACCATCTCGGATCAGGCGGCCTCGGCTGCCGAAAACATGGCCGCAGCTCAGCTGGCAGCGACACAAGACACCTCCGCGCCTTCCACACCCTTGGCTGCACCCTCGTCTACGGAGGCTCCTCGCTCAAGCAGTCCTCCCGCTTCTGCCGGCCGCGGCTGGCTCGGTCGCAAAGCCACCGAAAGCAGTTTCGCTCAGGAGGCTGCCATGCAAGCGAGCTCTCCTCCACTGGGACTTGGCGCAGCACTGGGAGCTGGATATGCGAACGCCTCTTTGACGTTGGGCGACAAAATGGGCATCACCAACCTCTGGAGCAGAGCAACCGCAGCGGCTCAGGCTGCTGGCTTCAGCCGAGCTGGTCTCACCACCGACTCTGGATGGGGCTGCATGCTTCGTACGGGTCAGAGTCTACTTGCCAATGCGCTCATCAACGTTCATCTCGGCCGATCCTGGATGCGAGAGGCGCCCCCAGTGCGGCAAATCGAATTCTTGCAAGAGCTTGCGGACCTCTCGCTTGATTCCTCCGCCGAAAAGCAGACCCTGCTCGAATGGCGACAAAAGCGAGCTCGTCATGCGACGTACACTAAGATCCTCAGCTGGTTCCTCGACGACCCTAGCCCCGCTTGCCCCTTTGGCGTTCATCGCATGGCGAGAGAGGGAAAGCGGCTTGGCAAAGAGGTGGGCGAGTGGTTTGGTCCTTCCACCGCAGCAGGAGCCATCAAGCAGCTTGTCTGCGAGTTTGCAGACGCCGGCCTCGCCGTAGAGCTCGCGCACGATGGCGTATTCTACCTCGACGAGGTGCGGGCTGCAGCAGGCGCATCTCGGCAGTGGGGCAAGGCTCGTGCTTCTACGACCGGTACGAATGGTCGCAAGGGAGACACCACGGTCACATGGCAGAGACCCGTCCTAATCTTGGTCGGCATCCGTCTTGGTCTCGATAGTGTCAATCCAATCTACTATGAATCTGTCAAGGCCACCTTCTCGTTCCCGCACAGCGTAGGCATCGCCGGCGGCCGACCCTCTTCTTCGTACTACTTTATGGGTCATCAGGGCAATTCGCTCTTCTACCTCGATCCGCATAATGTCCGCCCAGCGGTACCGCTTCGCTATCCTCCGAGCACTTTCCCAGAGGTTGTTCCGCGTCAGCTCGACATTGCGCACCGCTTTGCGTTTGAGGACCAAGATGACGAGCACGAGTGGTGGTCACATGCCTACACGGAAGCTCAAACCTCTACGTTTCACTGCGACAAAGTGCGCAGAATGCCCATCAAGTCACTCGACCCGAGCATGCTGCTCGGCTTCTTGGTCAAGGGCGAAGAGGATCTCGCCGATTTGTGCGCTCGGATCAAGGCCTTACCCAAGACTATCTTCTCCTTTGCTGATTCTGCGCCCAAGTGGGTTGACGACGATGATTTTGACCCAAGTATGGAGAGCTTCTCGGAGCCTTCAGCAGGTGAGGAGTCTGAGGAGGATGCAGATGGGAGCAAAGATGGTTCGGCTGATATTCGTGTCGATGCTCCCTCCGGAGGTGCCCAAGGCGGATCGTTGCAGAAAACGAGCGTGCCGCCGAATGGTGAAACTGTTCCCGCTCCCTTTCCTTCGGATGCGGGTGCTAGGTCAAGCGAGAAGCTGTTCAGAGAGAGCCAGCAGAGAACGGCCGCCTGGCTCGGTCAAGGCAACCAGCCCAGCAGCTCGACTAGAGCATCCTACGCAAATGCCTTGAGCGCAGGGGGGATCGCGTTCCCGTCTCTCGACCTGCTGTCGCCTCAATCGGAAGGACACCCACTGCAGAGACCGCCGCGTCTGGATGCTCGACAGGTGTCGAACTCGTCAGCTGCAACCACGCGACCAGCGAGGCGAGCAGTCGACACCGAGCTCGCCGCGGACCAAAGAAAGGGCCGAGATCTCACAGCGTCGCAACTCACGACTTTGGCGCGCGCAGATCGGAGATCATCGTCATCACGTAGTCCGGGCAAGTTGGGCGCAGATGAGAGTTTTTCCACGGTGCATCTGTCGGATTCGGAGGTCGGGTCTGGATGGGAAGAGGTCTCGGATGGAGGCACAATCGCTCCCTCTAGCTCAGCAGGCGCTGCCCTACTGCGTACTGGCTCGCCGTTGCGATCCTCCGTGGCAGCGGAGAGCTCTGCTGGTGGTCTTGCGGAGGGTGAACGCACCACTGAGCCTCCGCAGGTGGATCCGACTTCGCCCATCTCGGTTGTCAGCGAAAGCGACTTGGTGAGCCTCAGCCTGGACACTCCGATCGGCGAGGTGCCGGGAGATGCAAAGCAGACGGCGCTGCAGGAGGCAGAAAGTTCCAGTGCCGCAGAGGCGCCTGTTGCAACTGCCTTGTCCAGTGATACGGCTGTCACAGAGGACGGTCCCAGTTACTCCGGGCTGACATCTGCACATGTTCCGCTTGCCCTGCCTAGGCGGAGGTCGCAGTCCAGACCTTCACCCGTCGAGCTGCCACGGGCGGCAGAAGCTGAGGCGCCGCCAGTCCCCGACCTTCCGATTGCGTTTCAGGGGCGATTGAAAAGCAGCAAGAGGAGCAAGCATCCTGATCTAGATGACAGCGATGACGATTTCTGAGTCTTGTTGCGCCCCCATCTCGTCTGCTTCGATACGATACTTGCCATCACTCTTCCTGAACACTCTGAACACTGTCTCACTCACTCGCATCGCGGTATCGGCGATGTTTGTACTACTTGTCTTCACACTGGCTTGTGAAGCTGTTTCGAATGATACCCCATGACTCAACTCCTGGGCGCTGTGCGCTGTGCGATGCGGATGATCCCAACTTCGGCCTCGATTGTTTGTGGTGACGACTGTGATCCACGTTGCCCCTTCGTCTCACCGGCCCTCCCGGACAGTCCGAGCGAGCCTGGCACCGCGCGACGCGGCGCACTTCGGCACTCTGCACACCTACAAACGCACACATCTTTCAACGAGAAGCTTTCATAGCGGCCAACGAGCTAAAGCACAGGATTTGGTTCGAGTCGACAATAAAAGAGGGATAGCCTGACAAAGATGAAGTATAAGCAGAAGAAGTTATTTCGGGGGAAGAAAGACCGGGTCGATCAAGTCATCTGGGATTCATTGACAAGCCAAGGACGGCCACATTGCAAAACCTGCTCTGCGTTTACTGCTGCTTGCACTCCTGAGGATCTTGCGATCCGGCCATCTGCGATCCGGCAGATGCGCCAAGCTGCGCCGATCGACGAGGCTGGTCATCGTCCTCGTCATCGTCCTCATCCTCGTCGTCCTCATCGTCAAAGTCGGCATCGTCGAGATCGTCAATGTCCTCGTACTGCAAAGCCTTTCCGGTGAAGAAGTCGACGGCATGAGGGATGATGCGGTCCTTGAGATCCTCACCGATCTGGTAGTCGAGCTCGAGACGCTCATCGAGCTCGTCCAGGTCGGCATCTTCGTCGTCGACCTCGCCGTTCTTGGGCGGCTTAGGTGGGTTGAAAAAGTTGAAGAACGACTCGACGGGCACGGAGCGCTTGACGGTGCGTGTCTGGTTGGTGTTCTTGTTGCGCTGCTTCTTGGTCTCGATCTTGTGGGTGAGGTCCTTGTCCTCCTTCCACTCGATCTTGCAGCCTTCGGCATGGTCGTAGACGAGGTCGCCAGAGAATCCGACCGCATCCTGGTAGTAGTAAGTCTTGGTGAGAATCTGGTTGGTGAAGTAGTCGTTCTTGGCGGTGTCGAACTCAAACTCGAGCTTGAAGCCGGCCTGGTCGACCAGGTAGCTCATGCGCACATCGACAAGCGCACGCAGAGCCTCCTCGTCGCGCTCGGTGATGAGCTCGGAGAGGGCAATGTGGTTTTTGAGCGCGGTGAGCCAGAACTCGGGGATACCGTTGGCGCCGTCGGCGGGAGCCTTGACATCGGCGAGCGACTCGGGCTGCTCGTCCTCGTTATCCTCGTCGGCATCGACGGCCTCACCCGCCTTGACCTCGTCGGCAGTGGGCTCCTGCTTGCCCTGGATGATGGCGGCTCGTCGCTCGTAGAGAGGCTTGTATCGCTGAGCGTACTTTTTCTCGAGCTCGAGAATCTCCTTTTGGAAGTCGGCCTCGATCTTGTGGTGCTCGACCTGAACACCCTTGAGACCCTCTACGCGGCGGCGGATGTGGTCGGGAAGCGACTCGACGTAGCCGGATGAGCGGCCGACGAGGTTGGACAGCTTGTCCTGGACCATGGCGGCGAGAGCGGGGTTGCCCTGGAGAGCAGCGGCAACGTCGACGGCGTTCTCGTCCTCCTCGCCAATGGTGCCGACTGTAGGTCGCGAAAGAGCCTCGCGGGTGAGAGGGGCATTGCTGAGAGGGGTGTTCTGAGGTGTGGGAGCGACGCCGTCAGCGTTCTTGCTCCTTCCGATCTCCTGAGCGCCCGACATGGTGGCTGATCAAGAGAAGAGTGAAGGTTGTGGTCGAAAGTGGAGAAAGAAAGGATGCAAAGTCGGCCCGGTCGTGATCGAGGTCTGCAGAGGAGGTCGGCTTCAATCGAGGAGCGTGGGCTCTAGATTCAGCTGCGATGTGTTCTCTGCGATGCGACAGCAAAGGCGCGATGTGAACGATGAGTATGAAGAGAGGGTAAGGAAGGAAAAGAAGGCTGAGCGTGATGGTGAGCTATGCAAAGAGACTCGAGACAGGGCAGAGAGCTCAAAATCCTAGCTGGACATTTGTGGTCTGGGCTCGAGACGGCCACTCAGCCACTCGACCAGAGAGCGGCAACAGCAGCAATTTTGGTCAAATTTTGAGTGAGTGAACGAATGGGTGAGTAGTGGATTTGGATGGCTCAGGCGCCAGAGCTCAAGCGTGACACAGCGTGAGCTGTTCCAAAAAAAATCAAAATGGAAGAGAATTGGGGCTGAGCAACAGCGCAACGCGGGTCAGAGATCAGTCTCTGAAGCGCGTCCGTTCCCTCCCCCTTCAAAGGCGTTCTATTGGGGCGAAATGGCCGTCGTGTGTGTGTGTTGCTCTTCCCATGGGACAGCAGCTTGAGATCAGTTTTTAATCGTACGCCTGAGCAATACAACAACACTTCCCCCACTGCGCGTTGGTCAGTTGACAAAAGGCAATTTTGTAGTCGATACAACAATTCAGGGTTTGCGTCGACTGATCTTTCGAGCCTTTGAGAGAAACTGCGAGGCGCATGTCCGTTACGCTGACGCAAGGACACTCTGAGTGCTCGGGACACGTCCCTCTCGCCTGAAAGCGCAATATCACTGCTGCCATGTGTCGACTGCTGCTAAGTCCTTCCCTCGCCCTCTTCCAGCCGAAAGGCTTGACCGCTCCAAGGCAGCGGCTTGGAAGAGGAAGGCTGCAACAGGTATCCCCCTTGGCATCTGGTCATGGCAACATTGTCTAGGCGGCACGCGTATGTGGCCTTATCTGTCCTCAGCAGCGAGTGTGTTGAGCAAGCAAGGGTCCTTTCCGTGATTGACGAGAGAAACTCGGAGGGCGTGGGCCACAGCCGGGATAAATGGACGAAAACAAAAGTTTGGGTTTCAAGCTTCAAAGCTTCGGAAAGCGATTCACTTCCTTCGAAGAGCATCAATTTGCATGGATCAGGGCCCTTGCGAGGGAAAGACATTGCAACATCGACACAACCTCGGCTTGTTGCTCGAGGTCACGTATATGATTGGGAACGCTGGTCGATGTCTTCGTCGGAATGGCGTTCGGAATACGCGGATCGCTAAGTGTGTGCTTTCAGAAGTGCAGCCAGTCATCAGAGTCCAACACCATGACAGGTTGCGTGCTCTCTGGCTTGTGGAAGACAGCTTCTGACAGAGAATGATTTCGCATCGCAGCCATTTGGCAGATGCATCTGCGCGGCGTATGCAGCTCGAACGCTAGATATCGGACGCCATCGCTCTTCAAGTTCGTGTCCCTCTTTCAATATCAGCTGCGTGATCCCAAAAAAAATCAAAGCGATCACGATTAAGCTCAGGTGGATGGTGCGCCGAGGAGAATCCACGCTTGGAACTGTATGTTACATCGACCTGTGTAAGGTGCATCTGGATCGAGTGGATCGAGGGCAGGAATCGGGGGGGGAACGTTTACTGCCGCGGCGTCGCTCGTGAGACATTGCACTGCTTCCGGCATCGAGCTAGGCTTGGCGTTCCCGAACGACAAGCCTCTGGGCTGGGCTGGACGAGTTCTAGAACGTGAGGTATGTCGACAACAGTACCCGAGACGGTGATACGCAGCGTGCCAATGGGAAAAGGGTATGCAGGATCTCGGAGCATGCTTTGGGACGAGCTCGTCCCTCACTGGTCTCTCGCAAGTATTACCGTGGACCTAAGTGACCTGTCTATCTTGTGGCAGTGCTCCGTGGCTCGATATGTGACCGCCGATTTTCGGCTCTCGCTTTTCTGCTTGCCTTTTCTCTTCTTCGGCGAGTCCTCCTCTGGAAAAGAGGGAAACTGGATTGCTGGCCTACTTCTATCGGATCAAAAATTACTCTGTTGTGCATCCGGTTGACCGGCGGTAAAATGAAGAAGTGATGTCAGTAATAAACCCAAACCGCAGGCATTCTTCTCGAAGACCCAACGACGGTACTGACTGCCAAGCACCGACGAAGCCGGCTTGGCACTGGATTTGGTCAGCTCCTCGGTTCATCTTTTCGAAGTGGGCGTGAGAGTGGGAATAGAGGGGCTGTTTGCCGTGGTGGGCCAGGCACCAACGTCGACGCCACCGAAAGCTCGCTACTGTGGTTGTTCCCTTCCGGCCAGCAGGAAGAGCAAGCTCGGGCTGTCGAGTCAGACTTGGGTGAAGGCAGCAGCAGGGGCCTGCCGTAATGGAACATTCTCCACGGCGAGAAGAGCTGTCCGGCTGAGCGCTGTTGATGTCGCTCTCTCGCAATCACACCCGAAATGAAGTCACACAATTCTGGAGCTGTCGTGAGATGCAGGCAATTTGGCAGGGGCAACTTTCAGACCCAAAATCGGAAAAATCGAGCTTGTGTGGAGCTCTGTTTCTCATGTTGGTTTCCATTTTGTAATTCTTGACTGCATCCACGCAGCAGAGCGACTCTTTGACCGCTGCCACCATCCATCTCCTCATCACCACCTTGATATCAGCTGCCGACCTCTGGATCCATCGTAGACAGTCTGCGAGGTCGTACTTCAAGCTTACCACTCTGAGGTTCCGATTCTGCGTCTGCTGTCCAGGCTGCACGAGCTCACGCTGCTGCATCACCGTCGATCCGAGCTGCCTCGCTTTCGATCCCAGCTGGGCCACATGGCCTGACACAGCCACATCCGTATCTTGACACCCGAGCAATCACCCGAATTTTTCTACGGCGAGCAAAGCATACCCATCTCCTCTCGATCTTATCCGTATCGCTCGCATTGTCGTCGATCCGGCATCGCCTCCGTCCGCTGTCCGTCCGCTGTCAACATACGCCATACAGTAGTAAGTGCTCACTTGTGCCCCGTGGCTCGTCTCCATGCAGCCGCCTGTCCCCTCGCCCCATCCGTGACGCCTTCCCTTCCCATCGCATTGTCACGTACATACGACATTCCTCGCCTATGCATCCCTTCACACCGACTTGCAGCATCGCCCCACTCCCACACTAGTAACTCCGTCTCTATCTCGGACAGTCGCAGCTCCGATTTCGATTCATTCCAGCACTCTCCACGTCGTTGCCATCTACGGGCCAGACTTTTGCTAGCCAACTTTTTGCATAGCCTCATCCACCATCACACCAGCCCCTCCTCCCATCGCGCGCAGTTTCCCGTTCTTGGTACACCAATCCTTGTACGCACCCTGCGGAGCCCGTTGCGGATTGGCCTTCATCACAGTGTCTATCCTTCCACCACCCTTCTATGCTCTTCACCATCATCTAGCAGTCGCTGTTCACATCCTTGCCAATCTCCTCGACTATACTTGCCACATCTCGGCGTCGGGTCCACGCGATCAGACAAAAGCCACACAGCGCTGACATCCATGCTTTCATCCCACCAGACTTCCTACTTTTTCATAGATCCCCTCGCCGAGCCTCGCAGTCCGCTCACGCCTGGCTCCGATACATCGACCCTCTTCGATTTCGTCGTCGACCCGTCTGCATCGCCGCCCGAATCCACCAAGGCTGCCGATCTCGTCTCCCCCACCGAGACTCTCGCCGATCGTTCCAACCCTCCTGAGCGCTTCGACGAATCGGGACTCTCCTCTCGTCGTCTCCATTATCTTCATCGCATCGAGAAGGTTCTGTCCGAGCTCAATCCTTTCGATCTTTTGGCTCACAGCGAATCTGACTCCGCTTCAGTAAGAACAGCACGCTGCCAGTCGTTCGTCGCAGGGACTCGGCTGGTCGACGCAGTCCCCGACTCTGGCGTCGACATGCAGACTCCCGCCTCTGGCGCTCTCACCAACGCCAATTCATTCTCCCATGCTGGCCTCCAACCTATCGACGAAAAGAATGGTGCCTTCTACGACCCATCATCTGCTGATGGCTACAGCGCGCCGTCCCAGAGCAGCTTGTTGAACGCTCCATCCCCGTTCGCCACGCCAAGCTCCTCTCACCTGTCTCCGTCTGCGTCTCCTGCACCGGGAGCACAACTAGGTGCACCAAATGCCTTCCGTGACTACACAGTCAATCCAAGCCCACAGTCGAGCCCGCATCTTGGTAATGTCTCGCCTGCCGCCTCTCATCACCGCATCGGTTCGCACAGCTCGGATGCACAAAGTCCGCCGCATTTCGGGCAGGGCTTTGCATCAGATTTCGCTCTTAATCAGACACTCGGTCAGATTGGCCAGATCAAGCTCGACGAAGACCAACGCTATCCACCTGTCTTTGATGACGTCTCGGACTTTGGCGGCTCGCCCGCATTCCCGCACTCGAATGCTGCTCAGTCCACAGGCGATTTCTCTCCCTCGCCGTACACATCAATAGCGGGCCCAACGACCGGCCAGCAAGCCACCGCAAGGGCCCCTCAACTCACATTAGGCATCCCTACCGTCTCGGTCTCCGACACCACAATGGAATTCACCCCCATCGCCGCTACCGTCGCCTCTCAGGGCGACACCCACATGCCCAGCATCAACGTCATGGCTCCTTCGCCCTCGACACCCAGGGCATCAGGGCCGCACGCACACGGCGGCGGATTCCAGGAAGTTCTTGCGCAGCTCCTCCAACGTGCTCAAAGCATGTCGAACGATCCTGACGGATCCGCAAATCAGCTCGGCAACGGCGGTAACTGGTTGCCTTCGACCGAGTCCAACACGCTGCACAATGAGCCTTTCAGCTACGCAGATACTTCTGCTCACAGCGTCGGGTCCCACTTGGGCTCCAATCTGTCGCAAACGTCCTCGGTCCAAGACTTGTTCCGCCCGCACTCTGCCAGCGGCCGTCTCGTACCAGAAGGCTATTCAAGCGAGACAAGTGAGATGATGTCGACGCTGGCGGGAGGCCCGCAACGCACTACGCCAGTTCACGCCCAGGGCCAATGGTCGAGCCAGGCTAAGCGTCAGGACTCGTATGATAAGATCCGCCAGTTCCTGCGTCTCGATGTGGACATGGGCTTTCAAAGCGCTGGCAGAACCGAGTCTCCTACCCTCGCCTCTTTCCGCAAGCGTGCTAACTCGGATATCGGGCCGCGCTCTCCCATCGTTGCTGGCAACGCAGAAAGCGCGGGCTCGGCATTCGATTGGTCCTTTGCTGCGACCAGTCAAGCTGCTGCCAAAACGCAGGCCAATGGACCGGAATTCGACTGGTCTGTGTTCAAGGCGGATCCGGCGCTCTTTTCCAGTATAACCTCGCAAATAGATCCGTCGCAGCTCGCCACCATGGACCCTTCGCTTCTCAACACCGTATCTCTCGACCTATTGCAAGGATTCGGGCAACATGACGCTCTCCTGGCGTTGCAGCAGCAGCAGCAGCAGCAGCAACAGCAGCAGCAAGCACATCAACAGCTTGAGGCACAACAGCAGCCGATGTGGCCACCCGTGTTCCAGCTCAATGACCAGAGCAACTCGATGGGAGGCGCCGATTTTTCCTCACAGATTGCGAATGCTGGGTCAAACGAATACAACCCGCAGTGGCGCTTCCCAGGCGACGCGACCCAAGCAGCTTCGGGTAGCGGCAGCGGCACGACAGGAGCAACGAGGATGCGACGTTCCAACAGCGCTCGCCAGAGTGCTTCTGGCGGTCACCGCAGGCTGGCGCATTCCGAAGACCTCTCACGCAGCCGAATGTTCCAGGGCGCCGACGAAGATTTCCTTGTGCAGATCACCGCTCCTAATGGGGGTCTGGCTCCTCCGCAGACTGGACGCTCGGTCTCTTCCAGCAACTCTGCCACCGGCAGCCACCATGCAATCTCAGGATCGGCAAGAGTGCATCCGTACCGCTCCGGTCATGATCGCCACTACTCGTTTGGCTCCAACACCACCAGCAGCAGCACCGGATCCGCGTCACCGCTGCCCCCGATGGCAGGCGGCTTCGTGTATGACGGTGCAGGCAATCTCGTTCAGTACCCGACTGACGCATTCGGACCTACTGATGCTACGGGCGGCCTGGACGGGAACGCGGCCAACTCGCCATCGGCATCGAGTGTCGCTTCAGGAGCGAGCTCGCAACTGGCGCCGCCGGTGCCGGTCGTAACGAGCCAGGCCACGCAAGCAGCCTCGGCCTCTCGCCGCAAATCAGAGGCGCTATTCGCGTGCCCCATCCCTGGCTGTGGATCCACTTTTACGCGGCAGTACAATCTGCGCGGCCACCTGCGCTCGCACGCCGACGAGCGACCGTACAAATGCGATTGGCCCGGATGCGACAAGAGCTTTGCACGCTCGCACGATTGCAAGCGCCACCAGAACCTGCATCTCAACATCAAGCCGCACACGTGCGAACAGTGTGGCAAGACATTTGCTCGTCTGGACGCGCTGAATCGCCATCACAAGAGCGACACGGGTGGTTGCAACAGCGAGAGCCAGTCCAACTCGACGGATGCCTCATCTGGCGGTGGCGGTGCTTCCGACTACGGCGACTCAAATCATGACTCGGTAAAAATGGAAGCACCTCCCGGCAGCCAGGGTGCGACACTATTTAACAAGGGCTTTGGAGGTCATGTCTTGTAACGACAACGTCGGCAGCCTCACCCAACCACTATTGTCCAACTTGGATATCTCGGGAGGACACACGAGGACGTTGCACGATACCTTTTCCCCGCTTTCCTCTTTGCACTGTGTCTCGCCTCCTCTCCTGCTTCATGTATTCAATACCCTTGTCCACCTCGCGATGAGCAAGTCTGTATATCCTAGTTCTTTGCCCTTCTCGCTAATACATCCTTGTTACGGGACAGCACGTTTCGCCAGGGACACCCGAACATGCGACACGAGAGTCGACAACGGACTGACAGGGACGGTCTCCCCGCAAAATAGATTTCTTTGAACAGGATATGATGTGGTAAAGTCAACAACTCACCATCTGCGGCCATAGAACCTTGAAAGCACCGCATCCCGTCCGATCTGCGAAGTTAAGCAAGGTATCGCCTAGTCAGTACTGCGGTGGGGGACCACGCGGGAATCCTAGGTGCTGCAGTTCTTTTCTTTTTGCTTATGGCAGCTCCCTCCATGGTGTTAGATTGGGTGGTGATGGCGACCGAAGAGGACGAAGGGTAGCGAGCTTGGGAGAGGAGAGATGGGTTGAAAGAAAGGCTGTTGAAAGAGGGCTGCGCTAGCTGCCCTTGAAAGCCGGCTAGACTCGACTAGACCGGTACCTCCGCTTGGGCTTGGTCCGGCCATCGCCTCACCTCTGCCGATACACTGTTGTCGGATCAACAGACACATGGACACTGACTCAGCAAGCAAACGGTCGACTCCCAGATAGAAAGGAAGGATGATGATTGCCAGACGGGCTCCAAGGAGGGACGACCCTGCCACTTTCTTTTGACGTTTCGGCTTTCTCTTGTGGGTCACAATGCTGTCAAGGGGAGGGCTTCTCATCGCTGCCCCGCCCGCTGCTTTGCTGGCCTCGCTTTTTCGCTTTTTGCTCCACAAACAAAGGGGTGCCATTTTCGTCTGGATTCGGCAATCACTGGACCGTGTTCGCTGCGGATCTGAATGTGAGTCGAAGTGGCTCGCTGCCGCATTTTTCATCAGCCAGGAGCACGCAACCTTTTCGAAGACAAGCCGACGCCGGATTGCAAGTCAACCCAAATGCCGAAAGGCAGAACTCAATCAATCAAGGGCCCAATTCTGGAAAATATTCAAAGACGAAAGAATAAAATACGCCGAGACTGGTCGTTGCTCCCGCGTTTGAAACAACAGCGGCAGCAGAGCGAAGGCTCTTTCAACTTGGCGCGTTGCAACCAGATAAGCGGCAGCGGAGGATTTCATGTTGATCTTACTTTGGACTCTCCTCCCCGCACATGCTGCACGCTAGAGCTGCTCATCACACTATCACTGTCTCCATAACTCATCCGCCACGACTCCTTCTACAGCATCACTCACCTCAGCCCGCCCAACCACTGATTTGCTGAAAGGAAGTTTCATCGATCGCCCGTTTGATTGGCAGCGCAGCCTGACACTGCTTGCCAGCCGTGACTCGATCGGACGACAACAGACTGCGCACAGAGAGACCAACGTGCCGACTGAGCATCGCTTTTAGCCTCCGTGCTCCCACGCCACGCCATTTGGGATACTCAGCCTCCTCTTTACAATCACGAGGCAACCACATTCACACGGCAACGCCAGCGGCTTTGATTGCATCTGCGACCCATTCCAACAAAGCTAATCGACTCTTTCAATCTCACATCTACCACCATGCTATTGTTGTCGTCATTGTGAGGACTTAACGCACAATCCACTTCGACCTTGAGCTCATCTTGACCACCTACGCGGTCTGTGTACCTCTTGCGAGAGCTTCAACTACTCTTCTGGTTACACTACCACACCGCCTGGACACCATCAACCTCTATCGCTCTCTCCAAACCACGGCTCCAACTATGTCGACGTTCCAAGAGCAAATGGCGGGTCCGTCCCGCCCTCGCTTCACAGGCTGGCTCACCATGGCGCCCGAAGTCGATCCGCCTCGAACTACCAACGCCAACTCCACCACAGTACCTAGCGACTCTCAAAGTCGAGCAGACGGTTCTGCAGACACACACGCTTCTGAACAGCCAGCCGCTTCCACACACGGTTTTGGCTATTTGGGTCAGAAAGTCCAGCTGCCGCAGCGCAAGAAGCGTCGCGCCACCTTCCAAGTAGGCTCGCCCGGTCTGTCTGAGGATGAGGCCCAGGGCTCCTCAAGCAGGCGCTCCTCGTGCGCCGGCTCGGATTCGCCAGACTTTGATGTTCGCGCCTCGTTTGCACCCATGCCAGTGTATGGCAAGAACAAGCCAACAATGCAGCAGTCTTCCACCTACCGAGGCGTCGGTGACCAGAACAACGCGGCCTTCGCATCACAATCCAACAACGCTAGCTTCAGAAATGCAGCCAACACCGCTATGGACAGCAGCAGCGACGAAGAGGCTGACGGTCTCTCGTTTGGCGGCCGACGCTGGAAGGGCAAGACGGTGCACGCCGTCGAGCAAGAGCTGGAAACTTTGCGCGACGAGAGGCTCATGAGCCACGCACCAGACGCTGCTTATCTTGCTTCGCGTCTCGAAGGCGTTCGACGCAATCTCGAAATCGAGGAGCGAAGGCCTACCTACGTGCCCTACGATGAGGACATCCTCACAGACGACGAAGTGGCGCCGACTTTGGCACCAGATGCTTCGAGCATTGTGCGACAACTATACCCTTTCCAGCATGTTACCGTCCCCATCGACGACTCAACCACATTGCCGCACCGTCCCGTCTCGAACGCTTCATCAATCAGCCTCGTCGAGGGCGAAACTCCACAAGACTTGGAGTTTGCTCTTCCCGAATCGTCCTCGACTGCTTTCGACCATGTCCGGGTACACGACCCCAACGTGGTATCGATGCCTCCGATTTCGAACCTGTTGGCCCCCTCAAGCGCCAAAGCGATCGATCCAGCCGCAAGAGCTGCGGCACTAGACGCACGCATCGAAGTGCGACCGCTTCGACGTGGCGACCTCGAACAGGTGCGCGACCTACATGCCTTTCACGGCGATTCCGACAGAGTAAGTAGACAATTGGCGACACTCGCGCTCTCGTCTTGCCCCTACGCTTCACCAGTTGAGACCAGCACGACACAGGGAAGTCCTGGCGCCATACCATTGCCACAGCCACACGGCGCGGATGCTGCTGAACCTTCAGTATCGGACTGCTGCGGTCAACGGGATTGGGTGTCGGCATGCCGATGCTCTCCTACCCAGCCAGCACCGCGACCGCTGTTTGGAGGCTTTGCCACGAGTATGACTTGATGCGGCGCTCGAAACTGCGAGCAAGAGTCAGCGTTTTTGCACGCTCCAGCATCATCCTCGTTCTTGCTACGCTGCGACTCTACTCTCTTCGCCGTCCTTGCACATTGCTTCCTTTCTCGGCACATTACTCCCCATGCAACCTCCTGCATACGCTTTCTTCCTGCATGAAAAGCAGATCTGAAAATTTTGTCAAAAGTGGTGAAAGACAGTGAAAAGGGGGACGAGGAGGAGGAGAATTATTGCTTATCGGACAAAGATCTACGGGTCATCATTGATCAAGGGGCTTTTGCCGCAACGCTCAGCGCGTGTGTCACTAAGAAAGCAAGGGGTGGAAGATCTCCGGGCTTACTGGTGTGCTGCACGGCTCAAGGCAACGAGTGGCGCGCGAAGTCACCGCGTCAATGTGTCAGTCGATGCTTTGTGCCGGCAAATTTTTTAGTATTCGCAACGGCGTTACGAAAAGCTTGTGGTTATGCAGGGTGCGGACAGCACAACGCCGGTGAATTCTGCAGATGCGTTCATCTTCTTGGTGAACGAGCAGAAGCACACAAGGTTGACGTGCTGGAAGGAGGGACGAGGCCAAGTCACTAAAAAGGCTCAGCCAGCCTTGCATGACATGGCTCGCTAAAGCCGAAGCCGAAAGTAAGCAGCTCTCGCCTTTCTCGGTTCTCTACTTCTTTATCACACATTCTCTTCGGCCCAATCTCCGTTGCCCAACTTCAAGCTTCGATTGACGTTGCGTACACTGTATGGGTCATAGTGGGACGTCACGATGTGATAGGGGACAAAGAGTGAGGAGCGAGCGAGGCTGAAGAAGCCACGGAGGAACCGGCCCACTGTTCTCGTTGGCAATTCTTTTTCCGCTCGGCACATGAAGTTGACCGGGCAGAGGACGATGGGGAATCGATGCTGTGGCTTTCATGGGAAGATTTCCTCGCAATTGCCGGCCTTCGCTACAACCTCGTCACAATCTCGGCGAGACTCAAAGCGCTGTTGTGGCTCCAACTTGGCGTCCATCTACCTCTTTTAGATGCCGAGTGGGTCGGACAAAAGAAGCCTTTTTCTCTTATCAGCTTCAGATCTTTTTCTGGCATGACACGCGCTTCTTTCGCCATTTTCGGTCTCGCGTAGAGAGATCAAGAAATGCGAGCAATCCGCGCAGTTCAGCAGGTCCACGTTCTGTTCTTCGCCGCGCCGGAAGGTCGAGCTCTGCTTGCTCGGCACGTTGTCACGCATCCGCCGGTCTGAGACTGCTCCGTCTTCGAGGTGTTTTGTGGCCATCGTAGAATCATTCACGCCCAAACGCTACTTCTATTGCCAACGCTGGCGCTCGGACTGCTTGTCATGTTTGCGGTGGTCCCAGGCCGGGGAGGTGATCAAGTGGGATGTGGTGTTGGAAAAGGGTTCGGTAATCTCGCTTGCTACTTGGAAGGGTCGCGCCGGTCGTCCATCGCGATGCATCTTCTGCGCTCTAGAAGACGTCAAGGAGATCTTCCCCGCATTTTAGCCCCGCACGCTCGGGAATCTTGACAGTTCCAACATCGTCTTTCTCGAGGCTGGCAAAGGTTGACATGGTTCCAATGTGGGGGGGAAGCCCGACTTTGGTTCTTCGGCTTTCTCACACCCCTCGCAAGGCCAAAGACTGACCATCCGATCCTCCTTTCTGCAACAGTCCCCCGACCACGGAGAGACTTACGCCTCTACGGCGTCCTTCCTCCTTCGCCTGCTCGTCGACGACCGACACGTCTGCCTCGTCGCAGTCGCCAAGCCGATCCCGGAACCAGCCGCGCCTCTACCGGCAGCTGCTGACCTGATCCACTCTCGTTCGAGCGCTGACGTCCCTGTCTCGCCTGGCGATGTTTCGTCCGGTATCCTGTCCCCCGCAGCCAGCGGGTTGCAGTCACTGCATCTCGCCCCCGCCGCCGAGGGAGAAGCTCACGCACAAGACGGCGATTCCTCCGAGGGCGAAGCCTCGAGCAGCTTCTCGTCCTCGCCTCGGGCTACGTCTTCAGTCTTCTCCTCCACAACAGTAGGAGGGAAGATCGCGCCCACCGCGCCGCACACGCGCATGATCAGCCCGCGCGGCACAGATGGGCGCATCAACAACACTCCCGCCACCTCGGTGTTCAGCGACATCTTCGCCGAGCGCGGCGCCCCCGTTCGCAAGTTTACCCTTGATGACCTGCCGGGCCCCACGGAGACGAGCGCTGCACCCGTGAAGAAAGTGCTCTCTGTCCCGCCACCTCGGCCTCGCGGTGCGGAGGCGCAGCCCCCCGTGGAGAGCGAGACGATCCTGGGCGTAGTTTCGGCGCACTTGAGCGTAGTTGCGGCTCCAAGCGAGGATTCGCTCTTCGATACCACCAGTGAGAAGGGCAGGGGGGACGAGGCGAGCAGCATGATCGATGTGCATCTGTTGACGCTTGCGACGGCACCCGAAGAGAGGGGGCAGGGGCTGGGGGCCAAGTTGCTGTCGGCACTGCATGGCGAGTGTATGGCCAAGGCGAGGTTTATGGCGATGAAAGTGAGGTCGAAACGAGCGGCGACGGTAGGGAGGAAGGCGCTGCCGGTCGTGGAGGCGCTGAGTCCGAAGTTTATCGAGGAGGACAGTGCGACGGCGACGGAGGGGGGCTCTGCGACGTATGCAGGGGAGTCTACGTCGGCGGTGCTGCAGTCGCTGGGGGCTGGTCTGACGCTCGTCAGCCTCCGCGATTCGCCGTCTTCTGCCCCGGTGGGGAAGTATCTCGCACGGACGTTCCTCGAGGTGCACCCGTCCAACGCGACCGCGCTCTCGCTCTACCGCGCACACGGCTTCTCGGCGCCGCTCGACGATTCGAAAGCCATCAAGAGAGGGTTCTACAGGGGAGATGTGCGGATTGCTACCAGCGAACGCACCAAGCGGGGCGGCACGGACGCGTGGGTGCTGCAGCGCTTCGATGGTCTGCTTGCAGAGTAGATCGTTGTGCTTTTGGTCTTTCGGTCGTCTTTACAGTTGTGTGCGTGCTTGCGTCTAATTGTATCATGTTGATTCTCGATCAGCAGCGCATTTGAACAGCTTGGTGGTGCTTGAGTTCGTGTGTGCGTGTGTCTGCGTCGCCGTGGCGCTTCTACCGCTTGTCCCGTAGCGCAGGTGGGACCGAGGGTCGTACACACGATCAGCTCAGCTGGCTCGTTGGGCCACCGCCCGATCATGTCCCGCCCCAACTGCACCACCTCGAAACAACGATGCACCAAAAACAATCCGAAGACTCATGCATTTGGCTCACAAACGAAACCCACCTTGTCTCGCGCTCCCCTCGGAGTGCCTTTCTCAGATCGCACCGCACACACCATCCGTCCATATCCACGTCGCAACGCAGCACAGCCGCCACTAGGCGCAGAGAGAGAAGAAAGGAGAGCAGCGCTCGTATGGGGGGATCTGATTCCTTCGTATGCGAGGAGAAAAAGAGAGAGCGACCCTGAGCCCAGGCGCAGGCGCCACATTTTGTTGGTTTTGTGAGTGTGTGTATTGTGTTTGCTATACAATAAGGCGCTCCGCCCACACCTTCGCACCCCGCGCCTCTGTCGTCGGACCTCTCGCTCTCAAAAGGTCAGACAAAGCAAAGGGTGCCAGTGTGGGAACAGGCGTGAAATGGGTGATGGGAAGCGAAGCGTAGAACCGTGCTGAGTGAATAGTGGAAAGGAGGCGGACAACATCTTGGAGGAAATTAGATGTTGAGCTTGGTTCGGCGCCAGTGACGACGCTTGGCGTTGTACTGGATCTTGTTGTCGGCCTTCATGCGGAACCAGTTAGGGATGGGTCTGCGGATGAGAAGAAAACAACGAAAGTGAGGGTCAGTATAGCTGCGCGTAGGGGTGGTCAAAGCGGGTTGTCGACAGCGGTTTGGAAGCAGTGGAGAAAAAGCTGTTGCAGAAGCAGAGTCACAAGGTGGGGGCAGACGAAGGCCGGATGCAAGGAGCGGCAAAATGGCAGATGGAAAAGCAAGCTGAACGGTGCGTGCAGCAGTGGCAAAGACGGCGGTCGAGTGGTTTCAAGCGCTGTTGCAAGAGGCGGCTTGCGGTGGCGGTTTAGGATGCAACAGCGGCGGCGGGCTTCGATCGGAGACGATGCACCTGGTTTGCGAGTCGCATGGCATGCAAAAACAATCTAGCCACATCGCTAACCCAGGCTCCTGGCGTGGAAATACGAGTGAGGAGTGTCGACAGCGCGTGCAAGCATCGAGCGGTCGAATCAGATGCTATGCTAATGGTGCACGACCGCAGATGCCTGTGTTGGCAGCGACGGACAGAGATCGAGGGCAGCTCGTCATCGCAGCTACCTAACAGCGCAAGTCCATTGAGACTGTATCGCAACGGCAGCGTTGCTACACCATCGTATGAAAGAGCGGTTGCATGTGTCGGCATTAACGCTCAGCTTGCACTCGATGTCTCTGCCGGCCGTCCTCTGCTGATGTGCTGCCTGGTACGGCACTCGACGCCTATGCTGCGACATTCGAGAAACAGAGCTGTCGGCGAGCTGTCCCACGCCTTCCGGTCTCTGTCGCTGCAAGACGCAAATCCGAGTTCAACCTGCAAGATGATGTTCGTGCCGAATGCGCTGGGTGGCCAAGACTGCGAGCAGACTACTTCGAAGGAGCGTAGTGACTCGAGGCCATACTGTGCCCGAGGATCGGAGTGCGCTTGTTGTGTTATGTTCTCTTTGTTTCGTCGTGTGCAGGTATCACGTCGAATGGACGAAGTTGCTGCCGTTGTCGGTGGATGGACGATGCTGCTGCAATAATGCTGGATCGAGGGGCGGTGACTGCGATGCTGTGTTGCACGGTGCTGCTTCGGCTATGCTTCTGCCGTTGGATGCTCTGCGTTCGGTGTCGGTTGAACGGTACTTGTCCATGGTCTGTAGTTGACGATACTCCCGACGTCATTCCACCATCGTCCATCATCAAACCCATCCAAGTACGATACCGATCGGCACTTCAAGTCCTTGTCCACGGTCCTCCTGGTATCGTTCGTCCCACTTTGTCCTTCGACTGCCTCTACTGCTATTTATTGCCATAATCGCTGTCGACAAAACCCCTTCTGCGGGTCATACATACCGGTTCTGCTTCTGCGCCTTGGCGAGCTTGACCTTGGTGCGGAAAGTCTTTTGGGACGGCATCTTGACGAGGATATAGTTGATCTTGTGGTGAAGAATCAGGGGTAAGATGGTAGTTTCCGAAGAGTTTGCTGGTGTCGACGACGAGCTTTGCCCCCTCGCTGGCTGCAGGCTCTCTGTCTCTGTCTCTCTCTCTCCTGCTGGTGCTGAGAGGCAGCTTGCCGATTCACTATCTTGTGCTGCGATCTGGCGACGAAAATGGGACGGCGCCTCGACACTGTGCTGCGCCGAGTTGCAGCCCGAGTTTCTCACACACACTGGCGGACAGGCGAGTGCTTCTGGGCTGGGCACGAATTTTGGGTTCACAGAGACCTTGGTCGAATTCAGAATTTTGCAACCAAGAGGGAGCCCGGCCGAGCTTCATTGCTTGATCACGTGTCAGAGAAAGACAGAGTTTTCCCTTAATCGAATGTGAGATCAACTGAAAGTCGTCGCTTCAAAAAATAATTGCTCTGTTCTGTGAGATACATCGAACCTCACATATCTGTCAGTTCGGCAGATCCGCTTGCCGGTATAGCCGACCCTTGCCGTTACATCCAGTCACACCACATTTCGCCTCACAATCCACGTACAGCAGCAGCTTCAGCCAATCCAATGCATCACAGCCAAAAAGCTGTCTACATACACTACTGCATTACCGGCAACAAGCCGTACAACATGCCTTGCCGAGCCCGGAAAAACACGTTTCAGAGACGAGACCCAGCAACAATCGAACTCAAGCTCTTCGGATCCAGGCTCGTGGTCGGGTACGGCAGCATAGGCCCTTGCACATGCCACGTTCCGCCGTCGACGACCATCTGCGTACCGGTGACATAGGTTGCAGCGTCGCTGAAGAGGAACACGGCAGCGGCGGCGATGTCGCTCTTCTTGCCCATCCTCTGCATGGGTATGCCCTCGGCGACGGCGTCGCCCGCGCCCTTGGGTGCGAGTCTGTCCATACCCTCCGTATCGCCGATGGGTCCGGGGGCGATGACGTTGCTCCTGACGCCCACGGGGCCCATCTCGACGGCGAGAACTCTGCTGAGCGCGTCGACACCCGCCTTGGCTGCACTCGAATGCGACTGCCACGGCAGGCCGAAGTAGTGCAGCGTTGCCGAAATAAAGATGTAACTGCCCTTGTTCTTCGTCACTTCCTCGAGCGTCGCTTTGACCGTGTTGTACGACCCGATCAGGTCAATGTCGATAACCGTCTTGAAGCCCTTTTCGTTGTTCTGCTCGATGCCCGCCAGCCAGTTGGCCGCGCTTCCGGCGATGACAAAGTCGATGCGCCCAAACGTCTCGATCGTCTTGCGCGCCGCCGCTTTGAGTTGCTCGGGGTCGCGCACGTCGGCGGGGCAGTCGAGGCAGCGCGAGCCCGTGGCGGCAGAGAGTTCCTTGGAGGCGCGCGCGAGTCGGTCGGCTTTTCGCCCGAGGATGGCAGCATCGGCGCCGAGCGCCATGATGCTCTTGGTGATCTCGTAGCAGATCCCGGATCCGCCGCCGGTGCAGAAGAGCACTTTGCCTTTGAAAAGGTCCGGGCGGAAGATCTTGGCCGGATCAGCGGGGGCTAGAACCACTGCCGGGCGCGAGGTGTCTTGATCGTCGGCCATCGTCGAAGCAGGTAACCAGATAGTAGAGATTTAAAAGCTGAGCTTGTGTGATGGTGGTGGTGAGGGGAGGAGAAGAAGGACGAGGTTCAATCCAGGTAATTGACTTGCTTGATTGGCCCAGTGTGGAGACCCCAAGATATGAAAAAACAACCTCGACTCCGGAATCGGCAAGCCGTTTCCGCTCCGATAGCTAGCCGGTGCACCACCAACCTCAGCCGCCCCACAAAGCCAAACGCTCAACCCCGCGTCCCGTGCACGCATCTCTCCAAATACTGTAAAATTATGCATTCCGCTGACGCTGACCCTTTCACAGACACACTTCGCTTAGGCTGCGCGAGCTGTCACACACGCTGAAGCGAGTTTGACACTCCCGCCCGCTCCTCGGTTTGCGTAGTCGCACTCTTTTTGCTCTGGTCGGCTGCTCTTGAGCGTGTGCTGAACATCCCTTGTCACGGCTCCTGACATGCTTTGCACTCTGGTCTAATTGACCATTCCACACGCGTAACAACGTGCACTTTTTTGTTGCTCGACCACCCAGCTACCCCTTCTTCTGCTTCCGAATGTGCGCATCGATCCTCACCAGCAGATCCGCCTTCTTGCCTTTCTTGTCCAGCCTGTAAAACTCACAAACCGATCGCAACTCGTCGACGGTATACGCGCTCAGCTTGCCCTGTCCCCACAGCTCCAGGATCTCGGTATCATCTTCAAAGCTGGTTTTGCGCACACTGGTGCTGGTGCGCGCCTGCTTGCTGCTCGAAGTGGAGACCATGCTGAGGCGCGGATCGTCGTTGATGGCGTCGTGCCATTCCTGAATGAGGTGTGCGGTGCGTTTTTTGATGGTCGCATACTGTGGCACCGTCAAGTCGTTGGGCTGGCTGGGGAGCGGTTCTTGGAACGCGGTGGCCATGAGAACCGAGTAGTGGTGATTGAGGGCAGGGTTCGGGTAGTGGTCTGGATTGAACGGCTGCTTCTTCTGGTAGCGCTCAATGAAGGCGATCGCTTTGTCGACCTGCGTGTCGTTGGCGTCCTCGGTGTGCAACAGGTTGGTGGGAATGTCGCGCACGTCATCGGCATACGGCAGCGTGATGATGTGCATCCCCGGCGCCGTAATCTGCTGGCCATCCGCACTCACCTCTTCCTCCTGCGGAACAATAGCTACAAACACGGGAACCACATTCTGCCTTGGCATAAACAGTCCCAACCCCACCTTACCCTTCTTGACCATCGACTGGAGCAGCGCAGCAAACGTCTTCCTGCTTCCCTTCCACTCGGCATCTGACGGATAGATGAAATAGGCGTGTTTGACGTTCCACTCGAACCGGAGCAGCTCGTCTCGGTCCCTGAACCCAATCAGCTTGAGACACGGTAGCATGCCAAACGTCTTGATGCTCCGCAGCTCCTGCGAGGTGAAAGTAACCTGCCCGCGCAGACTGGAAGAGGGGCCAAACTGGAAAGCGGGGATCACCTCTTCCTTGGACAGCGGCTTGCCTGTGTTGGCGTCAATGTAGTGCTGGTGCGTCACCACCTCCTTGAGCTCGCCACAATCGTCGTCTACGATAACCTTGACTGGATTGCCCTTGGTGGTGCGAGAGACGAGGCTGTAGCCTTTGACGCCGATCTGCCACTTGCGTCCGCGCGTGCGTGCCTGCGGAAGCCTCTCTTCTGCACCGGTCTCTGTAGAAGCCGACTCGGACGCTGACGGTGGTGGGTCAAGAGCGGCAAGCTCGAATCGGATGTTGAAGACGACGCGTTTTGGTGTTTCGCGTGTGGCAATGTCGTCCTCCAGCTCCTGAAAGCGAACGCTCGAGTCCCATAGACTGCGCTTGACCTCTTGGCCCCGCAGCTGATCGGCAGCTGTCCTGCCAAACCCTTTCGGCAGACGGCGAGGATACACGCTATCCTCGTCATCTTGGTCTTCGCGGTCGTCGTCGTAGTGTGCAAACACGTCGGCGTAGAACTTGTTGATCTCGAAGCTACGCGTGAGATCGCTCGACGAGGCCTGCGAGGCTGTCTGCGCGGTCGTATTGCTGGGATTGATGAAAAAGGGTTCGATGCGCACGCCGATCTTGCGAAACTCGTTCATCTTGTCGAGGCACGCTCGTCTCGCCTTGGTCGCCTTGGGATCGATGCTCATCGGATGTGGATCATCGTTGTCGGTAATCCAGAACACGCGCTTGCTTCCTGCATTGGGCGCTGTGACCATGGCTACACCGGCATTGGCAAGCGCCCAGTCGATGCGCATCTGTTTTTCTGCTGGGGGCAGCACGGTCTGTAGATGCTTGGGGTCGTTCTCTGCCTCATGCAGCAGCGCCTTGAGGTTGTACGTGTCCGGTACGTTGACCTGACGCACCGACTGGAGCTCATAGCTGCCCTTGTAGTACTCGCCTGGCTTTGCGGAGCGAAAGAGCGTCTCTGCGCAGTTGAAGATGAGCACGCCAACGTGGTCGTGAGGCGACGAGATGAGCTTCTTCTGCATGAGCGAGGCGGCTGCTTTGAGAGCCGAGTAGAGCGGCGAAGTGTTGGTGATGGGATCGATGCGGTGCATGGATGGACCGGCGTCGATGCAGAAGAGCACCATGTCCTTCTGAAACGTGGCGTCGAGATCGAGCTGTTCGAGCTCGTCATCGTCGTCGTCGTCATTGTCCGAGTGAAATGCGCGCGCTGCCTCGCGCTTGTTGACAAAGTAGGCCTTGGGCATGGCTGGTCGATGGTGATAGCCCGGGGCCGTGTGAGTGAGTGGGTGAATGAGAAGAACACAGCTGATCTGAGCCGTTGCTTTCATTCCAGTTCAGGGTTCAAAGGCGGCTTTCGCGTTGAGTGGAGGGCCCGACTGAGGCCAAACACAGGCGCGTCGTTGCAGCTGAAAGTGTTGGTCTGTGAGCGCAACGCGGAGTTGTTTGGTTCACGGTGTAAGATCGTCAGTCCCTCCCCCCCCCCACGCTGAAGCGCAGATGGAAAACGCGGGAAATCCAGACGGTCCGGAGTCTCATGCGTTTGCTGCTTGCTCGGTCAACATTGACCCGTCCGTACCTCGTTGTTCCTGACTGTTCACGGACTGACAGCTGCTGCCACCTCCGGTATTGGTAGTGCATAGGGAAGCGGAGTCGATCTCATACCCCGGAACTCTGCGACCGGTCATTCCCACGGCGCGACCGTAGCTCGGTACACGTTATAAAGGCCAAACCACTTGCGATCCGGTTGCGTGTCCCCCAATCTCCTTCCCGTCCGACCTCAAACCAAACCCATCGCATCCTCGTTTCGCAATGTCGGTCGCATCTAAAGCCGCCAACGCCACGACAGGGTTCCAGCTGCTTCCGAACCCGGTCGACCCTTCCCCCGCCGAGGTCGCTGCTGCGCTCGCCATTGTCCGTTCCGGTGGGATCACGCATCCTCAGACTGCCAAGCCGGATCGCAGCCTTACCATCCCGTCGATCACCACCTCGACGCAGCGCCAAGTCAAGCTCGACATCTACGATCCGGCTTCGCTCTCGGCCTCGACGCGCAGACCCGTGGTGCTCAATTGGCACGGCAGCGGGTTTGTCGTCGACCGCTTCGGTGCGGATGCGGACGTCAACCGGTGGATGGTCGACGAGCTCCAGAATGTCACTGTGGTCGATGGCGACTATGTCAAGGCGCCGGAGAACCGGTTCCCGGAGGGGCTGTATGATGCCGTGTCTGCGGTCAAGTGGGTGGTGGCTCAGCCGTGGTTCGACGGCAATCTCGTCATCAAGGGACACTCGGCGGGGGGCAACTTTGCGCTTTGTCTTGCCTCGCGCAGCATCGCGCTGTCACTCGGGCTGACACCGGAGGAGTACAGCCACATCAAGGCGTGCGTTGCGCTGTACCCGAGCACAGACTCGTCGATCCCGCTCGACCAAAAGGCCACCAACGAGCAGGGCGTCCTTCCCGGTATCCCCATGTCTCCCCTCTCTGCTCAAGTGATGCACTTCTTCTTTGGCGCCTACCTCGGCTGGGACCCGCAAACCCAGCTGACCATGGGCAAAGACCCGCGCGTCAGCCCCTCCAAAGCTCCCCTCGACTCCTTTGCGCCCAGCTACATCATCGCCTGCGAACACGACCCGCTCGGCAAAGAGGCCCAAGACTTTGCCCAGCGCTTGATCCAGCACGATGCGAAACACGACTTCTACCTTGCTCAGGGTGTTGGACACAACTACGAGACGCGCATCCCGGACGTCAGGGATGCAAAGGTCTTGGACGTGCCTGGCGGGAAGGCCAAGGTGGAGAGCTTTGCAAAGATGCTCGCTTTCATTAGGAGACACGTGCCTTCGGTCCAGCAGTGAAAAGACGTGCGCACGATGTCGGATAGCATAGAACGGGAATGAAGCAGATAATGTTCTTGATTCAAGTCTGACCGTGTCTAGGTGTCGTAGCTGTGCGGTCAAGAGGAAGCCCTATACAGTTGCGCTGACTAGACAAGGAAGGAGGGCTCAGGGCGGTGGCGGTTGAGCGACAGGCGGCCAGTCAGGACCACCGCTCAGCCGCCACACGCCGTACTCGATATCGCCCTTCGCCCCGACTTTGGCCAGATCCTTCCCCTTACCACCGCCCGGTGCGACTCCACCACCGGGCCCATCGTGCGGCAAAATGCCGACGCCACCCTGATCCCACGCCGCGGCATTCGCCTCTCTGGGCCACGTGTCCTTCCTCAGCACTCCCGCGTACGCCTTGATCGCCGCTCGCAGATAACACATGGTCGCAGCGGGCGTGAGATATCTGTGGCGCAACGACTCGACGGCATTGTCAGCGATCCTCTGCGGAGGGTTCAACCGCAGTGTTCCTTCTACGCTGGCGTTCGCGGCCAGGTCTTGCGTCGCAGGGATATGCGCTGTGCTCTGAAGCTGCAACGTCGTCTGTTCGAGTCCGGCGAACAGCGGACCGGGCAGTTCGACCATATTTTGCTCCCGACTGTTTGGGTCCGCGTTGAGCGCAGGATGGAAGTGCTGCGTCCACTCCATGGGATGCGCCACAGTGACGCTGCGACACGACCAAAGGAACTTTCCGCGACCCGAGTAGCTGTTGCCCTCGGTCTGGATGAGGAACTTGTGTCGACAGTGCTCGTGCATAGGGATGATAGGGTGGAAGTCTGCCCCCACGTCGTGGAAACTGGTCTGCTTGACATCGGCCCATTTGTCGGCGCCGGCGACTTTGAGCGGGTCCGTCCGGCTGAGAAGATCCATGCGAGGTGCATACCCATTGGCGAGACCACGCCAGAGCACGCGGTCTGCCTTGTGGGCCCAGGGAGCAATGTGATCCTGCAGCTGGGCGAGATGGAGAAACTCGTCAAACGAGGCAATGCCCGCCTCGGGCCAGCCGGCGAATCCAAAGTCCGGCAGCAGCCAGGTCCCTTTGGACTTGTCTTCCGAGACGCGCTTGCTGAGCACCCACACGGCATCGCTGGTGGGCGAGGCGTCCTTGTCCGCTTCGGACAGCACCAGCTCCACGCCCGTGATGCTCGTGTCGTTGACAGCAAACGAAGAGGGATCCGTGACGACGGCGGTGTGGAGCAAGTGTAAGAGGGCAGAGATGCGCGATTCCCCACCTTCCCTCACTTGCCGGAGAAAGAGCTGGCCGTCTCGGATGACGACGCGCGCCATCCCCCAGTTGCCAACGCACGTACGCGCCGCCTCGTCGAGATCGCCGTACTTGATGCCGCCCTTGGCTTGCCATGCAGCTACGTTTTCCTGGATCTGCGGATAGAGGAGCGGGAACTCGGCTTTGCACGTGGCGGCATTCATGGTACGGTCCCGCCTGCTTTCCGGCGTCAAGCCTTTCGCTGGCGATACTCCTGGCGGCGTTTGGTGCGGAAAGAGGAAGGATAAGAGCAGACAGCCGACCACAAAGGCTGTGGATCCGACGACGCCTGCGCGCGCAAAGTAGTGCACTAAGCCTGTGTTTCGCTGGGCAGATGACGGCGAGGACGAGGAGGAGGGCGAGGAGGATATGGTCGGCTTTGCACCCTCCGCCTCGTCGGGGAGTGCAGTGTAGTGTGATGTTGACGCCATGGTGTTTCTAGGGTTGGGATGGGTGCTGCTACAGCCTCGTAGTATTGAATGGAAGTGTAGCAGGGCTCCAATGCGAAACGAATGTATCGTATATGAATCGTCTGCTGTAGTGATTGCAAACTTGACTTTGTATGATGGTGTATGCGGCCAAGAGAGACCTTCGATGTCGAGGAAGGGATAAACGTCGCGATTGTCTCACACACGATGATGCCCACGACCCGCAGCGC
Organism: Sporisorium graminicola; assembly: GCF_005498985.1. NCBI lineage: Eukaryota > Fungi > Basidiomycota > Ustilaginomycetes > Ustilaginales > Ustilaginaceae > Sporisorium > Sporisorium graminicola. Next base: position 206,947 of record NC_043734.1, read on the forward strand.
TGGTTCCCCACACCGGCAGCAAAAGGATCAGCAGCAGCACGCTGCGACAGGCGCTGTGCGGCACTGGAGCCTCATTTGAATTCTTGGTTTTTTCCAAGTCCTCCTCGACAGGCCGTGTCGTTCTCTCCTCGCCTCCGTCGCTGTTCCGGAGCCCAAATAGAAGCGCCAAGACCTTTTGGAAGGAGCTACAAATTCCAAAAAAGAAATCTCCTAAAATGGCACTCGGACTTGAAAGTCTTCCACTTGACCGACCCATGTGCCAGCTCAGACTGCAGACAAACTCGATTGTGAAACAGCGCTCGGGACGCCTTGATAAGGAAATCTAATTCATTATATATTACTTGACTTTCGCGCTCGCCTGTGTTAGTTGCTCTTTCGCGGTGTGCGCAACCCTTTCACCGTGTTTTACTCTTCCGCTGTGGAAGAACTGCCTCACCATCCAAATAGCGTTGGCGGTCTCGAAGCTCATTCTCGCCTCGCCCTCTACGGAGCAGTTGCTACACCAGCTCTCATTTGAATTGACAGACGCACATCACACTGAGTCGAGTGAAAAGCGATGAGAGAGAATCAAATGACATTCGCTCGAAATCTGGAGCACAGGCTAAGCAGCATCGCCTGTCGCCGACTTGCCGCTCATCTCCTAGCTGGAGCACTCGTGCTGCGCGTTGGCCTAGCGGTTCTCCTGCTCGACGCTCTTCCCCTCGCATCCGCCGGCTGGTTCAAAAAGTTCTTCTCACGCACCAGCTTGCTCGCCGTCCTGCTGAGCTTGCGCATCTCGCCGTCCTTGAGCTTGACCGAAAAGGCGCAGTTCAGCACGTTGTCCACCGTGAGGTTGTGCGGAGGCGGATGCAGCAGCAGCTGGAGCATCTCGCCCGCCGTCGGACACGTCTGACGGTTCATCAGCTGCTCGCGAAGGATGCGCACGATCGCCAGCGCCACGCGAAGCATCCACGTCGGACCTTCGTAGAAGAACACGTCCCAGACACGCAGCAGCGTCGTCCACGGCAAGACGCGCGTGAACAGCGGCAGGAACCAGTTGGGCGTAAACATGATCGACTGCAATCCTGCGTCCTCGAACCGTGCGTGCAGCTCCGGGTCCATCGTCTTGAGCAGATTATCAAACACGACACTGTCGACGTGCAGCTGCTTCATTCCCGTAGAGTAGTACTCTTCCATCTGCGGGTTTCGGAGCACCGCGCAGAGCAGCCAGAACGCATCTTCGGCCGGCATCTGGATAAGCGCAAATCCAGCCAACAGTCCCATCCCCTGCGTGTATCCCAGCATGGGGTTGAAGTGGACGTACGATTTTAGGATCCCTTCCAGATCTGCGCGGCCCGTCGCCGTCTCGCCCATAAACAGCCGGTGGTCCGGCAGGGTGCGGTGCAGATCCTTTTCGATCGTCTCGTACGCCTCCTCCTTTCCGCGCTTGCCCCGGTTGCCTTGCGACGTCTTGCACAGTTGCTCAAACAGGCCAGGTCGGCGACGAACCGATGCGTTGGCCAGGAATAGCCACACCTCGCGTCGCAACGAAGCGGGCACGCCAGTTCGCACCAGCTTCTTGACCTTTCGGCTCTTCTTTGCAGCCATCACGTCGTTTTCAGAGAGCACTGCCGCCCACTTTTCGCGCAGCTCGGGATCGTCCGACGGCGGCAGCGACGGTGCAACGCCAGGCTCAATGATAAAGCCCATCGCGTCAAACCCTTGGTGGCCTGCACCGCCAGGGCTGTTGATCGAACCGGGCGAGGGAGGAAAGTGGTAGAGACCGTTCGAGGGCGGGAGTCGACGGGCGCTGCCGGGAGTCGCTGGAGCCGACGCTGGCGCCGGTGGCATCGTCAACCCGAGTGGGCTGCGGATCGGCGGGCTTCGAGGGCCCGTAGAGTATGCATTGGTGCTAGCGCCACTCGCGCCACTTCCACGTCGATCCGAGTCGATAATGGGCGAAGGCGCGCTAAGCTGGCTCATCGGACTCGTGCTCCTCGCCATGGGTGCAAACCCGTGCAGACCGCCGCCGCCGTGCAGACCAGGCGTAGGGTTGGATGGGTTCTTGCGCAGCAGGCCAGACCCCTGGCCAGAGTGCACCCTCTCGCGCTCCGACAGTCGATCCGACGAGGCTCGCACGGGTCCAAGTCCAGGCGACGTCGCTTGACCGTTGCGCGAGCGTGCAGAGCCGGCCGAGGTGCGGAAGCTGGGCCGCGCGGCGCTTGCAGAGTCGGGTTCGTAGATCTGAGGCGGCGGGGGCACGGCAGTGGATGTGGTCGCGGCCGCATTCTTGGCGCGATCGTCGAGCTTGTCCTGCGTGCCCACCGACATGGAGCGGTGTCGATGACGTGCCTCTGCAAAACCTGGTCGATGCATGAAGCCAGTATCTTGGCTGCCGGGCGTGCTGGCAGATCCGGGAGGCGACGATCCAGAGCCGGAGCCAGATGCTACCGACGGTGTCGATGCGCCTGAGCTTCCCGTATAGATGGGAGGTAGAGTGCCGGGCTTCATCCGAGCGGCTTGTCCAGCGCTGGCCTGCGAGGGACGTCGGCGCGGATCAAATGCACCTGGTCCGCGCAGGGTCTGCATCGATCCTGCAGCTGGGTGGGCGACTAGCGCAGCCCCTGCAGCGTCAAGGGGAGATACAGACGCGGAGGTCGCACTAGCGACAGGCGGCGTCGGCACTTCGACTTGACGACGCAAGCTCGACGCCATGTTGGGCGGACCTCGCGCACCACCGCTGGCTGCCGATCTCGGATCTGGTGCGGCGCTCGGACGTCGACCTGAGGGCGATCGCAGAGCGAGCGGGATGGAAGCATCGCCGGCAGCAGGTACGTTGAGCTGACCAGGTCGGCGCGGGAAGTCACCGGAGGTCATATGCGCGGTCGTCTGCTGTGTATGCTGCTGCTGCGATGCTGCCGATGAAGGCTGCTGAGGGGTTGGCGTCAGCTGAAGCCTGTCGTCAGTAGCACCCGACGAGCCTTGGCTAGGAACGTTGAGCGATTCGGACGACTTGGACGCAGCCAGCTTGGCGAGCGAAGACTTGCTGCCGTATTGACGAAAGTCAAAGTTGGGGAAGGCCACCGAGTCGCGACCATAGACGTCGTAGATGGAGAAAGTGTAGTCCCTGCGGCGATTCTCGGCGCCCTGCTCGTCGTCCGAGTCGTCGTTGGTCGAGGTGGTGCTGTTGGACGAGGTGCACGATGTGCGCGAAGTGAGATCGGCAGCGGTGCTGGTGCCTGCGACGGTGGTCGTGACCGAGGTGTCGGCGGAACGCGAATTGGATCGAGAGCTGGCCGTGGTTGTTATGGAAGGAAGCGCGCTTCTGGCCTCGGCATGTACTGGTGATTCGCTCGATGAGATGGGCGACGGTGGCAGATGGTGGATGGTAGGCAGCGTATGGGCTTGCGATGCTTGCGCCTCGGCAGCGTAGTCGTGCGTGAAAGCAGATGAAGTGCGTGTGGGCGGGGCGGGGCGCATGAGTGAACCGTTGCGAGTGGGAAGCGATGTGGGTTTGGGAGCGGGACTGGAATTGGAGGCGACGCTGCTTTGCCGGCTGTGTCTGGCCCAGGGAAGAAGGGAGGTCGAGTCGTCTGAATCTTCATCGTTGTCCTCGACGGGTCTGCGCGGGATGGACTGCTTGCGGAGATGGCCTTCATCGGAGAGGGGCGGTGTGGTGAGACCGAACCTACCCGTTTTGAAAGCCGGTGCTGCTGCTGCTGCCGATGACGACGAGGGCGGTTGGCGGGCGGAAGCAGATGAAGTCGAGGGACCGGCTGAGGGGTTAGTGGGCAGAGGAAGCGCGTGCGTGCGTCGATCCAAGGGCGAGGTGATGGAGGGGTCCTCCTCGCCATCCGAGTTGACGGCTGTGAATGGGATGCCAGCGGGCACCTGGGAGAGATGCATCTTGGCTGCCTCGCTCTTGGACATGGGCCGCATGCTCGAGTCGCGGATGCCGCCTGCGCCGCTGCGTCGCATCAGGACTGGCTTCTTGAGGCGGGCGTGGAACTGAACGTGTGCTCCTTTGAAACGACCGACGACGCCTTCGCAGTAACCGAGGAACCAGGCTTCCGAGTCTGGGAGTGTCTCGCTTTTGCGCTTGTTGAGGGCTGCGCTGGTGCTGCTTGTGGGACGGCGATCGGCATCGAGCGAGTCGTCGTCGAGCCGGCGGAGGACAATGATCTTTTCGCCAGCCATGAACATGAGGTCCTCTGGCTCGGTTGCAGGGTTGTCGATGAGAGCTGTGCACGAGCCGATGCCACCCTTCTGAAGGGCGAAACGAGTCCATGCGTTGAGGGTGTGAGCGTCCATTTTGAAGCAGGGTGTGGGTCAAAGAGGTGGTGGTAGGGCGAGACGCGGGACAGGCGCGTGCTGAGATTGTTCGGCGATCGGCAGACGAGGCAGAACACAGCGCGTCGAGAAGAGTCGGGTTGGGAGAAATAGACAAAGGTCACGACTTGATCATGCGAGACTGTTTAATAGCGCGCCGTGATGGTGGTGGTGGCGGTGTTTGTCGAACCGTGAAGCCTGACAAGTGTTGATGAGCTCAATAAAGTTGGACAGTCGGAAGCGTGATAGCGATTGAAAAAAGAAGGTATGACGTGGTTCAGGTTCTTTGATGGCAGGTGTTGTGATGGTACGGTTCCAGCCCGTCACGCAACAAAGGGTGTGCACACAGAGAGAGACGACACGCGGTGTCGTGCTGGAGAAGATGAGGCCGAGTCGCTGGATAAAGACGAGAAGCTTTCCCAGGAAGGATAGAGAAGGCTGTGGACCGAGCCTGACGAGCAAAAGACGAAGACGATTGTGTTGATGATGATGGCAAGAACAGGATCCAAGGAGGTAGCTGCTATGCGTGGCTTGACAAAGACCGAATGTGGTACAGCGAACAGAAGTTGAGACTGCAGCGAGATGCAATGCAAAGCAAAGCGGGAAGTGGAAGGATAACGTGGTAGATGAAGGATATGCAAAGCTCTGCAAAGCGGAAGAGAGAGAGAGAGAGAAAAGAGCGTGTTGTAGTCGAGAGACGCAGAGCCAGAACAGAAGATGGAGAGGTGGTGCGTCACGAGGTTCCTGGTGCAAAAGAGAGAGAGAGGAAGTGATGAGACTTCGAACGATGATGATGATGATCAATGATGGAGCGACGCACTTGGAACCGCCTCTGCTACGCTCAACCAGCTGTACGTCCGAGTACGGCAAAAGCAGTGCAGCAGCAGCAGCAGCAACAACAGCATCAACCGCAACCGTGGCGGCACACAAGCGGCGGGCAGCAACACATCCAGCCGTCGTCCACTCCAAGTTTCTCATTTCTCGATTTTCTTTTACTTTTCCATTGGAAACAGCGACGCGGGTGTTTGCACAAAAACACCAGACCAAACAGCCAAAACTGAGTCGACGTTCTCCTTGTGTGTGTCACACTCACTCCCTCTCTTCTTTCAGCGCACACAAATCGGCATAGCATCCGACACAAGAGCTCAACGAGCGTTCGCGTCGGATCTACTGTTTGCAGCCGGTGAGAGGGGTTGGGGTGGGGAGCGAAGCAAATGTACCGGCACCGACAGCAGCAGCAGCAGCAGTCGGCAGTCGGCAGTCGGCGAGGACGGCACTCGCATGCGCTCTGCAGATGCAACCGCGAACCGCAACCGCATGGCCATGCTCCCATAAGCCACATGATACAATAGAGCAACGCAATCGCATACGCACCGCTGTTGTCAACCTCGGCAAATTTGGTGACCAGCGCGCAGCTGGAATTTTGCATTCGCCCCTGAGTGCTGTATTCTCTGGCACCTTTACAACACTGTCTGTATGCTGCATGCAAACACCGAAGTGGCATGTGTCTGGCTCAGCTGGACTCTGTAACGCGCGGGTCTCTGCCGGGACGTCCTGACTTTCAAAGCGGAAGTGGCATGCTTTGCAAATGTTGCTCTTGCTTTTGCTTTTGCTGTTGCTGTTGCTGGTGCGGTGGATTGCGTGTGTTTAGTTAGTGCGTGCGCGTAGCCAAGTCGCGCGGATTGTCGCCAGCGAGGCAGCACGCAAGCGAGCAGGCGAGCACTCACTGATACACACGCGTTTCTTGGAAGAATGTTTGTCGCGTCTGTTGCGTCGAAAAGAACCTCTGCTCAAGTGCTGCAAATTCTCTGTCTGTTTCACTTCGGCGACTGTCAAACGCTCGGCGACGATCATTCTTTGGCGTCTTTTTTTTTTCTCCCCTCTCCATCTCGCTTTGCCTTTCGTCAGCATCGGTCGTCAGGCTGTCAGAGGTGCATGACACACTGACACTTCATCTGGGTTGATAGCCGATCGAGAAGCTCAAGTGCGCTTAACAGTATTCAGTCGCCACGACGCCCAAGACCTTCGCCGTCTTGTGAAACTGTGACCTCTTTTCACAGGCATGAGCAAAGTGGCGCGTCAAATAGTGTCGGAGTGCGGCGTGCAAGTCTCGTTGTAAGGAGGCAGCAAGGGAGTCGAGGTACTCCTGCTCCGAGACTGCGTATAGCGTCAAGTAATTTTGCGAGAAATGAGGCCGAGCCATTCCGAGCGCTGGTGCAGGTGCAGATCGAATTCCTGCCAGTCGTCGCGCGATGAGCCGCCAATTTCTTTGGCAGCTTCGGCTTCGGCTGCGACACTACACATCGCTGGCCTTGACGATCATCAGAAGGATTGTCGTACGACCTTGGTTGCTTTTTCTTTGCAATGATCGACGTCGAGCATCTCTTGCCGTCGGTCAGCTGCTCTCGGTACCTTCGGGAAGGTGAAACCAACAAGTTTGCTTGGCACGCCTTGCTCCGTCGAAGCTTCGCTGCAAAATACAATCACAGCTTCACGCTCGATCCTGTCCCGGAGCAGCGGTGGGTGCCTTACCTATGCCACTATCAACGTTTCTACAGGCAGCAGAGGGACACTAGTCGAATGGACCATAGCATGAAAACGCGCGGCGGCGACTTGAAAGATTGCACAGCACTTTGAATCTTCGGCCTCTTTCGGGCCAGTGGAAAGGTAAGGGCAAAAAAGGCCCAGGGAGGTCAGCTGCTGCTACTGCAGGTCGGCAGTACCCAACTTGTCCCGCTCTTGAGCAAAGACGACGTCAGAAGTCCAAGGGATGTGCGCGTTGCAGCTAGTTCAAAGTGCGTCTGCGTCGGCCTCTTCTTGTCGTTTCCCGTGTTCCAACTCTACCACTGAGTGGAGAAGAACAGCGAGCAGCGACCTGCTACGTCCTTCTGCACGCAAGAGCCCGTCCCGCATCGTCCGGTCTGCCACGGCTCCAGCGCAAGGCAAGACCGGTAAGCTATCTTCGCCTAAAACAGCACAGACCGTCGGTCGACACTGACCAGCCAAACACTGTCGTCTTGATCGGGGCCTCTAGGCGAGCTGATGCATTGCGAGCAACCATGTTCGAACCGAGCAACAAAACCTTGTTACCCTGTTCGCCGAGGATTTGTTTTGCGTGACGGGCTGTCAGCGCGTTCCCGAGCACGCGCAGATGCCAAGCTTTGGTCTCAATCCCATTTGTTCTGGCGATCTTTTCCTTTGCTTCCTTTATCCCCCCTATTCTCTTTTTGCCACATTACTGCTTTGGCGCTCCGCTGAAGAGAGCTTGTGCTGCCACCGCCAGTGAGCGGCTTGCATCTTGTACAGATACGCCACAGTTTCAATGCACTGCCGTCGGAGTGCGGCGTGAGTTTTGCCGAGAGCATGGCTTGCCAAATGCACTGTCGATCATCTAGGGTCCGTCCCCCCTTTTAATTTATGGCGCCCTTCTGCCAGCCGGCCCTCCGCGGCCATCCATCTTGGACGATTGCTGGAAACGGAGATCCAGCACATAGCTGCAGTCGTCTATTCGGCAGGTCGCGTGACGTCGAATGGTTGGTTGGTGTTGGAAACAAGGACAATAGTGAGTTCATTGCTCGTGCCAGGTGAGATCTTCGGTTATTTTGCAAAGACGTACGATTTACAAAACATTAAAAGACACAAAAAGAAGGCACTGAAAAAACGCAAGAATATCCGCCCGATTTGTTCAGCATCGGTGCGCGATATCGACAACGAACCGACGATACTGTACGTCACGTGGCAAGCGCTGCTCCACATTCGAGATTTTGTGCTCAGTCTACACCTTCTTTGTGCTCAGTCCACACCTTCTTTGTGCTCAGTCCACACCTTCTCATCCTCGACTGCATCGTCCACACTTCTCACCTTTAGAAAGAAAGCCGGGATCGCAACGATGGCACAAGTCAAGGCAGAACCGAGCCCAGCCAGGCCTACGCCAGCCTCTGCTGCGGACGGTGCTGTCGCGGGTCCATCCTATACATCGGCATCCATGCGCCAGACCGATCTGCTCTCCACCCCGACCCTCCCGCCACCGTTCGGCCCCTCGTCCGCATACGCGCAAACATCCCAAGCACGAAACTGGCGCTTCAGCCCCGCTGTCCTCTCGCGCACTCGCTCCGACTGCAACGCTGCCGCTCGGCGCCAGCTCGAAGCGCTCCACACCACTTCCGATGCGCCCCCGTTCCTGTCTGTGGACGACGAGTTGGCGCTCATCGCGTACTACCTCGTGAAAGTGGGGCAGATCGTACACGCGCTTAAGCTACCCGAGCTCGTCGAGGCGACGGCCACCACGTTCGTGAAGCGCTTCTACCTGCGCAACTCGTGCATGCACTTCCATCCGAAGAACATTGTCATTACGTGCATCTTCCTCGCGTCCAAGGCGGAGAACTACGCGCTGAACCTGTCCGAATTTGCGCGCAAGCTCGCGGGCAAGCAAGCGAGCGATGCGGGCGTGGTAGACGAGTACCGCCGCATCGTGTTCGACCTAGAGTTTCTCATCTCGCAGAGCTTGCTGTTCGAGTATGCGGTCACGGGCGCGCAGAGGGCGCTGTACGGGCTGCTGCTCGACGTGCAGTCGTTGAGCGAGCCGGTGTCCAGGGAGGACCTGCACAAGCTCGCTGCGGACGCGCATGCCAAGCTGGCCAGCTCACGGCTGACGGATGCCGAGTTCATCTACACGCCCTCGCAGATCGCGCTCGCGTGTCTCCGCGCCGCCTCACCCGCCACGGGTCGACACGTCGTCTCGCAGTGGCTGGACGCCAAAGAAGCCACGGCACGCACCGCCGTCCTGCAAGCCAAGCGCCAGCGCGAAAAGACGCGCGAGCAGGAGGCCGCGCGCGCTGCCAAGGCCAAGATCGCGCTCGCTCGACGCACAAGAGGCAAAGCAGGCGCCAAGGCGGCCGAGGACGAGCTCGCGCTCGCGTCGGCGCAACCGACACCGGTAGTGGAGTTCGACGAGGCGCTGCTCGAACAGCAGCCGCTCGGCCTGTCGAGGCTCGAGATTGACGCGGCGCTCGACGGTGTTGAGGCGCTGATCAACCGGCGCGAGGTGGGCGGGTATACGGGCGATGGCAAGGGGGCCGAGGATCTGGAGAGGATCAAGCAGATCGACGTACGCCAGAAACAGTGTATGACGCTCATGCTCGCCGCGGAGGAGGGGGACAAGGCGCAGCGCAAGCGACAGCTCGAGGAGGGGGTCAAGGTGGAGCCGGGACAGGGGCAGGGCGAGGGCGGGAAGCGCGCGAGGAAGTCAGCTGTTGGGTTTGACGATGACGAAGACGAGGATTTGCCGCCAACGAGCACGGCGGAAGGGTAGAAGCCGAGGTTGTCACACATCGCGAACACACGGGCAATTGCAGCAAACGAAACAGTACGAATGGGTGACACATGTGCAGACTCGTAACTTATACACAAACAGATCAGCCAACGAGGCGCTTGTCTACTTGTCCTTCTTGCTCTTCTTCTTGGGTGGTTTGGGGATTTTTGCTCTGAACTTGTCCTCTGCCCTCTTTGCGATCGCCGAGAACTCCTGGATGCGTTCACTGAGGTCAAACTGGTTAATGTCGCCTTTGGTGTAGTTGCGGATGCACCACGTTTCCTCGTCGAACAGGAACTCCCACGCTCCGTCCAGCGTAAAGGCGTTCGGGTTGATGTACACATCGTCCGAGAGCGTCTTGACATCGAGGATGCCTCCGTTGAACCAGGCGGGGCGGCCGAGCGTCATGGTGTCGAGCACACCGTCGCCGTCGTGGTCCTCCTTGTCGGCGCCAAGGAAGTGCAGGGGGTGTTCAGAACAGAATTCCTCTTCCTCCTCGAGGTCGGATTCGGACGGGTTGGCGTCCTTGAGCGTCTTGTCGTCGAGTTTGGGCTTGGTCTCTCCGGGCTGGACGCCTTGTTTGAAGGGATTCTTTTCCACTTTGGCCGCCGGGATGACGTCGCCGGCTTCGTCGAACTCGACCACTTTCGCAGCGTCCCTCTTGACGATCTTCTTGGCGGCACCGGCTTTCTTTGCTTTCTCCTCGGCTTTGGCCTTCTCCACCTTGGCCTTGGCCTTGGCAGCTCGTTTGAGCTTTTCGGCTCGGGTCACCATCTTTGTCGTGCCGATCGCCTGAGCGTACCGGGGCACAAAATAGTACGGGAACTGCGAAAGCTCGAATGCGAGCCAGAACGACTCCTTGTCTCCCCACCATACGCGATAGGTTGTCTTCTTCCTGATATCGCCCATGTTCTGCCATGCGGTGAAGAGCAGGGCAGCAAACACGTCGGTCTTCCGCTTGTCGACGACGACGATCCCCGACTCTTGCTCAAAGATGCCCTTCTTCTTCCAAAACTCGCTCGATGCCAGTCGCGGCGAAGGTCCACGCTGGCCCAGCTGGTTGTTCATGAATTCCTGCACAACATAGTCGGCACCTTTGCGCACGTGATCGCGGTCATGGAAGAACAGTGTGCCCGTGTCGAGGTAGCCAGGCTCCTCGAAGAAATGGTTCGGGTCCTCGAGCATGATGGCATCGGCATCGGCTAGCATGACTTCAGTGAAGTTGGTAGCGAGCACAGCAAACGGCTTGATGGCGAAACCTTGACGTTCCAGTTGGACCAGCTCAGGATCAAACAGGCCGAGCGCTTGGAGATCGATGCAACGCACGTTGCGGTGCGCCTTGGTGAGGTAGTCGCGGTACTTGGGGGGCAGATCCGAGTCGCCGTAGTAGTACAATTCGACGGGGATGTCGTTGTGGTGCTTTTCGCGGATGATCGAGATGAATTGAGAGGCAAACACGGATCCCTTCTTGCCGAGCGACATGACGATGCCCCGGGATCCAGGCTTGATGGTGGGACCACGACCAAAGGCACGCGAGACCAGCTTCGAACCAGAAGCGCTCGAGTACTGCATCGGCTTGGCCTGCACGGATGCTTGCCACCACCTCCTGAGTTGGTTGATGCCGGGCACAAACGGCCAGAGGGCTCTTTCCATGCGATCAAAGTTGGGCAGGGTGGGGTGATGCAGCATGTGCGAATACATTTCGGTTCGCAGACCCATCTCTGCAAAGCCTGCCTTGTCCCTGGCACGCACAGGGTGGTGAATGACGTGGTCGATCCAGTGGTTGAGGAAGACGGCTTCAGAGGCCTTGTGACTGGCTATGCGGCCGTTGACATCGACATCGACGGGGGCCGTCGGTGCAAGCAGTATCCTCACTGAAATCAACAGCAGGAGCACAAGCATCAGAATAGACTTGGGGGACGTCCAAGCTCGCAAGTGGGTTGCCACGTCTCTGCGACCCTTGCGCGTGTAGAGCATGTACCTGAGCGAAGGCAATCCCAGCAGGCTGCGATTGGACATTGCGCCAAAGGCTGTCGGGGATGTCTTTCTGGTCCTGAGGCCATCTTCATCCGCATGCGAGGCGAGCGATGCGACGTCGGTCTTGGTGTCGTCCGAAAGCATCGTGGAAGGCCTGTGCAGGGAAGGACGCGGTTTGGCACCCTTTGCTTGCGAGCCGATGCCACGCATCCAACCACCTAGCAGCGTGCGCTCGCTCGACTTGGCTTCCAGTTGCTCGCCACCAAACGGGTTTGACTCTGGCAGGACAAAGGTGGGAGTACTTGGCGAGGTAGGTGTCCGCTCATATGCTCGCTGCATTATCGGCTGTGACTCGGCCGAACTTGCGGCAAACTGGTAGGAAGCGGCTAGTGCTGGCTTTGCTGGGACCGGCGACGAGGCAATGTAGTCCTGGACCATGTTGGGGGCTTGTAGCTGTATTCGCTCAGCGCAGCAAGAGAGAGAAAGAGAGAGATAGAGAGAAAAGAAGAGAGAGAGAGGCGATGCCTGTGGGCCTCTGCTCAGCTTGATGCTGACGCTAGCGCGGACGCGGGATATGGGAGTCGCGGAGGACGAGGAGGGTGTGGTGGTGGTGATGGTAGGAAGACGGAGATGCGCTTGCAACAAGTGCTTGAGGCTGGTCTGTTGTGACGGTGGTCAGGAAGAAGCCGAAAGCAAGCTCGAGGGTGGTTTGAAAGGCAGAACGAAACGGAGTCCGAGGGTGTAATACAGGGAGGAGCAAGGCCAGGGCGTAGGTGCTTGTCAAGCGGCGTCGGGAAACGCAAGACGGGACGGCACCAGCAACAATTCTGACGGAACTGAGCACACAAAGACCCTGGCAGCAACGTGTGAGCAGTATGTCTGTTTGCGTCGCAGCAAAGGCGATCTGTGTATCAGAACGACGGCGGATGAGCTTTGCAGCTGGGATGCACACGGGAAGCCCACGCGAGTGAGTAACACTTTTGTTTGATCAGTGCATGCTTGGGCTGTATGCATTCAATCAAGGTCGTTGCCCCCGTCACTGGCTGTTTAAGCAACAAGACCGAACTGCATCTCTTGGTCGAGGCAAGGCCAAGGGCAGACCAAGGGCAGGCAAGGTCTTGTCTATCGCCTAGAATGCCAAATGCAAAGCGTGCTTGCGACTCGGTCGGGCGAAATGGATTGATTGTACTGTATTGCATTATTCAAGATTTATTTTTTTGACAGGCCGAGACCCGGCTTGTTTCCACTTCATTTTTTTTCTTCTTTTCTTTTCTTTCCGATGTCAGCGCTCTTTTTCTGCGCTCGGCCTGAACCCCGAGCGCGGCCATCCCCTGCTTTCCCCAGCGAGCAAAGCGACAAAGATCGACACTGGTACACAGATTCAAGATCTCGAGGCGCCTGTCGACAACAGGAATTGAGACCCAAAGACGCTTGCTCGCTCTCGCTCTCAATGCTCCCGAGTAAACGCGGTGTGGCGGTCTGGCTAGCGTATCGAAAGGGTCTTTGGGCTGCAGTATCTTGCCCTCCCGTTCCCGCATGTTCGGAGTTCACTCACTCGCCCGGTGCCATAAGTGTTCCGGACCCTTACCAAACGGTTGGAGCAATTTTACACGCATGAAACCTTCGAACGGTGCTAGTCGCGATCTGATCGCTGTTACACGGTTTCTGCTGCTGCTGCTGCTGTTGTTGTTGTTGTTGACGTCTGTGATGGCTGGGTGATTGTGCTGTACAGCTCTTTTCAAACTTTCAAACACAGAAGCTAGTGTGATCTGGCCCAGTCAAACACAGGAACTAGTGTTATCTGGTCCAGACTAACTTCACTTTGATTCATTCTTGAGAATCTTGTCGGCGTTCGAATTCACGACCTGTCGTGCCTGCTCCCTTCTTCGCTGCTGATTTCCGCTCCATTGTTCTTCTCCACCATCTCTACTCCTGGCGAGACGTCAAGGGTATATCCGCTAGGAGCTGCCCCTCCCCATCTATCAACCCCCTCTGATCGGCCCCATCCTTTGGTACAACTTGCTTCGCTTCGCAACCGGCTCAGGATCGACGACAGCAAGCAAGCAGGCAAGCAAGACCATTCAATACGACGAGTGTAGCTGCAAGCGTACCAGCTCCTCGAGCCAACAACCATGGTCGTGACCAACTTTTCCAGCATGCTCCGATCCCAGAACGGCAGGTCGTTGGGCGTCAAGCTGCGCATCACCACGGGCAAGATCAAGGCGTTCTGCCTGTTTGTCTTTGTCCTTTGGCTTGTGCGATTGGCATTGCAAGTGCGCCCATCCCTCTCGCCACTGTATGCCAAGCACGTTCGAGAGCTCGATGCAGCCGCACACGATATTTGGATGGACTACATCGTCACACATCCTGTCGAGGTCGACGAGAGGTACGGTTTCAGGGAGATGGGCTTCCGCGCTCACGCTTATGCAGAGATGGCCAGGACGCACCACATAGGCCAGCTGGAACGCATTGAGGAGAGGCTCTGGTCGTTCGCCCCGGGCGCTGCACAGATTCGAAAGCAGGCTCTGCAAGTAACTCCCGTGCGCCCCGCCGATGCCGGCAGCAAGCAAGCATCGTCGAATGCACCGCCCTCGGTCGAGTCGATCGTGAAGACGCTCTTGAAAAAGTCAGGCAGTCTCACGCCGAATCAGACCTCGGAGCTTCTCACAGCAGCACAGATCGAGGACGAGGCGAAGGGCGGTAAACGACGAGGAATCGTCATGGCCGTGTCGCGCTTTACGGTGCTTGCGGCCATCCAGACCATCACGGTGCTCCGAGAGATGCACGGCTGCCTCCTGCCTATCGAGATCTTTTACCACACGGACGACGAGCTGCCCGCTGCGCTCGTGGAGTTGCTCAAGTCGCTCGGTCGTGTGACGGTGCACGACATTGACACTCTATCCAACTTTACCGCAGAGCTCGAGGACGACGCAGGTCGCTACCCTGGTCTCAAGGAGACGTGGGAGCGTCAATCGCTTGCACTCCTCGCTTCGTCCTTCCAAGAGATACTCATCGTCGAACCGCAAGTCGTCTTCCTCCAAGACCCGGCCGAGCTGTTCTCGCATCCCACTTTCGCCAGCACGGGCACGCTCTTCTTCCGCTCCAAGGCGAAACCCGTGGACAAAGCGTCTCAGTTCCTTGTTGCCTTCCTCAAACGTCAGATCGATCAAGGCGCACCTTCCAAGGAGCTGGCCGAGAGTGCGTTCTACTCGCACTCGATCGGATCGAGGATGGACATGGACGTCGTGGTGCTCGACAAATCCAGACCGGGAGTGCTCTCTGCGCTGTTCATGAATGCATGGATGAGGCGAAAGACGGTCAGGGCCATGTTCTGGGGAGCGTACCCAAAGATGATGAACGAAGGTCTTTGGCTCGCCTTTGAGCTGGCCGACATTGCCTATGCGTTCGAAAACACATGGCCAGGCGCTATCGGTAGATTCGATGGCGAGTGGGACGATCACTCTCCCGTCATCTGCTCGCCGCGCACCATCCAGTTCCTGTCGCCCCACGTCGCAGAGGGCAAGCTGTCGCACAAGTACTTTTCCCTCTTCCAGTCGCAGAGCAGCAGCAGTAGAAAGGGTACCATGGGCAAGCCTAAGGCGATCGCTGCGGGCGAAAAGCCGTTCTGGTTCCACGGCGGCTTCCTCGTTCCCGGTGAGAAAGTCGAGAAGTACTACACGCCCAACGTGTATGCCCGAAACATGCCTCCGTACACCAATGTCGAGGAAGACCAGACCGGCTCGGACAACTGCCTGTTTGGCGCCACGCTCAACAAGCTCAAGAGCACCACTGTCCCCGCGGCGTTAGAAAAGGCGATCGAGATTGCACACGAGGCATTCAAAAAGCACCAGCCAGTCTTGGTGTACTACGCCCCCATCCCCAGGCTTCAAGCCGAGCCATCGCCGGGTGATAAGGAGGACGACGATGAGTAGTGCGCCTGTTTTTACGTTTTCTCCTGTACACGTCTCTTGTCACTAGTCACAGTTCAGCGTTGTATTGCTCCGTCGGAATCTCAGTCTCTCATTTGCATTTTTTTTATAAATATCCCACGACTGCACAGCAAGAGGCGCGAAGGTTGCAACCAAGACACGGGCTCACAGATCAAAGCACCGGTGCGGACAGAAAGGGAGAGAGGAGGTACCCCGATGCGAGACGCGAAACCGGTTCGTCGAGCAGCGATGATCGGGGGCCCGGACGGCGGCTATATGCATCTTGGGGATCTGCAAATTGGCCAGCTCTGCAGGATCGCCGAGCGTCTCCCATGCGTGAGACGCGGGAAAGGTGGAAAGCAAGGGAGCAACGTGGATCTGCAGATGCGCTTTCGTCGACGCTCTCGCTCTCGCTCTCGCTCGCCGCATCGAGCGCGACGGGAAAAAGAAAGAAAATCCAAAACAACCCAAATTCTCACACGCAGAAAGTGGCGCATCGCAGTGGCGCATCGCTTGTGGCTCTGTCTCTCTGCCATGGGAAATTGGTTTACACTAAGCAGCTGTCAAACTCCGCACAATACTGTAGTGTCTCTCCGACGTGCATGCATCTCGTTTTCTCTGACCGAGCGAGCGGCGTCGGTGTTTTTCTCCCGTTGCAGTTGCGCGCTCGGCTGCAGTACTTGACATCTACCCTTTTTACCCTTACTGAGTCCGGAGCCTTTCTTCGATTCTCTCGGTGCTCGTCCTGCAGGCCCAGACCGGTCTCGCACGTACTGTATCTCGACGCTATGGTGCTAGCGGTGTTCAGAAGTGTTACGCGATCATACACCTAAGACTCTCAGCCAAGTACAGAGCGTGTGCCGCGCAAGAAGCGCGCTCTCATACTAGCCTGCACGTGAGACAAGGGTGCTAGCTTCGCACTCGAGTGCCTCGAATAGGCCCGTCGACGGGTGAAACCTGGCTAGTACAGGGTTTCTCAAATCGAGCCAGCCAAACCGTGCCTGAATGGCCACAGCTCAGATGCATGACTTGTTCCTGCTCCCCGTCGTCCTCTCAGAGCCCGACAGATCCTTATCGTCCCTCTGTCCAATAGTTCAGAGTAAACACACCTGCTCTAGACGCAGGCCACAGCCCAACCGCCCGCCTAGCAGCCCCCTAGCACCGTTCAGATACCCCAAACCAAACCCAACGCAAAAAAAAAAGACTAAAAATGGGGGACAGAAGCCATACCTATTATTCCCGAAAGAAAAAAAAGCTGCAAAAGATATGAATAGGGCCAACAGAAGGAACGTGTAGGAAAAGATGAATGGCGAAAGGGCAAAAGGTTCAACTGCGAAGACGAAGAGATTTGCACCCAGACGTGGTGACGATAGTGTGTGTATGCGAGAGATGCGAGTGGGGTCTAGCGCGAACTAGGGCTGAAGGCGATTAAGCGCAAGTCTTGTTCTTGCGGCACTTGCCGCTGATGCAGGCGTCGTTGAGCGAGCAAGGCTGGTTGCGAGCACGCTGAGCACGGCAAGCGCTGCGGTAGCAGAAGTTGGAAACACATCCCGCGTTCTTCTCACAGGCCTGGTTGAGCTTGGCGAGACCGCGCGAGGAGCACTTGTTGTTGACGCAGAAGCCCGACGTGCAACCCTGGTCCTTGTAGCAGTACGAGCCCGGAGTCTTGACCGTCTCGCACTTGCCGTTGGAGCAGAAGGCACCGTCGACGCACTGGGTTGACTTGGTGCAACCCGATCCCTTGGGCTGCGACGCGTTGGCCACGCACTTCTTGTTGATGCAGTTGCCGTTGACACAGCCCGAGTCCTTGTAGCAGTTGGCACCGTCCTGCTTGATGTCCTGGCATGCGCCGCGGTAGCAGTACGACGAGCTCTTGCACTGGGCGTCTGACGAACAGAACGAGTTGTTCTGGCCCGTTCCCTTCTGGGGGACACACTTGCCCGCGTCACACGCTCCAGTGGCACAGTCACCGCTGCTCTGGCACTTGGTACCGGCGGTCTGGCTGGGGCTGGCAGTGTTGATGGTGCTGGTGGGCACAGCGGTACCCTCGGCACGCCTGTTGTACTCATACAAGGTCGGGGTGATGTTCTCGAACACCTCGCGGTCGACCAGGTGACCCGAAACGGGCTGAGCCACCTGCAGAGCCACAAGGGCAGCTGCGACGACGAGGAGAGCGGCACGGACCGAAGTTCGCATGGTTGGAAAGTAGAGGTAGCTACCGGCTAGAAACCCGAGAGTGGTGAAGAGGGTGTGTGTGTGAAGGGGAGGGGTTGGGGGAGTGTCTGGGATGAGAGAGGAGTGCTTGATATGATGAGAAGGAAAAAAAAACGTGATGAGCAGATGATCAGGCTACAGTCTATATATGCTGTCTCAAGTGATTACGAAGGGCCCGGCCCGAGGGGTGAGAGCAGTGGAGAAGGACGTCTTGTCAAGGGCGGAGTCGCTGAAGAGCGCTTGTTCGGAGCACAAGAGCCTGGCTCTCGTTGTTGACGCTACCCTCTGAGCCTACCAGCGCACCAGGAAAGGCCCAAGGAAAAAAGAAAAAAAAAGGGAAAAAAAGAGGAGAACTCTCCCTGACAGCAACAGGAAAGAAAACAGGCACAAGTAGACGTACCTGCTCAGAGCGGTCCTTGCTCGACACTCTTGCTAGCCGTCTCGCCCAGCAGTCTCGCTGCAACGTTGATCCTTCTGCACAACTGCAAGGCAAGAAGTTGCCCAAAACATGGTCCGGGCCGTACACCACGCTAGACCCATCGAGCTGCCACGTTTATCCAGTGGCAGCTTTTGCTCGTTCATGCGGCCTGGTAAGGGGCAGCGACGAACGCGGTCTGCTAGAGTGCGTCCGAGCCTGCTTGGCTCTGCTTGGTAGACAAGGTAGAGTTCAAATGAATGCACTCGAGTACCGATCGACATGGGCTTGCATGGGGCCAGGAAGTGTTAGGATGCATGCACATTTCGAGAAACTTTCAAAGCGGAGTTTGGGGTTCGGCAGCAACCAAAGGGATTCTTCCTAGCGATGATCGCCCACACCGAGATGGCCGTGGACGAAGTCAAGACGAGAGCGGCAAGTAAGCCCGGTTGCGCGACATGGTCAGGGAGCCGGTTGCGCTTTGTGACAACGCCATCACCATTTTGTTTTGCCGTTGTGTTCAAGCTGTCGCTCGGCCATTTTCCCTCGTCGGAGACTCGATTTTCGCACCACCCAAACCTAGAGCCAAAAGAAAAAAGGGTAAAAGAACACACCGAGACAGGCCAAAATGGTCCGGTTACTGTATGGTCATCCTCGTCGCTACTAGTGGAAGCTTGGTGTCCTTTTGTCCTTTTGTCCTAAACTCCCTTGTCTCGAATTTTTGAAGATAGCGCGCTTTCCTTCCCATCTCGCTACTCCAGCTCCAGCTCCAGCCGAAGTCCATCTAGATTGGCCCGAAGTAGGCTATTGTAACAACATCAGCCCCAGCCTTTTAGATGTGAGCTGCAGCTCCTTTGTTGAGCCTGCTGGGCTGGCTTACCTTTTGCAAAGCTTCTAGGGTTCTCGTAAAATTCCTGGACCTCTACCCGGTTCAAATCTGGTTCATCGCCATACGGACAAGATCGGTGCATTGCTTGGAGACAGACCCAATGCAGACAAGTATAGAAGACGATGACACCTGTTTAGCATTGTTAGGCTGGGAATGAAGCTAGGCGAGTTGACCGTTCGAGCTTGAAGACTTGCATCGAGGCCTGTCGGTTGCCCGACTGGCTGTCTTTCGCTGAGCACGAGTCATGTGCTTTGACAGACCGACGACGGTTTGACCGAGCAGCGGCTGTGATCGTAAAAAGACTTAGCGACTGGATGCAACGCAGTAGCAGACGTATGCAGGTCTACCCGGGGAGTGTGCAGAAAGCAGCCACGAGGCGGTTTTATCCAGCTGCACGATGTGCATGCTCTGAATCAGCTGAGATTCTTGGTCGAGCGCCATGCAACGCCTCGAATGTCAAGCGGCCTTACAGTGCTTGGCAGGCTGTCGGTGCTTCCGCATCGGCATACACGATAAGCCTTCTCCCCCCAAAGGGATTCGGATGCGACCTTACCCGCGCACATATGCGCTAAACAATGCTTCGACCGAGCACATCGATTCTCCCTTGTTTCGAACAGAGAAGGTTCTGGATGAGATGACCGCGTAGTGTCCCTTGGTTCATGCGCAGCAGTAGCGCGAACAGTTCCACGGAGTCCGACGCATCTGCTCTACGATAAGGGATGTGCACATCGCTTAGCGTTGAAAGCTGGAGAGGCTTTGCGACGATGCAGTCCTGGCTGGCTCCGAAGCTTGTCAAGGAACCAATAGCTTTGTACTGTATCCTCGCACAGCAGCCAATCGACCGAGATGTACAGTACTTTTTGCTTTTCTCTGCTTTTTGTTTTTCCTTCTAAATATTTCTCTTCCACTTTCTGCACAATGAGATACTGTATAGTGCATTTACAGCAAAGTGCAGCTACGTGCGTGTTTTTTCCGGCGATCCATTGTTGTCATCTCCACGATCGGCCTGTTGCACAACACCTTGTCGATGTTCATCCTGTGATGATAACACAGACCTTTCCACCCAGAATGGTTGTTGAGACAAGCAAGGGCGTGTGCATAGTACTCAATCAAACGGATAAAGCGGCCAGCCAGTCTGTACCTCGCGCTGCCTGTCTCGCGGACGGGGGTTTTTTTGCCGTTCGACAGAGGAAGATCGCAGTCCGCCATTGGCGAAGATGTCGTTGAAGGCACGACACTGAAGAAACGCGGAGATGGAAACCGGACTGCTTCTATGTCCAGCTTCGCAGCTGGCCTTCGATGGCCATGTGTGCCCTCGATTTCACTCCCAGTTGCAAAGGAATGCACTGTGTAAGAAGACAAATCGTTTTCAGTCTGCGAAGTCAGGCACGCAAGCTTCCCGTGTCACGAGAGATCTCTACTGCTCCGTCTCTTCCGGTGACGAAAGATCGGTGACGATTCTAGTCGAGACATCTCCTATGCATCTGTGTCTGCCAAGCGTGCTTACGAGGGATTCAATTCATAGCTTTGTCTACTTAGGTCTCGCGGTCCTCGTAGCTAATACAGTAGCTCTGTAAGACCTGCTGAAACCAATACTCCTCGAATTGTGCTCACTGTGCCTGAGATTCGGATGGCATCTTGGCTTTGACGGGAATTCTTGTGCGTCAGCAGCTGCTGCGTTGACGGGGCAAAAACGAAACACAAGTGAAACGGGTACGTCCGGGCCTGTCAAGGAGGGTAAACACCGAAATCGAGCAACGTCGAATCTAGTTGGGTGACGCGCTATTGAAGTCAAGTAAGTGCTTGGCAAAAAACCAATGATCTGCAATAGGCAGGAAGCGGAGTCTGGAGCTCCACAGCTGCCACGCAACACGGGAGATTGGACCACGAGGCGACCGCAGAGCAGCAGCGACCCTTGTCCAGCGGAGGTGCAAACCAGGCCGAGGCACATGAAATCGAATAGAAGTGCATGAATTCCAGTCTGATCTCACTTTATTAATCAACTGTCGCCCTTCGTTCAAGAGATATCCCTCTGCCACAGTATTGACCGGCCACCTTTGCGGGAGTTGATCTGCTCCTGAAAGGGTGCACATTGTTCAAAAGCCACTAGCGCCACTTTGTCGATCCTCAATTGCTCTTGTGCAGCTGCGGTTCAAGCACCGAACAGGCTTATCGGATCGAAGCTTGCTTTCAACTCGCGAAGTTTTCAGACTTGCCTCTCTCCCCTTCGCAGCCTGTTGGTCGGCTTTGCTTCCGTAGCGCCACAGTCACGCCACGAACAGGCCTGCTCATCTACCGCGGAAAAACATCTCGCTGCCCAAACTTGCCTCTTGCATGCTGTCCTCTTACCAACACTACCGTTCCTCTTCATTTGATTGCAGCTCGTTCCGGAAGCTTCTTAAGACAGAGTTAAATTGAATGCTTGCATCGGTCCGACGTACACCGTGTTGTGCAACGCCGATCATTGGTCCTTGTGCATAATGCTGTAGTTGATGTGGGTGCCCTCTTATAGAATCTCATACTGCCGCAGTCGTCGCTGTACTGTATGCATCGGCAGCAGAGATCGAAGTCGATACCATGTGCAACCCGGAAAAATTGGGGAAATTTGCCGATTCGACATCTTTACGTTTTGATGTTTGTTAGAGCGACATGTTCTATTCTTCTTTCCTCACGACTGTCGTGCGAGTTTAAAGTTAGTGTTGGTCTCGATTTGCTGCGCTGAAAAAACGCGTCGCGCGCGTAAATGAGCCAAAGAGGTGTGTCCCCCTCAATTTTTGGAACGGAGAGCGCCACCCGCAAAATGCGCAGCAGCAGCAACAGCAGCGCAGCAGCGGCAGAAGGTGTGGAACTCTCGAATCGCGACTCAGCTTCTCAGTTCCACCGAGCGCAAGAAGATCCAAGAGTGGAGCTCGATCGCATCCTTCTATCGTCTGTACCATCATCTCCCGTGCTGATCATCCATCCGTTCTTCTCAAGCAGCACTCGTCGTACCACAAGCGCAAGCCACGCACACCAGTTGCGTCTTGATCTTTGCAGTCTCGTCTAGCGCTCGCAGATTTTCACTCCTGCTACATCCCGCACCTCGCGAACCACTTGTCATTCCGCACGTCGCCCACCGTCTTTGCTCCACTCGAGAGCCATCGCTTCGTCCGTCATGTCGCTCAACGACCTGTCACAGGGCGCCATCGCCCAGATGATCCAGTCTGCCGATCCCGCCAGCTCAGTGCAGAACCCGGTCTGCCAGATCCTCAGCATCAAAAAGATCCAGGCCAGCGCCACTTCCGCATCCAACGTGGGCGACCGCTACCGCATCATTGTCTCGGACGGTGTGCACTACGCTCAGGCCATGCTTGCCTCGCAGAAGCGTTCCATGGTCGAATCCGGCGAGCTCGAGAAACACTGCCTCATCCGCGTCTCGCAGTACGCCAGCAACTCGGTGCAGAACCGACGCATCCTTATCCTCCTCGATCTCGAGGTCGTTCACAAACCCACCGCCGAGCGCCTCGGCAACCCTACTAATGTCGACGAGGTCGTCAAGACCGAAGGCGGTGTCAAGCAGGAGAACGGCGGCGGCGGTGCTAGCGCGCTCGGCAACAGTGCACTCGGCAACAACTCTTCCGCCGGCAGGACCACGCCTGCCACCTCAGCTGCGGGCGGTGGCGGGAAAGCAGGAGGAGGGGGCGGTCGTCCCGGCGGCAGCAGCATCCACGCCGGTATGCCCATCTACCCCATCGAAGGTCTGTCGCCCTACCAGAACCGCTGGACGATCAAGGCGCGCGTCACATCCAAGTCGGACATCCGTCACTGGTCCAACGCGCGTGGCGACGGCAAGCTCTTTTCGGTCAACTTGCTCGACGACAGTGGCGAGATCAAGGCCACGGGCTTCAACGATGCCGTCGACCGCTTCTACCCGCTGCTGCAGGAGAACCACGTGTACCTGATCTCCAAGGCGCGCGTCAACATTGCCAAGAAGCAGTTCAGCAACCTGCAGAACGAGTACGAGATCACGTTTGAAAACTCGACCGAGATCGAAGAGTGCACCGACGCCACGGACGTGCCCGAGGTCAAGTACGAGTTTGTGCGCATCAACGAGCTCGAGAGCGTCGAGCCCAACCAGACGTGCGACGTGATCGGCATCCTGGACAGCTACGGCGAGCTGAGCGAGATCGTCTCCAAGGCGTCGCAGCGACCCGTGCAGAAGAGGGAGTTGACGCTGGTCGACCAGGGCAACCGCAGCGTGAGGCTGACGCTGTGGGGCAAAAACGCAGAGACGTTCCCCAACAACGCCGGCGTCGACGAGAAGCCGGTGATCGCGTTCAAGGGCGTCAAGGTGGGCGACTTTGGCGGACGTTCGCTGAGCATGTTTTCCAGCTCGACCATGCTCATCAACCCGGACATCACCGAGTCGCACGTGTTGCGTGGATGGTTTGACAACGACGGAGCACACGCGCAGTTCCAGCCTTTTACCAATGCCGGCGTCGGCGGTGGAGCCATGGGCGCAGCGGGCGGAGCGGGCGGCAACCTGGCCGAACGACGCAGCATCGCCCAAGTCAAGGACGAGAACCTGGGCATGTCCGAGAAGCCAGACTACTTCAACGTGCGCGCCACAGTCGTGTACATCAAGCAGGAAAACCTGTACTACACGGCGTGCCCCTCGGAAGGCTGCAACAAGAAAGTCACCCTGGACCACGAAAACAACTGGCGCTGCGAGAAATGCGACCGCTCCTACCCGGCCCCAGAATACCGCTACATTCTCTCCACCAACGTCGCCGACGCCACCGGCCAGATCTGGCTCTCCGGCTTCAACGAGGACGCGACGAAACTCATCGGCATGTCTGCGGGAGAGCTGCACCAGCTGCGCGAAGACAGCGAGTCCGAGTACAATGCCGTACTGCACCGCGCGGCCAACCGCATGTACCTCTTCAACTGCCGCGCAAAGATGGACACGTTCAACGACACCGCCAGGGTGAGGTATACCATTAGTCGCGCCGCGCCCGTCGACTTTGCAAAGGCAGGCGCCGAGCTGGTGGATGCCATCCGGGCGTACATGTGAAACAGCGGTGCGACGAGGAAGTGTGGGTTGCATGTTTTCTGTCTTGTCCTTACAATGCATTGATTTACCGTTTCAGGCGCTTGTTCGGGCGGGAACCGCGCTCGGGCCACGACATGGGGAGGGGGGTGTGAAGCCGTTCGTGCGCGTGTAGAGGGGTGTGGTGTTGTGTTGAGGTGATCCGTGTGGCCAGGGTCTGGCTTCGCAGCATTGAAGGCGGTGGAGCCGGTGCTCGGCCAGCGTTGAGGCGTGCTGAGAAAAGAAACACACAGAGCATCTGAGATCGGACCGCTGCGGTCGTCTTGAGGTCTGCCAAATGACTGCACACATCGAATGGATCCTCTAGTCTCGCCCACGGTCGCGCACACGTTCATTCAGCCCTCAAGACCGTCGCGCACACACGATTTCACCCATCCCATCCCCCCTCCGAATCCACACGCACCCCTGCAGTAATCGGCGGTGGGGTGTGGGTGGTTGAGAGGGCAGATTCCTCATACGCGCACGGCGCTGGTTAGAATGCAGCCAGGAGGTCGGCCAGGTCGTCGACCTGCTGTTTGCGCTGCATTGCCAGGTTCGAGTCTATGTTGGTCCAGCTGCGCACAAACTCGGCGGGCGAGATTTCTTCGCACGTAAAGTCGGCCAGCAGTTCGCGTCTCTTGAGCAGCAGGTCCGAGTACGACTGCGAAGCGATGCGAAGCGCAAGAAAGAAAGGCGAAACAAGTAGGGGCAAGGTGTCAGTCACAAAGATGGTCCTCGGTGATCGTATCAAGAAGAACAGCCGTCGACGTACGTAAAACAGCTCCGAAATGTCAGTCAACGCCTGCCTCGGGTTCCAGTT
The DNA here is from genome assembly GCF_005498985.1 of Sporisorium graminicola. NCBI lineage: Eukaryota > Fungi > Basidiomycota > Ustilaginomycetes > Ustilaginales > Ustilaginaceae > Sporisorium > Sporisorium graminicola. The sequence goes on from NC_043734.1 coordinate 231,878, forward strand.
GCCCACACCGGCCTCGCCGCCACTGTCCAGCTGGTTCAGCAAGTGCGGGATATCTTCCCAGACACAGCCCTGCATCTGCGAGACCGTTGCTTCGCAGGTCTCGAGCGTATCGCGCAGCGCCATCAGCGCCTCGTCCATCGTCTGCGGGCCAGACGGCGAGATGTTGCCGTTCGCCACGTCGGTGAGCAACTTGCACGAGGCCGCGAACGTCGTGTCGAACTGCTGCGCGAGGGCGTCGCAACGGTTGATCAGTGTCAACACCGGGTGCGCGGAGGTCATTGTGAAGCGACGCGAAGGGGTGTACTCAGCACCGTTGCAAGGGCAAGCGTGACACGTCGAGGTGCAGGCCGTGAGAGCTGGGTGTGCGATGTGGAAAGCAGACCGTAATCGAGCAGGACGGTGGTACAATTGTGATCGTCGCTCGTCGTCAACGTTCGTACGAGGCTGTAGTGTAGAGGCGCGGGTGATGGTTAGATGTCAAGCAACAACGACAACACCAACAAATTAAGAAACACAAACCAACTTTTTTCTGCTCCGCTTTCCTCCTCCACACGCACGCGCATGTACATTCATACATTCTTCCAAAATCCTCATCCGCTCACACTAACCCCCACCATCTCACCCTCATCATCGTCCCACACTTCCATAAGAAAAGCCCAGAAATTCATTTGTATGTCTACAGAAACGTTCAATTCGCCCCATCTTCTTCCTCTGCGTCTGCGTGGTGTGTGTGCTTCGAGTCCAACCCCTGAGAGTCCCGTCCGTCTTCCTCTCAAACAATAGCGACCAACGACGACAAATAGTCATCTGCCGCTGCCTGCACAGAATCCACCTCCAACGCCGCCGGATCCCACCCTCCGTCCCTTTCGCCTCTACCTCCGCCCCCACCACCAGAAACGGCGCCGCTCGCCAACAGCCCCGCCCCGATCGCCTCCAACTTTGCCTTCACGCTCGGCTCCACCGCCGCCGAACCGGTAGCAGCAGCTGCAGCAGTGGTGGTGGTCGCAGTGGCTGTAGCAATGTTCACCAAGATCCGCGAAAGGTTAGTGATCCCCGCAATGATCTCGGTCCTCGCCACCATGTGTGTCCTCTCCCCCGCCTTGGTCTCGGCTGTAAAGCACGTAGCGCTCGACGAAGAATACGAGAGCAGAGCATTGACGCCAGCAGCCAACGTCGGCAGACGAGCCGCATACCGTTCCGCCTTCTCCAGAGCCAATTGGCGCGTCTCTGGCTCCGCAAACAGCGCAGCCAACGATGGGATCTCCCTCGACGCGGCCACGTAATCGATGTACAGCGCCGCGCCATCCGCCCAACCTGCAATCTCGTCCGCTGGATCCCCGCCTTCCACTTCCAGGTAGAAAGGCGAGAACAACACCGACACCAACTCGTGGTCGCCCCGGATGATGGCTTCCGGTGCCAGGTGCAGCGCAGCAACGTTGTGCGCCGCCGTCCAGTTGTGCGCTTTGAGCAGCAGCTGGTACTCGCCGTATCGATCGTCCCTAGCGCGTGCTGCATATGACTTGGCCTCGTACAGCCACGATTCGGGCACCATTAAACGGCCGCAAAGGAAGTCACGCTCGTCGTCGAGCTTGGTCACGTTGCGAGCCAGTAGCGCCTTGATCGCTGCCTCGCGGCTCTCGCTCAGCTCCAAATGCAGCAGCACAAAGGCAGACCACTTCCACAGACCCAGCAGCTCGAGCTGCGTCGCATAGGCGGATGCCAATGTGTCTGCGCGTGCAGAGTTGCCCTGAACCTGCTTCGACCTTGCCGCCTCTTTGCTGTCAAGCATGTCCGCGTCGTCCCCGTCCTCCTCTGCAAGACCAAGCTCGATGCGATCGCCAAAATCACGTCGCTGCAGCACGCGAGACAAGAGATTATACAAGTGCCAAGGCAGGCGCGCATCGACATTCGACGCACCAAACGCACACGCGTTCAGCGCCGGCTCGAGACCATAGGCCGGGTCGACGTACAGCTTGAGCAGCTCGAACATTGCATCGCGATCATACCCGCCATGTTTTTGCAGCAGCTGGCGCAAGCGTGTCGCGCCCAAACTCGAACTCTCCCGATACCATGGCAGAGGCGGAGCGATGCCGGCACCAGCGGACGCGGAAGGCGCCACTTGCGCCTCGTAGCGCTCAAAAGAGTGCTCCAGAGGCGCCTCGTACGGCGCCTCGTACCATAAAAACATGCCAAACGCTCGCTTCCAGTCCAATCCTTCGCAGATGGGCAGGTCGCCCACCTGATCAATGGGATCTTTGGTCGTTCGCGAGTCAGTGCCCTTCGAGACAAGCACGTTTCCTGAAAGCAGCTCATACACCCGGCGATGGTCGCGCGTGATGTGGGCGTCGACACCCTCCTTCCGCCACGACAGCAGCTGCTCGCTAATGTCGGCACGAACCTCTTCGTCGCCTCCCGCCTGGGCGATCAGCGTCGCAAGGCGCAAATCCCCCGCTTCCAGCGCAGCATTGACAGCACGCTCCACCTGGTTGCCGCTCAGGTAGCTGAACAGCAAGGCGGCGCGTCGAGAAGCAGCCACGTGCGAGCGCGCCTCGGACTCGACCGTGCCGGCCACCGTGTGACGCAGCCAGTCGGACAGCGCTGCTTTCCTGCGCATGTTGCGGATGCGATCGGCCGTCGCGGTGGGTGCACCTTCGGGCACATGCAGCTCGATCTCATCGAAGAGCGCAACTCCAAGTCGCCACAGGCTCGCCTCGAAGCTTCGATCCTTGTGCTCGAAGGATGTGGCAAAGTGTCGGAAGCGTGTCGCAAAGTCCGTGTAGGCCGTCGGCACGCCGTCCTCGTCGAGCTCGACGTTGGTGTGGTCGAGCTGGACACAGAGCAGCTTTTCCGCCTTATCGGCCTCCTGTTTGGCCGTCTCGGCATCCTTGAACAGCTTGACTTTTTCCAGAATGAGCGTCGATGTCGTTGTCGAGGCCACTGCATCGGCGACTTCCGTTTTGGTAGCAGAGCCACTAACAATCCTGCCATTGTGCACCAAGACGCCGTCAGGTCCCCATCCGACTCGAAAGCTGCGTCCGAGCGACAAGCCGGCATCGAGTATCTCATCATCAGCTGCGACGGCCTCGGACTGAGCCACATCGAGCTTGCGCAGTTTCTTGGCCGGTTGCTGTTCTTCTTGCACTCGCGGTGCCTCGACTGGGCGGTCGTTTGATGGTTCGACTGGCGCAGCAGCTAGCTTGGTCGGTGTTTGTGCGGATGCTGTGGCCGCGATGGCCGAAGGTCGAAGGTTGAGCGTCTTCTTTTGGCTCAGGCTGGCTCCCGTTGATTTGGCAGGAACGACAGCAGCGGAAGCTAGTTTACTGTCGTCTTGCCCAAAAAAACTCGCCTGCATCACCTGCACGCGTCGCGCCTCGGCGGCGTTGCCCACCGTCGACATGGCTCGAGATGGCGTAGCGCTGCCTCCACGCTCGCGACCGGTAGCGCTCGAGGAGGGCGTCCACTGGCGCTGCTGACGGCGCTTGGCAGCAGAAAGTGCCGCTGCTGCAGCAGCTGCCTGGCTTGCATCGTCGTCGGTGTCCATATCGCCATCATCGAGCGTCCGCAATGGAGGCGGCGCATCGTCGTCATCGTCGTCGTCTCCATCGCTCAGGTGGAACACGCCGCCGACAACCGACGCGTCCTGATCCGACAAATCCTCTTCATCGGCAGTCATAGAAGCAAGGCGCTTACTAGCAGGTCGCTTGGCATTGTTGCCACTACTCCCTCTGGCAGCTGCAGCGCGCTTGGCCTCGCCGTCGCCGCTAGCAGCCGCCTCTTCGTCCTCGTCCGCGTCGTCCAGGCCGTATCGACTAAAGTGCTTGACTTTGAAGGTCCAGGTGCCAGACTCTGGTTCGAAGTCAACAAACTCGGTCTCGGGCTTGTTCTTGAGCTTGTTAATCATCTGCTTGACACGTGGATGCTCGGCATCCTTGATCGGCTCGCGAGTGGCGCGGTCGGTAGGCCAGCACGCTTCGAGGCTGACACGCGCAGGCACGTTGAGTCCTGTGCCCTGCTTGGCCTTGATGCCAGGCACAAAGTTGCGCTTAGCGCCGTCCTTGGGGTTACGAGGGTCATAGTCGTCCTCCTCGGGATACACGACTACCTCCTTAAGCCGGATCTGGACGATGCCTCCCACGATATCGTTGAGGTCGTCGATCGAGGTGAGGTCGACGGGTTCGAGGAACTCAATCTGACCGACACCTTTGCGACCGACAATAAAGTTGTGCACGGCAGCGAGCTCGTTGTAGTTGGCGGTGCGGAGAGCAGCGAGCGAAGGCTCGGTGAAGTATTCACCCACCTTGCCCGACGAGGCGGTGGATCCATTGTTGGCAGTGCCAGCTGCGGTGCTGGATGGCGCAGCGAACGACGACTCGAGGTCGCGACCCTGCCGCGGCACATTGGCCTTTGCAGCCGCCGCCGAGACCGTCTTGAGCGGAGTGTCTTCGACAACACTGGAAGACGCACCGCCAAGGAAGTTTCCACGACGCGAGGGAAGCGACGAAGCAAACGAGAGATCGCCACCGCCAGGACGTACAGATTCAGCACGCTGCTCAAGGGCCGGGCTGAAGGTGACGCGGCTTGCTGAGCCAGGCTGAACAGTGCCACTGCGGAATGCTGAAGCACCGAGCGAGCCGACGGCTGGGCTGCTGCCTGTGTCAAAGTGGGGCACACTGCCGCTGCGCCCGATGCGCGAGGCAGAGAAACTGTTCTCTCCGGCATCGTCGAGCACCAGGCGCTTCGCCGACGGTCGCGAAACAAAGGCTTGCGAAGACAGTGGCTGGCTGTACTCGTCGCTCAGGCCCTTGAAGAGAGCAGGTGAACCAGCACGTCCAGGCGTACCAAAGCGAGCGTGTGCGCCCGGAGTGCCTTCTCGGAACGATCCAGGTGTCCCCTCGCGGACAAAGCTGGAGCTGCCGAGACCCGAGGCACCAGGCGTCGAGCCGCGCAGGCGGTTGATCTTGTTGGCGCCACGCGGGCTGGAGCGGAAGGGCGTGGTGAGAGGCGGCTTGTTCTTGGGGGCCACGTTGAAGGGGAGCGAAGCACCGTTAGCCGCCGAGCCCCCAGCAGCGCCATTGATCGGGTTTGAGGCAAAGAGGCTGTCGGTGCCGTAAGGGTTCGCGTCAAGCGAAGCCTGAACGGTGGGTTGCTGCTGTTGGTTCTGCAACAAGCCTGGCTGCTGCTGGTTTTGCTGCAACTGGCCGAAGAGACCTCCCGAGGCTTGCTGGTTCTGCGCACCGCCGAGACCGCCAAAGAGACCGCCGCCGGTAGCGTTCTGGGTAGAGCTGCCAAAGAGGCCACCGCCCGTGTTGGATGCGCCCGTGTTGCCAAAGAGCGACGAGCCTCCGGTGTTGCCGGCACCGCCGAAAAGTCCTCCGCCAGTGGCACCGGTCGAGGTCTGGTTCGATTGGCCAAAGAGACCTCCTGATGTGTTGTTCTGCGTCTGGCCAAAGCCTCCTCCGAGACCGCCGGCACCTTGCTGCTGGTTGTTCTGCTGGTTGTTGCCGCCGAAGAGCGAAGAGCCGCCGCCTGCACCAAACGAAAAGCCGCCGGTGGCTGGCTTGTTGGCCGTGCTGCCGAAGAGACCTCCACCGGTCGATGCGCCAGCGCCAAAGCCAGTGCTACCCTGCTGACCCGTCTGGGTGCCTGCAGCGCCAAAGAGACCGCCAGAGGCTGGCTGCGCGCCCGTCTGACCTGCTGGCTTGGCGCCAAAGAGACTACCTCCAAAGCCGCCGGTGGCGCCAGTCTGGCCGGGCTGCTGGTTGGCCTGCTGGTTGTTGTTGGCGCCAAAGCTAAAGCCTCCTGTGGTACCTGCAGCACCCCCTGCGGCTGTGTTGGTGCTGCCAAAGAGACCACCGCTGGGCTGCGTCGAGCCAGCCCCGCCAAAGATGCCGCCAGTGGCAGCAGGAGCGGCGGTAGTGCCAGTGCCAGCGCCTGAGGTTGCACCGAAACCTCCCCCTGCGCCAAAGCCGAAAGCGGGTTTGTTCTGCGTAGCTGCGTTGTTATTGGCGCCGAAGCCGCCAAAAGTGCTGGTTGCGCCGGCCGTCTGACCGGGCTGTGAGGTGGCAGCGCCAAACAGGCCACCAGTGGCAGGCTTTTGGCCGAACGAGAATCCGCCTGTGGTGCCGGTGGCACCAGCACCAAAGCCAGTGCCCGTCTGACCGGGCTGCTGCTGGTTGTTGTTGGCACCAAACCCAAAGCCGGTGGAAGCGGTCTGAGCAGGCTGGGTGGTGGAGGCGCCAAAGCCAAAGGCGGGCTTGTTCTGCTGCTGCTGGTTGTTGTTGTTGGCACCAAACGTGAAGCCAGTGCTGGCAGCAGGCTGCTGAGGTTGCGAGCCAAAGCTAAAGCTGGAAGAAGGCTGCTGCTGTTGTTGCTGACCGAACAGGCCACCAGTCTGAGGCTGGTTCTGCTGCTGACCAAAGAGACCTCCGCTGGACGTCGAGGCGCCAAAGCCGGTGGTGGTAGGCTTGGCCCCAAAGAGACCTCCGGCCTGCTGCTGGTTGTTTTGCTGGCCAAAGAGGCCGCCGGATTGCTGCTGTTGTTGGGGTTGACCAAAGAGACCGCCTGAGGCTGTCGTGGAAGGGGTAGCACCGAAACCGGCGGAAGACTGCTGGGGCTGACCGAAGGCGCCGGTGGAGGCGTTTGATGCGCCAAAGCCAAAGCCAGTGGAAGGGGCGCCAGTGGCACCAGGGCCCGCGTTGCCCTTGGATCGGCCCTGCTGATAATCCATGAGACGGAGCTCCTCGATGCTGTAGTGCGAGTAGGCGGGCATGACGTTGATGGCCTGCTGGACGTCCCAACTCTTGCGGTCCTTGATGTGCTCTGTTGGGGTCAAGTCTTCACGAACCGGGTCGTAGGGAACCGTGGCAGTGCCCTGTGTGATCTGGCTGGGAATTGCGCCGGCGGCAGGCTGGCCAAACGCACCGCCTGTCGCACCGAATCCACCTGCAGCTGGCTGCTGTTGCTGCTGCTGTCCGAAAAGGCCGCCGGTAGCTGGAGCCGCTGAGCCAAATGTGGACGCGCCAAAACCACCAGCCGCTGGCTGTTGCTGCTGCTGGTTAGGAGTGGAGCCAAATGTAAAAGAGCTAGTACCGGAGGTCGAAGCGGGCGCGCCAAAGCCACCGAAGCCGGTGGCGCCGGCGGGACGTGCGCCGAAAGCGCCTGTGGTGGATGCATTGTTATTGTTTGCGCCAAAGCCGCCAAAAGAAGGGGTCTGCGTCTGGGAGGGTTGCTGTCCGAACAGACCACCGCCGGTCTGGGCAGCTGGCTGCGCTGCGCCAAAGCCACCTGAGGATCCAAAGCCTAAAACAACACGGCAGAGTGGATGGAGTATGTCAGCACACCTAGCAAAGAAGCGATCGAGTATAATGTGTACTCACCTGTGGAAGCGCCAAAGCCGGTCTGAGCAGGCGTAGTGGGCTGCTGTGGTTGACCAAAGAGACCACCAGCTGGCTGCTGCGGTTGCTGCTGCTGTTGCTGGTTGTTCTGCTGGCCAAAGCCACCGAAACCGCTAGAGCCAAACATGGTGGAGGATGCGGTCAGGCGCTGGGCGCGGAAGTGAGGAAGTTACCGCGACGTCGACGCGCGATCGAGCTAGACGGCTGCGACGGATTGATTCAAGCTTTGCACTCTTTTGTACGCTCCGAGCTAGGCGCGAAACGATAAGGATGTGCACGCTCGTGAGAATCCTGGATCAAAGCGATATGGTGGGAGAGGAAGAGGTTGGCGGTGGTGATGGAACGGTGATGGAATGGTGATGAGAGCTACGTTGGAATTGCTTGTGGCTTCGGCCCAAAAACACAGAAAAACAGTCGCGAAGGTCAGTGCTCTTCCTCTCTACAGTCACAAAAAAGGGAAAAAAAGGACTCCATCTGTCTCCCTCTCAGAAGATCACACACCTCTCGCTCTTCGCGTGTCTCTCTCTGGCTCTGCGCTTCCCGATCTGACATGATCTGACGCGATCACCTCTTGGAGTGCTTCGGATGTCGGAAATTTGACTGCCATAGCCGCTCGCCTTCTCCCAAAGTGGAGCAATTGGCTCGACTTCACCGGCAACCTCCAACCACTCCAGCACTCTGATATCGAACTGACTGCGATCATGTCGCAATCCAGACCACCTACATCTGCCGCCACCGGTGGTGGCGGTGGCGGTGACAACAACAATACCAGCAAAGGCGTAGGCCCCAGCCGTCGAACATGGGACAAAGAAGAATTTTCGCGCAAGGCCATGTCTCGCGAGAAGCGCCAGGCCGAACTTGATTCTGTCAACGCCGAGCGACGCTTGCAAGGCCTGCAACCACTCAAGAGGCTCAAGTCCAACGCACCCGAACCCGAGCTCGCCATGCAGCAGCGTCGTGCGCCGCTTGGTCTCGAGCGAAATCAGGGCAAGACGCTCATGGTCGACCTTACTTCCTCCGATGGCAAAGGTCAGACGGGGCCTGGGTTCTACTGCGAGGTGTGCAGGAAGCTGCTCAAGGACAATCTGGCTTATCTGGATCATATCAATGGACGCGTACATTTGATGCGGATAGGTCAGTCCACGCAGCAGGATAGAGCGACGCTACAAGACGTGCAGGACATGCTGGACAAGTTGACCAGGGAAGCTGAGGCAGCGGCGGGAGGCGGTGGCAAGAACAGTGCAGTGTATGATTTTGATCGACGCATTCAGCAGATCGCCGAACAGGAGGAAAAGGAGAGAGAGGCGAAGAGGGAAAAAAGGAGACAGCAGAAGTTGCTCAAGAGGTCCGCCTCGAGCAACAACGAGCCCCAAGCAGCCGCCGAGGCAGGCGCGGCGGAAGGAAACGACGCCGAAGCAGCAATGATAGCTGCCATGGGTTTTGGTGGATTCGGTTCGACCAAGAAGCGCTGATCACGCGCCTTCAGCTCGCCTGCCGCTCACAGCTCCGTACTGTCATCAAGAGCGGCTCTGAAAAGCGAGAAACCTCTCGTTCATATACCCAACCCTCTCATGCTCGGGCGCAGCTCGCACACATATACCAGCATCACTGTAACTTTTCACTCTCACACTTTTCACGCACACACGCCATCATTGAAGAGCAAAACAACATCGCATTCTCTCTTCCTCTCCCGCTTCCATCTCTATCTGTCGCAAGTTCAAGCCCAAGCCAGAGTCAGCATGAACTTGTCCTCGCCCACCTCCTGCTCTTCTTGCAAGATGACCTTCGCGTCCTCTCGCTTTTCAGCTTCAGGCAAGGGTTTCCTGCGCAACGCCTTCATGAAGGTCTCCGGTTGGCTCTCGATGCATTCCGCGAGCACCTGGCCAAGTCCAGCTTCGAACGAGTAGAACGCGTCCACTTCGTCCGTAGCCACCAACCCAGCTTTCTTGCGCAGACGCTGGATGCGGTTGATCACTTCACGCGCCGTGCCCTCCGACACCAGCTCGGGTCGCTGCTGGATGTCAAGCAGCACAACGACATTGCCGTCCGTGTTGCTCTCGAACGTGCCCTCGATCTCCTTGGTCTCGACGTAGCGGATGACGCGCAGATCGCCTTCCACCAGATCCACTCCCGCCACATTGAGCTTGCCCGTCTCGCGGTATGCCTTTGCATCGTCCGACGTGACGCTCTCAAGACCCTTGCGAACCTTGCCCACGTCCTTGCGCAGCTTGCGACCCAACACGGGCCAGTCGGCAAACAGCTTGAAGCGCACACCGCACTTGGCCTCGTCCGACGACAGGACCAGATCGCGCACGTTGAGCTCCTCCTTGATGTAGTCCGACAGCGACTCGACGTCCTGCAGATACTCCTTGTCGGTGTGGAACACAACGAGCTCCTTGAGCGGCACACGGATGGGCAGGTTGGAGTTGACGCGGATCACACGGCCCAGCTCGACCACCGACTGGAGCGCCTTGAACTGGCGCTGAATGACCGGGTCAAAGTACGACTCGTTGACCTCGGGGAACGACAAGAAGTGGACACTGCGGTAGTCCTGCTTGTCGTCCGCCGCAGGTGCTGGCAGGAACTTGCGCAGACCTTGGTACAGATTCTCGGTCAGGAAGGGTGTAAACGATGACAGGGTGCGACAGAGCGTGTATAGCGTCTCGAACAACGAGTTGAGTGCCGCCTGCGTATCCTCGACACCGTTCTCACCCTTCAAACGACGACGGTTGAAGCGGATGTACCAGTTGGTGAGCTCGTCGATGAGCTCGCCCAAGCGCGGCACCACCGTGTACAGACGGTATGCGGCCATCTCTTCGCTGATGAGCTTGATGAGCGACTGGCAGCGCGCCAGGATCCATCGGTCCATGACATTGCTCGATTTTTCGACCTTGTTCTGGTAAACAAACTTGATGCCATGGTCCTTCTCGAGCATGTTGACCGAGCCGAGGAAGAAGCGGAACGAGTTGAGCCACGGCAAGAACGTGGAGGCGATCACCTCCTTGACGCCTTCCTCCTTGAAGCGCAGATTCTCAGCACGCACCACGGGCGAGTTGATGAGGTAGAGTCGGATGGCATCGGCGCCGTACTGGTTGATGAGCAGGTTGGGGTCCGGGTAGTTGCGCAGCGACTTGCTCATCTTCTTGCCGTCGGCGGCCAACACGAGACCGCTGACAATGAGATTCTTCCACGGCGCCGTGTCAAAGAGGTGCGTAGCCAAGATGAGGAGCGTGTAGAACCAACCTCGGGTCTGGTCGAGACCTTCCGAGATGAAGTCGGCAGGGAACGACCGTTCGAACTTCTCCTTGTTCTCAAAGGGATAGTGCGCCTGGGCGTAGGGCATGGAACCGGACTCGAACCAACAGTCAAAGACCTCTTCGACGCGTTTGAGCTGACCCTTGCCCTGTTGCGATGGGATGGTGATGTGGTCGATCTTGTCCTTGTGGAGATCGGTAATGCCAGTGACGCCCGAGAGCTTCTCCAGCTCTTCAACCGAGCCGACGCAGACAATCTCTTGCATATCTTCGCTGGCCCACAATGGGATGGGAGTGCCCCAGTATCGGTTGCGCGAGATGTTCCAGTCGCGAGCGTTGGCGATCCAGCTGCCGAATCGACCCTCGCCGACATGGCCGGGTACCCAGCGTGTAGCGTCGTTGTTCTTGACGAGTTTTTCGATGACGGGCTCGACACGGACGAACCACGAAGGAATAGCCTTGTAGATGAGGGGAGTGCCCGATCGCCAGCAGAAGGGGTACTGATGGCTAAGGGTGGCCTGCACAATGAGACGGCCGCGCGCCTTGAGCTCCTTCTGGATAGCCTTGTCGGCGTCCTTGACATGCATACCTTCGTAGTCGGGCACCTCGTTAGTGTATCGGCCGGAGCCATCGACGGGGTTGGGAGGAGTCTCGTCGCGCGAGATGACGCCGTGGGCGATGGCGACGCGGTGATCGTCGTCACCAAAGGCAGGAGCCTGGTGGACGATACCGGTACCTGCATCCGAAGTGACGTAGGTGTCGGAGAGCACACGGAAGGCGCGGTCCTTGAAGCGCTCCTGGAAGTAGGGGAAGATAGGCTCGTAGTGCTTGCCGACGAGATCCTTGCCTTTGTAGGTTTCGATTTTTTGGAACTTGGCCTTTTTGGGGTCCTTGTAGAGGGTGGTGAGGAGATCTTCGTGGATGATGAAGTTCATGTCGCGCTCGTCGTCGTGGATCTTGATGTAGTTGAAGTCCGGGTGGACGCAAAGACCGAGGTTGGAAGGGAGGGTCCAAGGAGTGGTGGTCCAAGCGAGGAAGGCGGTCTTAGGATCATCGACGAGGGGGAAGCTGACGGTGACGGCGGGGTCTTGCACCTCGCGGTAGTCAAGACCAGCTTCGAAGTTGGAAAGTGGGGTGGTGCAGGCGGTGGAGTAAGGCATGACACGGATGCCCTGGTAGACGAGCCCCTTTTGGTGGAGCGTCTTGAAGACCCACCAGACGGACTCCATGAAGCTGAGATCCATGGTCTTGTAACCGTTGTCAAAGTCAATCCACCTGCCCATGCGCTCGACGGTATCCTTCCACTCTTTTTGGTACGTCATGACTATGGCTTTGCACTCGGCGTTGTACTTGTCGATGCCCATGGCCATGACGTCTTCCTTGCCCTTGATGCCGAGCTTCTTGTCGATCTCGTGCTCAACGGGGAGACCGTGGCAGTCCCAACCGAAGCGGCGATCGACATAGTGACCGGTAGAGTGTGCGTGTCGGGTGACAATGTCCTTAACGGTACCAGCGAGAAGATGTCCGTAGTGGGGCAGACCGGTGGCAAAGGGAGGACCGTCGTAGAAGCTGAACGGTTTCCTACCTTCGCTCTGCTTGAGAGAAGTCTTGAATGCGTCGATGGCGCGCCAGTATCGGATGACTTTTTCTTCCTCTGTGGGGAAGTTGAAGGCGGCCGTGACCTCGTGCTCGCCAAAGACGGCGGCGGCCGAGTCTTTAGTCTCTGCCATGGTGATGGGTGGTATCGCTGCGTACGATGATCACCTGCGGGTGTTGGTGACCTGAACGAACGAACGGGGCGATGGAGACTTCACTGGTAGATGGTGGAGGAGAGGAGAGAAAGCAAGCTGACTCGGAGCAAGCTGACTCGGAGCAAGCTGACTCGGAGCTACAGTAAACGCCGGCATTGATTTTGGCAGACCCAAAGCAATCAACCAACACAGAGAAGGCGAAGACTCAGCTTTCTTTTCGCTTCAGCGCAGCTCGCTCGACGAGAACAAGAAGAATCTGAGCCAGAAATTGGCGAAAAAAAGAGGAGGAACGGCAGCCGAGAAAGTGGTGAGTGACTCGTGCGGCATGTTGCGTAAAAATAAAATTGTTACATCTAGTATACCGACATCTCGCAACCATGCCCAAGCTTCTAGACCAACACTCTCGCTCGCTCGCTTCTGGATGCTCTCATGCATTTGCTCGAGTGACAGCAGTCAAGGAACAAATCGATGAACGGGCCAGCGGAACACGCACACATGCAAGGCACTTCAAATTTCTCGGTCTGTGTCTTGGTTTAAAGCTTTTGCGTGACTGACAGGTGTCTCGAGCCTCCCCCACCAACACCAACAACCCCTTTATTGCTTCACACGACCTGCGCCAACCCAGCGCAGCCTGCTCACGCGACGAGAGATACATGAGGAGGGAACTCTGAGCTGCATTTCATCCCGCTAGCCTACCACCCAAAAGCTGTTCCTTTCAGCGCTTCCCGCTGGCACTCGATATAAGTAGCGAGCTCTCAATCACGCGGCCGGCCCCTTCCTTCCTCTCTACATTGAAAGCTACCATGTCAGGAAGCGGCGACCCCATCGAGGCGGCCATCTTGCACGGCATTGATGCGCAACCTGCCTCGTCGTATCGCGAGGACCGCCGAGCAGCAGCAGCGGCGGCACAGGGTTCCGACCACTCTGCTCCCAACACCGACGACGAGCTCGGATCGGACTTGCCCGACGACGACGATGATGGTGATTACTTCAACGACGATGACGATGCAGATGCTCCGTCGTCTCGCTCTGCTGCTGTGGACAGCAGCGCCATCAAAGGCCTCCAACGCTCGCGTACTGCCAACCGTGGTGAGGAGGGCGCGTCCAATACCGGCCCGAAAGGCGTGCTGCGCGATCGACAGCTTCGAGCACAACAAGAGTCAGCCGCACGCTCCGCCTCCATTCACGCTACTAACCGACAGATGCAAGCCATGGCGCTGTCATCCGAGACGTACGCCGAGCAGGTCGCCCGAGAGAAACGCGAGCACGCTGAACGGCTGCAGCGTGAGAACCGCGACACGGACGACGACGACGACGAGCACGACGCAGTGAGCCAGACCGCCATCGCCGACCTGCAGGCCAAAGAGCGACGTCGAGAGATGCGTATTTCCGAGCTCAAGTCGTTCCACTCTGCTCGCCACAGCGCGCTCATCTCGGGCGACCCGGCTTCAGCCTTCCCCTCAGCGACACCAAGCAGCGATCGATACTTTGGCCATCTGCGCGAAGTCGACGAACGCGGATACGTCGCTTCGATCGACAACGAAGACCCGCATGTCACCATCATTATCCACATCTACTCGAAAGCCGTTGCTCAGTGCAACGCGCTCACCGCCTCGCTGGCCTCGCTTGCACGCGTATACCCCCACACCAAATTCCTCCAGGTCCAAGCGGCAGCCATTGGCTTCGGTCGTTCGGGGGACGAGGATGAAGAGGATGGCGAGGAAGAGTTTGACGAGTACAACTCAAAGACGCTCCAGGTGCTGCCGACCGTGTTGGTGTACACGGCGGGAAAGCTGGTAGCCAATTTGGTGAGGTTAGACTTGGATCCGTTGTGGCGTCAGGGTACGGAGCAGGATGTGAGAGATCTGCTGCTGTCGCATGGCGCGTTGCCGTCGGAGAATGCGGGGAAAACGAGAGCGCCGACGAATACGAGTGCCAATGGCCATGATGATGATGACACTTGATAGTTCGCACGGCCTTCAATGTTCAACATCGCCCTCAGCTGGCAGCCTGCTCATTCATTGTGATCAAGGATGACACTTCTCTGAAACGCACGCGGTGACCAGCTAACAGCATTCGAACTCGATCCATTGAGTCTGTGAGTCTACGTTCTGCAAACATTCCGAATCTATCACGGCACTCCCTACTTCTGAGAGTCGACCCACTTTCTCGCGTTCTCAAACATCCTGAACCACGGCCCTTTACCCTGCCAACCCTTTTCGCCGCGTGCATACGCCTGCGCCGGAGCCCAGCTCATGCTCGACAGCGCCACTCCGCGTTCCGGATGCGGCATGAGCGCCAACACACGCCCACCATTCGCCGTCACCGCCGTCACACCCTCCGGCGAGCCGTTGGGGTTGAGCGGGTAGCGCTGATCCACATATTGCATCGCGACCTGGTTCTTAGCTTTGCACGCCTCGAGGTCGCCCTCGTTGCGGAAGCTGGCGCGACCTTCGCCGTGGGCGATGATGGCGGGGAGCACGGAGCCAGCCATGTCGGCCAAGAAGATGCTGCTGGCACCGCCGGACTTGGTGATCTCGACGTTGGAGAGTCGGCCTTCGAAACGTCCAGATTCGTTGGGCTTGAACAGCGGCCAGTGTTCGGCTTCGGGGATGAGGCCGGCGACACCGAGCTGCGAGAGAAGCTGACAGCCGTTGCACACACCGAGCGCGAACGTGTCGGTGCGCTTCTGGAAGAAGTCGACAAACTGCGCCCTGACGCTCGGGTTGAGCAGGATCGACTTGGCCCATCCGCTACCGGCACCCAGCACGTCACCGAACGAGAAACCACCGCAGGCCGCGAGACCCACGAATTGATCCAACGCCACTCGGCCTTCCACGAGATCCGACATGTGCACATCGATAGCGCAGAAGCCGGCACGCGTGAAAGCCCACGCCATCTCGATCTGGCCATTGACACCCTGTTCTCGCAGAATGGCCACTTTGGGTCGGGTCTCGAGCGCAGCTTGCACCACCGAAGCACCGAGCACGTCTTGACGAGGGTCGTACGTGAGTTCGTAGCGCACTGCGGCCGCCGAAGTGGGTTCGTCAGTGATCAGGCTGTATTCGGTCGCGGCTGACTCTGGGTTGTCACGCAAGCTCTGCATGCGGAACGACGTCTCGGCCCACGCCTTTTGCAGCGTAGCCCGCGTCGACGAGAGCAGTGGCTGCGAACGTGCCACCACCTTGATCTCCTGCGAGCCCGGTGTGACACGTCCCACCACGTGCAGGTTGTGAGAAGGCACACCGGCGGCAGTGAGCACCGCAGAGACCGCCTTGATATCGCCCGCCTTGATCTGCATCACCGCACCGAGCTCCTCGTTGAAAAGCGCAGCCACGGGGTCGCGCAGCTCGGCATCGAGGGCATCGACAAACAGCTCGGCACCGCAGTGTCCCGCAAAGCACATTTCGAGGATTGCGGTGATCAGACCACCGTCGGAACGATCGTGGTAGGCGAGCACCAGGCTGCCCTCATCGCGCTTCTGCACGCGCAGCTGCTTGAGCGTGTAGCATGCCTCAAAGAAGGCCTTGAGCACAGCGGCGTCTTCGACATCGGGCGCCTCGTGACCCAACTGACGGAAGACCTGGGCGAGACACGAACCGCCGAGACGCTGCTTACCGCCAGCCAGATCGACGAACAGCAGCACCGTGTCATCGACGTCGGTGCGCAGCTGCGGCGTCCAGGTGCGCGTAATGTCGTCGACGGGACCGAAAGCGGTCACGGTGAGCGACAGCGGCGCAGTGACTTCGCGCTTCTCGCCCTCGGCCGATTCCCACGCCATCTTCATCGACATCGAGTCCTTGCCGACAGGGATGGCCAGACCGAGCTTGGGGCACAAGTCTAGACCGATCGCCTGTACGGCTTCGTAGAGACGCGCGCCCTCGTCCGAGTGGCTCGCGGCGCACATCCAATTGGCCGAGAGCTTGATACGTTCGAGGCTTTCAATGCTGGCAGCGGCGATGTTGGTGAGCGACTCGGCGACAGCCATGCGGGCCGAAGCAGCTGCACTGATGAGCGCGAGCGGAGTGCGCTCACCCGATGCGACAGCTTCACCGGTGAGACTCTCTTCAAAGCCGTACGACGTGCGCGTGACAGCGACATCGGCAACGGGCACTTGGTAAGGACCGACCATCTGGTCGCGAACAACAAGACCTGTGATGCTTCGGTCGCCGATGGTGATCAAGAAGTTCTTGGAAGCGACCGTGGGCAGGTGCAGAACGCGATCAACGGCCTCGGCGAACATCTTGACCGGGTCGTCCTTGATGTGCGGGAGGTACGACGTGAGGGTCGAGTCGAAAGGCACACGGAGTAGCTGCTTGCTCTGAGCCTGACGAGCGATCTTGGGCGGCTTACCAAAGAGGATGGGCATGGGGAGGTGAATAGGTGTGCCGCCGAGCAGACGGTCAGTGACAACGAGCTCCTGCTCGAGCGTGGCGCGGCCGACGACCGAGTACGGGCATCGCTCACGCTTGGCGATGGCCTCGAAGCGAGCAAGGTCCTCCTGGCCGACGGCCAGCACGTATCGCTCCTGGGATTCGTTGCACCAGATCTCCATAGGGCTCATGGACGGGTCGTCGACGAGAACGTCACGGATCTCGAAGCGAGCACCGAGGCCAGCATCGTGGACGAGCTCGGGCAGAGCGTTGCTGATACCACCGGCACCGACGTCGTGAATGGACTGGATGGGGTTGCCCTCGCCGATACGGCCCTCGATGACACCGGGCGCATCGCTGAGCGCGGTGCAGGCATCGATGACTTGCTGGCACCGCCTCTGCATTTCCGGATTGTCGCGCTGCACCGAAGCGAAATCGAGAGCGGCACGCGAAGAGCTGCCGCTGGCCATGGACGAAGCGGCACCACCGCCGAGGCCGATGAGCATGCCGGGACCACCGAGCACAATGATGGCGGCATCGGGCGTGATTCTGGACTTGAGCGCGTTTTTGGGACGCACGTTGCCGAGACCACCGGCCAGCATGATGGGTTTGTGGTAGCCACGCACCTCGCTCGAGGCGTCGTCGACGGGGACGCGCTCGGACCAGGTACGCCAGAAGCCACTCAGACCGGGGCGACCAAATTCGTTGTTGAAGGCAGAGCTACCGAGGGGGCCATCGATCATAATGTCGTAGGCGCTCGAGATGTGCGAAGGCTTGCCAAAGTCTTCCTCCCAAGGCTGACGGCCGTCGCCCTCGAGGAGGAGGTTGCTGGTCATGAAACCAACGAGACCGGCCTTGGGCTTAGAGCCACGTCCGACGGCACCTTCGTCACGGATCTCACCACCAGATCCTGTAGCAGCACCAGGGTAAGGCGAGACGGCGGTGGGGTGGTTGTGGGTCTCGACCTTGGCGAGGAAGGGCATGGGTTCCTTGACACCCTGGTAGACAGACAGGCCGCCGGCGGGGGAGGGGGCGAAACGGGTCGCCTCGTAGCCCTCGATGACAGCGGCGTTGTCCGAGTAGGCGCTAATGGTGTGCTGCGGATGGAGCTTGTGCGTGTTGCGGATCATGCCAAAGAGGGTGTTGGGCATGGTCTTGCCGTCGATGGTCCAGTCGGCGTTGAAAATCTTGTGACGGCAGTGCTCGGAGTTGACCTGAGCAAACATGAAGAGCTCGACGTCAGTGGGGTTACGACGAAGCGCGTCGGAGCCGTCGCCCTTGCCGGCGATGAAAGCGTCGACGAGGTAGTCAATCTCATCGTTGGCGAGAGCCAGACCGAGCTTTTCATTGGCGTCGACGAGGCGCTGCTTGGCGACCTGGCGATCCGAGGTGCCGTCAGAGCCAAGGAGGTCGACGTGGGTGAGGGGAGCGGGCTGCGCCTTGTGGAAGAGAGCGGCGGCGGTGGGAGGGACGGCCGAGATGAACTGCGTCATGCGGTCGTGAAGAAGATCGTGCACCTTGGCAAAATCGGCAGCCTTGAGGGGCGAGGAGGCAGCCGCGGGCTCGAGGACGAAGGCAATTCCACGCTCGATGCGGTCGACGTACTCCTGGAGGGTGCACATGCGAGCAATGTCGGTGGCCTTGCTGGACCAAGGCGAGATGCTTCCGGGCCGAGGGAGCACAAAAAGGACAGTCTGCTGAGCCGAGCCAGTTTCCCCAGCTAGGACAGCCTGCACAGCTGGTCGGGTGTGTGCCAGATCGACATCGTCGCCGTAGACAAGGAGGCTGTCAAGGACGTTGCGCTGCGGGCTGGAGGTATCAGCAAGAACAGCGTTGGCCTGTTCCGAAGCAGTGTTGACAAAGTGAATGTAGACTGCATCGATGGAGGCGAGTTTAGCTCCGTTGCTGCTGAGCTTGGTGTTGGCCCTCTCCAAGAGCTGGGTGCGCTTGGAGGGGTGCAGAAGAGAAGAGCCGATCAAGGACAGCATCTTTGGCAGCTACGAATGAAAGCAGACGAATCGCCAGCCGTCTGTGATTGTACACGATCCAGGAAAGCCAGCAGAGCAAAGGCGAGACAAAGCAGGGTCAGAGGCTGAAACACCCAAGCAGCGATCCAAGGAAGATTCAATGGCGTTCAGGGTAGGTTTCGGATTCTCACGTTGTTCGTCGTCGCAGAGGAGACGTAGGGTGGGACCCTGAAGATGCAATTCGAGGGGTTGGTAAGACCAGAAATAGGATCGACGAGCAGCAGACCGAGCGAGGATGATCAGACTGCTACTTGACGATTTGAGTCGGGAAAGGTGCAGAAGGGGTGACTGCCCTCCTAACAAGTCAAGAAGGAAGGTGCGAACTCACCATACTGACGACCATACTGAACCCTTCTCAATCTCGAAGAATTATCCCAACGCGAGTCAACCAAAAAATTTCTACTTTTTCCTCTCCTTTTCCGCAACCGCGAAGAGGGTCTGTGCAAGCAACTCTATCGCACGAAAAAAAGTCGGCACTCCACTCTTCGACTGAGCCAATAAACTCCGAAAGCCGAGAAACTTTCTTGCTCGAGACCCTTGATTTGTGTGTCGTTCTGGAAACTCATTCTTCCTGTCTTGCCACCATCACGATCAGCACCCCCATCAAAGCAACCACTGGGGCTGACGACATGGACGCAACTCCAGAGATCGGTGGACCTTCAGCACCGCCCCCAACCGTCGTCTTTAAGCGCAAACGAGGCCCCGCAGCTCGCGCCACCACATCCATCAATGCCGCCGCTTCCTCTTCTACGGCATCGTCATCCTCGAACAGCGTCCCCGGACCATCCCGGATATCTTCGCGCAACCGCTCAGGCAGTGACTCGGATCCAAGCGACTCCGAATCCTCCTCTGCTGTGGTGATCAAGAAGAAGCGCTCCAACAATAACCCGCTCGTCCAGTCCACGGGTTCAGTCTATCGCAAGTCGAAGCTCGGCCGAACAGAGGACGATGACGACGACTCCTACAGCTTGGAAGAAGGCAACCCAACTTCATCCTCGGCCTATCTGAGTCGCACCCCAGGCAGTACTGGCGCCTCATCAACAAACGCCTCCAGCCTGCAGAAGATCCGCGACGACGCCACGCGCCACAGCGACTGGGATCTCGACACCACCCCCTCTTCCTCAGAACCATCTCGAACAAGCAACGCAGACGGCCTCTACCGCGGCGCCAAGTCGTACACGTCTTACGTTGCCGCACGCGACGACGGCTCCTCGTCCAAAATGCGCTCCCGCGGGCCGATCCGCCAAACCACCACGGTACGCACCACGTCGCTCATGGACTACCAGCCGGACATCTGCAAGGACTACAAGGAGACGGGCTACTGCGGCTTTGGCGATACGTGCAAGTTCCTCCACGACCGATCGGACTACCTTGCCGGGTGGCAGCTTGATGTGCTGCCCAACAGCGCGGCGCGCTCGGCGCGCGAGACGCTGCTCTCGGATCCCGAGTCCGACAAGGAAGAGGACGAAGTGCCGTTCGCGTGTCTCATCTGTCGACAGCCGTTCACGGATCCCGTGGTGACGCGGTGTGGGCATTACTTTTGCGAGGCGTGTGCAATCGGCCGGTTTGCGAGGAACAGCAAGTGTTTTGCCTGTGGACAGCAGACGGGCGGCTTGTTCAACAGTGCCAAGAACGTCTTGGCCAAGATGGAGGCAGTCAAGAGGCGCAAGGCGCAAGCGAGGACCGAGAGGCAGGGATGGCTGGTCCAGGATGAACAGCCGATTAGCGAGATAGCCGCCGCAACTAGCGACGACGACGGAGCATAAGCGGCAAACTCTGTGACGTTTACTGAAATCTTCCATTAACGTTTTGAATTATCAAGCAAGAATATATGTGCATGTGTATGTGGGTGTGCGGCGGTTGGCCGTTTTGAATATGTCTACTTTACATCGTCTACGACTGCGACTCGTTCAACTGCAATCCTGACAGCGAAGCCAGCTTGGAGTTGACCACCTCCGCCGCCTGTCGTGCCTTTGTCATCGTCGTTGTCGTCGTTGTTGTTGTTGTCGTCGTCTTGCCCTCCGCTGCAACAGTCCCGTTCGTTCCAACACTGGTACTCGTGGAAGCAGTGCCTCGCCTCGTCCTGGGCAATCTCTGGATCAATGAGGCGGTCAACTCGCCCGCTCTATGCGCGACGATGGAGAGCAGGCTGTCGGACAGACCGTGCGTCGCCTCGTTGCCGCCGAGGACATACAGCGAAGGTTCGGGCAAGTGTGAAGCATGCTCGAGGGGACCCTCGCTAGCCAGGGTCTGTTGGGACGACGTGGACGAGGCGTCGCTTGATGCGCCGGGGGAAGACTTGCCGCTGCTGCTGTGCACACTGCTGCGCATCGAAGAGCCGGGTACGAGTCGGTAGTCGCGCGTGATGCCGCGCAGGTTCTCGCGTCGGCGCTCGACCACCTCGTCGTCTTCAACATCCACCATCTTGGCCGTCTCGTCTTCGTCGACAATGGTATCGCGCGCCATCCACTCGGAATCCAGCGCCGGGTAGAACGGCTTGAGCTGCTCCAGGAACGGCATCTTCGACGGAGACCGAACAAAGCCCGTGCCAACAAACACGGCGTCGAAGCGCACCGTCTCGAGCTTGCCGTTCCGCAAGTTGTCGCGCAGCGTCAACTCGACCCCATCTTTCACAGAGCGCACCTGGTCAACCTCTGTGCATCGGCGCATCTCCATCCGGCCCTGTTCCCTCTCTGCAGGGTCCTGGAGCTCCTCGGGGAGCGGCACCTCAAACTTGTCATACATCGAGTCGTGCAGCTCGTTGAGCAAGTCGGTGCGAACGACCGAGTAGTTGGTACGCTTGAACTCCTGCAGCCACTTGCGACGCTGCGTCTCGTTTGCCTGCCAGAACTCGTCGGTGCGTTCCGGGTCGAAAGCGGCCGAGTTGACAAAGCCCGTATCGTCCGATGGCACCAGCGCGGAAGCACGGAAGATCATGGTGACAATGGCGGTGGGGAAGCGCGAGTGCAGGTTCATCAGCATCTCGGTCGACGACTGTCCCGCGCCGATGACGGCGAGGCGTAGCCGAGAAGCGTCCTCGAGCGGTACACCACCAGCGACATCCGACTCGGGCCGACGCAGGGCTGCAGCCTTGTGCAGCGCAGGCTCAAGCGTAGCGAGCGCAGGGACGAAGAAGCCCGAGTGGACGATGCGTGGGATCGAGCCGGAAGCGCTGTGCTGCTGCTCTGCATAGGCTGTCTCGAATGCGGGCGGTAACTTGGGAACCCCGCCTACAGCCACCGAAAGGTTGCGAGTGTATCGAGTGACGACCTGGCCCGTGGCCTCGTCCCGGCAGCGAACGCGGTACAGGCAGAGCGTATCCGCCTCCTCTCCACTGGCGGGTCGGACCGTAAGCGTTTCCTGCTTGGCGTCCGGAGCAGCCGAGGCGAGGGTGAGAGGCTCGATGGAGATGACATCTTGACCGTACGAAACAGCCTCGTTCATGCGTCGCGCGGCCCAAGCGAGGTAAGAAGTCCATTCGCGACGACTAGGAACACCTTGCTCCTTGTTGATGTAGCGGGCGAGACGGCCATGCGAATGAAGATAGTTGTAGAAGCTATAGGTAGAGGTGGGATCACGGAGTGTGACCAGATCCTTGAGAGGCGAAACCTGGAGCTGAGAGCCGGGGAGGAGAAGGGCAGGGTGCCATGCAAAGTGGCCGCGCCTCTCCAGGAAGTGAGATTTGAAGTTGACCTCGTTGGCCTCGTTCGACTCTCGAAGGGCGATCGAGAGGGCCAGATGGGCTGGACCGTAGCCGATGCCGAGAAGATCATAGATGTCGTCCTTGGAGACGGTGGTATGCGAGGAGGACACCTGCGAGAAGAGCAAAGCAATAAGTTGGAACAAGGTCAGCATGCGGATCTACGTTTTGTGTGGCACTGCTTGATCGATGCTTACCCCGTTCATGGTTTGAAGAGACGAGGTGGAAGCCGCCAGGGAGGATTCCTGGTGTGCCGCAAAGATTGGATCGAGGGAGAGGATTCGCGTTTCCGATGTCGTCGTGAAGGGAGGTTGATCAAAAAGTCGGGGGAGGAGAGTGTAAGTATTACGCTGAGCTACGATGGCCCACAAGATCAATGCCGTTCGATGAAGGAAAGGCGTCGAGCGATGCGGTGATGATTCGAACACGTCGGTGAGACAACGCTCGGGATGGACGAAGCAAAAGGTGGCGGTGTATATATCAGAGCGTAATCAAGGCGTGCTGGCAAATGCAGATGTGATGTTCGCGCCGAGGAGGAAGTCCGCAACCGAAGCCAGGAAGGAGTGGGCTAGAGGACGGGGTAGCGCAGTGCGGATAACCAAAATAGGCATTACTATGCCGAGGAGAGAGTCAAAGAGGCGATGGTATCAAGTAGAGGAAGAGGTGGCTGTCCGGCGTAGCGTAAGAGCAGAAAGAGCTCCGTCAAGATCAACCATCTAAGGACGCCGCTGCTTCGAAGCAGCGATTAGGAAGGACCCTTGTTTTGGCTAAGCAATACGCTCTGGAAAAACTGGCACTCGCAGCGTACGTAGCCAGGCCGAGCGAGAAGGTCACGTCTACACCCAGATTTTACGGATCGGCAGCTCTCGCTTCTGAAGGAGAGGGGCAGCCAGGCAGACAAGGCGAACTTGGCCAGACACTGAAGCTCAAGGCTTGCTGCCCCATCAGTGGAACTACATTCGCACTTTTGGGTCACAGCAAGCGCGCCCATCCCAATCCCTCGCCGCTCCGAGTTGGAGCTCTGCTACCTGCCGATCGAAAGAAGGAGGGATAGCTAATCCAAGAACTTGCATCACGGGGCGTTTGTGGAGCACATCACTGGGAGCTAGGGAACGAGCCCTACTAGTCGGGCCGAACAGGAGTGCAGTGAGCTAAGCGTAGTTGCCACCTGGCAAGCGGAGAAAACATTGACGACCAATCAGAACGATGCTATTGCCAACCACGTCGTGCACCGTTCGACACCCGGCCATCCTCGAGAGCGGAACAGCGAAGATCGATTGGCGAATGGCGGCTTGGTCTGTGAGCTGATGGAAAACGCCTAATGCAAAACGAAGCCCCTCTGGCGGAGTTGCAAAATCCAGGAATTTGGCAAGCAGCGATGGAAGCGCTTCTTTGGTCCCGTCTGCTCCTCTGCACCTGTCATGAAACGAAAAATGACATGACGGTGCAGCAAGAGGCAGAAGCTCAAGGAGCCAATGACGATCAGCGGGGTAGCAGACGCAGAGCGCTGACACAACAAAAAGAACCATCGACGCTTCGTTTGCGTGATTTTGCTGCCTTGCATCCATCCCGAGCGGCAATCATGTGGAGGTGAAATGCCGAAACCGCGTATCTTGCTCCTCGCCGCCTTGAGAAACATTTTTGAAACGCTTCTGGTACGCCATAGACGGGCACGGACTGCTTCTGTCTGTCTACGACATCGGTCAGGCGAGGAGCGAGGGGTTGGCCCATGGAAGGGCATGATGGAGACGAAAGCAGCGGTCTCGCGTCGAGCCATGGAGAACTGGCGTCGTTGCTTGGAAATAGCTCGATTCTGATTGGTCCGCCAAGTCAACTCTTCTCTCCTCGTTTTCATGCACAGCATTGTTCGTGCCAGAGGATTGACCACGGCTTCGACGTCGACCAGGCTAGGGTTGCAGTGCATCGCGGACCAGGAATCGCACAGATTCAACCTGGGTGTGACGACCGCACATGTGGTTTCACCTTGCAAGCCACTCTGGGAGGGGAACTCGTAGAAAGCGGATTTGGGACAGGCGGGTTGGTGACAAGCTAAGCAAGCTCGCCAACAACAATGTCGGCGCGATTGCAGTTGGGGAGAGCATGATCCTACCTGCGGTGACACCGTAGTCCACCACTCTGAGCTCTGAACGATCTTGATCAAGGCTCAGATGGGGCCACTGCCTCGCGAGACCATCGGAGATCCGAGGGCATTCGTCAACGTCATTCACCTCCGCAAATGAATTGGCGGCCGATGCGCTTGCTTGCGTCTCGGGCAACCCACTCTTGATTAGGTAGCCCAGTAAGGCGCTGCGGCGTGGCACCAGAGGAAGCTCGTTGATGTCGGCACGGTCTCCTTCGCGGTCATGCAATCAGACTGTCGCCCAACGGAATTCGCATCGGCAACTCGGAATCGTAGGCAACTTGGCATCTAGGCTCTTCCTTCATCGAACTTTATCGAGCTGGGTATTGGGGAAAAGGTCGGAACTTACCACGGCAGAAGTCGCAGCGAGCACACTCATTGCGGATTGCTCACTCGAGCTTGGTCGGAGATCGAGTGCGGCGGTGGGATGTGTAAGCCGTCGGCTGAAGTTTAGACGAGGGCCGGGGATGCCAAGGTTCCTGGGTCAACAAGAGACGGCTATTGTCATGCAACGGCAATCGTGCTCGTCTGGGGCTCGGTTAATCGAACTATAGAAAAGAGTGAGGAAGCAAGAACATCGACGTCAGTGGTTTGCTTGTGTAACAGCAAAGTTCAGGTCGCAAACGGCATCTACAACAGCACTCGAAAACCCAAGGCTGGACACGTTCGCGGCAGGTGCACAGCAATTCGTCCTCGCTCCGAGCATGAAGCTTGATAGATCATGCCAGCGACTAGTCGGACTTGCCGCTCTAGGATTCAGCTGGCAATGCCAAGAAAAGGCTCGTCTCGAAGCGGTATCGTCAAGCGGTCCAGCACATCATTGCCGAATGAGACACCGTGCAGGGAATAGCGAAACCACTCGACAGACCTGTCCATGCCGGTCAGCAAAGAGGAGCAAAGGCGTCTTGGAGATCTGCACTCGTGTGTCCTCGGCCATCAGCAGGATCACCAGCGTCGAACGAAATAAGCGGCCCTAGCAGCTCGATGTTTGGGTGCCTGTGCGTGGGTGGTGTTGATATCACGATTGCACCAACTCCAAGATCGAGTTCGAGGGCGATTATGGTTGTTCGAGCTTCGTAGCCCATTCCGTCCTCATCGACGACAAGCTTCGTGGAGGCTGCTGGGTGTCGAGGTTCGACCTGGCGCTCTGTGCTAGGTGCCACGAGTCTTTGCTCGTCATTTCGGCTTAATGTTGACACTTACGCTTCAAGATCACTGTCCGTGTGAGGGAGCGGGCAGAGGGTTACAAGATATCCAGAGGATATGAGATGGTAGTGCTGGAAGAAAGGGGCAGTCATGGACAACGGGAGAGATGGAAAAACCGGAGCTTGTTTTGTACCAGAGGGCGATCACCTCACAGTGCTCGACGCAGAGAGACAGACAGAGTGCAAGGAGCAACATTAACGTGGTTGAGCGACAGTGCGGAAGCGGTCGGGTCAAAGCCGACCGAAGCTTGCAGCGCTTTCTTCCAACGTCCCCCTTGCTTCTTTCTGCTGACGACAAGAAGAATCCGAGATGCAATGCAAAAGCCTCTGTTCTTGTGCCTCCGTTCATGCATGGAAGAAAATTTTCCAGCTCAGCAAAGATCGCTAATCTGATAAAAAAACTTTTCTCCCACTTTTCAGGTTAGCCTTGCGGTCTCTTCCCCGCTCCCGCATGAGGTAGTCCTCGGCTCGCACCTTTGCTGTCTTCGGGCGCCGCTATTGCCGACAAGAGACGATACGATGCTCCTACTCGCTCGCCACTTGCGGTGTGGTGGGGAGAGAGAAAGGCTTCGGGTGGAAGATGGGTGTCGCGATCACGCAGCCAATCGGAGCAAGCGACGCAAGCTTGGGTTCCGAGTCGCTGCTGAGACGGAAGGCATGTGTACTCACCAAGGCATGTGTACTCACTCTACCAAGCGCCACTTGTGCTAGACGTTGTGCACAGGACAAGCAAGCACGAGGTTCGGCTGCAAAGCCTTATAGCAATATGTCTGCTCCACGAGGAGGTCGACCCCTTCGTTAAGAGTCAAACTTTGAACTGCAAACAACTCGGCTGTGTGGCATCCGAAACCGAGGAAATCACGCCAACCACTCCGAGCCGCCAACGCTCAACACACGCACAAAGACGCAAAGGTGGGAAATAGCAAAGCGAAAGACGATCGTGGTCCGCAAGAAAGCGGACTAGCGTGCATGTTCGTCTTGCGCTGTGCAAAATGCACAAGCGAGTTTCAGCTTGGGCAACCTTGAGCCAATGAGGGCGTCGGTTAGATGCAGCCAAGACTTTCCCTTTCAAACTTTTCATAGGGCGGCCCAGGTTTGCAGGTTTGTCAATTTGCTGTCCAAGTGATGTAATATTGGCCTGTCGCTGTCGCTGTCGCCCTTCGCACTCTGGAACGGATAAGATCACGTCTTTTTGTGCCTTGTTCTCTCATCTGATAAAAATTGACCTTGGAGGTGACACAGTTGGTCACGTTACCTGGTTTTGCTTCGTGCAACACCATGCTTGCCGAGTCCTGCTCACAGCAACTGCAGTGCACGGCTGCGCTATGCCGATGCGGCGCGCTCCCCACCTCCACCGGCCTTCTTCACCCTTTCCTCTTCGGCCGATACGCCGTCTTTGCAGCCCATCTAAGCAGCCCATCTAAGCACCCCGAAATGGCAGAAGTAGAAAGAAACAAGGTTTCGAATCAAAAAGGCGTTCGACCACATGTGTAGAATCGATCAGCGTCGCCGTCCGAACTTTGTTGTCTCATGCGCTCCGCACCCAATCAACGCCCGCCAGCGGCAGTTCGGAGTGGTTGTACCGCCAAGCTCGAGGGCTGAACACAGCAGTCTGTGCTTCTTGGTGGTTGCGACATGGCTGCACTCGATCTGATCTTTTTGTCGTGGATGTAGTCAGTGCGCCCGTCGCAAGAACCTCGTATGCAACCGAAGCGGCTTGCCGAATATGGTTGGAGTGTCCATGCCGTGTCAACGTGATTGGTCCGAGCGAGGCTGCCGGTTCTTTCCGACAACGTGGGCAAGCGTGCGCTCTCGGCTCGGCGGGTGCATGTTGTACAAACAGAGAGAGAGAGCGAGAAAGACGAAGATCGAAACTAATGACGAGACATGACTGCGGCATCGAGTTATCTGATAATTTTTTTTCTCATGCCCCTCATGCCTTCGATGCGACTTCGATGAACTTGACCTTCCCCAGCAACTCGAGTCTCCGTTGCTTGAAAACGGAGCCTCGGTGCACGTTGCATCGGCCGCTCTCTTGGCACAACCGTCTTCTCTTGTCTTCTCTGTCTTGTTGCGCTGGAATGACACACAGCTCGCACCACATCATGTCACGTCTTTACACGCGATCTCCTCATTTCAAAGCTGCCTTGAGCCGGTGAGAACCGCTCCGGTCTTGGCGGCGGTCTTTTCCCGAAACTTGTAAACCACCGAGTCATGCCCATAGGGTCACACAGGTGACGGTCGGGCCGAAACATCCTTTGCCACTAAAACCTCTCTTGTGTGAGCAGCTCGGAGCGATCCGAGAGAGAGAGAGTCACACCGTCCGTCGTCCTTAGGTGATGCTAGCCATGAGCGCTCTCTCAAGATCGGAGACTGAAAAGAGGGCAGGCAGTTCCAGAAGAAGGCGGCAGCGAACTAGCAACCGCTTTTCTGGGTGCGTCTTGCTTCCTCCACTTGTTTAGCATGAAACTCTCGTAAAAAAAAGACTCCGCCGTGCTTTCAGCCAAGCATGGCAGCAGAGCACGGCACCGTCGATCGGCTCTTTCTTGCTCCTCTGAGACAAGAGAAAAAAAAAGTAAGGGTCTGTCTGCTTGGTTGGGACCGGCTTGTCTTTCTTCGCAGTGCGGCGTTGAAAGTCGAAGAGTTCATGTCCTTCGTGCTTTCGGCTTGACTCCGATGGCGAATCGATTGAAAGTTGGGATTTCTCCTGCCGAGAAGATATGTGACGTGAGAGCAGAGTGTCCGAGCATGAGACGAATTGCAGTTGATGCTCCTTGTGCAGCAGCTGCTAAGCAAGGTTGAGCTGAAACGGTCAAGAGATCGCTTCGCATTTCTTCCCATTGACGATCTGTTGTTTCGCTTCGCTTTTCTCGCCTTCCTCATCACCACCTTGTTGTCATACATAGGCGCGGCTCCGGACGTTTGCAGTCTCAAGCGGCTTTCCTTCTTGCACCTCAAGCAGCTCACATTTCTCGGCGCCATCATCTTCGAGCATTCCTTTTACTCGCGCCTTCTTCCTCCGACATAGACAACAAGACAGATACAAGGTATGTGCTCGCCTCCTTACTCAACTCTGCTCGCTTCACGTCCAAGAACGCTAACATCTGTCTGCTACCTTGCTTAGCCCTGCTGTCCTGTATCCTCTAGGCAGACCACATCCGCTGTATCTTTGACTCTCGATCGATCACTTGCAAGCATGTCGGCCTCCCAGAACGCACACGCTCCTTTCCCAGACGTCACTGGTCTTCGTACGTCCGGCCCCGGCTTTTCTCGTGTCGGCTCGCAATGCAAGCATTTGCGCGTACAGGAGGCGCTTCCTTTTGATGCTCAAGCCATCTCGCGCTTCTCCAACCAGGACCTCAGCCTCGCCGTGCTCTCCGTCTGGTCCGTCATCCTGTTCCACTATGGCTCTCACGAAGCAACCAACGTTGAGGTGCTCCACACATCACAGTCCGGCGACGAGACCATCGTTGAGCTCGACTTTGCAGAGCAGCGCGAGCTCGACCACTTTGCTCCATCACAGCTCTCCAACTTCATCGGAAAGGCTAGGCAGCGCCAAGTCAAGGCCGAGATTCTCGATCACGGCTACGCTGCTTTCTACCAGCCCGCCGGCCGCGATGCTCCCTCAAGCCACTTTGAACAACTTCAGCTGCAATCAAGACCTCAAGTCTCGCTCGCCCTCTCCTACCATCTGTCGCATGCCGGCCATCTGGTCCTCGAGATGAAAGCAGCGCCTGCTGTTCATTCGCAGCAATCGGCTCAGCTGCAGTTGCGTCAGCTCGCCGCTCTTCTTCAATCGTACAACACCGACACTGAGCAGCATGCCTTGTCTGTCGAGCGCTTCGATTGGAAGCTTCGAGCCTCGGACAATCCAAAGTATCAACACCTTCCCGATCCAGATCATCTCCATGACCGAGATGCAGACCGCCTCGAGACCGAGTTTGAGTACTTTGCCCACTCCTCTCCCTCTGCGCTAGCGCTCGATTTTCGCTTCGATCTCAAAGACCGAAAGTCCACCAAATGGACCTACGCCGAGATGAACGACCGTGCCGAAAAGGTTAAGCAGCTTCTTTGGAGCCACGGCATCGGCTCGGCTAGCTCGGATCCAGAATCGGATCACATTGTCGCTCTCTATCTCGAAAAGAGCCCCGAGACCTACCTGTCCTTCATCGGCGTGCTCAAAGCTGGCGCCGCTTGGTGCCCCATCGACACCGACTGGCCGGCTTCGCGTCGACAGGCACTACTCGCCAAGTCGAATGCCAAGGTCGTCTTGACCCACGACGACAAGATCTCTGAGCAACTTCAACAAGATCTGCAAAGTCAGGACGTAAAAAGCAAAGGTGGCATGAAGGCCATTCGTCTCGATCGACTTGACGACGAACTGCAACAAGTCGAAACGCCTCCTCCGGCAAGGGGCTCTCGCTCAATACAGCAGCTGGCATACATGATTTGGACATCAGGTACCACCGGTCTTCCCAAGGGTGTCGGCATTCAGCATCTCGCCATCATTCAGGCTATGCGTGCCCTTCGCCTCTACATTCCTTATGGCAAGGACAAGATCGGCACAGACCAGATCCGCTATCTCCAATACTCTGCCTACAATTTCGACCTCTCCATCATGGACTGCTTCTACACTTGGGGCCTCGGTGGCACCATCTGCTCGTGTCCACGCGGCGTGCTCCTCCAAGATCTCGTCGAGGTTGGCAACAGCATCCAACCTACACACACGCTCTTGACGCCTGCCGTCATGGCCATGACTGAGCGTCATCGTGTGCCCAGTCTCAAGGTCGTCATCTCCGGCGGTGAAAAGCTCAGTCAGGTCGTCGCCGACGAATGGAGCAAGGATTGCTGCCTTCTCAATCTCTATGGCCCCGCTGAGGCCACCCTCATTGCCATGAACCGTCGCGTACCCTTCGGCGATCGAGTCAAGGCGCCCAACATTGGAGTCGCCCTTCCCACCGTGTCGTGCCACGCTCTGGACAAGTACGATCGCGTCGTCATCAAGGGAGCTGTCGGTGAGCTCGTCCTTGGAGGCCCGCAGCTTGCCCGCGGCTATGTTGGTGACCCGGTCAAGACTGCCGACAAGTTCTTCCCGCATCCTCAGCTCGGCAGGGTCTACCGCACTGGCGATCTCGTCCGCCAGCTCGACAATCAGGAATTCGAGTATCTCGGCCGCATCGACGATCAAGTCAAGATCAACGGTATCCGTATTGAGCTTCTCGAGATCAACGCTGCCATCAAGAACAGCCACGACAGGATCAAGGACTCCGAGACCATGGCGTTCCCCAAGAAGGACAACGAGAGCGAACAGCAGATCATCAACTTTTCTGCTCTGCCTGGCGGCGAACCGGGACAGCTGCTCAGGACCGATGATGAGGCCGTTGCCGTAGTTCGCGAGCTGCAAAGCCATGCCAAACAGAATTTGCCATCCTACATGGTTCCCAACCTCTTTGTCATCCTCTCGCACTTCCCACGCACATCGAGTGCCAAGATCGATCGAGTCGCCCTCAAAAATGTTCTTGCCCATTTTGACCAGCTTGACTGGGAAAACAAGCTGGCCAACGAAGGGGATGATGATGTCGTTGATGCGGCCACAGCCGAGGTAGAAACTTGCCTGAGAAAATGGCTCGCCAAGCTGTGCAATGTCGACGCAAGCAAGATTGGCCGCAAGACGCCTTTCACCAGCGTGGGCCTCGACTCAATCCGGGCAATGACGTTCTCGCAACGCGTCTCGAAAGAGGGGTACTCGGTCTCTGTGCTCGATGTGGCCCGCTTCCCAACCCTCAAAGCGCTCAGTGAGCATCTTCAAAGCTCGCAGCAAGGGTCGGAAGAGCGGGTCAAGCAGGCCACCAGCTTTCTTGCCGAGTGGGATGCCGCATTCCGCCCATCTGTATCGTCGTGGTTGCAGCAGAGCAAGGAGGATACCACTGAAGCAGAGATTCAGTCCATCTTGCCATGCACACCCTTACAGGAAGGTATGCTGGCCGAGTCTCAGCGCGACGGCTCGAGCTATCGCATTCAGCGTCAGTATCAGCTGCCAGCCGATTGCGATGAGGAGCGTCTTTCGCAGGCCTTGATCAAGACCGTCGCCCTCTTAGACAGTCTACGCACGTCCTTCGCTGATGTGGGTTCTCTTGACCTGGACGCACAGAAGCGCGAATGGCCGTTCCAGCCCCACTTCCTGCAAGTAGTGTGGAAATCTTTCACTCCTCAGATCAAGCAGCTACAGATCAAAGAGGGCGACGATGCTGAGCGCGTCATTCTCTCTACTGCAGGTTCGCAACTTGCTCTCGATCCTTTCGGCTCGACTCCGCCGGTAGGTTTTCTGTTGGTCAAGCAAGGATCTCAGAGGTCTTTGGTCGTCGTGGCCCACCACAGCACGTACGATGCTCGATCGCTTGGAATCTTTGAAGACCATGTTGAGGCCTTCTACGAGGGTCAAACTCCGCCTCCTGCATTGCAGTTCTCATCCGCTCTCGCTCAGATCCTCCCTATCGATCAACACGAGGCCCGTCGACACTTCGATGTCTGGGACAAGGCGTTGTCTTCTTACCCAAAGGGAGAAGCCGCCTCTTTTCCTACTCTGTTTCTGACCAAGCCATCGGGTGCCGGCGTAGAACAAGCCAGCTTGCATCAGTCGCGATACGTGGATGCAGGAGTGCAGTGGACTCAAGTCGAGGCCGTGTGCCGCCAACTTGGTGTCTCTGCTCGTCCTGTCGTGCAGACGGCGTGGGCCATAGTGCTGGCTGCGTACACCGAGTCACAGCATCTGATCCTCGGTGACTCGGTCTCGGGCCGAACACTGTCTGCCGAGCTTGACCAGGTGTACGGCCCTGTCTTGTCTACAGTGCCCGTACCGTTTGTGTTGCGTCCGGCGCAAAAGGTCGGGCACCTCATCAAGGAGGTGGACGCCTTCCACACGTCCATCATGGAAGCACAGCACACAGACCTGGCAGCGATCCGACGGATGCTTCAAGTGCCACCTGGAGAGCACCTCTTCCACTCTGTATTTGTTCTTGAGCCCGCTCCTCAGGAACCCGAGGAACCTGCATCCATGCACTTCCGCTTGAACAAGCTCGCAGACCTTGGCGTGGCCACCGAGCACGTTTTGGGTGTCGAGGTGCTGCCCGCTTCGAATGGATCGGTCAAGCTCGGCTTGAGCTGGCAGAAGAGCGTCATTGGTGAATCCTTCGGGAGGCTTATGCTTGAGCAGTTCAACCGCAGCCTCTCGGCACTGTGTTCTTCATTGGACGGTGATGTCGGGTCGTTCCTGTACCACGGCTCTCCGCTGGAAGACCAGAGCTTGCCTCTGTATTCAGTGACCATATTGAACGCCCAAGAAGAGCGTACATCAGCAAGGTTCGAGGGAGTGGCAGGCTCGCTGAATGAACAAGCCATCTCGGAGAACAGGTGCGCAGTCGAAATTTATCAAGACCTGGCTGACTCTCCGTCGGCTCGCAAGCCAACCGCAACGCTGTCCTATGAAGGTTTGCAGCGGGCAAGCGATGGTGTGGCAAGCCTCCTCCGATCGCTTCCTCGCAACTCGGTCATTGGCGTCTCCTTGGAGCGTAGTCTGGACAGCTACATTGCCCCGCTGGCAATTCTGAAGGCTGGTCATGCGTATCTGCCACTGGACGCGACGCTGCCGATCGATCGTAAGAACGAGCTGATCAAAGACAGCGGTGCCGTGCTCCTTATTTCATCGAGCAAAGATGTCGACTTTAGCAGCTTGGCAGACGTGAAGAAGCTCGATGTCGAATCGAGCGAGTTCCGCTATGCTGCCAAGGGAACCTCTTCTGACGCTACCAGCGTCGTAAAGGTTCGTCCCGACGACGTGGCTTTCATCATCTACACCTCGGGCTCCACGGGCAAACCAAAGGGTTGCTTGCTGAGCCAGGCGAACCTGGCTGCCGCCATCGAAGGCTTCCACTCTTCCTATGAGAAGGAGGCGCCGGGTTCGTTTGAGGCTCCTGCACGCTTCCTGGCCCGTTCCGCCGAGGCTTTCGATGTCCACCTGCTGGAGATTTTCCTCTCGCTGCGCGTCGGTGCGACCATTGTCACAGGTCCTCGTGCCCTCATTCACGACGACATTGCCAAGACCATCTTCACACTCGAGGTGACGCACGCTTGCGTGGTACCGTCCCTCTTCTTTAGTAGAGGCGAGCGAATCAAGCCTAGTGCAGTTCCGTCGCTGCGAGTGCTGATCATCGGCGGTGAAGCTCTCACGCAGGATCTCTGCCAGATCTGGGGCAGCTCGGGAGAAGAGAGGCCCGTCGTTCTCAATGCCTATGGACCAAGCGAGGCTACCATTGGCAATTCGGTCGCTCGAGTCCGCAAAGACTCTCGGCCTAGCAATATTGGCAAGCCCTTCCCCGGCACGCAGTACCTGGTGCTCAAAGATGTCGATGGAGAGCGTGTGCCGACCCTGCGAGGAGAGCCAGGCGAGCTGTGCATCGGGGGTTTGCAGGTCGCAAATGGGTACTTGAACCGTCCCGACTCTTCGTCATTTATCGAGTATCAAGGTCGACGCGTGTACTGCACCGGAGACGTGGTTCGTCTGCACCCGAGCGATGAAGTCGAATATCTCGGTCGTATGGACGGCTCACAGGTCAAAGTAAGAGGCGCTCGTCTCGAGCTTGGAGAGGTGGACGCCGCGCTCTCCACCTCTCTGAAAGAAGATCTTGGAGCGATCGGTGCTGCTGTCACGATTCATACGGATCACCCCAAGGTCGAAGGACCCGCGCGGCTGGTGTCGTTCTTTGCACCAGACAGCGCCCGGACAAAGAAAGAGCACAGCCTCGATCCTACTTCGCTGCTGCTGAACGCACCCGACGCTCTCAACCAAGCGACTGAGCTGAGGAGACGCGTGCGTGCTCGTCTGCCACAGTACATGGTTCCTTCGCTGGTCCTTCCGCTCACGTATCTTCCCATCTCTGCCCTGTCGGGCAAAGCGGACCGACGTCTGCTGAAAAATCTCTACCAGGCGGTTGATGCGAGTCAACTTTCTTCGTTTACAACATCCAGAAACGCTCAGCAGAGAGACCTGACCGAAAGCGAGCAAGCCGTTGCCGATATCGTGCGCGGATCCATCCGTCTTGCTTCGGATGTCAAGATCACTCACGACCTGGATCTCATCATGGCCGGGCTGGACAGCTTGAGTGTCGTCACGCTGGCGAGCAAGCTGCGGAAGCATGGATATGATGCTTCTGTCTCGTCCATCATGAATGAACCGACCATCGAGGCTATTTCTCGTCAGCGTAGCAACAAGGGTGCTTCCAATGGTCGCTGTGATGCAGACTGGGAGCAAAAGGTGGCAGAGCTCACTGATAAGGTCAGGGCGCTGCCGCAGTTCAGCCACACTGCCATCCAGACTGCGCTGCCATGCGTGCCCATCCAGACTGCTTTGGTATCCCAGGCTCTTGCAGACGAGAGCGGTGTTCCTCCCTACATCACTACGATCACTATCCATCTGTCCAGCAGCGAGTACTCTGTCGAGCAGATTCGCGATGCTTGGATGACCACGCTGTCGAGGCACGAGATCTACCGTACTGTCTTTGCCGACGTCGATCGCGGGCTCGTTCAAGTGGTGCTGTCTGCGGACGCTTTGGTGAAGAACTGGTCTACTGGGTCCGAAGCTGTACCTACGGCGGAGAAGCTAGCGGACTATCATGCTCGTGCAGCGAAGGACATTGTCGCTAACATCGGCACTGTGCCTGCTCTGCGACTTAGGTTGTGGAAAGGAGAGGGAACTGCACCTTCTCTTACTCTCACCTGCTCCCATGCCATCTACGACGGTGACTCGATTCGCATGCTTCTCAAGGAGGCTTCGGAGCGACTTTCTTCTAAGTCGCACGATGCGCCTGCTTTGCCTTTCCAGGCTGCGACTCGCTCCATTGTTGGTGAGGCAAAGGAGGAGGAGGCCAAGCAGTTCTGGACCGAGACGCTGGCAGACTTTTCGCTCACTGAAGTGCCCAACTTGACGGGTGTGCGGCCAGAGCATCAGAAGAGTCGCAGCGAAGAGCTTACAGTCACCTCGCGCATTCCTTTCGCTCAATTGGAAAAGGCTGCTCGTGCTTGCAAGGTGACAGTGCAGTCGGTCTTGGTGGCTACATTTGCTCATCTGCTGGGTCTTTACGTCGGTGAGAGCGAAGTCACGCTGGGTCTCGTTCTGTCTGGCCGAAGCATCCCGGTTGACGGCGTCGAGTCGATCCACGGGCCTTGCGTCACGACAGTGCCGCTGCGTTTGACCGAAACACGATCCGGTGCTTATGCGGACCTCTGCAGGCAAGCTCTTCAGGCGGTGAACGGTATCTTGCCGCATCAGCATGTCTCGTTGCCGCAGCTGATGCGTTGGCTCGGTCTCTCGAGAGCGCCTTTCGAGGCCCTGTTCTCGTACCTGGGACAGACGGAACCGTCACACGGGCAAGATCTGTTTTCGGAGGGAGACACTCAGATGGCAAGGGACTATCCTTTGGCGCTCGAGGTCAGTGCTGTCGGCGACGCGGTCCAAATGCACCTCGCATTTGACACTCGGTCGCTCCCTGTCGGGCAGGCCCAGCTGATGCTGGCTCAGTATGACGACGTCCTTGCTGTGATGACTGGGTCGAAGCAAGGCGAGTCAGTCGATGAAGGGACTTTGTCGATCCTCAACAAGGACTGCTATGTGCCGACTAGCCATAGAGAGACGATCGTGGCTCGGTTCGCGGAGCATGTGCGAAATGACCCGGGCGCTCCGGCCGTGGCATTCGCGTCGTCAATGCAGGAGGCGCCGAAGGTGACCTCGTATGCCGAGCTGGACTCGCTGAGCACCAACATTGCTCTGCATCTTGTCGGCCTGACTGGTCCTTTCGTCGGAGTTCATCTGAACAAGGAAGGACCCGAACTGTATGCTACCATCTTAGGTATCTGGAAGGCAGGGAAGGCGTATCTGCCGCTGGATCCTACTTTGCCAGCAGAGCGATTGTCGTACATGATCCAGTCTGTCGGGGACTGCCCGGTCGTGGCGAGTCAGTCGACCAAGGAGAATCTGTCGAGCTTTGGATGCGAAGTGCTTGATCTGGCGGAGCTTGTTGAGGCACCTGCTATTCGACGAGAACTTCCGCCGCACAGCCTTGATGCACCTTGCTACCTGCTCTTCACGTCGGGTTCAACGGGCAAGCCAAAAGCGGTGCAGATCAATCAGCGCGCTCTGGCTGGTGCTCTGTATTCGTGGGAGAGGATGCTTCCGTTCTCGCGCAAGTCTCGGTTCTTGCAGCTTGCTTCCATTGGATTCGACGTGTGCCTGATCGAGATGTGCATGCCCCTGTCGCTCGGATTCTCGATTGGCACTGCACCGAAGCAGGAACTGCTCGAAGACCTGACGCTCTCGATCAAGCATCTAGGCATCACGATTGCTGACCTTCCTGCGGCCCTTGCTGGCACGGTACATCCCGAGGACGTGCAGCTCGAGTGGCTTATGAGCGGCGGCGATGTGATCGACTCTCGCGTTGTCGACGAATGGAATCAGGCTCAGCGTCTCCTGATCAACGCGTGGGGTCCGACAGAGGCCACGATTGGTAATACGCTGGGTCAGGTCAAAACGGGCGCCACGCGGAACGCAATCGGACGTGTGTACCCTGCGTCGTCGATGTTTGTGCTGGAGGAGGGCTCGACTCGTGTCTTGCCCTCCGGTGCTATTGGCGAGCTGGCGGTGGGCGGGCCGCAGCTGGCTGACTGCTACTATGGTCGTGAGGAGCTGACTGCCGAAAAGTTTGTCTACATGGAGGATGGCACTCGAGTTTATCGTACCGGTGATCTTGGTCGATTCTTGCACGACGAGACGGTCGAGTGTCTCGGTCGCATCGGATCGGATCGCCAGGTCAAGGTCAACGGGCAGCGCATGGAGCTTGACGAAGTATCGGCTGTCTTGTCGATTCAGTCTGGTGTCCACGATGCCGATGTGCAGTACCTCAAGCCCCCGTCGATGGGTACCAAACAGCTCGTAGCGTTCATCGCTGCTGCTGACTCCCGATCCAACCAGGGCGAGTTGGCCGTTCGTCAGGACGATCAGGCTATCGAGCTGTGCGTCCGACTCGAGCAGGAGGCTGCCAAGCGTCTCGCGGCTTACATGGTGCCTACGCACTGGATCGTTATGACGCGTGGTCTTCCGTTGACACATAACAACAAGGTTGATCACAAGGCGCTGGCGGCTGCCTATGCTAGTTGGGACGGCTCGCTGCTGCGCGAAATCGGGGCGAAGCGGGAGGGTGCGGTCGAGGGGCAGGCGTGGACTGAGGAGGAGGAAGAGCTGCGCAGATGCGTGGCAGGGTTCTGCGATGTGCCCGAGGATCAGATCGCGAGGAATACGTCGTTCCATCGTCTGGGGATTGATTCGATTTCGGCTATTCGGTTGGTCAAGGAGATTCGTAAAGCCGGATTCGACTTTACGGTGGCCGACATGCTTAGCACGCCGAACATTGCTGCTCTTGCGGAGAAGCGTGGTCGAAAAGCAACTGGTGTTGCTGAGGAGCAGCAGCCAAAGGATGGTCTGAGGGAGTGGGTGGAGCAGATCGGACCTGTGGCCGAGAAGGAGGGCTGGAAGTGGTCTGCTACTGACTCGATCGAGTCGATCTTGCCGTGCACGCCGTTGCAGTCTGGTATGATTGCGCAGTCGCTTGCTTCGTCTGGCAAACTTTACTTCCATCATCACGCTTTCGAAGTCAAGGGAGTATCGTCTCAGCACGTCATCACGGCTTGGGAAAAGCTGGTCCAGCGCCTCGACATTCTAAGGACTACGTTCCACCCCGTGGACGGCAAGCATTCTTGGGCACAGGCGGTTCATGCTCAGGTCGAGCCTCGCATCTTGGAGCATGCCGGTACCTTCCAGAGTCGTGCTT
Source organism: Sporisorium graminicola (assembly GCF_005498985.1). Lineage (NCBI taxonomy): Eukaryota > Fungi > Basidiomycota > Ustilaginomycetes > Ustilaginales > Ustilaginaceae > Sporisorium > Sporisorium graminicola. The sequence goes on from NC_043734.1 coordinate 270,597, forward strand.
TGGGTACAACTGAGGGACAGCTGGTGTTTGATGACGAGCAGGTATTCCGCCGTACGCCATATGCGCTTCATTTGTGGTCCCAACCAGGTGGGCTTGTTGTCGTGCTTAGCATTCACCATGCTTTGTATGATGGTAGCTCACTCCCGCAGATGTTGGAGGACTTTGGTGTGTTGATTGGCGGTGGCGTGGAGAAGGATGGATTGACGGAGCGACTGCCATTCTGGAAGCTGGTGCCGTCTCTGTTGTCGCAGGACGAAGATGTCCAGCATTGGGTTGGTGCTCTCGGTGGGTTCCAGCCGGTGCTGCTTGCCGAACGCTCGCCCGAGCATCAAGGCGTGGCTGTGCTTGTTGAAAGGCAGCTGGCGCTGACTTCGCACGAGCTAGAGACTCGTTGTCGTGCGGCGGGTGTGGCACCGCAGGTGCTGTGCAATCTTGCGTTCGGAAAGCTGCTAGCGGTCGAGAGCGGGACTCGGGATGTATGCTTCGGGCAGCTCTTTGGGCTGTTGGACTTGGTGCCGGAGGGGGACACTGCTGTTGGGCCAGCGTTCAACACGGTTGCTACTCGAATCAGGTTCGGAGAGCTTGGGGAGTCTGTCAGCAGCGTTGCGGCCGCGCTTCAGGCGGAAAATGACGCCGGTAGGCCTCACCGACGGGCTGCTCTTCGGGACGTGCAGGCCAAGCTCGGTCGTGGACAGCTATTCGATGCGCTCTTTGACTACCAGAGGGCGTACGACGAGGCTGGCGATCCCAAGTTGAAGCCGATCGAAATGGCTGACGACGTCAGCGAACGGGCGCAGTACACTCTCAATGTCGCATTTGTACAGGGCCCGGAGCGGATGTCGATTGTTGCGAAGGCGGATGGTGGACGCTATGGCGAGCAAGCAGTTGCAGGTTTGGTGGATCGACTCGAGGCGTTGGTGCTGCAGCTTTCAGAGCACCTCGAGGAGCCGATCTCAAATTTGCCAAGCGTGTTCGGCGGGACACTCTTCCCGCAGCACCTTGCGGAAACCTCAACCGCCGTCAACGGGTCGCCCACCTCCAACGGTGCTTCGCAACAGTCTGTCGGTACCGAGAAACCTCTCAGCGACGACGGGCGCAAGCTGGCCTGTATCATCAGCAAGGTCGCAGGGGTCGATGAGGCGGAGTTGCATGGCAACACACGTTTGTCGCTGCTTGGCCTCGATTCGATCTCGGCTATCCGCATCGCGTCGCAGGCGAGAAAGGCTGGGATTCAGCTGCGCATGGGAGAGATTGTTGCGGGCGAGACAATCGATGGAATTCTCAAGGGTCGAGCTGCAGCTGATGGTGGCAAGGTCAACGGTCACGTCAATGGCGCAAACGGTCACGCTAATGGTCATGCTAAAGGTGCATCGAAGGTGGTACCTGAGCTGGCGAGGCAAGTTGCAGCTGGTCTTGGTGTCGGAATGGAGCAGATCGAGCGTGTGCTTCCTATCCTGGCCGGGCAAAAGCGGTGGCTCGCTACGTGGGCGCGGTCGCAGGGAGGAGGCGGATTCAGCTTTGCGTACCGCCTCTCTGACGCCCAGGTGGACAGAGTCAAGGAGACGTGGCGTAAGCTACGACAGCTGCAGCCGATTTTGCGCACTGCGTTCTTACTCGGAGAGGACGGTAGTGCCGCACAGGTCGTTCTCAAGCCCGAGTCCGTTCTGGCTGCTTCAGGCTTTGAAGAGGTGCCAGTGGAACGAGGGGCTGCGGAGGAGGCGGCCAAAGAGGTGATTAGGCGACGTGCGGTCGACGGATGGCCGGATCTGTCGAGACCTCCGGTGCAGCTGACTCTTGCGGGAGACGTCGTGGTATTTTCGCTGCACCATGTGCTTTACGATGCGTTCTCGATCGAGATGCTCGTGCAAGACTTTGGCGAGCTGTACAGCGGTGGGGATCTGGTCAGCTCCAGCGAGTGGGTGGAGGCCGTCGAGCATGTTGCAGAGAATCAGCTGTCGAGGAGAAGCGATGCGCAGCAGTATTGGTCTCGGGCACTCGAGAAGGGCAGTAGCGGTGTACTTGCGAAGCGAGCAGGTGACGGTAGCGACGATGAAGCGTTCCATCTCGAGCGGAACGCGATTTCCGTCGACGCGAACTTGGATGTCAAGATCCGTCGAGCAGGTCTGACGTTGCCTGCGATCGTGGTTGCAGCTTGGTCGACTGTTCTCTCCGAGCGCATGGCTGCATCTGCGTCCGCTTCACCGGTGTTTGGCCTGTACCAGCTCGGTAGATCGGCGTCGTTCGAGGCGATCGAAAAGGTGTCCGGTCCGCTGCTTAACTGTTTGCCTCTGCAGGTGCGCGGTGGCTCGATGGCGGAGAGAGCGAAGGAGGCGGTAAGGGAGCTGAAGACGAGGGGGAAGTTCGAGCAGACGGACTTGGTGGACGCGCATCGCTGGGGTGGACTTGCGACGGAGGAGGCGTGCTACAACACGTTTGTGAATATTCTCATCGGAGGCGAGAAAGGTGAGGAGGGAAAGGCGCGACTGCAGGCGCTGGATCTCGGGCATCCGCTCGAGTACGCAACAGCAAAGCAAGACCAGAATGGTCTGCGTGCAAAAGCGCAAGTGGTATCTGAACACCCAGCCATCTGGCAACCCGACGTCAATCTAGATGTCGTTCTCCGGAACGATGGAGTAGATGTGGCGATCAAAGCCAAGACCAGTGTTGTTGGTGCGGATGAGCTGCCACGCGTGGTGCAGAGGCTCGTCGGCCTGGTTCAAGAGTCGATCGCTCAGCTGTAGCGAGGCACAGGAGGAGTGGATTGGTGCACTGTATACAATAGATTGCTTTAGAAGTTTGAATGTTACGATTCCGAGAGCGACGTGACTGCAGTGTATGGCTTGAATGAGTCTGTTCTGTGAGTGCTACAAGATAGGATAGAGAGGTGGCCAAACGTGGTTCAACAAGCTTTTGAGCGGCGGTTCGTCGGTGTCAAAGATCTCGGTGCCTAGTATTGTGGCCTGGCTGCAAGCTGAAGTACAGAGGCTTGTCCAGACTAGTCGTCTCGTCAAGGCCGACACAGGCACCTTGTGCGCTCATTCAAGGACTTCACCAGAAAGCACAGTACTGTACAGCACAATGCTCCCAGTCCGTTTCGCGACAGCTGGCGCGACGCAGTCCTTTCACAAAGCCGAGAGGACTCATCGAGATTGATCACCCCGCGCCGCGTGTGCTCATGGTCTAAGAAAAAAAAAGTGGTCCACCGCCTGTGGTGCTTCTCGTCTCAATTACGAGTCTAACTTAGTCATACTCATACTCATAGACGGAGAACTTTGTCCACACACTGCACCCCGCATGACTCTCTACAACATCTGTCCTACCGTCTGAATTCATCTCTACTGTGCCATCATTCAAAAGTGCGACAAATTTGGCTGCTCACTCTCGCGAATCCCCTTGCCGAAATCCGAGGTAGGCTGGAAAGGTTTGATGGACGAGCCTCCGAATCCTGTTGGTTGCGGTTGGAGCTGCGACTGCTGACCCGAACCGAACGCGTTCGTGGTGCTGCCACTAGACCCGTTGAATCCACCACTTGCGCCACCAAGGCTGTTGTACGGCGTGCCACTCTGCCCCTGCTGCTGCTGCGACTGCGTGACGCCGGGCGTGGAGCCGAAAGCAGAATTGAACGCACGCAAGGCACCGTGGTTCGAGCTGGGCGGCAGCCCAGACGTGGTCGATGCCGATGCGCCAAAGGCACCGTTTCCCGTAGCATTGCTGTTCAACGCTCCCAACCCCGTGAACTGCTGCTGCTGCTGTAGGGGCGGGCTCGCAACACGCGCAAACGGATTGCCCGTCATTTGAGGCGCCACTCCTCCCGAATTGCCACCAGCTGCAGCACCACTACCGAACTGCGGATTGCTCGCAAGACTAGCGCCAAACGACGATTCTGGCTTAAACGGTCGAATGCTGCTTCCACCAAATCCGGTCGGCTGCGGTTGCAGCGCTTGCGTCTGTGGCTGTTGTGGCTGGCCACTGCCAACGAACGACAAAGCCCCAAACTGTGACGTTAGATCGTTCGCGGGCTGCTGGCCTGTGGGCGTCGACACGGCGCCACTGGGAGTGCTATGGCCAAACCCGGAGTTGGCATTGTTGGTGGTGCTACTAGAGTTGTTTTGGTTCGAGAAAGCGAATTCAGACGCAACACTACCAATGAGGCCGGTCTTCTGAGGTGCGAGTAGCCCGCTTCCGGCCGCACCACTTTGCTGCTGCTGGTGCTGATTGCTAGCATTCTTGCCAGTCGGGTCAGTCCCATCCCAGGCATTGGCGCCGAGGCTGTAATGTCCACCGTCGGGTGCGCCAAACGCACTCATTGCGAGCTGGTTGAGCGAAGGTCCCTTGGGCGCGGGAGGCGAGGCGGGAGGCGGCGTAGACCCCGGTGGCGGAGCAAAAGGGTTACGAGAGCCAGTCTTTTGCGGCAGAAGGGGCTTGGCCGGGCTCGAGGTTGCAGGAGGCTGGGAAGGGTTGCTCTGCTGCCCATTGCTTTGCGACTGGAAGGCCGAGTTGAAAGACGAGAGAGCAGACGACTGCTGCTGGTTCGGTAGTTGGCCGAGCGCGCTTGATGAAGCTTGTTGCCCAGGAACTTGGGGCTGAGAGGGCGTGGCAGTATGCTGGGGCTGCAAACCGTGGAAGGGCTGGTTCTGTTGTTGCTGTTGTTGTTGATGTTGTTGCGGTTGCTGTTGTGTCGATTGCTGCTGCTGCTGCTGCTGCTGCTGACTGAACATGCTCGACTGACCGTCAAAAGCGCCAAATGGTCCTCCGAAGCCGGTAGGCTGGGGCATGATCGATTGCCGGAACGGATTGAAACCAGTAGCTTGCGGCTGAATGAACCCAGTCATCTGCGGTTGCATACCTCCAAAGCCCGCCATCTGTTGATGCATCGGCATTTGCATTCCCGTCTGTTGCTGAGCCATGAATGGATTGTAGCCGGTCATTTGGGGCTGCAGCGCACCCAGACCAGTCATTCCCATGCCCGTACTCCCGAAGCCTTGGCCGTTCATGGCCATCATACCCGTTGGCTGAGCTTGCAAGAAGAAGCTCTGCTCGGCCGGTACGTTGGAGAAGATATTTTGAGCTCCATTATTGTCGATGCTGGCGAAGAAGTCTTGCAAGTCCTGATTCGAGGTTGGGGGCTTGACTTTTCGTTCAGGCTTGTCAGGCTCCTGAATGGTGATGCTCTTTTTTGACTCGCTCTTGGGCACGCCGTTCGAGGTGGTGGACGTGGGTCGAGCGGTGGACGCAGCTGGAGTACCGTCTGCGATGCGCTTGTTCTCCTTGTACTCTTGACGGTTCTGTTCGAAATTGGGGTCTTTCAGGTATTCTTCAAGTGCGCCAGCAAGCGAGACGGGAGCATGCTTGAGCGAAGGGATGGCGAGATTAAGGCTGTGAGAAGCCTTTTTGGCGCTATTGAGGAAAGCCACGACGTTTTCAGTCTGACGGCAAAAGCGGCGATAGAGCTCCAAGGCGCGTTCAGCGTCGGATTTCGCCATCTCAAAGTAGTGCTCGAGGATGTTGATGACGCCTTCGTTGGTGGCAGTGTAGATAGCGAGAAGATCCTTGAGGGTCATGCGGAAGGCGGACATGATGAGGTCGTCGTTGAGGTCGTCGAGGAAGAAGGAACATTGCATGAGGACGCTGGCCACTTTTTGGGTGGCAGAGACTTCGCGCAACAACCCTTTCTCAACGGAAAGCTTGCGCAGGCGGTTGCTGTTGCTGGCACCGTTGGAGTGAGCGCGAGAACGGTCGGAAGAACGAATGACGTCGTGCTTGAGCTCGCGATAGGCACGGACGCGCTCGTCGAGGTATTGGGCGTAGACGGAAAGCGTCTGCGGAGCAGAGTAGCCGGACCAGCTGTTGTTGAAGACGTTGCGGAGACGAATGTTGCCGATGTCAGAGGAGAGGTGGCTGAGGACGTTGTCGACTTCGCCATTTCTGATCATGGTATGAAGGATGACGAGCGATTTGAGCACGACGGTGGCATTTGGCTCGCGTAGACGGTTGCCGAGAGCTCTGCACACATCTTGAAGGGAGCCATCAGTAGCAAAGGTGGTGGCAATGATTGGGTCGATGTACTTGGGCTTGATGCCACCGGACTTTGGCTTGGTGGCGCCTTTGATCACCTTGTCGTAGCTGTGGAGCGCATGAATGAAGAAGAAGTCAGGCGGATGATCAGCATTTCAAGCAAATCTGCGGTTTCGAGATGGCAGCCGAACTTACCTTGACATGGGGAAAGTAAGGTGCTGCCGCGGACGGCGTGTTTCAGCTTTGGATCCAGTGCTTCTTGTGAGTGTCTGCAACAAAGTTGGTCAAATACTTAAGGTGCTGCAATCGGATGCGGCAGCTCCAAGCTGGTTTCCCGATATGTGCGGATGGAATGTCGATGCGAAGAATATGCCCCGTGACTTGAAGAGTGATAGAAGCGTGTATCGACCGAACGCAATCCCAAAGATCAAGGACAGGTAAGTCGGGCCCTAGGTAGCAAGATGATCGAGTGGGAGGGAGGGAGAAAGGAGAGAGGAGAAAGCGTCAGCAGCTAGAGAGTGAGCTTGTGGAGAGTTGATTCCCACAGGCAGTCTAACGCCGGCTGGCTTGCCTTGCTTTGTTTCCAGGCCACACAGTCACGGTCTGTCTCTTTCTCTGCTTGGTCGCCTTGTCTCTTCGAAAGTCGCGACAAGTTGCATTTTGAAACCGTTTGCCGTCCCAAATTACCGCTTGCTTCGTGATCCGTGCACTCCCCACTCAAGCCTTCCGGCTCACAGCAATCTCCCCAGTCACATCCACTTGTGGTCACAAGGGACCTAATTGGCCTCTATGGAATAGCTTGCTCACTATCCGAGGCCTTCCGATCAAACACGGAAGGTCTCTTGCTGGTCGTCAATTGAACGGGACAAGACTCAGCTTCTTCTTCAGCACAATGGAATTTCGAGCAATTTCGTCATAGAGCTGCGAAATGTGCTTGACAGCTGTGGAGGCTTGTAGACGGATAACGGCACACAGCACACGGGGCTGCGCACCTTGTTGGATATGGCTCGAAGTTTGTCACCGTGTCGGGTGTCGTCTTGCTGAAGCTTCGTCGAAACTCATCGTCTCTGCGAACGTGTCATTCTGTGATGGACAACAGCAATCATAGATTACAATACAAATACAGGTTGCGAATATGGACTATAAGCCCACCTTTCGAACCATCACAGCGAACTCTGCACCTTTGGTAGTAACGTCTCCTTGAGGAACTTTTCCAGCTTAGTTGCACTCTTGGCGTAGGGAGACGACGCCGGGTTGTACGAACGACAGTTGTCAAAGATGAGTTGAGCGTCGGCCACCAATTCATCCACGTTCGCGTACTGGTTGTTCTCCAGTTTGGCCTCCATGGTCGACAAATCCATCGGATTCTTGATCACATCGTAGTAGTCGGTCACCTCGTCTCCGTTGACCGGATTGACGAACGGCCAGGCGCTGCCGTGTCCGTTGAGCTCCACGAGGATATGGCGCATCACTGCAAAGTGTGGTCCTCGCTTGGGTCGTCGACTGAGCTCGTCCATCTCGGGCGTCCATCCGCTCTCCTTCAACCCGGGCACCTCAGAGGGATCCACCAAGAACGTCGCCGTTGGATCTTCTTCTCCGTGGTGCTGATCTCGTTTGGCTGCGCGTTCTGGTTTAGCTACCGTTCCGTCTGGATTCTCGATCAGCCCTTTGAGCTTGATCAGACGATCTCGATCGTGCATGGCCTGCAGGCCCTTGTGTACCACGTGCGAGCGACTGATGCTTCGAATCTTGGCCAGCACCGCTTCTTTTTGCGCTGCAAGCATGTCTTGCACCTCCAAGTATTTGACGCGCGGCACCATGCTACACTGCATCAATGTTCCTCCTTCGTAATCCTTGATGTACCCCACCCAGATCGATCGGTCCAGACTGATCTCCTTGGTGAAGCCCTGCTTCTTGAAATAGCCGATGGCGTAGTTATCAGCGTACGTGAGAAAGTGCATCACGGGCGACGAGGCCTTGACGTGGTCTTTGAGGTGATTCATTAAATGCGAGCCGTATCCTTTGACCTGCTCCGTGCTGGTGATGGCACAGAAGACGATTTCGGCAAACTTGCGCTGCTTGAAGGGGCGGTATGTGATACCTCCTACCACCTGCAATCCACGCTTGACGATGGCGACACTCTGGTGATTCCGGTCAAACACAAGGCGTGAAATGTACTCGCGCGGCATCTTGGGCAGCTGACGTTGAAAGATGTTCTTGAGTCCCGTGAGAAGGATCATGGATTCGTGGTTGTCATCGTTGGTCACCACTCGGAACTGGATCAGACCTGTTCGCTCCTCAATAACAGCTGGGCGTTCCTTTTTGGGCGCAACTCCTTCCTCGGCGGCAGAGGCGGCGCTCTTTGGTGCTGGCTGCAGCTCTTCCTCGAGGTCGATGGCTTCTTCGGCCTTGACCTTGGTCTCTCCATCCTCGCCTGGATCTTTGTCTGATGTCACATCGACGACATCTTGCGGATCTGCTGCTGCGTGCTCTGCTGCGCCTACTTCATCCTCCGCTTCGGTTTCTTTAAGCTCAGTCGATTCGTCGCTGAGGTCTGTTGATATGTTGGCCTCCGTCGTGCTTTCCTTGGCCAGGTCGGACGACACGAACTTTCGTCGCTTCGCGTCGTGACGCCCGTTAGCTGTGCTGGGCTCGATTGAATGTTGTCGTGATGCTGGGTTGGAATGGTTCACGGTCATCTCCGGGCTGGACAGACGACTTGAGGTGGCTACGGACGCCTCCCTGTCGTGCGATCGCGACCGTGAACGGGATGATTCGCGGAGCTTACGTTTGCGATTCAAGCTCTGCAGTAGCGGCGTGGAAGAATGCGGACCGGAGCCATTGGGGAGCGATTGCGCGGACGGGTGTGGACTTGGCGTGGCGTCGGGCACGGTGCTGAGTTGCGAGACTGGACTGAACGTATCGACGAGCCCGTCGGCACCGACCGGCCTCATCTGTTTGCGCAGCGATTCAATATCCGCGTCAACATAGTCAAAGTCGAGCAGCTTGCCTTTGTCTTCCAAGAGCTCGTCGAGTCGTACTGCGACTTTGGCTCTGCGTGTAGCCTCCTCGTCGTCGGCGTCGGTGAGTGCTGCATGCTCTTCCACGCTGCGACCGCAAGTATCGCACTTGACCGCGTCCCAGTCGGCCCTGAGCTTTGCATCATCGACTTGGCGCGAGTCGTGTCGCGAGCCTCGTGAGACGGGATCCTCCACGATGTCTTCGTACTCGGAAGGCTTGAAGCCCTGACATGAGGGCGCATCCGAGTCGGCTATTGTTGATGCAGAGGACGCAGGCGTGTGTCGCGCAATCTTGAGCAGACGCTGAAATGGGGAGAGCCTGTGCAAGGTTCGGGCGCCTGATGGGTATAAGAGAGGCATGATGAGTGTCGCGGGGCCGGGTTATGACCACTCGGGTGGCGTGAGAGGCTTCGGGGTGTGCATGCGGCTCTGTGATACGAAGCGTGATATGGTACAAGTCGAAGGCGCGATCAACTTCCGCGGAAAGAGGATGAGAGACAGCGGTCGATGATGATGGTGGAGTTGCAGAAGAAAGAGCGCGATACCAGTGTTGATCTCCGCAAAATGAGCCGAGTCGCGTTGGACCCGCATTGCCGAATTCCGAGATTCTGGATCGAGGTTGGTTGAGCTCTGCATCTCCGTGTGATGCCATATCACTCTGGTGTTCCTCTTTTCGCCCTATCTCAACGATACTCGCATGCACCTGCCATTCATCTCTCATCGCCGCGAAAGCAAGTCAATCACGTCAAGATGTACTGCCTGCGGTGGTGGATTCCTCTATTCCTTCTGCCGTTCCCAAAGACGTCACCCTTGTTCCTGGTGCTCTTCCTCTTTTCGTTCACGCTGCACTCGCAACCATGCATGTACTGTGCGCTGATTTTGACAGGTCTCTTTACTACCTCTTCCAACTGGTATAGCCCTGCCTCGTCCGTCATGCGTTTGGACTCTATCAACTCGACATCAACGGCAATCTCGTCGAACAACTCGGCACCACGCTCAAGCTACGGCTGGCTCGATCTGGGATATTCTGGCGGTAACGGCTTCTTCAACTCTCTGTCCAGACTTGGCGACGGCTTGAAACCTACTCAGGATGCTGATGCAAGCACTCGAGACTTCTACCAGCTCTCGATACCGTGGTCCGAGTCGCAAGTGCAGATTCCAAAACGCTTCTTCGTTGGTGTAGGCAAGCATCGCGGGCTTGGAGTATGGGTCGACCTCGGCAGTGGCATCAACGACGCACCAACATCCTCCGAGAGGTCACGGACAGCGACGGATGCTTCGAGACCTGTCGCAAATTTGCATGTAGAGCTGTAAACTCACCACGCCATCCTGAGGCATGCAATATACCCGAAGAACGTCAACCGGTTTCCATCTCTCTTTCTGCTTGTCTCATCTGCTCTCCGTCAGCTATCGTGAGTCTGAACAGGTTTCGTCTAGGATTGGGATGTGACATACACTTGTTTGCTATCTCCTACGACAGACCCAGTGAAGTTACGCTTTGTTAGACCTCAATTTGACTTGGCTATGCTGCTGAAAGATCGGGATCTGGAGCTTCCCTAGATCCGGATTATTGCCGACGCGGTGCACGGCACAAGACAGTTCGCGTAAAAAGCCAGCGAGCGCCAAAATGAAATCATTTCTCTCCCAAAAGAAAAAGTCCGCTGACAGATCCGAGTTTGCAGCACGACAGATTGGCTGCGTTTCGTTTCCAACAGACAAGACGAAAGAAACAAAAGAAGCTGTCGGACAATTCACCGAGAGTCGAAAAAGTTGGAGTCGGCCGCCACACGGTGTGACTGAATGCGCAGTCGTCTGTCACTGTGGTTCGCGTCGTGACGAAGAAAGTGATTTGCCTTGTAGCTGTTGCTGATTAGATAGAACCAGACTCACTTTTCGCTTTCAGCTTTCAACGTCACTCCTTCGCGACTCTCGCAAGCATCGAACATCCCACCAACCAGCGTACCTGACCAAACGCCACCTGCAGCCAACATCAGCATATTGTCCGCCTCCTTACAACGCAGCATATGTCCAATGGCCATCACATCGACGACTCGATTCAGCCTGCTACTCCACCAAAGCAGTGTCTTGCAGATATAACTTCATCAACCGCACCACGCATCCTCTGCCTCGACTCTAGTCCTATCATCGCTTCACCCGTCCGTGCACATATCGCTACCACGCCTGCCATATCTGAGCATAGCTTTCGCTCCGTCATGAACGCTGGCAATCGCTCCTCTATGAGTCGTACCACTTTCACCTCTTCAGTCAAGCAAGATGCCAACGGCCCTCCCCACACGAGCTCAAGCGCAAACAAGAACACATCCAATGGATCCTCGAATTTCCGGTCCAGCCTTGAACAATTCAGATATGGTGGCTCCAACCCCAAGCGACACGTAGCCGAATCCGACAAGAGCTCCGATCTCAGCGAGCCCGAATCTTCATCAGAAGAAGAACGAAAACCCAAAAAGCGCCGACTGGTTCGAGGAGGTGGCGCTGCCCGTTCAGTATCACGCGACCCATCACAAGAGCCACAGAGCAAGCACACCAAACTTCCGGCCGAGCAGATCGTCCACGTCGATGGCGACGACGACAACGACGATAGTGTACAGGAAATTCCCCCACCCCTCGCTCGACAGTCTTCTGTCTCCTCTTCAGTAGCGTCTAGCAAACCAGCCCCTTCAACATCCGCCAGTTCTACCCTGCCTTCGCCGCTGTCGGAAGCTGAACTCAAGGAAAAGGCAAGAACCATTCTCAATCAAAAGCCGTTCCTCGAGCCAAAACGAATCCTTGCAGCTTTGCGTCAGACCCGCGGCGACGTTGTCAAAGCTACACAGCTGCTCACGAATAGACCCAGCGTCGTCACCACCAAGACCGTGAATCTCAAACCCGCCAGCAACGGCATCCACCGACCTGTGCATACCACCCTCTCAAACCGATCAGCATACAACGGCGCCTCTCAGACTCTCAAGCAGCCCGTCTCCAGCAATCCGAGCTCGAGGGCCTCGACGCCTTCCATGTCTCGTGCTCCTTCCCAGACCACCTTGTCGCAGCCTGCCGTCTCTAAGAAGCCTCAACGCGAGACAGTCGAGATCAGCTCCGACGATGACGAGTCGGACGGTCAAGATCGCGAAGAAAAGGAAGAACGCGCCGCCCTCAAATGGTTCAATACCGCAGATGCCAATGCGCTCATGGACACCACCAACTGCAATGCCCAACAGGCCCAGACCATCATCGATCTCCGCCCATTCAAGCATGCAGACGACATCGAGGACAAGCTCGGCAGCAAGTCGGCAAAAGGCGTTACTCCTAGGCTCTTTCATCAGTGCAAAGATCTCATGGCCGGATACTACGAAGTCGACGAGGTGCTCGCCAGGTGCGAAAAGATCGGACGCGAGCTCAGCGAGGCCATGGCATCTTGGCTGCCCGATGCTAGCCAGACCGCTTCGCGCCTCGCTTCGCCAGCATTGTCCGCTTCAGTCAACGCTTCTGTTGCAGGGTCTCGCGAAGGGACCCCGGCCAGCACGCTCAACCTGTCCTCGATCAAAAAGGGCGGCTCTTTCACCGACAAGTACTACCTTGAAGAGCAACCCAAGCTGCTTGCCGACGGTGTCAAACTCAAGGACTATCAGCTTGTCGGAGTCAACTGGCTCCACCTCCTATACCGCAAGAAGACAAGCTGCATCCTCGCCGACGAGATGGGTCTCGGCAAGACTGCGCAGGTCATTTCGCTCTTTGCCCAATTGAAGAATATGGGCATTCGTGGCCCGCATCTTGTCGTAGCGCCAAGCTCGGTTCTTGAGAATTGGGATCGTGAGTTCCGCTTCTTTGCCCCATCCATCAATGTTCGCAAGTACTACGGCAGCATGAAGGACCGCGTCGAGCTCCGGGAAGAGCTCGCTGGAGATTCCGAACTCGAAGTCATCCTCACCACCTACGACATGGCAGCAGGTGGCCCCCAGGATCATAGCTTCTTGCGCAAGTTCGGACGACGTGGCTGTGGCCGTAACGAGTGCAAGCCGGACTGCGACGAGCAAGGTTGTCGAGCCGGTGGATTCGAGGTGTGCGTCTTTGACGAGGGCCACATGCTCAAGAACCGCAAGTCGCAAAAGTACGAAAAGTTGCTCAAACTTAAGACCCGCTGGCGCCTGCTCCTCACCGGTACTCCGCTGCAGAACAACCTGCAAGAGCTTGTCTCGCTCCTCAACTTTATCATGCCCGAGTACTTTTCCGACGCAGAGGAGGCGCTCGCCGCCATCTTCAAGGTCAAGGCTGGTGGACAGCAGAACCAGCTCTCCAAGCAACGCGTCGATCGTGCTAAGAAGATGATGCACCCCTTTGTGCTTCGAAGGCTCAAGGACAAGGTGCTGACCGACCTCACCACAAAGACAATTCGGGTCGAGTACTGCGATATGACGCCGGCGCAGCGAAAAATCTACTCGCAGGCAGTGGCGAGAACAAAGCGTGTTGCTGCGGCAGAACTGGAAGTTGCCGATGCTGCTACGGCGACTGCGCGCAAGAAGGCGGCGGCGAGCTCGAACAAGGAGAGTGGACATGTGTTGATGGAATTGCGCAAAGCGGCGAACCACCCTTTGCTCTCACGCAGGCTCTTTGACGAGGCTAAAATCGACGCTATGGCTAGGGATCTCATGAAAGAGCCCGAGTATGCAGACTTGAATTTCGAGCACGTCAAGGAGGATCTGCGCATCAACACGGATGCTGCGCTTTCGTTCTCTGCACAGTCGTATCCGGGCACACGCAAGCACGTCCTCCCGCCCGCAGAGTGGATGAACTCCGGCAAGGTCCAAGCGCTGCAAAGGCTCATCCCCGAGATCCAGGCCAAAGGCGATCGCATCCTCATCTTCAGCCAGTTCACCACTGTGCTCGACATCCTCTGTGTCTGCCTCGAGCACATGGGCGTCAAGTACGTCGGCTTCACCGGATCGACGCAGGTCCAAGACCGACAGGTGCTGGTCGACCAATTCACCAACGATCCGTCCATCACCGTGTTCCTCCTCTCGACTAAAGCAGGTGGGTTGGGCATCAACCTCATCGCTGCTAACTGGGTCGTCCTGTTCGATCAGGACTTCAACCCGCACAATGACAAGCAGGCCGCTGACCGCTCTTATCGCATGGGCCAGACCAAACCTGTCACCGTCATCAAGCTGCTTAGTCGTGGGACGATTGATGAGGACATCCACGCGTTGGGCGAGCGCAAGCTCGAATTGGCGGATCGCGTCTCCGGTGAGGACGACACCGAATCGGATGAGGCAGAGCAGAGGAAGGTTGCTCAGACCTTGTTGGCGAAGCTGCGCGATGCTGCTTCTCCGGATGTGCAGGAGATCAGCGATGACGAAGACGGTCCAAAGTAGGCATCCCATAGTGCCGCAGCGGCAGTCACGTACAGCACTTCTTCGGAAGAATACATTTATGCATTCACTTGTTTGTGCCATCTACCATCTACTGAGAGTACATGCAGCGTGCGTCAGCCGCGTATCAGGATCGAGTCTGGGTCTGAGTCGCGAAGTGGATGTACAGTACTCGTGTGGAACAAAAAAGCGTCACCGAGGACTATGACCGGTAGTGAAGTCGGCCATTGCACGTTTGCAGCGAGCCTCACACTTTCAAGAGTCATGGTACGCGAATGAAGTCCGCGTCTCAATAACTCAGTTGTGGCATCACAATTGTGCAGAATCCAAGGATCATATCTGATTGATGCAGCATGTTCACTTGTCATGAAAGCCATCCGGAACGGAACTGTTAAAGTGAGCGTAACGGCAGCTGCAAAGAGATGGAGTTGGTTCCGCAATCGCTTCATCTCAAGCAAGAGTCGCCTTCCTCGAACGGAGCGAGAACTTCACGTTTCTTACTCGCGAAGATCCGTCTTCGGTCGGCGTACTCACATCTTACGATTCCAACAAAACGATCCGCTGATCGACGGAAAGCTTGGCGGTGGGCGGGTGTGAGCTTCGACTAAGCAAGACTTGCTTGCGCACTCGTGTCGTGCAGTGTCTTTGTACGGATTGGACTTTGGTCTCTGGCATCGGCTTCCATGTACGCCCCACACCTCATTGGCTTACAATAGTCCCCACTCAACTCACAACTTCATTGGCGGATTTGGTTGAGCGCTCTCTCTCTCTCTCTCTCTCTCTCTCTCTCTCTCTCTCTCTCTCTCTCTCTCTCTCTCTCTCTCTCTTGCCGTCGCCATTTCGGATCGAATCACGTTTGAAGAAGACGCGGATGGAGGGATCATACTCCCTGGTCTCTCGTGAGTTACAAAAGCGATCACCTCCTTTCTCGTCGTAACAATGCTAAACGATTCCTCTTTCTCTTTGTGAGAGAAACAGCTGATCCCAGCGGGCGGTGTTGAGGAAACGGCTCTCTCAGTCAGGCAGGGGTGCCCTCACTCGTCCGAACCAGAGTTCGACCGACCTCGTCAGTCTGATCGCACCCACAGTCGCTACCGCGCTGTCCCTTCTGGCAGGCAACGCCTTCGCCAGCTTCTCATCGACGTGCACTGGCCCGACGAGGGTGGCAGTTGCTACATCGATAATGATGAAGAATATCTGCCTCCTGCAGCATGGTCATGCGTGGAGAAATGCCAGAGGTGCTCCAGAAATGGCACTGCTTGTAACTGTCGCTGCATCTTAGCTGGAAAAAGTAAGTAGGATGCTTCGAGAGCTCGACCGCGCTGGCTTGCGCGATATAGTCTACAAGGAGCGTTTCCAGGAGTTCGAGAGGCGGGTCGAGGGGTCACTGTTGGGCGGGCCTAAAGGACAAGCGGCAAAACTACCCGCAAGTCGCTCCTTTCCCTCGAACTGTTCGAGCTTCGATAACCTCACTTCCGCCCGCCGCGAGGTTAGCGGTTTGCCGACTCCAGAGGCGGGCACAACAGCAAGAGCAGAGGATCAGACAAGCTCTTCAACGACGATGATGGTGCGATCGTTTCGGCCATTGACTTAGGTCCATACACTTAGGGTCGGTACATCCCGAAACTCTGCCAGGACGCTGCCCAGTGTGTGCATCGGTGTCGTCTCCCCGTCCCTTTTCACGAGCTCTACAATTCCGCCAGACTAACGAAAGCAAGGACGATCACATTGATATTGCATTCAAGAACAGGATTTTGGTGGCTGAGTATGTACAAGCTCTACTTGCGCTGACCGTAAGCTTTCGTGGCGTACGAGCCTCCCTCGACAATGATGTTTGCGGGAGTTTGCTGCTTGCCACTGAAGTAGTTCGAGAGGATCTCCTTGACACCAGCGGCGTATCGCTCCTGAGCATCGATGGAGGTACCAGAAATATGAGGAGTCATTGCCACACCGGCCTTACCATGTTTGTAAGGAATACCGTTGTGATTGGCACTCATGTGGAACCAGGGGTGGTCGGCCGCGGGAGGTTGTTGGTTTGTGACGTCACCTCCGTAGCCTCGAAGATGGCCGCTCTTGAGAGCGGCGGCGATATCCTCAGCGTTGACGATGGCACCACGAGCGGTGTTGACAATCCAAGCGCCCTTCTTCATCCAGCTGATCTTCTCAGCGTCGATGAGACCCTTAGTACCTTCGTAAAGGGGGCAGTTGATGGTGAGGACGTCGAGCTCCGACAGGAATTGCTTGAGGTCCTCGACGCGGACGGCGCCGGTCTCCTTCTCGAGGGTCTCGTTGCGCTGGTAGTCGTAGTAGGTGAGCTTGGCGCAGTCGAAGGGCTTCAATCGCTGCAAGATACGGGTGCCGATGCGGCCGGATCCGAGTGTACCGACGACCTTGTTTTCGAGATCGTAAGATTCACGAGCGACCTCGGCGACGTTCCAGTCACCCTCGAGGTACTGACGGTTGGCGGGGACGAAGTTGCGGACGAGCACAAGGATGGTCATGACGGCGTGTTCAGCAACCGAGACGACGTTGGAGCCTGTGACCTCGTAGACCGAGATCTTCTTCTGGTTGGCAACATCAAGGTCAACGTGGTCGGAACCAACACCGGCGGTGATGCAGCACTTGAGGTTCTTGGCGGACTCGAGCACCTCTTTGGTGAGGTAGGCGGGGTGGAAGGGGGTGGTGATGACGATCTCGGCGTCCTTGACGTGCTTGCGGAACTCGGAGTCGGGCGAGTCTTTGTCGGCGGTGACGATGAGCTCGTGGCCCTGTTCCTTGAGCCAGTCGGCAATGCCAAGCTTGTTTTCGACAGTGCCGAGCAGACGAGGCTGCGCGTCACCGTACTTGCCGGCAGTGTAGAGGACAGCAAGAATCTGCAGCACAGCAACGTGTGAATGTCATGAAAACATGTCGTCAGTCTCGGGGCCTTCGAGGGTCATGTCGCGAGCCTGCTTGCACACTTACCTTGACCATGTTGGGCTTTGTAGTGGAGAAGAAACGAGAAGAGGGTGTGAGATGGGGGAGAGTGGTACGAAGAATGGAACCTCGAGCAAACATGGCGCAGTTATATATCTTGTCGAGGACTGTGACGGGAGAGGCAAAGTCGGGTTGGCCGAGAGATAAAAAGCGTCAGTCAAGTCCAGGCAGCTAGGCAGCATCGCTACACCACAGCATCAGTCAAAGCGTCCTAGCTCGAAAGTCCGAGGCAAAGGCTAAAGCGAGCCTTCCGGAGACAACCTCTCTGATCAGTCATGGTCTGTGCATGCAAAGCGAGCAAAAGGAGAGGCCGAAAACAAGCTGTGCAAGGACAGCGCTGGCGCAGGGAGCTTGGCTGTGATGGGCGCGGGTCCGGTCCTGACTGCAAAAGCACCAAAAAGTGCGGGGAAGCGCACGCAGCGAAAAATGACAGCTGCAGAAAGAAAAGGGCCATCGGCGCAAAGCGGTTGAGGAGAGAGCAGCCGAGGTGGAGGCGAGAATTGCCCGGTGGTAGGGCACAAAACCAGTCAAGTCGCTGTTTCGGACGGTGCGGCCGATGCCCGAACATGACATGTTTTACGCTCACTCATGGAAAGCGGATAGGCCCTTGAGTCACTCGCCGACCATCGGAGCGCTGAATGGAAGCGTGGCGCTGCAGCATCGAAGCCAAGACGAAGCGTGCGGTAGAACGGGGAAATCACGGATAGTCACCGTCACGATCACCGTCCGTTCTTTGCAGCCTTCCGCGCTCATAACTTGTGTTGCCAGGTCACAACGGTGTCCGTGCTCCTCTGCTCCCACACTGTGACGAAGCAACAGCGATGCGAGACAAGACAGAAGGTCCCAAGAAGGCCGCTCATCTGCCGAGGAAGATGGTCTAATTGACCGACACTTCTGCCTGCTCTTCCTGTCGCTGACGTGAGGAGCAGCCAACGAGGTTGGCAACAGTGGATCCACTACAGAATTGCAACAGCTGGTGACGCGACAAAGCTGGCAGTAACTGCATGTGCAAAACTGCGAGAAAAGAAGACCGCTCCGAAACCCAGGGCAGCGTGCCTTCTGCGGCTCTTGGATCCCGTAGAAGAAAAAGGCAAGCTCCTGGCCTCGAATGGCAGCATCGGACCACTTCGGGCGAATGCCCGCTTGCATCGAAGGCGGAATGTACCGCCTTGAACCCTGAAGTCCCCGCAGTGTCTTGTAGGGTCGAACACAACAGCTGCGAACTTACTCACCTTGATGAAGTGTGCGCAGGCAGGGGGCAGTGCTTAAACGGAAAAGGCTGGAACGGTCACGGAGGCAAGGGCGATGCGGAGTGGGTGTCGAGAGCGAACAGGGCCGATTGTCGTCGTCAAAGCCTGGCCTCATATACCTTCACAACTGGGATTCCATCGGTCAGTAGGAAGCGTCTTTGCTTCGAATAGTTGTAGCTCTTCTCAGGGCGATCGTCTGCGATTGCTGTGCCGGCCATGGTGACAGCACGTCAGTCATCGTCGCTGCCCAGGACCTCGTTCTTTCTGGCCGTATCAAGCGGATCGCATGACAACATATTGTCTAAGCGAGGGCCGTCAACGGGGGTCTGAGATATCGGCAATGCGCGCACGGGCACATGGATGTCTGACGATTTCTCGTCCTGTAACTATGACTTCAACCATGACTGAGACTGACCTGTTTCGTTTGATGCAAAGTCATCGATCTTATCTTGTCTTAATCGACGCTGATTCGCGAGCTGACAAGAAGCTTCTCTTCATGAAGTTTGAGGTTATAGGGGGTAGGCTTTCGTGGTGAAGCTATAGCACAAAACATCGGCGATATAAAAGATCATCGGCGATCTCGATCCGCATCAACACGCGCAATTGCTTCATCGCGCAGGATTTCAAGGGGAATTTCTGAAGCTCTCTTGAGGGTCCAAGGCTTCCGCTAAACAGTTGTTCAACCGATGTGACTTCGAGAGAGAGTCTTCGTGTTACTTCCATCTACTCGTCCGTCACTCTACGATCTTCCGCAAATCCTCCGGAACTCGATAACACACAACGTATCGCAATGGCCACAACAAGTAAGCCAACTCCATCCGTCATTCGGCCAGGAAAAGCACCCGAGGGTCCACCGGGTTGGGAAGAACGAAGAGTCGAAAAGCAGATCGAGGCCGAACAAGCTCAAGAGAAACGCAATCATCACCGTGAAAACTCTACTGGTATGGCAGGCATTAAGGAAAAAGTGCACAAGATTGGCGAAAAGATGCATCTCGTCGAGCCAAAAGATCCTGCACAGAGAAGCGCGGCACAGCTTCAGGACGCCTCGACGATGCCCGAGCAAGCTCCGATGCAACAGTAGACCCTCCAACTTCATAAATGAAGCTCGAGCATCACTCGCCTAATTGCACGAACGATGGACACTCACTGCCTCGCTCTTCGTGGCTCAACCACGCATTGTAATTCTATGTTTCCATGTTACCACACAACTACTCTCTGAAAACGTGATGCTCCCGGACAAATCTTTGCGCATCGCTATTGACGGTAGATGGCATCGGATGTGACGGCGACATCTCGAATCTGCTCCACATCGTGTACCCTGAGAATATCGGCACCAGCCGCGATAGCAGCAGTGCATGCCGCAGCAGTGGCGTAGAGACGCTCTTTCGGATCCTGCTTGCCCGTGATGTTACCAAGGAACTTCTTGCGCGACACGCCAACCAAGGTCGGAAAAGAGACGAGCGAGCAGCAGGGCCTGGTGATGGAATCTTGGATCGACTCGGAACCTCCCTTTGCGGCGGCAGAAAGGCCGGAAGAGATCAAGTCGAGTGTAGAGCGATCGAGAGCTGGGGTTGCTGTGCCCGAGTAAGCAACTCCTCTGCCCTTGGTCGATTTGGCTACGGACTCGGCTAGCGTGAGCCTCGATAGATCGCGTAGAAGCGATAAATTGCCAGCACTGTCCTTGGCAAAGCCGATGCCCGGGTCGAGGACGATGTTCCATCTTCGAACGCCGGCCCTGAGTGCGCGGTCGAGACGCACCTCGAGCTCTGCGCGCACGCCGGCTACGACATCGCCGCCTTCGTACGTGACGAGGCCGTTCATGGTCTTGCTATCGCCGCGCATATGCATGAGGATGTACGGACACTTCCACTTTTTCGCTACGTCGAGGATGGCCGGCTCACGCTCGCCTCCCGAGACGTCGTTGATCATATCGGCGCCAGCGGACAGGGCGGCTTGTGCGACAGAGGCTCGGAAAGTGTCGACCGAGATGGGCGTCTCGATCCCTGCAGCGCGAAGGGCTTTGATGACCGATACGACACGCCGTGTTTCTTCGTCTGCGTCTACTTCTCCTGCATTGGGAGCTGTGCTCATCCCGCCAACGTCAATGACGTCGGCACCCTGCTCAGCCATAGCTCTTGCGGAGGTCACCGCATCCACAGCGACGAGATTGTCGCCGGCATCCGAGAACGAGTCGGGTGTGGCGTTGATGATGCCCATGATGAACGTCTTGGAGCCCCATGTCCACGTCTTGGTGTCATGGGATGGACTGCTCGACCGCGTGCTGGGCGACGGGACGGGCAGTACCTTTCGGATGCCGCTTGGCTCGTAGTCAGGTGCCTTTTGTAGCATAACGAGGAGCTGCGACATTGTCCGAGAATAGGTGGGATGCTCAAAGTCGGGCAGGATATCTTTGAGGGGCTCGAGGACGAACTCGCGCTCCTTGATGCCTGGATGTGGGACGACAAGCCGTGGGGCATCATTGATCTCGAGATGATCGTAGAGCAGAATATCAAGGTCGACCGACCGTGGTCCTTTGTCCGGCACACCTGTCTTATCGCGGCCGAGTTGGACCTCGATGTATTGTGTAAGGGAGAGCAAGTCGTGGGGACTCAGCTTCGTAGCGATGCGACACGCGGCGTTGAGGAATTTGGGTTGATCAAGCAAGTACATAGGCGCAGTTTCGTAGAGGAAGCTGGTATCGACGAGGACGCAATCTTTGGCTGTACTGAGTGCCTCTACTGCTGCTTCGATGTTGGCCGCTCGGTCACCGACGTTGGAGCCAAGGGCAATAGCGGCGACGTGCCAGCCTTGCTTGAAGGAAGAGGTAGCCTTGTTGACTCCATAAGCGGAATGCGGTGTCGTCGATCCGTTCGTGGGAGAGATAGGAATCCCGGCCGGATCTGCGACGTCGCTTGAAGATTTTTGTGCACGGAGCTGCTGTTCTTCTTGCAAAGCCTCTTGCTCAAAAAACTGGCGAGTCCGCTCCACCTCGACGCCGGCACTATCGGCGTACATGATAGCGCTTGGCTTGTCAACGCTGACACGGACCTTTTCGACCTTGTTGTGAACGACGGCGACTCTTGCGATCGAAGTGGCGAGACTCTCGACAGTTTTGTACGAGCTGGCTGCCACATACTCGGAAATGCTGCGCACGATTGTGCGGTAATTGTGCTGCTTGTTTACTACATCGACGACGCCAGCGGTGGAGTTGTGCGCCTCCTTAGCGCGAGAGAGGCCGGAATAGACAACGAGGTTGAGCTTGACATTCTGCTTGTCCTCTCGTTCCCAAGGGTTGACGCCGACGATGGTGTTGATGATGAGATCGCGCACGATGACCTTGTCGTCTAGAGCGAGTGTCGAGGAAGGCGACAGTCTGAGCTCGTCCAGGTGCTGGACAGGATCGACGTTGGAGGGGATGGGGTGAACGTCTCCAAGCATGTAATCGGTGGGGGTGCGGACGATTTGAACGCCGGCAGAGGCAGCATGCAGGAGGGAGCGTGGTTTTTCGACGTTCAAAGTGACTTTGGGTGCATGGAGGATGAAAATGCAGACTTTGGCGAGGCCTTCGGCGAGTGCCTCGAGGCTTCGATAGCGATGGTTGGCGCAGTGTGCTTCGAGTTGCTTGACGAGGACACCGTAATGGATACTATGCGGCAGATGATCCGATTTGCCAGCCATCGAGACGTCGGTGTGAACGCGAGCATCGATGGTGACGGGCTGAGCTTGGACGCGTTCCCAGTTATCGACGCCGACAATCATTCGCACTTGGAGCTTCTTGACGACAATGATATCAGGAAGCGCTAGCGGCGCTTGCTGTGTGGACATTGTAGAGTATCGATTGCTCGGATGACTCCGATAGGTGACGCCGTGGGAAGGTGGATGCCGGTGCGACGAGTGGACCGTGGGAAGCGTCGACGCAAGAGCCGCTCTGGGAACGGTCCGGCAGACGGCGAAGAGGTTGCGAACAATCAGTGCTGTGTTTGCTTGGGTGCGCATGCCATCACTGTGGCTTCGAGGGAATGCTTGGGTCGCAACGCAAAGAGCTGAAGCGATGGTTACCTTCTGAACAGCTTCGTTCGTTCCGTCTTGTCCAGAACCGTGCACCAGAGCAAATGCGAATGACTCCATTGGAAGCTCTAATTTTAGGGTCCTCGTTTTCGTCAGCGCTTTTCCTGCCTTTGGCTTTTTTGGTTTTTTTTTTTTTTTTGCCCTGTGCTTACCTTTTTTTTGCTTTGTGCTTACCACTTTCGCCATCTGCAGCTGAAAGTAAAAACGCTCGGAAAACAAGGGTCCCGCTTCGGTTTTTGGGAGTTGGAATGGAAGGAAAAATGGAGGGGTACCAGCTGGCTTTGCGGATGGCGACTGAGCGCAGCTGCACGTTAATTTTGCGGGTGTGCAAAGCTCAGCCAACGGCGCAGCTCTTGGAGCCCACCCGGACCGATAGAGTTCATACCACCACTTTTCTCCTCAGGAGTTAACGACGTCGACTGCATCATTACAACATCACACCACTTGCAAGGACAGCGAGTCGAGGAACGTGCTACTTTGCCCACCATTGGTCTCACTTCGTCCCGACACGATACAACACCGCAACGCTATCGGACTGCTTGGGCAAGTCTGATCCTCGCATCGCAGGAACTCGCTCAAACGATATGAAGGAAACTACCAGTTGGTTGTCCTCCTTGTTGCTTATCGAGCTCTTGCCTCACTGATGCCTCCGTAGAAATCTTGTTCCATCGTACTAGATCGTCTCGCGCAGGCCGAGCTGCATCCAGCCCGCCATCATGCCATTCCAACGCTCCAACAGCACGGCTTCCACGCAGCTTCTGTCAGCACCGACACATGAGCTCGGAACATCCAGCTTCTCGTCGCTCCCACCGGTCATCGCGACCAAGTCAGCCCTTGCTGAGTCATCTTCCAAGGCGCGTCACAATCCGCAAGCTGCAGCGACCACCTCTGCGCGCAAACAGCACCACGTCTCGTTCAAGGAAGATGCGGAGCCTCCGGCACAAAACACAAGACATCGTGGCCGCAATCATCGCGCATCCAACGCCAGCTCTCGTCCAGACGCGTCCGATCTGAAGGACAAAGCGTCAGAGCATGGCAGCTCCCGGCACTCGGCCTCGCGTGCGTCCTCGCGTCAGAGCCGCCGCGACGCCAGCGAACACGAATCTTCCAGATCGATTGCCGGCGACAGCGCTGCTAGCGCTTCGTCTCGCCACCGCAGATCTCGCCATCGTCGCGACCGACGCTCCGAGCGCTCGCAGCAGTCTCAGACTGAGCACACACCCAAATCGAATCCTGAAGACTCGGCAGCCCCGTCAGGATCTCGAGGTGCGGCTTCCTCTCGATCAGAGGCGTCCACTTCTCCATGCAAAAGGGATGCGAGGTCAAAGGACGATATTATCTCAGGAAAGCGCAGCAGACAGCATTCCACGCAGGCAATCCTTCCGGATCTGCGCAATCACGAAGCTTCGCGGTCTGAGGCGGGAGCCCGCTCTCACCATTCGTCGTCAAGCCGCCGAGATCGATTTGCTGTATCTCAAGATGCTCGAAGCATGCCGGGAGAGTCTTCGACCAGTCGCTCTGGTCGCCAGCTGTTTGATCCGAGACGCGACGATCCGGTCAAATTTGCTACGCAGCAGAGAAGCCAAGTCGATGCTCGCTCCGCGTCTGGCGCTCCTTCTCCTCGCCTTCCTTCAGCGTCCTCCTCTCAGCCCCAGATTTTGATGCGTAGAGATCCTTCCAGCACCTCGAGCGGCAGCCACCTCGGTAGGAGCCCAATCATCAAGCCGTCCGTCTCCGACATTCCCTTCACGCCCATCATCGATGCATCCGATCCCAGAGCTCTCCAAGCGCATGTGGTCGAGGTCAAAAAGGTGTACCGATCCCTCTCGTCCATGGAGGCCACTCTGCAAGACGTGCACGAGGCCGAGGTCGAGAAAGCGCGCCTTGACATGGCTGACTATACCCCACCAGATCTGCGCGATCGCTTCTACTGGATCACCCTGATCAGCAAACATCGTCAGCTGGCAGAGCTACACTCTTCTTTTCTCGAGATGACTTGTCGATCCGAGTTCCCACGTGAGCTCCAGGAGCTGGCCGAAGTCCGCAACATGCCGTCGCGCTTATGGCAGACAGCCTTCCATCTCATGCTCGAGAGCCTCCGAACGAGCCTCTCTTCGAATCACCATCTGCAAAGCAATCAGCGTAGGGCTGAACTGCTGGACCATCTCACCGAGTTCATCTACTATGCCTATTCCTTCTATTCCGCCTTGCAGGAGTCTGAACGGTACAAGAACTTGCGCAGAGCCTGGATCGAAAGCCTCGGTGATCTCTCCCGCTACCGAATGGCAGTGGCTAGTTTGGCATCCACCATAGATGGTGGGGGCGACGAGATTCGCAACAAGCAAAGCGACGCTCGTTGCTCCGCTTCACCCGTCGCTGCACGCATCGATGATGACGACAATGACGCCGAAGAGCACGATGATTGCTCCGCCCTCAATGACATCTTGGCCGACGAAGACGATGAAGGTGACGAACTTGACCCACGCCCTCCTCACCATCACCGAGAGGCAGGCGCGTCATCTCGCAATCGGATGGATGCAAATCCTGCAAACGAGATCGACAAGGCAAGCATTGGCAGCGCCGCACTAGGCGACTGGGAGTGTACCGAGAAAGAGACGTGGCGCCAGACAGCCAAGGGCTGGTATGCTATGGGCATCACAGAAACCCCCAACATCGGAAGGCTCCATCATCACCTTGGAGTGCTCAGCCGAGGTGATCACGATCTGAGGGCTCTCTACCATCTCTCCAAAAGCCTCATCGCCGCCAAGCCCTTTGCGTCGGCTAGAGACAGTATTTTCACTCTGTTTGATCAGGCGAGACAGGCTCGTCGCTTGCGCCGCGACAGCTCTATCGAAGAGCTTTTCCTCTACCTGCACGGCATCCTCATCACTCGTGTTCAACTGGACGACTTTGAACCAGTATTTGATCGGCTCATGGCCAGACTCACCAGGCTTGTCGAGCAGAAAGGGCCGGCAGGTCTGCCTCAATCCGTCTGGATCATGATGGCTGTTGTCAACGTTGCAGGGCTGTTCCAGTACGGGGTTGAAGATTCGGTTCTTGCCGATCTTCTGCTGCAACAAGCCGGAAAGTCGGGCGGGCGGTCGAATCGGACGGCGCGGTCAAAGGCGAGCACGCCGACTGCCATCCTTGTTAGCTTGAACCCAGCCAAGACGGACGACAACCTTCTCAGCGAGCTGCCAAGGGACGCCGAGTGGGACGATCCAAGCGACGACGAGTCGGACGCCGGCGAAGAGATCCAGGTCATCTCTTTAGAGGCCAAGAGCGGCAACGACGAGCAAGAGGCAGCGGATGAGTTGCCCAGCACTCTCGAGCAGGCCGCCACGCTCTCCTTTTCCATGCTATCGCTTACCTTTGACCTCTCGAGCGAAGATGCACCCTTTCGATCCAATCCTTACAACACCACCATCAGCACGTTCCTCGTGTCGCTTTGTCAGTCCAAGAAGGCTTTCAGGATGCTCGAGCGCTTCGTACCATGGAATGCGTGGTTGCAGAGCGTCGAAAGGTCGGTCTCTCTGACAGAGCGCAACTGGCCCAAGTGTCTATCGAGCCCGTACATTACAGCACAACTGCTGCTTCCCGAGGACTTTTGCCTGCGCGGTATCCTAGGCCTATCACGCCACCTTTACGATCGAAACCTTTGGCGCAATGCAACCAATGACGGTGCCGTCGCAGCACCACAGGGGTTCGACAACGAGGTGGAGGTACTGGACGCCGACGATGCAGAGCTCTATACGAGGACAGAGTCGGCCTGGCGCATCGCGGCCTCTCGCAGAAAAGACGGATCCGACGGTCTCCTTTCCTTGGATTCAGTTCGAAGCTATCGTCTGGCTTTCGTCGCTCGAAAGTTAGCCAAGGCCGCCCGTGGCTTTGATCTTGACACCAAGACCTCCGTGCTGTCTCTCTCAAGGATGTTGCTTGCTCGCCTAAGGCGACGAAAGATGGAGGACGAACAGCGACAGCTTGAGCTTCGTATTCAGGAGCTTTCGTTCCGATCTCCCGCTGCGATAGCCATTCTAGCGCGAGAGCAAGAACAGCGCGATGATCTGGACTCAGATGACGATTTCGATAGTGACTGGGATTCGGATCCCGAGGGCCCTCGTCCTGAGTCCGCTCATTCCACGACGCTGGCAGCATTCGCAGGAAACCATAGCGAAGATCTGATCGACGAGATACAATCTCTCCACGCTCGAAGCTGCTATCTCAAGGACGTGCTCAAGAACCTCGGCCAGAAGCTTTCCTCGGCTCCTTCCAAGACAGGCAGAGGGAACGAGCAAGCAGTCAGAAAGAAGGGCGCTGTGGTCCAGCCCAATGCATGCGACGATGTGACTCCGGGGTACACTGTCCTCGTTGTCGACACCAACATCATTGTCACGCCGGGCGAAGTGATAGCGCAACTCATCCAATCGCGACGTTGGACAGTCATCGTCCCCTTAGCAGTCATCACAGAGCTTGACGGCCTGCGCAGGAACGACAACGAGCTTGGCAAGGAAGCGGAGCGCGCAATCCAGTTCCTAGAGTCTCGCATCAAGACCCACTCCAAGTACGTCAAGGTACAGACGAGCCGTGGCAACTACCTGAACGATCTCTCGTGCCGCTCCGAAGAAATTGATTTTACCTGGCAAGGTTCGGGAGCAACCGGCGCAGCAGGAGGAGGAGGAGCAGCAGCAGCAGGTGCGACACCGGACGGCTCGCCGCGACTTGAAGCCGCCAACGCAGGCGAGACGAAGTCCGTCGCCGCGCGGAACGTCGACGAGGTCATCCTGCGCATCCTCGCTTGGCAGAGGGACAACTTTGTCGATCGCCGCAATCTGCTGCAGGTCGGTGGCGGTGACGGCGGAGCGAAGCCGTCGGTGTCAGCGCACAAGAGCGTGCTGTTGACGTTGGATCGCAATCTGCGCATCAAGGCCAAAAGCCGCGGTCTGCCAAGCCTGGATGCGAAGGGCGCTGCGAGTCTCATTGATCTTGCGTCGTGATGTTTGTCACCTTGCCAGAGATTCGGTCTCGTTGTTCTCACTCATTCAGACAAACCGTTTTGCTGATGCGAAGACTGTATTGCGTGCCAAATGTGTGCATGAGCCACAGTGAAAGTGGAACAGCTCCTGAAACCGCTGCTTCTCAACCCATCTTGAAATGGAACTGCTGACCACCTGGGAAGCCGCCACCAGGGAATCCACCAAACGCCCCGCCCTGTTGCTGGAAGAACATATCAAACGGATGTGCACCCTGGGCAAAGGGCTGGCCGTATCCACCCTGCTGCCCACCCATGGGGTCGTTCGGATCATCGCCGGCATCGTACTTCTTGCGAAGATCCTCGTCGCCCAGCACGCCCCAGGCCTCGTTGATCTGGGCCATCTTCTCCTGTGAGCCGCCCTTGTCCGGGTGATTCTCGCGTGCCATCTTCCTGTAGGCCTTTTTGATCGTGGCCAGGTCGTCGGAGCGTTTGACGCCGAGGACCTTGTAGTAGTCCTTGGTCTGGCTGAGTTTCAGGCGTTTCTGGGCGGACTGGAGTTTGGCGTGGATGGCGCGGTCCGTGCGGCCGGAGGCCTCAAAGGCCTTTGAGAGGTCGCGCACGGCTTCTTCGTACTGCTCTTGTTGCAGAGCGAGCTCTGCGCGTGCGAGCGTGGCTTCGACGTTGTCTGGGTCGCGCGCGAGGACGAGCTGGCAGAACGGCATCGCTTTGTCCATGTCGTTGAGCTCGGTGTAGGCTTTGCAGTACATAGTGTGTAGCTCCAGCAGGATGCCCGAGTCCTGGACCGGATCGCCCTTGTATGTGGGAGGGAGCAGCGCCTCATCGTCACCGGGTTGCACCTCGCTCGCCTGCTGAAGAATCTCCTTGATGTCATCCACCACCGTTGGCCCGCCCACCTTGCCGCCCTTGAGCGCCGAGAGCACCGCACGATAGCTCTGCGAGCTGTAGAAATTGCGCGCCTTTTTCAGTGCCTTCTCCAACGCCTTGATCTTCCGATGCATCTTGGCACACGCCTTGTTATCCGGATCCGAATGCAGACACGCCTTGAGGTGCTGCAGTCCCACATCGCGCGTCGCTGACCCGGGCTCGCTTACCAAAAAGTAGGAGAGCACCGCAAGTCGGCGTAGCAGGAAGGGATTGGGTGAAAGGTGAACGACACGTGTCCAGTCGGCCATGGCGTCCTCGATGCTGCCCTTCATTGTCTGACAGCGGGCACGGACAAGTCGTGTCTCGATGTGCGAGGGTGAGATCTTGAGCACTTCGCCAGCGAGGTGGATGCAGTGGTCTACTTTGGTCAAGTCGAGCTCCTTCCCTTTACCCTTGCTTCTAGCTTTTTGTGCCTTGTCCAGCTCCTTGCCAAGCTGGTTCAATGACTTGAGCGACGTCTCGACGAGCGTGAGCTTCGAACGAACGCTGCTGGCTTCCGCCGAGCTCGACTGTGCAGCGCCCTTTTCCGCTCGGACCGAGTCGTAGCTCTTGAGCGCTTTCTTGGCCTTGTCGTAGTCGCCTTCCTTCAGGTAAACCTTAGCCTGTTGCAGGTATGCCTTGTCGAACTTGGGGTTGAGCTCGAGCAAGCTCTGGTAGTCTTGCAGCGCGGCAGACGTACGACCAAGCGAGAGCTGTGCGGTCGCCCTTCTGTAGTACGTCAGCCACGACGAGGGATCCGCCTGCAGTGCGAGGTCGAACGAGGACAGTGCATCCTGGTATCGACGGGACTGGAGAGCAGCATTGGCCTGGGTGAGGTGTTCGTTGGCCAAGACTGGGTCGCTGGCGGCTGCAGATGCGTCTGCTCGCACCAGGACGCCGGACGACGAGATGCCGAGTGCAAGACAGAGGGTCCAAGAAAGCGCCAGCAGCGATGGCAGCAGCTTGGTCTTCATTGTCAATGCTGTCTAGGCGCGCTGAAAGCGCTCTGTCTGTAAAAGACGATGATCAGTGCCCGTGCCGCCCTCTGCAAGCGGTGGCGAGCGAGCTTTCACGGATTCGGAATGAAGCAGCTATGCGCTGAGAGTGGCGATATGACCAGCTAAGCACTGTCCCAAGCAGACGGCTGTGCTGAGTGAAGTGATGCGAGTGGATGGAGGATGGGGGAGGGGAGGGGGAGGGGGAGTGGAAGTGTGTTTGACAAGTTGTTGCACAGAAGCTTCCAGCTCAATTAGATATGCATGCGGCCTAGAACGCCCAAAGTTGCCGACCGTATCGGTTTCTGCCAACGTGGAAGCTCCACGCGGGGTTAGTCCTTTCGTGCGATAAAATTGCTTCTAGGTAATTTGTTAGACTATATATTGCAACAATTTCAGATTTAGCGTTGGACAGCGGTTCAGTCTGAACCGGACCTGGCTTCATATGAGCAATCCCCACCGAGCCAGACTAGCCACCATGATGGCGAGACCGAACAGCAGAGATGCATACGTGGTTGTCGCGAATCCAAGATATGGTAGCGAGGTGGCCCAGAGCGAGGAGACGATGGTGTGCAGAACGACGAGAACCACAAATGTGATGCCGTATCCGTCCAAGGCGGGTAAGAGGTGAAAATGCCGAGAGAGGTCGAAACGATCGTGCGAAAGGTGTCCAAGGGCGCCCTGTGCATGTGTGAACGAGGCCGACAGGAGCAGCTGCAAGGAAACGAAAGGAAGTGTACAAAGAGACAAGGAAGCGGTAAATATTGGTCAGTTGATCTGCACGTGCAAGCGACAGTGTCGATTGGCGAGGTTGGAAGTACTTACGCTACTACCGATGCTCCAAAGCATCGCATCGATCCGCCACAATGCACAAAGCGCGACTGGAATCTCGGGTAACGGCACACCCAATACCGCTTCGACTTCGGACCGCTCTTTCGCGATCAAGAAACGTTCGACTTCCTCCTCCAATTCCTGATCCAGAAGCGAGACTGTAGTGTCGGAGAAGCTCGACCCGCTTGCTGCCGAGCTCTCCTCGTTGTCATCGTCGTCTGTGACAGCATCACTGAGACTACCATTCTCGATGGCCTCCTCCAGCGACCCCATCGCACCATAGCCCTGTTGTCGCGACGTTGCCGAAGCATCGTTCAGGGGTTCCACTAGACGCTGACGTGCTTGTTCCAGCGCGCGAGAGGCAGACATGCGCCTTGCTTTGCCGCTACCACGTTCGGGTGTCGGTGCTGCATCGCCGCTGTTCCCTGGATGACCCGAGAGAAGGCTGAAACCTGACTGGCCCGCAGTTGCTCGTCCTTGCTGTTGCGAAGCGTCTGCATCAACAGAAAACGCACTCGAGTCGTCCTCCACATCAGCAGGCTTGTACAATGCGACTTGGTGCAGGATCTGGAAGGCACCGAATCCATACTCGGCCAGCGCCCAAGCAATGGAAGACCAAGCCGCCACAAAGAAGCGGGGATCACGGAAGCTAAGTCGCCAAGCCCAGTCTGGTTCGCTGCTTGCAGACGCAGGTGGCTGTGCCGTGAGAAGCAGCCCATCTGGACGATGCGAGAATCGTTCCTGGATCGGATACAGGTAGAGAGCGGTAACGAGGATACAGCAGGCCCAGTAGAACGACAGGACGCGCAGGGATTCGGCAACCAAGGCTTGCATGGCGATGGCAACCGTGACAATGGCGCTGTCCTTGCCTGTTCCATGCTCGTTTGTGGGCAGCTGGAAGCGTGGCGAGCGCGATAGGATCGAGAGCGACGACGAAAAGAGTCGGGGTATAAGTCGATCTGCAAACGCAAGACACGCTTTACGGCTGGTATACGACGCAAGCCAGCCGACCAGGCCGAGTGCCAGCGTGGATGCGAGCAGCTGTCCGTCGAGAATGCGTCGGCATTGGCCCTTGTGGTATTCGGAATGCGTGGGGTGCAGATTTCCGAAGGAGACGCTTAGTTGACTGTCATCTTCCAGATGGCATAGCTCGCGTGTTTGAAGAGTGCCCAAGAGCGCTGCAGTCAGGATCACGAGGGTCGGTACTAGCGCGAGTACATGGTAGAAGAAAAACTTGCGGTAAGAAGACTGTAAGACGCGCCTGGATTGTACGATCTCCTCGAAGGGCATAGAAACGGAGGAGGAAGAGTAGTCGGTTTCGTCGACCTGCGACTCGGGCCGTGGCTGACCCTTGTGTGGTGTCGACATGATCGGGCGAGTATTTAAACGGTCGCCGAGTGAGGCGCCTGATGCCTTTCGCAATCTTGCTCAGCGAAGAGCCATGAGCAGTGTTGCTGTGATGATGGTTGACGTTCAGTAAATAAATCGCGAACGCAATCCGCTTTCAAGGGTCGCACGCTGCACGCTGCATCCCGATACGCGCCACCCTCCTGCCGGGCAACAGGGCAGCATCGGGCAGTGGAGGAAGAAATGCGAGGCTTGAAGCTGCAGGAAGAAATCTTGCTTTTGGACCCTTGAACGTTCTCTCTCAAAATCTTCTCGTTGCGCAAGCTCGCTCGACCTCATTACCAACCATCTTCGCCGCTGCTGTCGACCATGCCCAAGAAGAAAGGAAACCTCAAAGCCGCGCTGCACGGCCACTTCGCCCAGCAAGAGCAAAGGGCTAGAGAGAAAGCAGCACAGGAAGCGGCACGACGCAAGGCACTCTCCATCTCAAAGACCGGCGATGGTCGCTCCAAGGCCGCTAAACGCAGAACCTCGGGGCTTGACTCGCACAATGATGATGCTGCAGCAGCCTCCAGGAAAGACGCTCCCTCCCCCTCACTCGAGTCCTCGCCGCAGATCAAAAAGCGCAAGCGTCTTCCGCAGCCATTTGCACGGGACGACACGATCCTCATCGTGGGAGAAGCCAACTTCTCCTTCACCCTCTCTCTGCTCGTTGCTCCACGTGTGCATCCACCTTCACAAATCCTTGCGACAGCGTACGACTCGGAGCAAGAATGCTTCTCAAAGTACCCCGATGCTCGAGAAAACGTTGAAAAGATCCGTCGCATAGCAGGTCGCGACGATATCGTCCTCTTTGGCGTCGACGCGGGACAGCTGGAAAAGTACAAGCAGGTCACGGGAGCTTCCAAGTCCAAGTCCCAGCTAAGTCGCAACCTCGATGACGACTATCGAGGCTCGTTCGGTCCATCTTCGGGATCCGGGGCCCAGCGAAGATGGAGCAAAGTGTGGTTTGGTTTCCCGCATGTCGGTGCTGGACACAAGGACGAGACGCGCAACGTGCTTGCCAACCAGCTTCTAATCCTGCGCTTCCTCGTCTCCGTAGCGCCGTATCTCACTGTCGGTGCCCTGCCATCACATGCTCCCGGCGCTGCCTCCTCCGCGTCGAACAAGCGAAAAGGGTCTGATGACGAAGATGATCTCGACGACGACCTTGAAGCGGACGAGTCGGAAGCGGCCGAGCCGGAAGCGGCCGAGCTGGACCTCCTCGGCCCAGCCGCCACCGAAGCGGATCAGTCGATCTTGGACGAAACGCAAGCGCGCATTTCAGCACTTCAAGCTTTCACCCCACCGTCACGCCAAGGATCGGTCCTCATCACACTGCGCAACGCTTCGCCCTACACCCTGTGGGACGTGGCCAACCTCGCCAAGCGTCTCCCGCAGATGCTGCCCGTCATCGCCTCGACCGCACCCGCCCTGCCCAAAGGCGTCAAGAAGCCCTCGTTGAAAGACCTCACCGCGAACGGGCTCTCCACTTTGAGTCCGAACAATCTCCACTCGCGTGCCGTCTCCCAGAGCAAAGACGGCGGTGGTGGTGGCGGAGTGGACAAATCGGGCGTAAAAAGGTATCGCAGCTACCATCTCTGGAGAAGTTTCGAATTTGACCCCACCGAATGGCGCGGATATCAACATCGCAGGACTGTCGGTTGGATTGAAGGGGTCAGCAGCAGTGCGAACGAGGACCTGCTGAGGTCTAGGTCGAACCAGAGGGAAGAGGGCAATGTCAGAGCGAGTAAGGCGGGTGGTGGTGAGTGTCGCACGTGGGAGTTTGGCCTTAGTTGAGGCGAGGCGCCCGAAGACAAGCACCATAGAGGCCCGTTAATGAAGAGCAAACAGTATTTTCCATTCGGTCTCGATGCCCATCATATGAAGAATAACAAGTAAGTGTTCATATCAATCGTAGCCAAATCGATCCGGAACTGCGCGTCGCAAGGAAAACATGAAATGGTCTGTGTCAGCTGCGTCACTTTATATCACAACGATAGGTCTGGAGGCGACTTACGAAGAACAGGAGCAACAAGACTCCAAGTATAGATGCAGATGCAGAGCCAGCTGCTGACCACACGCATCCACATCGCGGTCGTGCTCCGGCCAATGTACGCAATCGGCGCGCCGTCCTCGCTTGGATCAGGCGACGGTCCACCTAGCCTCACAAAGCGCCAATCGGTCAGTAGCATCGCCGTGTAGCATGCGGCAATCGCAAAGACAAAGTGGAAGAAGCTATAGTTGTAGCGTGTTCCCTGACGTTCGTCGTCGTCCTCGTCGCCTCCCATGCCGAGTTCGGATCGGGTCTCCATCTCGTCGTCGTCGTCGTCTTCTTCGTCCAGAGCCGATGCCGGGATGGCGCCTGCTTCGACCGCCGCCATCAACGCCTGGATGCGCAGCGAGTCCTTCTTCGTGGGCTGGTCTGTGACAATGGCGCCCGAAGAGTTGTCAAGCGACTCGCGCGTTGCCAGCGGCCCATACCCAGACGGGGGTCGACTCTCGTTGAGTGCAGCACGTCGTTTGCCCACCAGCGTCTTGGACTGGGTAGCGGCTCGTGAAGTTGAGTAGGCGATCGCAAGGAACGTGAAGATGGCGCCGAGCACAACGGTGGTGGTCTTGGCACTACCACCGCGTCCGCGCGTGATGGGGTTGCACTCGGCGTTGTCGCGGTTCATCACAGCCGACGCGATCAAGTAGGTGCAGTAGGCTGCGACCATACTACTCTGCGCCAGACCGCTCCTAGGGTTGGCTTCCTGCACCTGTGGGCTGATAGAGAGTACCGTCAGGACGACAATGAGCGCCAAGTTGAAGCTGATAAAGAACTGGTTGAGCGAGCATCCGCTCGAGGCGAAAAAGCCGTACAGCACTCCTGTGAGGGCGATCGCAGCCGCGTACATGCCGAGGGTGCTTCCAATCAGGGTGAACTTCCAGAAATCCGATTCGGTTTGCTCCCATTTGTCCAAGCAGGTCTCGGACCAAGAGTGCGCAAAGTCAACCAGCAGCACCAAGCCGACAACAATAAAGATGGACGCAAAGATGAGCGAAAAGTAGTTGGCCCAGAAGACGAAGAAGCCGTTCGGGATGAAGAACATCAATAGCGTCAAGAGCAGCCAGAGCAGCACCTTGGGCCCCCACCAGCCGTTCTGAATGGCGGCTCGCTTGGTGCGTGTGTCCTTCACGCCAATGAGCAGCATTCCGAGGATGAAATGGAAGAGCGACAGCGCAAACGTAATACGATGCACGGCAAGAACGCCGTAGCAGCGATCCTTATCTTTGCAGTCCATCTTGATGTAATTGTACGACCACTCTTCGATCTTGTGCATCATGAACCCGGTGAGACTGAGCCATGCAAACAGTGCATCAAGGCAGAAAATGATAGCAAAGCCTACACGCGTCGCGATCGATGACTGGCAATTGCACGACTTGAACATGGCCGAAGCGGCGGTGCTGGTACAGAAGCACGCGAGTCCTGCCAGACAGGAGCTTGCGACCGAAGCCAGACCTCCGCCGAGGAAAGGCAGCGAGAGGGCCACGCCCATGGTGACGGTGTTGGAAGCGGAGATTGGAGGTTAGGGGGAAGCCGGCGGTACAGGTCGTTGAAGTGAAGCAGCAAGTCAGAGCGTGCGAGGGTAGGAAGCGGTTGATCCAGGAGAGCGATGCTGGTTGGACTACGCGGTGGTGCTCTCGCTATGCTGCTGGATTCGTGGACGTAGATGGTGGAGAGAGGTGATGGACGGCCGCTGAGGTGCGGAGCGCGGGCAAGCGACTCTTGATGCAGGGCGCCGCACAACCGGGCGCTCAGTTACTACTCCGCGATGCGATTTCCGAGAAATTCACGCTTGACGCTAAATTTGTGGCCGCTGCAGCACAGCACGCTTGCCTTGCAGAATCACCTCACGGACCGTCCAGCCTGTTGCAGTGCAAGACGGTGGCGGCAATGCTGGGTTAGATATCTAATTGCAGCGGATGGAATCAGGAGCATGCTAGAAGAGTGTTTCTAGTCTACTCGGATGGCCGAGTAGATCTTTCGGAGCGACGCATACGTGGCAAGGAAGCCAACAGCACCAAACAACGTAAAGAACAAAAGCGACAGGATCGACAAGTATCCCAAGAAGAGTACCTTGTTAGCAAAGCCGGGCAGCTCGAGCCGCGTAGCCCAAAAGAAGAGGCCGTAGGCAAAGAACCAAATCGCACCTGATCCGCCCGTCAAAAACGAGCGCCAGTGCCATCGGTAGTCCTCGGCACACAAGTGGAAGTAGGCAAAGAGGATCGTCACTGTAGCCGCAGTCGTAGCGGTGATGATAAAAGCCAGAGCGAGGAAGCCGAACGCATAGTAGATCTTGGTGCCGAACATCGAGTTGAGGATGAACAGAATCTCAAGGAAGGCCGAAGCAAAGATGAGCATGCCCGCAATCAGAGCCGAGGGGAAAGGTCGAAGGTACCAGGTGTGCTGATACGGGATCTGTCGAGGGATCGAGTTGGCCTTGACGGGATGCGAGAAACCGCCCGAACGGATACCAAGCATCGCACCGACCAGCGTCAGCGGCACGTTGATAAGGAACCACAGCGAGACGAGCGCCAGCAGCGTTCCGAACGGCACAGCGCCCGACGAGCCGCTGAAGATGAGGAAAAAGTTGAGGAGCAAGACCATCGAGAAGACAAGGCTAGGGAAGAGCATAGCAGTAAGCACGATGTTTTGCTTCCAGAACTCGCCACCCAAGCTGGCGTACACCTTACTCGACATGAAGCCTGCGATGCTACCGAAAAGGGTCCAGGTGACGATCATGACGGTCGCGAGTGAGCCTCGATTGGACGGGCTTAGGAAGCCCAAGAGCGCAAACACGAGCGTGACGGCAGCCATGGCAACGAGTTGCGAGCCAGAACCGACAAAGATGGAGAGGAGCATGGGTCGTGCCGGTGGACGGAACACTTCGCCGTGGACGAGTTTCCAGCCAAAGTCTTCCTGAACATCCTCCGTCATGTCAATGGCGTTGTAGCGATGAATGTCGCGGCTGATGGAGCGCGCCACGATGATGCCCACCATCATGCAGAGGAAGCTGACGATGACGACCGAGTTGATGAGCGCCAGCCAGTGGATTCGGGGGTCAAACACCTTGAGGTACGCGTCCCAGCGTGTAGCCCATGGTGTCTTGGACTCTTTCCATCGGATACTGTACGTGTAAGCAACGGTGGTCGACGTGGCATTGCTGAGCTGAACCGGATCTGCCGCTTTGCAGTTGGCGGCTTGGCCATCCAAGACGCCTTGAAGAGATGCCTTGGACAGTGGATAGATACGGGCGCCGACAACGCGATACTCGTCCGGGCCGCGCTGATGGTAGTCGATGTAGATGTCGTAGTGGTTGTGCAGTGCGGGAGGGTCGTATGGCTGGAGGTGCTCGTCTACTAGGCTTCCCAGAGCGAAGCCGAGGGAGAGAAACTCCTCGCGGGTCCGGACCTCCCTGCGCGATTCAGCCACAGGTAGACCGTCGACCATCCAGTTGACAGCGTACTCTTCCTGTATCCTTTCGTTGATGAAGAGAGCGTTTTCCGGGCTGATGGTGGTGCGACACATTTCCTTGCAGACCTCGTCTTTGAGCATGACGCCTTTGACGGGGCTGCTATAGATGCGGTCGCCAAAGAGGACACTTCCGAGGTTCTCGCTGAGTGCTTGCGGTCCGCCTTGTGGCTCGCAAAACTGGAAGTGTGGATCGTAGTAGTCGTACTTGAGAACACCTTTGATCTGGGAAGTGAATGCTTTGGCCTGCAGCGCGTTGACGGAGAAGGGGACCTCGTCGCCTTGCTTGTAGGAGTGCGGTGCGCTTCCTGGCAGGTACCAACCAGCCACTTGTGATGGCAGGGCGAGCGCCACAGCTAGCATCGAAAGCGCCGCATTTCGTGAGGTTGACAGCCTCATGATAGTGATGATTATGAGGCCGCGACGATGTCCAGTGCAAAGTCTTGAACTGCCACTGAGCGTCCGATGTGATGACGTCGAGACAGAAGAAAGTCGTTCGGGAAGAAAGAAAGAAAGAACGAAAGCAACACCTTCGACACGCGCTCAAAAAGCTTTCAATTTCAGCGGGACAGCGCCAATGAAGTATCGGGCCTGCCGACGCTCGGACCCTTCCGAGTGGCGGATCCTCCGATTTTCCTTTCTCGCCATTGCTCGTTTCTTCGTCATCCCTCTACTTCTTTTACCGCTTGCTGGCTCCCACGCTTTTCAGAGACACCACTTTCAGGGTATTCAGCCACATCGCGAGCCGAGCAGAGACTGACTGTCACGATGGCACGGGTAAGTAGCAAGCTCTGCGCTGGTGTTGCTGCAGTCGAATCGCACTAACGCCTATTAGGGAATGCAGGTCTACTCTTTTTGGGTCTTTGATCGGCATTGCAATGCCATCTACTATCAAGACTGGTCCCACTTGCACGCTGCCGCCTCGTCAGCTTCGGGAGGGCCGTTGAGTCCAACTCCGTCGCAGACATCTGGGTTTGCGTCGTTAGGAGCATCGATTCAACGAGCCACGACGAGTGCACCGAGCATCCCTTCCAACGAGGCGCCTCTTGCGCCTCAACGACCCGGCGAGCCTTCACTTCCGAATGTCATGCGCGTGACACCTTCTGCCTCCAATCAGCCAGCGAGCAGTCAGGCAAGTGCTGTGCGTCCAGCACTCGAGCAAAGAAGCGCAACGACAGCCATGATCGACAATTCGGCCTCGGACCTGCTTCCGTTCGACGAAGAAGCAAAACTCGTATACGGTGTTGTCTTTTCGCTTCGCAACATGGTGCGCAAGCTCGGCGGAGAGTGAGTCACTCTCTGGAACGTTGAATCGGGAGGAATCGACCGCTGACTCGCCTTCCATTTTTGAACAAACAGATCCGAGACCTTCAACAGCTTCACAACATCCACGTATACCCTGGCACATCTACATACCCCGACTATGTACACGTTCGTCATCCTCACCGACCCTGTCCCACCTCCATCGTCAATACCCAGCCGCAACAGCGAAGGATACTCGATTGGCAATGCTTCCGCCGCCCTATCTGGCCGCTCATCCTTCGGTACGGGCGGCGGTATCCCCGGCACAGGAGGCATGAGCCTCAAAGGGGTACTGCTGCAGATCTATCGGGGGCCGTGGGTGGACAATGTGGTCAAGAATCCGTTGCTCAGAGGGCTTGAAAGGGAAGAACGTGTCGTCGAGCCCAACCCGGATGCGCATGACAGCGCGGATGCTGCCAAACTCAACGTCGTACGCGAGTCACGGCTGGACCGAACGCACGGTATCGACACCGACGCCTTTCGTGAGGGCTTGGAGAAAGGTAGGTTCACACACATCCACCCGCAAATTGCTTCTGCCTGCTCCTTCGCATCCGACAGCTCACAACGCTTCTCCTGTTCCTTTCGCTTCCCTGTGCACAGTCCTTCTGCAAAACAAGCTCTCTGCACCGGTTACCTAGTGGTCTTGCTTGTATTCATTCAAAGCTCATCAGCATTCAACACAGGATATCAATTCTGCCACCGACGCCACCTCATGCGCGCTTGGCACGCTGTAGACGGATTGGCTCACCCGCCTCGTTGAGCAACGACTCCTTGCCCGCGCCACGCTCGAGCACACGTGGTCCATCCCCGACCTGGGTGTGGATCAGACGCCGAACGGCACCGGCCTCGTGCACTGGGATCACGTTGGCGTTGAACGAGCCAGGCAGCGACGATGGCAGGTCCAGTGACTCTTGAGCACCTCGGTGCGATGCGTTGGCGCCTTTGCCGAGCAGGTCGAACTGTATTCAGCAAAATGGGTGGACAAAGAAAAACAAAAGAGTGATTATCAGTATTCGAGCTTGTACAAAGAGTGAAGCCAAGCTTCCTCTGAGCATGCGTGCGCCACACTTACGGTGTCGTCAAAGTCGGCGTTGGGGAAGTAGTGGCGGATCGTCTGCAGGATCAAAGGCATGTTGGCCTTGGGAGCGTACAGCACCGCGTTCGGGCCGGCATCATACGTGTACGCAGCCAGCTTGCCCTTGCCTTCGGCTTCGCTGGCGCGGTTGAGCTCCTCGACGAGCTGCACAATGGCGCGGCTGACGTCGTTCATGTAGAAGATAGGCGGCGCCGTGTCGAGACAGCAAGCGTGGAAGTTGTTCGAGTCGGCCATAGTGATGTCGGCAAACGCGTCAAAGTCGCGCTTCTGGATGGCTTCCGAGATCTTGACCATGCGCTGGGGCACCACCTCCTTAATACGGTGCTGCAGCAGCGGAGACGTCTGCACGGTGCGCTGCATGCCTGCAGTCGAGGGTGTGCCCTTCTTGGCATCGCTGACCACGCAAATGAGCGCCTGAAGGTCGGGCCAGTGCGATTGGGGTGCCACTTCGACCGCCAGACTGTCGTGACCGGAAGGCTGCTCTCCTCCCTGCCAAGCGACGTAGCCGCCAAAGAGCGAGCGGCAGGCGGATCCACTTCCCTGACGGGCGATGCGTGAGAGTTCTGAGCTGGACACTTCGGGTTGCAGCTCGTAGAGTGCGGCGAGCGAGGCGATGAGTGCGGCGAAACCAGACGCGGAAGAAGCGAGTCCAGCAGCGGTAGGGAAGTTGTTCTCGGAGCATACGTGCACGGCCCATTCCGAAAGCTGTTGAGCAAGGCATAGGAGGGTCATAAGTTAGTTCGATTCGTGCCGTTGTATGTCCGCCATCGGTACTTACCTTGGGCAGCTGGGCATCCTTGGCCTCCTTGGCCTGTCGGAGTTTCTTCATCTCGTCGATGCACCTGCGGAGACGGCCGTCAGCCTTGATGGTCTCCTCCTCGCCGTTCAACCAGAGGCGGTCTTGCGAGCCGAAGCTAGCGTCGGCGCGAGCGGTGGTGACGGAGCGCAAGTGGTCCTGATCCAGCGTCACCGACAGACTGTCATTGGTGGGGAGGATGAGCGTGGTGTCCTTCTTGCCCCAGTACTTGATGACGGCAATGTTGACGGGTGCCGAGCAGGTGGCCTGGTGAATAGTTGACGACATGATGGATAGGGCCGTTTGATGGCGATCGTGACTCTATTCGGACGTGAACTTGTATGTGGATGGTGTCAAGAGGGGAGGGGCAAGACGAAGTGCAAACAAGTGACGACCCTTGCCAGCCGCGAGACGCGAGAAGCTCTGCAGTGGATATTCTCGTATGATCTGCGAATTGCAATTTGAGCTGCGTGTTGGACTTTTTCCGATTCTTCTTCCAAGGCCCGTTCGCTGCTCGCGCGGGGACGAACTTGACTTTTCCTTCTTTTGCTTCACGTGTGGTCGCTGCCACTTCGAGCCCCACGCACTTTACAGACCATGCCGGAAATCACTGACGCAGTGAGAGAGGATACAGTCTTCGAACTCAAGGTAGAACTGGGAGCAGCAGAGGCGAGAGATGCTGATGTGGATGTAGTACTGATATGCAAAGGAGAAGAAACATGAAGGAGCTGGTATTGGTACACGATGTCAATGGAAGACAGAAGGAAGGCGCTTTACATCGAGTCGGCAGATGCGAGGTTATGGCCAACAAGACATGGAGACGAGGAGAGACAATGTCAGAGCAGGCGGTTGCTCAAGCAAAGACCTTGTTGCGACTGAGAGCGTGCTCTTGCGGCTTGAGACGATCCTTCTTGGTGCGGAAAGTCTCTTGCTGGTTGACGCGGTCGGCGTACTTGTTACCCTTCTGCTTGCGAGCCATGTGGCGGATCGCATTGGGCGAAATGTACTCGGGGTTCTCGAACACGGTCGCGCCGCCAAAGCTTCCTTCAAACACGCGGATGGGCGACAGCACCATGCGAGGTCCAATCTCGACCAGCTTGGGCTGCCTTGACGCATCCTTGTCGCCACCGGCTTTCTTCTTTCCCTCCTGGGTCTCCTCCACCTTGGACAAGGCGGTTGCGCCTGGGTCGGACTCGACGATCTGGTAGTTGCGGAACCACACCTTGTTGTCGACAATGGAAAACGAGATGACGTGATCGACGAACGGTTTCGACTTGCGCGCTCCTTTGGGCACACCAAACATCTGAGTAAACATCTCCTTGATCAGCGTCCAGTGCGGCTTCTCGTCAAACTCCTTGTCGAACGAGAGGATGGGTCTGGAGCCCTTGAGGCAGTTGCCCGTCATCTTGAGCTCGTCCATGGTGTGGATGTTTTGGACCTGGAACTTGGCAGATGGGCCGTTTGGGGTCTTGGACGCCCACATGTACAAGTCCTCGCGCTTTCGTGCTTCAAAGTAGAGCGCGTTGTTGCAGTTGTTGAGCTCAGCAAGCTCGTTGAGCAGGTGAAGCTGCGACTTCGAGTCGAGCTTCGAGTCTTTCTTGGCGTGGGGCATGAGTGTCTCGAGGTCGTTGATAAGGTGGCGCATGCGTGAGGTGACTCCTCGAGAGGGGAGCATGAGGACCCTCTGCTTGTTTCGGCGAATGGGAGCAGCGATGGCGGCGTCATCCTGCGCGTCGGCTTTGCGCTTGCCCTTGGCAGCTTTGGAAGCCTGCTGGAAGACGGAAGCCATGGTGGATGGAGTGGGGGGGGGGGGGAATCTGTGCCGACTAGATGCGTCCGTTCGTCGATCTATTCACGTAGTGGCCGTGTAAGTCAATTCGTGATGGTAGCTAGGTGAGTGTGGTGAGGGGCACAAGTGATGTGGAGCAAAGAACGAGAAGCACGGAGGAGTGAGCCAGAAATTTTGGTGAGCGCAAAGAAGAAGAGAAAAAATCACTTCCAAAGCCGTTGATTCCCAAAAACTTTGGGGTCACGTGCAAGTAATCACTGTTACACCGGATGGCGTAACATGCAAAGTGACACTGAAATTTGTGGCAGCTCATCGACGTGAACCGATTTCCAGCTTCCGAATCCTATCGGCGATCCCTTATTCTTCACTCAGCAGGCTTGTGGAGCGATCGCTGGGGAAGCCGAGGACCGCCTTGGCATGTGGCCACTGCGACCGCTGTTCGTGGACGCGTCTGGGATCCGAAGAAGAGAAGTCAGACGCGGGAGGCGATGCAGATGCAAGGACTCGACGCCACATAAAATTTGGGTGGCCTTCAGAGAGGTGCGAGGTCTGCTCGGAGGCGAGGTTCCCCCTTTGGTGGGAGTGTCGTCGAGGAAGCGCTCGGACTCCGGTAAATTTTACAGCCTGTTGTCAGAAAGGAAAATTCTTAGTCTGCACAATCCGAGGCTGACAACCAGAACGTTGGCTTGGCGCCAAACGTTGGAACCAACGATGACGCTTCTTGTCTCTCCGCTTCTGCATCTTACCACACGGTCGTGGAAGCCATTCGGAAGAACACGATCCAAAGGGCAGGAGAGCTCGTAGGCATGCTCCACCACACGGTCGGTGGTTCAACACGAATTCGAATTTGAAATTCTAAAAAAACTAGACCTCGATGCTGCCCGTCGG
Source organism: Sporisorium graminicola (assembly GCF_005498985.1). Taxonomy (NCBI): domain Eukaryota; kingdom Fungi; phylum Basidiomycota; class Ustilaginomycetes; order Ustilaginales; family Ustilaginaceae; genus Sporisorium; species Sporisorium graminicola. The sequence continues at coordinate 313,789 of NC_043734.1, forward strand.
TCCCTTTGTAAGCCGTTGAGGCCTTTGCGCATCAGGTCGCCTTGACTTCATCGATGGAAGTCAGTTCAGTCCACTTACATGGGCCGCGGGCCTTCGAGGCGGTAGAGGCCTCCTGTTCTGGCCGGGTACCCGTTGATCTGTTCGGACTCGGTCACACGACATCGACATCGACGCTTCTCCTGATCCATACGGGAAGCCACCGCTTGCGCGTACCTCCGTGGTCGCGGAACGCATCCTTCGTTTGTGCCTCTGTGACTGTCTTCGACCTTCATCCAAAGCTCGAAGTCGCTTTCGAAAAAATCGCACTGGAATGCGAAGCGTCCGCCCTCAGACATCTCGCAACGTGCCAACGGAACGTCCGCGGAGAAAGCTATATGGCCTTTGAAAGCTTTCTCTTTCATGCCATGTTGTTGGGTTGCATCAGCGTGGGCGCGCGACCGCATACAAACATGCTAGCTGCAACAGCATGCATGTGAACGGCACCAATTTTGTGACGCAGGGCAGCGTGCATCTGCGAAAACGAATTATCGGCTTGTGACCCGCGCTTCAATTTTTACTGCATTTTTTACTAAACTCAATCCAAAAGGAGGGGAAAAAATAAAGTATTGATGAAAGAACGAATGATTATTTATTCAAGTCTCGCTTTGGCAAGCGCATTAAACTTTCAGGCACCAAACCCAAAATTGTACAGTAAACGAATATTCTAGTCCACATCAAAGAGTCCACATCAAAGTCTCGGCTCAACCGTTCCATCAGTCGAACGAGGGGTTTCTTTTGGCGTTCGAAACCTATGGCTGGCAGGGAAATAAGCCACGTTTAGTAGCTTATGACAAGATACGTCTCCTTGCCTGTCTCTCTCTCTCGGCTCTGGGCCCGATGTCACCAGCCTTGAATCGGAGTTGGTACCTGGCGGGGATTCAATGTTCTGGACAGTGGCTTCTAGACACCCAGCCGAGCTTTCCCTTCGTCGCTACTGAGAACGAAGCAAGCATGTCTTTATCTGTCTAGCTTTCGGATGTTTACAATTCCGAGGATCCGCTCGGTCAATTTTGCTGGGCTGGTTGAGCATGGACCCCTTTTAACCGCAAGTCTTTCATCCTGAGGCCTAGACGGAGGATATCTGAAACGGGTTGCCATGACTGCTGGCCCATGTGTCGATTTCACGGAACGCTTGAAGGCCTGGGGGGGGGGGGGGGGTAGAACATCGTCAGAACAAACCAAGGGTAGAGAGCCTCGAATGCGAAGGACCGGAAGATGGGATGGGGAAGCAAGGGAGATAGAACAGAGAGAATGGAAAGAGACATTTGGCGCTGTGTGCGAGCGGTCCAAGTTCTCTCTGGTAACGGCAACAACTAGAACTGGATATAGTTCGGGGACGAGTCACATGTACGATGGTGATAAGAGGCAACAGAACCGAATGTTTCATGCAGCGATGCTCAGTCACGCTCCGCCAGCCAACAGACTCCGCGGAATTCGTTCGTAGTGAAGCACTCGTTGGTGCTGGTGACATGGCGGCCAGACAGACACGCCTACTCGCACAAAGTTCACAGGACCATCTCGGACTCCCAACATGCTCCCAAATTGAAGACTTTAAAGTACCATACGGCTGTTTTATTAATGATGAGAGCAATGCTGACATGTCGCTGTACGCTGCTCCTGCTGCTCACAAAAGTCTGGATGTTCGGAACACGCTCCGAATGGGTATGCATCGGCGCTTGAATTGAAGTCGAGATTTCTCCCGTTAACTGAGTTTGCATCTTTTCATCGGATCTCGGGTTCCGTTGGGTCGGTCTTGGCGGGCTTGAGACACGGGCACTACAGTATCGTTTAGTAATTGATCATTCTTTGCGTTTTTGGACGATGGAGGGAAAACAGAAAATAAAAAGGGAGCAATCGTCATTTTTTTTTTGTAAATAACTCATACTGTACAGAGACCAATTTGGCAGGATGCGTTCTCCAGTGGATCGTCGACAACCGCGGTTCTTCTTCGAGCCCTTCGTGTTGCGGCCGACTGTTTTGCTGCGGTAGAGTGCTCGACAGCAACGTCAAAGGCGATTTCCCTTTACCACATGCCAAGTATTCCGGGGATCATGTCCAGAAACTCAACCGGTATTACAGTACAAAAACGGCTCGGAGCTGCGACGTCGGGATCGCATTTCAGTGTGACGGCGTCGCCAATAATGTCTGCTTCCACAAGGAAAAGAGCCATTGTCGGAGATACAGTACTGCTTGGACCGGCGCTCAGAAACAACATGGAGTGGAGCTTCTGTCGGCATGAAACGCGGAAGCTCATAAAACGGCAAATGAGTTCCGACGTTTTCGAGGTTTCTGGCTCGTCATGCTCAATACCTAAGGCTTTGGTGACGGGTCCCTGCCGGCTCTCGGCGTACGTAGCTCATCATCTGGACGGTTCGGTTGTCAACGCTCGGTAAACTTCCTCCGTCTTGCCGAGGAGTGAGAGCTTGAGCGATGATTCAAAGTTCAATTAGATGACACTCCCACCACGATACAACAGCGCACCGCAGACTCCGTACTTGCAGTACTGTACTACACAAACAGTCTTTCATTTTTCAATTTGCGCATTATGTCAAGCGTCAGCTCGGCGACTAAAGTTCTTCGAAGGAAGGCGCGGGCCGTGGAAGCGAGCGCTGCGTCGATACTCTTGAACCGCTGGAACGGGACCATTTAGAGCAAACGCCTCGCTTACCACTTTGACATGTTGGCACGTTTGAGAGAAACAGCGGAGCAAAGAAGGGAGACGTCCAAGGACTTCCATTGATCCGTCGTTGGTCACCAGGAAGCGATCCCAGCGCAAATATCGTATCAGCGGCGTGCTCGAATGCCCCTCGTGCGCGACAGAACGAACAGGACCTGCGTAGAAGCGACTCGTTGATGGAAAACATGTGTCACTACGTCGAAGACAGTCGCAGACGGTCTTTTCAGGACGCGCAAGAAATCGTCACCACTGCAACGGCTTCCAACCGCTTCCAACGGCATTGAGAGCCCAACCCACAGAAAAGAACAAAAAAAAAAAAAAAAAAACAAAAAAAAAACAGTACAGTAAAAAGGAGTCTCCTCCGTGGAACAGCATCTGTTTTTTAGCGTGAATTCGCATCCTGGCTAAGCGAACCCGCCCACGCGCACCAATTGCATCAGGAATCGACTACTGTTGACCTGTCATCCGTTGGGGTGGTATGCTCGCACATTTAGTTTAGTTGAGAGATAGAAAGACCCTGTTAGTCGGTCAAGTGGCCGTCCCGGATCCGAAATGCTCTAAAAGGATAGCCGCGGAGGCTATACACAAATCCACCTCGCATCCGCATCGCGTTCGGACTTGCTGTACATTGCCTTTTCCCGTCTCATGCGAGCACCGAGTCATGCATCACCGTGTCAACGCCCGTGATGGCAGCCGGATCGAGACCAAGCGATTGAAGTGGCCGCCGTTGCTGGAAAATAGCGCGTTTTATCGATGTCAGGTCCAGCAGACGCCACTCCGACGCAAGGCTGCAGGGACCTATACACTTCTGTCCTTCTCATTGCATTGAGCTTGTCGTCGTTCGCCTTACCGCGCTAGAGGAACGCATGCTATTTGACGGATTGTCACAAGACGGGTGAAAACCTGCGACGCGTTGGGAGAGCTTCGAGTCTCCACAGGTGGTCCGTCCAACACTGGACGTCCTGAGCCCCGGGAGGGTAGCGTGTTGCAGATGCCAAGCACAAGCAGGTTGCAGCGTCAGGTCCGGACTATTGTCCCTTGGCATTGTGTTCTGTAGCTTTCTGGGCGTGCCTGCGTGTGTCTGTATCTCTGTTTGTTCCTGATGTTTCTGCAGGATGGAATTGATTGCTCGATTGTTTGCGTGCGGTGCCTGATTCGACATCTGCATAGAGTGAGAGGGTGAGCGGCTTGGAGCATCAGCTGGCATCTTTGTCTGGAACTGACCTGCCCGAAGAGGCTTTTTTTTGGTCCTCTTCTGTTTCTGGCTCCGCTTCGTATCTCTCTCTCTGGTAGTTGCGCGCTGTCAGGACTGCTTGTAGGACCGCCTCGGTGTTCATGCCTCCCGTCATTGGTGCTTGTCAAAGATGTTCCAGTCGGGCCTCTCTAAACCACGAACCGCAGCACGGTTTCAGTCGTGAAATGCTCCAAGCAGCGACGGAACGAAGACAGCACATCCAGAGTCCAGCCAGTTCATCGTTCGAGCCAGGTCAGGGAGATAGAAATCCAATTTTAAATTGGTTTTACTTTATTTTTATCTCGGAAATATTCAATATCGTTTTATTTTTTTAAAAGTTTAAAGATTTTTTTATACGTTTTTTATTTGGTTCTCTTTCCTTTCTCGACTTGAGATTGTTGTTGAAAACGTCAGAGCGCACGACTCGCTTAGCAACGCGCTCTGGTTCAGCCGTTCTCCGCTCGAACCGTCCGTCCCCACTCCGAAGCTTGGTGTTGTGTATTGGCACTCTTGGTCATGAAAAAGAAAAATTCCAGAACCCTTACGTTGGCCAGTCAATCGGCAGGAAAGACTCGAGTCGAGGTTTCGAGAACCGAAGCCCACACGTCTTCTTACCTTGTCACCGCGATCTCGTGGCTGTGATTTGCATGATCTTCCAGCTGTCTTCCGTCGGTTCCTTGGTGTGGTTCCGCCAGATTGTGGTCGTCGTTACCATTTGTACAACTTGACCCGCCTCTCGCTTGTGTCTGCGTGTCTTTCTCTCTCTCCATCCCTCCCACGAATAACGGCCCTGCTATGAAACTACGGTGAATGGAAGGCTCAGCTTGAGCGTCGTCGAGACTATAGGATCTCGAACCAGCGCTTAACACTACACTACGTGAGGCGAGTCAGGAATTCCGAGCCGTGGCTTGGCTTCGCCCTTCCGTTGGGAACTCAGCCGGCTCTGTGATCCCGTCGTGTAGCGCCCACATGGTGTTCTGCCCGAGCCGCCCTTCGACAGGTCGTCTTGTCCGCCTAGCTATGTCCATTCATCGATCGAGCGCCCTCTTTTCGCTTCCGAAGACGACGTCGCTGGCAGTGTGTCTCGCGTGTTCGCTTCGGTGGCTGCCCTTATTCCACCTTTGCCGGCCTCGCTTGTTGCTCTTCTCAACCTCGCTTTGTTTCCATCTGTGTCGGTCCGCGGCTCCACCTGTTTTTCCGGATCCAGCAGCAGCCCAAAAAAGGATGGTTGTGCATGCGTCGCGCAGCGTTCCGACATGAAAGCCTTCGCTTGGCTTTGCATCTGCCACGCTCTTTCGGTTGTCTATCTTCCAATCTCACTGAACCTTTTCTCCGCCTCCCCTCCCCCGTCTGAACTCTTATTTATTAGAATTGAAATAAAATTTTATTCTTTCAAACGTACTGTATGTTCTTCTATGCGATTTGTCATGCATTTGTCTCGAATGGCCCTTCGTGTCTTGTCTCGCTTGCCTCGCAACGCTTCTGGTGATGCAATCTGACCCCGGGACCTGTTGACAAAGCTATATCCCCTCCATTTTCCCCTGCACTTCCCGAGTCCACCGATCTGGTGGCTGAGCTGCAGCCTCTCAGCCCGAATGTAAACTCTTGTTTGCCGAACTGCTGTAGCCCTTCACTCCTGTTATTTGACTAATGAAACCTCGAATTCGCGAGCCTCGTGGCAGCCCGCAACCGTCCCTCCGATCGAGTTTCTTTTTAAATATTAATATTCTTCCTTCTTGACATAAATAATAACACGAATAAAAACAAAGTGTCCACCATGGGACTAAGGGCAGCGGTAGCAGGTGGTACGGCACACCGCATGAAGCGCCGCATGAAGACAGTCAAGTCCGTTCAGGGTCGAATCCGACGACAGCAACTGCCAAAGGCTGCATGGCCAAGCCCAGGCAAGCAAAACAGCGCGACACCGCACCCGTCGCATGGCTGCGCAGAAACTTTACTTGCAACCCAAACCCGTTTTTTGACATCGGACGCTCGACCCTCTTTCATCCCTTCATTCCACTCTCCCTCTGGCCCTTTCCGTGTTGCTCTGCTTACCGCTCAACGGGCCCCTTTCCCTCCTCGTGCCGTGTCCGACTCATCCGCCTCGTCTCCTCCGGCTTGGCCTGCTTGCTCTCTTTTCGCTTTCGGGAGCTGTCGTCCACCTTGATTCGCTCCTGTTGCTGCCGCTGCTGCCGCTGCCGCTGCTGCTGCTGTATCTGGTGGTTCGAAGCTGGAAGTCCCTAATTCCTTCCTCCTTCATCCCGTCCCCCCTTTGGCTTTCTCTCCCCCACCCCACCTTTTGTCATTTCACCACCATCACCTTCGTCGGCCGCCCCACTCCTCTTATCCTTCTGCTCTCCTCTCCTTTATTGTCTCTCTGCCTCGACCGCACATCCTAAGTATCCCACTTACTTCATCACCGCCTAGGTTCCTGCGGATAAATCACCCAAAGTACGCCCGGCCGCCGCAAGCCCACCTCTCGTGCGTCGTCCTCTGCTAGAAAGAAAGCTGCGCGACAAGGCGTACTGGGTTTGCGAAACAAGGCAAGGCAACGGTCCCAGATCCGAAATCCGCAACACTGCAGCAAAGTCACTCGACTTACCCCGACACTGCTCAACCCCGGCCCACAGCAACGTAACTTGACGACAGCCGTTCTCAAAACAGTGTACGGTGATTGCCTTGTTTCTCATCGACCCGACCTCGTCACAGGCCCTCGTTTTTGAGCCAAAGTTTACGACCGATCGACGACTCTGGGCCAGCAACACTTCCGGCTTTCGTCCATCTTTTAGCATTCACCTTGTGGCTTTACCATCGACACGGATCCACGCCCGCTCGTGACTAGCTTTCGAGACGCTTATACTAGCCTAGAGGCTGCATCTCCATCATTTTGGCTTCGCACTCGGCATCTGCCAATCAACGCCCACCTACCGAAGCCCAGACGTGGCTTCTGTCTCTCTTTTTCTTCGCCCTCTCTCTTCACTCTCTTTCTTTCTTCCTCTCTTGCCCTCTCTCACATTACTGCCTTCTTGCCGAGCAACCCGCAAACCCACTCAGGCCAGCCCGACGACCAGCAAGCACAGTAGAGCAAAGAGCAAAGACCAAAAGCAAACGAGAGCTTACTTTTGTGCCATCCCCACCGGTTACAACACTGCCTTCTACAGTGTGACTCGTCAGCGAAGAACACCCCAGGAACAAGCCAGAGCCACCTTCCTTCGCTACGGCACATTTGCTCGGTTCCGTCCTGACTCTCGACGACCTGATACACACCAACCGCTAGCAACTTTCCCTTGTACGACTTTGTAATTGCCTGGCTGCATTCAGTAGCAAGGCCGACCTTCGACCAAGCTTGTCTCCTCGACTGTACGTCGGCACCAACTTTTCCCCCGCGTCGGTTCCTGCGCCCCGACGCTTGCCCTGGTACCTCGAATGATGAGCACCGAACGTCGTGCTAGTGGGCTAGGGCCGTCCTTGACGGTAACTTCGCCACGAGCACAGAACAATCAAGCGGTTCCAAGAGATCTGCAGCGCTCCACCAGACCGGAATCATCAACAGCAGCGACGGCGGCAGCCGCTGCGGCACCGCCATCAACTGGCAGCCCCGACCGAAAACGACCGCGGTATGAGCCTGCATTGGCCTCACGCAGCGTCGGCGACGAGGAAGAGCTGGATGAATTGGATGACAGCGAAGACATGCCCAAACGGCCACGCGGCGAATCTGAAGAGCCAAAAGTCGAGCGCAAAGGTTCTGGGCCCGAAAGCACCAGCAGATCTTCATCTGCAACCGCTTATCATTCCCACTGGGCGGGTCGTAGCGCTTCAGCTACCCTAGACTCACGCTACCATCAGCCGCAATCGCAGCACCAGCATCAACAACCACAGCAACACCGTATGCGAGAGGGAACGGACATGGCAGGTGTGCCAGATCCGCGTCGCCATGAATTCGATCGCCCTTATGCAAGTCGCTATGACTCTGGACATGGTCATGGCCTGGGCCTCAGGGAAGACGGCCGTCCCATCAGTGGTCTCGTGGGTGAACGGTTCAGCGGCGATGCAGACCGCGAGCCTCGTGACCGTGTGCACGTAGAGACCAAGATGGAATACACGTCGCCCTCGATGCGCATGCCGCCTCCTGGGGCTGGCGATCCCAATCTGCCAAGCTTCCGTAATCGACCGTCTTCGCCGCCGCCCAGGCTGCCAGGCTTTGCCTCGCTCGAATCGGATGGACTCGGCGCTCGCACTCGCGGCGGCGACGATGGCGGTATGCCAGGTGCCTATTCGCACTCCCCGCGCAGAGCTATGCCCTTCCAGGGACCTTCGTATGGCAACTATCCGCCACCCCCCGGCAGATCTTCGCTGATGCACCACCATCCGAGCCCTACACCGTCTACCTCGTATGGAAACCCGCCCATGATCCACCCTGCTCTCGCCGGATTGCCCGGTGCCGGTGGCGGACCGGGCGGAAAGCAGCAGCCCAGCTTTGTCAGCAAGCTCTACTCAATGCTCGAGGATCATTCGATCTCGGAACTGATCAGCTGGGGTTCGTCGGGCACCGTCTTTAGCGTCGCCAACCCCGCCGAGTTCTCGCGGCTGGTGCTTCCCAACTGGTTCAAGCATTCCAACTGGCAGTCGTTTGTGCGCCAGCTCAATATGTATGGCTTCCACAAGGTGAACCACTCGTATCAGGGCAACCCTTCGGACGAGGTGCAGGTGTGGGAGTTTCGACACCCTAGTTTCCGACGCGGTGAGATTGCGCTGCTCAACGACATTAAGCGCAAGAGCTCGAGGCAGAAGCGCGGTGGGTCGCCGCGCGGCAGCATTGGAGGGGCTGACATGCGTGCCGATCGGAGCGGGGGCAGTTCGACGCCTTCGCCTGAGGTGCCGCTGGCTACGATACCAGGCCACGACGGTATGAGGATGATGGGCGGCGGCGGCGGTGGTGGTGTGATGGGAATGGGCATGGGACCCAGCGGACACCGGGGTGGACGCGAGTTTGCGTACGGTGATGAACGCATGGATGCACACGGCTACGTCGACCGACGCGAACTGCGTGGCTACGGCGGTGGTGGAGAACGAGACTATGCTGCCGCCGTTGGACCGCGAGGCGTCCCCGCCGACGAGTACGCTTACGCGCGCGGCAAAGTGGAAGGACATCTCGGCATGGCCAACCCCGGCGGGCCGCCTCCTGCCTCTGGCATGGCCCCGCCCTTGGCCGCCGCAGATAACGCCGTCGTCCGCCGCACAGGCGACCACATCATGGACCGCGCCGAAACCATGTCCCGCTTCGAAGACCTCTCGGAACGCACCGACGCCATCATCCGCCACGCTTCGTTTCTCGAAACCCAGATCCGGCTCTTGTCTGAACAGCTGATCGACGCCAGAGCGTTCACGGCGTCCGTGGTGCGCGAAGAGATGCTCCAGATGCTCGACCGCTTGGAACGCGTGCTCAGCGCGCCGGCTCCACCGGGCATCGATGCCACGACAAAGACGGTCGAGGCGATCCGTTCGCAGCTCGCCTACTACTCGCACCGCAGCGCCGCTGGTGGCCCCGGTGAGCGAGCGAATAAGCCCACTGCGCCAATCACCGGTGGTGCCGGCGTGGATCCCACGCGTCCCAGCGTCTGAATGTCTGCTCCCCTTGCCTCACACTCTGCCTCTATGGTTGTGGTTGATCTGGCCCTTGCGATCGTCACACACTTCAGTCGCGGCCCTTCACATCCTCTCTGCTTTTCTCCCCTTCCCCTTCTCTACATGTGCCGCAAGCTCTAACGCTTTGTTTTCCAAAATTACGTCAAACGTCCCTTGTTCCGCTTTCAGTTAATCATGTCGGCCCATATTGGCCCTGTACTCTGTGTACTGTATCTCTCTAATCTGATGCCTTGCTACACCCTACGAGAATGTGTGAGTGAGAGAGAGAGACAGGGAGAAACAACGCAATGCATTGCGAGGAGCTTAGTTCGAGAAAATGTTGAAGAGCTAGTGTACATATGAGGATCGTAGGCAAAAGGAATGGGACGCAATACGAGCGCTGAGAAGCTGCTTGGGTTTTGCTGGATGAGGCACTTTTTAGTCGGAAGGGTCGAGAGCCTTGAGGATCTCTCGTTTTTATGCGGGCTGGTCAGAGCGTGAAGGAGCAGTGGGCACGTCGAAACAAGTCTTTCTGTCGTCGAAGCAGGCCGGGAATTCGGAAGGCTTAGGAATATGGGGAGACAGGGTAAGAACGGCTGCGGATTACCACTCGAACTCGCCGTTACACTTGGCGAAGAGGTAGTCTCGACCGTCGATGGATGCGACGCCATCCTTGAGCACGCACTTCCACTTGTTCTTGACGCGCTGTACCTTGTCGTAGAGGCAAAGCACCATGTCGTCGTTGTCTCCGTCGGCTCCTCCATCCAGATCTTCGTCGTCGGAATCGTCCAGGTCGCTTCCAATCTCGTCGTCGTCGCTGATCCGCTTTCGTTTCTGACCAGCAGCCGCATCGTCGTCCTCTGTCTTGGTGGCATCGGCGCCGCCGGCGGCTACTCCACTACTAGCAGCACCTGCGACATCCGTCGAGCCATCGGCGCGAGCCACTTTGGAACGGTGCTGATCCGCCGAGCCGTTGCTGCCCAAAGCTTGACCGTTGGCACCGTTGCTGTCTTCCGGCTTGACCTCGCCTTTGGCGTCGGCTTTCTTGCTCGAGCGAGACTTGGCAGGCGGCAGAGCGGGGGCTCCTTCGAATTCGGCCACTTGTGTAGCGACGATCTTGGCCTCCCAGGAGCGCTGCAGCTCCTCTAGCACCTCCTTTTCGATGCCCATCTCCTCGAAGTCTTGACGCACATTGTTGACGACATCGTCAATAATGCTCCTGTAGACCTGGGACTGGTAGGCGAAGAGACGACATGAGAGAATATATCAGCTTCTGGTCGAGGAGATGCGGCAAGAGTCTTCTCATGAAGATCACGGCGTAGCGGAAGGGGGGCACACTACACTTACGACTACTTTGTTACTCATGGTTGCACAGCAAGTCGACGAGGGGCAAGTTTCGAAAGGTGGCAAGCGTCAAGCTGGACGAGACGTGCACGCCGCTCTTGGTCCGTGGGGCCCAGAGATGCGGGAATGGGGAACGCGGTCGACGTGGTCCGCTGTGGCTCGTCGGACGATGCGGATCAATCTCAGCAGAGTCCTAGCAATATCGCTACAAGCTGTCGAACGGACAAATCGTGCAAAGGTCGACGATGTGAGCCGATATACGACCTGTCCAACGCTGCACCGGCTGTCCGGATTGACTCTAGCGCTTGTCGATCAACTCCACCAAGACGGCCACCTAATCAAAGAGATCGAGCGTACCTGCTTCCTTTACGTACTTGCGCGAGACTAATCGATTGACGTCAAACAAAGACACGACACTGGACAAGCCCGGGCGAGAAGGTTGGCCGTGGGCGTCTGGGGCGAAAGGATGATGATGGTGTTGCAAGGCAAGGTGCGTATATATAGCTATGGGGCGATGAGCCGCGCCCCTGCTGTCCAATTTGGACTCAGCCATTGCACCTCACTCGCACGAAAGACAACTCGATCACGCGGGCAAAACAAGCAAGCAGCGCTGCACTGTGACCTCAGGTTCCCCAAGGCGTTTTAGATAAAGTCCAGTCGCGACGCGCCAGGAGAGCAGCGACCAAGCAAAATTGCTCTGTCGCTGCCTTGTGCGGAATCGTATTGGAGCGCACACAAAGGCGTTTGTGTTTGAGAACAAATTGATCCAAATCGGGACACGCTCGAGCACGGCCCTCGCGGCACTCTCTCTGACTCTGTGTCGCGCCAGGAAGTTAGCCTCGCAACTCTGGTTATTCTAACTTGTCACCTTGACCCGCCCGCCCGCCCGCAGTGCCTTGTCTGCAGAGCGCATTGGGGTTCGCATCGCGAATATTCCACAGTATCCAGCCCAACCTTCAAGTGGGCTCAAGCGCCCCTTCGTATTTACCTGACCACCATCATTCCCACCTTACATCTCGACGATCCACCTTTTGCCTCACCGTCTTTTCTCGCAGTCCTCCTCCAACGTGGTAGCTCTTCGCTCACGGTCCATACGGGTTTCAAGCCGCAAAGCACACTCGCACCGAATCCTCCCGTGGATCTCGGCCTCAGTCCATCGAACGACCAAACGAACGAAGGATTCACTGTACTCGAGTACGCTTTCGCACAGTTCCTTTCTTTGCTGGGAGACCGAAGGCGACCTCATTGTCCCAGGTGTTCACTCAAACAAGGCAACCTTCCTCGATCGAATCTATATATCATGTCGGGCGCAGAGAAGAAATCCAAAGAGGCACAGCTTAACCGCACCTCGGCAAAGTTGTAAGTCTCTTTCCCAAGGCATTCCGTCACATCGCCGCTGATAAAACTGACACCTGACCACTTTCACCACTTTCCTCGTGCAACAGTCAGGTAAATGACGTCGTGCTCGCCAAGGTTCGTGGCTTCCCAGCATGGCCAGGCATTGTCATGGACGACGAAAACGTACCCTCGGCTGTCTTGAAGGAACGACCGGTCGTCAAGCACAGGGACCTCTACACCATCCGCTTCTTCCCTGCCGCCGACTACCACTGGGCCTTTTCCAAGGACCTCGAACTGCTCAACACGGAAAAGATCGACTCGTTCCTCGCCGGGCCGAATCGAAAGAAGGGCGACCTGCGCCAAGCCTACGAGATTGCTCGTGACCCGCAGTCCTGGAACGAAGAGCAGAACACCATCGTGCGCAACTACGAGCGGTCGTTGCAAGACGCAGCGGAAGAGGCAGAGGAGAACCAGGATCAGCTCGAGGAGGAGGAAGACGACGAAGACGAGGAGCCCTCTAGCAAGAAGAGGAAACGCGGTCTCGAGACGGGCAAGGTGCGCGAGAGTGCAGACAAGCGCAAGAAGACCAAGGCCTCGGAAGCGGCCAAGACCAAACCAGAGAAGCCTAGCAGCAAGGGTGCAGTCGCTACTACCAATGGCGGCGAGGACAAGTCGGAAGAGTCGCTAGACCCGGAAACGAGAAAGGTCAAGGAGTGGCGGCACAAGGTGCAAAAGGTGTTCCTCGGCAGGGACGGTACCATCAATGCGGAAGACATGCCATCAGCAGACGCAACGTTCAAAGTGATCGAGGAGTACGACGGCATGACGGCCGACCATTTGCGAACCACCAAGATCGGTAAGGTGATGAAGAGGGTCATGCAGCTCACCGAGATTCCACGCGACGACGAGTTCCACTTCAAGGACCGTGCAGAGAAGCTGTGCGCCAAGTGGGGTGCCATCATTGCGGGCGGCGAGACCGCTGTTGCTGCGCCCAAGGAGCCTTCCGCTGAAGGCTCGGGTGAGCCGGCGAAGGAGAATGGCGATACTGCAACTCACGCCCAACCAGAAGCCAAGAGCGAGCCCGAAGCTGCGCCTGCGGATGCGGCACCTGCTAGCGAGGCAGCGGTGGTGGCGGCCTAATAGGGCCCCACGGTCGCTTCACATTCGCACACCTCGACGAGGCGCACAACTGCCTAGTGTCGCTTCGCGTACCCAGCTCTCATCCACACAGACGCACCTCCTCCAGGTTTGCCACACTTTCCCTTGCTAAACACGCCTCTCAGGTCTCCTAGACAGGCCCGACACCTTGACTTCAAAAAGGCACGCTTCCGGATCCACTCCCCCGTTCTTCTCAATGATGACGCATGAGCTCCTCTGCAACGCCCTCCGCTTCTCTTGTGACAAGCATCCCTACGCACTGCTCGTCAGCTGTAACATTTCCAAGATTCGACGGTCTCACACCTTTGGTCTCAGCTTCTTTCACCTCTGCCCCTTTTATTTTACCCCTTTCTGCTGCTTGCTCGATCGAGTGCGCAAAGCGACGCGGCTCCAACGTGTGAGGGCGCGCCGGGCAATGGTTTGTCTTAGTATGCTCGAATTGAAAACCATGACATTTCTACTGCGTTACAGTGTGGCTGTTTTTCAGAGCGAGTCGTGCACCGATGCATCTCGTCTGGCCTGTGATGGGTCGTGTGGCTGAACCATTTCGGCAGCAACCCTTCGAATGTGCGCTTCCTGCTGGTGCACTTGGGAACCCCACTGCTGGGTCAGAGAGAGGATACGCGAAGAAACGACACTGGAAGGCCCGGTGATCTGCTGGCGCAGCACAGACTCGAAGTTGCCCTTGAGATCTTGGTCGAGTCCCTCGGAGAAGCGCTGCCAATCCTCGCGGAAGCGACGGCGGAACTTGTTGTACTGGCCCTGCATCCTCCATCCGACCAACGTGAGGGTCAGGAGGCCCAAACCGAGCCCGGTGCTGGGATCGAGTGCGAGTGCTGCCGACGACGCGTCAACCAGGCCCAGCGACGAGCCGAGCACGCTTGCTGACCCGACTCCGGCCGCGGTGACAGCGACGGCGGCTGAGCTAGTTACGGCCAAGTTGCGCGATTTCGAAGCAAGCATGTCGATGGGACCTCCGCTCTCGAGCAACTGCGTACGCCGGCGATGGATGGGCTCCATCAGGCTCGACGGCTCGATGGTGCGTAGCTGGGACGACCGGTACGCCTCAGCTTCGTTTGTCACCAGTGCGGCATCGCGACCAACAGAAGCGATGCTGGGACTGAGCTGCTGCGCCAGCTGCTGGAACCGAGTCAGCAGTCGGTCCGCCGCCCTCACCTGCTCAACTTGCAGCGTAGCCAGTCGACCGGATTCATACGCCAAGTCGGATTCGAGTGAGGCGGCAAAGCCAGCACAAGCCGTCTCGAGCTCCTTGCGCACATCGTCGACCTTCCAGATCAACTTCCACCACTGCAGCTTCGAGTTGAACGTCGACTCGATCACATCGTCCGTCTGCTGCATAGCTTGGTCGACGGCGCTTTGGGAACCAGGCGAGGCCGGACGCCAGACGTTGATCTCGTCGTGCGAGAGTTGGCCAGTATAGGCAGTAGCCGGTGGCCAGATGCGTTCGAGCGACTGTTTGAGCGTCGCACTCTGCTTTTCCTGGGCTTCGGATGCCAGAGAGCGTAGTTGTTGCAAGGTGGACAAATTGTGCGTGGCGGTGGCCAGCGATTCGTCGAGGAAATGCTGAAGTAGAAAGGTGGCTGATTGCGTGATCAGTGCTTGAGACGCTTGACGTGATTCCAAATTCTGGATGAGATCATTGACGGATCCAACGTTGGAGCGTTGGTACAGCGTGCTAAAGTTATTCCAATATGCGTTGGAAGGTGAAGCCGACTCCTGGTCGCCAAGTGCCTTTCTCAGCGCCGCGTTGGCAGCCAACGCATCCGAGATGCGAACCGGAATGAGGTTAGGCGCGACGATTTCGGACACGGAAGCGCCCGCTGCTGCTTCGATACCATCCATAACTTGGCTAGGATCCGATCCGAGAATGGCATTGACGACGAGATGGACGTTGGGCTTGGCGGCGAAGCGCGAAAGAAGCTCGTGGGTGATATCGGCGCGCTCGCCGGTGCTGCGGGGTCTGTGCGCTGAGCGGCTGAGCGCGTAGTCGTCCGTGACAAACAGAACAGCCTCGCTGTCGTAGAGAAGATCGTAGGTGGTCTCGGTGGGGGCCGGGTCGATGAGAAGGGTGATCTCAAGGTTAGATTGTTGGAGCCAATGACGATCCAATGTGACGCCGTGGCCGATCAGAAGCTGTACAGGGCCGGGTGCGTACTTGATGGTGAAAGACTGGGATGGGGTCGACTGGGCCAAGGCGGCCAAGACTGTTTCTGCCTCGCTGGACTGAGTCGCCATGTTCTCACGGAGAGGCTCGTCGATCATAGTAGCCAAGAGTTGCTGTGTTTGGCTGAGCGACGAGCCGACGACGACGACACGGACGGGAAGCCGGCCGTAATCGACGGTGGCACCCGAAGTTTGCGCCTTACGGACGAGCGATTCTACCCTGTTGTTCCATTCTGAGCCTAACACTTGGAAATTGGGATCGACGATGCTCTGAGCGCGACGAGCAATCTCGACGAGCGATTCGGAATGTGCCGGTGACCGGGACGTCGCTGAACGCGAAGAATTGGCGACTTCGACGGCTTGAGCTCGTATGACACCCGTATGTAGAGTCTTGACCGCTGCGTGTGGTCCGACGCGATGGCAAACAAGAGATGGATTGGTCGCAACAGCCGTCAACGTTGAATGCTTTGTCGCCATTGACTTGCGCGGACGCAAGCGGAAGCATTGTCGCGAGCCTATTGAAGGCGCTGACGACAGCATGACGACCGATCCGCTATGGTGCAAGCTCCAACGCGAACCGTGTACTGATGTCGGACTGGATGGTGATGAAGCGGAAGAACGTGTTGATGAGCGAGTTGGTCTTGCTCATCTTTGGAATGTCGAGGCGCATCGACCAACTCCGGCCGCAAAAGAATCAATGAATGTGAGATCTCTCACAAAATTCGTCGGCACCGAAAAAATCAGCAAAGCGCAGCGAACAGCTCGAAGCAAATTCGACATTTAGAGATTTTCGTATAGCGAGCAAAGGTCGTTCCCACACCTTACGACATCGCCATCACCACCACCATCCCTCCCGCTCCCTTTCGCCCATCCGCCCTCCACTCACCGTACTCTCACACACGATTTGGGAACTGAGCGCCTTTTCAATCCGCTCTCTGCCCGTCGTTCTTTGGTCGAGCTTGGGTGTCCCTCGTGTTTGTCGAGCCTAGTCACCTCGACGACCGAGATAAGGCGGCCTCCTACCTTCTTTCTCCCCCCCTCGTGTTCCTGAACCACTTCCTCTGTCAGGATTGAAGCCCTGCTCTTGTTTGATCCAGGATTTCTACGCTTTCTCCTGAACCCGAGGTGAAGCAAGCAGGGACACGAAACACGTTACTTTGTTGACAGTCCTGAGCTTTTTGTCTTCATACGACACGATCTCCATCCAATTTACATTTGTAGCTGTTGGGCCGTCCCAGGACTACGCTGCTCACTCCAAAATCCGCTGCCGCAGCGTCCGTGCGCGTTGCGCTTCTATCCGCCTTCTCGAGGCTGCCGGTGTCCCTATCTATCTTCTCCACAGACCCAACCTGGCGCCTCGACTTCCTTCCGCTTTCGTCGTATCTGCAAACGTTTGCAATCATGCTCCACTCCATGTCCGGCACTGAAGACCGCAAGCGACCACTGGTTGCTTCCACGGACGATGGTCCACGCAAGCGCTTGCACTCTGACGAAGCAACACCCCGATCAGCCGCCACGCCCGCCAACGATGATGACGACGAAGAGGCCCTCCACCCAGCGTATGCTGGGCTAGATGCTTTCCGCAAGGAAGCCATCTACCGCAAGCTTCTTGAAGCGAGAAGGGATCTTCAACGTATCGAGCGCAGAGCGGATACTTTCCAGGATGACCTTGCCGTGTCGGAACAGCGTACCGCCGTTCTTCACCGATTTTGGAACCTTCTCCTCACCGATCTTGCCGCTCGTCTCGCCATCAAGGAACAAGATACCTTTATGGCGCTCTCGTCGTCCGATGCGAAGAGCGACCTGGCTGCTGTAGAGAACCAACTTCAACAACAATCCACGGCGATCCTCGAGGCCCTCTCCAAGCAGAGCGACGTCAATGTGGTCGAGCTGCAACAAAAGATTCACGATCTGGCAGATGAAGCATCTCGTCACAAGCAAGATCTCTTCCTCACACAGTCCAAATTGCAGCGAGCCCAAGACGCGCTCGCACAAACCTCACAAAAGCTCTCCAAAGTGGAGCACGAGTATGTGCGCTACCAGAGCAATCTTCTCCGTGCCACCGAAGGCAAGCCCACCGTCCCGGCTGGAACCACCGTGACAGCCTCTGAGCCTGCACCTCCTGTCGATAAGCCCACCGAGACCGTCGTCAAGAACGAGGCGGCGTCTCCGAAGGGTATTACGGAACCCACGCCAGAGACATCCGAAGCACTACAAAAGGCGGTCGAACAGCTGGAGAGTGCACGTCAGGATGTCGAGCTGACGCGGAGGGAGAGCGACTCGAGGTATGCGGAGATCCAGACGCTCAACGAAGAAGTTAGGGCGCTCAAGTACAAGCTGCACGAGACGCAGACCAAGCTGACAACATTACCGGAAGAGGTACTGCTCAGCTCGGCGCTGTATCGCGAACTCCAGGTTTCATTGCGGCACGCCCAGCATGACTTGCAAGCCAGCAGAGGGGCGATGCAAACCCTCGAGACCGAGGCCACCGCATTGCGCGAAGACCGTGCCACCTTCCAGCAGACTGTCGAGGCGGAAGCGAGCAACCGTTCGGAAGACCTCGAGAAGCTGGTCAAGGCGAAAGAAGCCGACGTTACGCGGTTGCGAAGCCAGCGTGACGAACTCAACGCTGAGCTCACCGAGCGTCGTTCGCGAGAGCAGGTCAAGTTCACGCAGATCGAGGAAATGAAGGCGCTACTCAACAGCAAGGAGGAGCGCTTGACGCTCCTCAGCAGCCAGGTGCGCCGACTGCGCATGGCTGTGGCGGCATTTCAAGGTCAAACCGTCGGTGTAGCCGCCTTGATCAAGGCCGACACGGAAGAGGATCAGTTCGAACAAGTCAGTCGTGAGGCTCAGGAAGCGCAGGCACGTATCGCTGAGCTCGAGAAGCGTCTTGTTGCCGCTCCTGCACCGAACGGAACCGAGCTCAAGGTGAAGGTGGAGGAAGGTGGCGAGGCTGCCAGCGACGCGGACCTGCGAGCCGAGAACGAGCGATTGCGGTTGTCGCTGCAGGCCGCCGAAGCATCCAGCAAGGCGGTGGATGACGAGTTGGAAAAGATCAGCGCAGCGTATGCCGATCTGGAGAGGCAGGCGTCCGTCAAGGTGACAGACGTAAGTCGGATGGAGGAGAAGGCGTTGCGATGGGTGACGGAAAAGTCGAAAGCGGACAACAAGTACTTTTCGGCGATGCGCGCCAAGGATGCCGTGGATGCGGAGCTGCGAACGGCCAAGCAGGTGTACGAGCGTCAGCAAAAGACGATTGAAAAGTTTGCCGATGTGGAGCGCAACTACACGGCGCAGCTAGGACTGCACGAAAAGCAAGTGACGGCGTTCAAAAGGGCGGTCGAGGCGCACAGCCGGCGCATCGAGGAGCTGCAGCGCGAACTCGAGCTGGCCGAGACGCGTCTGGCCGAATCGGTGAGGACGAAGGAGGCGAACAGCGAGTCGATCAAGGAACTGATCAACACCGCGAATACGGAAAAGGACCAACGCAAGCGGGCGGAAGAACGCATCGCACGCCTGGAAAAGGATCTTGAGAGCTCCAAGCGACAGCTGGCGAGAGCAGCAGCGTCTGCCACCAAGAACAAGGGCCGTCGCGGTTGGGAAGCCGGAGACGGCAGGAGCGAAAAGGATGACCTCAATGCGCTTCTGCTCTGCTCGTCGTGCAAGGAGAGGTACAGAAACCGCATCTTGACCAAGTGTTTCCACACTTTCTGCTCCGAGTGCATCGACTCGCGCGTACAGACCCGCCAGCGCAAGTGTCCTCACTGTGCCCTGGCATTTGCTGTCAGCGACGTGCAACCTCTATACCTGCAGTGATGTGGGCGATGCATTGCGATTGCCATTCCGGTCACGACAATGGCTTGCAAGAGCGTGTTTGACCCACAAGCCTGTCCTGTATACTAGTATTAAAAGGGAACAATGCATGGCTTGCAGCCATGCCATTGCCGATCTATCTCTGCGATCGTTTTCTGGTCGTGCCGTGCGCCTGTGGGATCAGTACCACGCTGAGAACTGAAGCTGTTTGAGTGAGGATCGTGCAGAGACAAAACCGCCAAGAGTTTTCCGACAGGATTGGATCTTGGTGAGTACAGTACTGTAAAGGATTGCAGGTTGATAACGGGACAGATGCTAGAATACAAGGAGTGAGATCGAATCGAAGGGGGGCAGAGAGGCAGAGATGTATCAAGCTTGAACTCTGCGCTCGTGGACTGTGAAGCGAATCGCAACCAAGAAAAGCGTAGTAGTGTCAGTGGAGAGGCTCGAAATGAGTGCTTCGGGCATGTATGGCAAAACTCACTGTTGTAGTGTAGAAGCTTCTCGATGAGGTCGACGTGGGTCAAGACCATTCGACGACAGCAGTAGCGTTTAAGGTCGAGCTCTGTCAAAGCCTCACCTTCGGTGCGACCGTCGAGGAGCAAGGCAAGATAGGCGTTCCATTTGTCACCAATTACCTTGCCGCAGGAGAAGCAGCGGACAGGAATGATCATCTTGATGCTGTGATATGGTGTGTGATGAGGTGGACGCTTCGGTAAATGTTCTGGCTGCACCTGAGCAGATGTCCTGAATGATCTTGGACGGAGATGCAAGCGGCTATCGGCGTAGAATTCGGTGACTTCGTTTGCGAACTATGCTGTTTGGCTTAGCTGGATGTAGAGACGGGGTATAGGATGTGGCGACGACGATCAAGATGTGGCAGATGTTGATGAGGAGCAGTTGAGAAGGCGCAGGGTCGCGATCAAAAGAGCTCTCTGAACCTTCGAACTTTTGTTCAGAAAAATCGCAGAGTCCGTGACCCGATTTTTCAGTTCCAGACCTAACATTTCGATTACGCAAAATCGATCACGCTGGCCTCTCGCACGGTTGGGCCTGCTGCGTATCCAGCAGAAAATCGTGACGAGCTGCTGCTGCTGCCTTAGGACTTCCACGTCGCCGGAAGCAGAAAGAAGAGAGAGCGAAGCAAAGCAACGCACGACCCGCGTCAGAAGAAAATCAAGCCAATGAGCTGCAGCCCTCCAGTCTATCAAAGCAAGCAAGTCTGAGTGAGTTCCAGGTCACCGACGCCAACCAAAACGCAATTGCAGACAATGTGTGTGTGTGTGTAAGAGAGAGAGAGAGAGAGAGAGAGCTCGCCTAGGAATGATAGCGTGGGCGCGTGTAGGTGAGAAGAATTGGCTGTCTGGCTGAGACGTGTGCTTGGACCCGCCGTCCTTCTTCCCCGCGCAGTCAGAGGCAGAGTGTGTGATCTGCGTCTGAAGAACACGATCGCCTTCTCAAACTCGATACCTTCCACTCTGCCATCATCACCACACCCATTCGACCTTCCCGTCTTCTATATCGCCTAGCCGGGTCAAGTCTGCAAATATGAGCGGCTGTAAGTGAACGGCGCATCGCAAATCGGCCAGCCAACAGCCGTCGATCAACACGATACAGAATGCTGATCGATTGATATCTCTATCTTTGCCCTATTGCGGCCCTTTCTTGCCCAAACATTGCCCACCATGCTGCAGTCCGGTTCCTGTCGCTTGTGCGGCCTTTCATGTCCATCCTACCAGAGGTAGCGGCACCAGAACGTAAAGGTACGTCTTAGCGCCACGAGGTCTCGAACTTGTCCTCGTCTGCTCGAACAATCCCGCTGACAAGTTGATCCTTTCGTGCAAACAGTGCCCTTCGAGAGCCGAGTCATGTGGACTGCCATCGTCCTCGCCATTTTCCTCGTCTCCTCCCAGATCCCTCTTTACGGTATCGTCTCGAGCGATAGCTCTGATCCGCTCTACTGGATGCGTGTCATCCTCGCTTCGAACCGTGGTACGCTCATGGAACTCGGTATCTCGCCCATCGTCACCTCGGGAATGATCATGCAGCTCCTCGCAGGTGCCAACCTCGTCGAGGTCGACTTCAGCCTCAAGGAAGACCGTGCGCTCTTTGGCGGTGCCCAGAAGCTCTTTGCGCTCATCATCTCGCTTGGTCAGGCCACCGTCTACGTGCTCACCGGTCTCTACGGCCAGCCCAAGGATCTCGGCGCCGGTGTCTGCTTGCTTCTCATCCTCCAGCTCGTCGTTGCCGGTTTGATCGTCATTCTTCTGGATGAGCTCCTTCAGAAGGGCTATGGTCTCGGTTCCGGTATCTCGCTCTTCATCGCTACCAATATTTGCGAGTCGATCGTTTGGAAGGCTTTCTCGCCCACCACCGTCAACACGGGCCGTGGCCCCGAGTTCGAAGGTGCTCTCGTTGCCCTCTTCCACCTGCTCTTCACTTGGAACGACAAGTCGCGTGCGCTCAAGGAGGCTCTCTACCGTGACCGTCTGCCCAACGTCATGAACCTACTCGCCACTCTGCTCATCTTCCTCGTCGTCATCTACCTCCAGGGTTTCCGCATCGAGATCCCCGTCAAGTCGAACCGCTTCCGTGGCCAGCGTGGTACCTACCCCGTCAAGCTCTTCTACACGTCCAACATGCCCATCATGCTCGAGTCGGCGCTTACCTCGAATGTATTCATCATCAGCCAGATGCTCGCCTCGCGCTTCCCCACCAACCTGTTCGTCAAGCTGCTCGGTATTTGGGAGCCCTTGGAGGACAGTGCGCAGCTTCACGCTGTGGGTGGTATTGCATACTACATGTCGCCTCCGCACAACTTCAAGGAGGTGGTCGGCGACCCGATTCACACTGCCATCTACATTGCTTTCACGCTTACCGCGTGCGCGCTCTTCTCCAAGACATGGATCGAGGTCTCGGGCTCCGGCCCGCGCGAGGTCGCTAAGCAGCTCAAGGACAACCAGATGGTGATGGCCGGACACAGGGACGCATCCATGTACAAGGAGCTCAAGCGCGTGATTCCCACCGCTGCCGCTTTCGGCGGTGCCACCATCGGCGCTCTTTCCGTTTGTGCTGATATGATCGGTGCCTTCGGCTCGGGTACGGGTATTTTGCTTGCTGTTACCATCATCTACTCGTACTTCGAGATCGGCATGCGCGAGGCTGGTGGTCCGGAGATGGCTGCCATGGGCGAACTGTTTGGTTGATTGCACAGATTCGTTGTTTGTCCTTACGCAGCATCTCCATGCAGCGATCTCTAAGATCTTTGCGCCTCCGCTTCTTGGGAAGCTGTTCGCTTGCCTACAAGCGATATCTGTCCCCTGCACACCCATACACACAAAGGAGTCGCAAGTGCTGATGCTTGTCGCTGTCGACCCGTCGACTCGTGGGCAAGCTTGTCCAGTGCTGCGGCATCCATCTCCTCACACTTGCCCTTGGGCATCCATTTTCCCCATCCTCCGCCTCCTCTCGTGTAAATACCTCCTCCCCGCGTCTTGATCCGCGAGCCTACGCCCCGGCTAACCCAACATCGAAAAATGTCAACAACAAAGTCTCAATCCGCTTCGTCTTGCTCCAGCAGCTTCCTCTGCCAGCTCGTTTCTGCTAGCTCGTTTCCGCAGAACGGTCTAAAAGAGGCGGCCCAGTGTGAGAACTCATTCAAAGGCGTTGAGCGGGCTCGGACTTGGGAGGTGCTCAGCCCAACGAAGCGGGGGGGTGGTTCTGTGTCTGGGAATGTTGTGATATTTGCCCGGGTCAGCGAAACTCTCGATGGGAGAAGCCGACGAAAGCTTTTGGTAGCTACTACAAAGGTCTGGAGTGTGTGTGTAGTGTGTGACATTACAACGTCAAGAGTCTCAGTCAGACCAATAAAAATCTGAGACTGCGACGTGGTGGGAATCCTCGACTCGGGGTCAAAGAAGGGAGGAACATATATGCTGGTGCAGAAAGATGCCGGGAGATGATGTGATGAAGCCGAGACGAAACGCAAGCAATCCATCCTCAACGAGGCGAGAGTGGGTTGATGCATTTAGAAGCGGAGAGGGGTGAAGAACCACTTGTTCTTGCCGGACGTGTACTTCTCCTCGAAGATCTGCTTGATCTGCTTCTTGGCGTCCTCGCGTTGCGAAGGCTCCTTGAAAGTGTCCTGGGTAACAGCACCCTTGAGGCCCTCGAGCTCGAGAGCGTAACGGGTGGGCATGAGGTGGTTGTACGAGATCACCTTGACGAAAGGCTTAACCTTGGAGCGCTTGGCGATCTTCTTGGCCCCCATGCGCTTGGTCACCTTCTGCGGGTATCGCTCGATACCAGCGGCGACAATGTAAGGGAACGACTTGTCCTTGGAGCCGTCATCGAACTGCTTGATGACGACAACCTGTGGAGAGGGTGCGATTTAACGTAGAGAGGAATAAGCAGATGTCAGTAAGCAGTGCGAGGGCAGAGGCGGAGGCGTAAGTTCTCTCCAAGCAAACGTGATGATGCAGCTTCCCAGTCCAACGTCCTGCGTTTTGGTCATCGTCAACTTCTGAACATGACCAGGACTAGTATGACGACGCGGTGTGCTGGGAATTGGTGGCGATGTCGCGGCGACACAGGAAGAGCGAGTGGGCTGGGTTACTGTTGTGATGCCCAAGACTCGTCCTTGGGCTAACGCATGCAAAGGCAGCGCATCGTAGCTGGATGTAATACGCTGCTGGTCGTTGGTAGAGCGAGAAGTCTGCTCCCCTCTTGCTGTGGTTGTCATGATCTTCCAGCGTCGACATGGACCTTTCCATCTCTTTGCTCCTTGCTCGACTGTGCCGAGTTTGCGCTGTCCAATAGTTCCAAACTTTGCAACGCATTGCTGCAGCTGAATCTGCGAATACGGCTCTGAGCCTTGGTATGAATGCGTGTCTGCCCATGATGTCCTGCCCACATTGGTGCCCTGCACCTTGAATTGTTGCCTGCTTGTGCGCCCACCTCCTGCCTGATGCTCTGCTGAAACGGTGCTTCTCTGCGAGCGGTACCGAATGTTGTGTGGCTGGACTGGAACTCGGAAGCTGATCTGGGTTTGCTCGTTTGTGGGCGTTAAATGCATACTAACCTTCTTACCGGCGTGACGGCCGCTAAGGACGACGGCGACCTTTCCTGGCTATTAGGTGGTCAGAGAGAAGGATAATATGGAACAACATAGGTCAGCGAGAAGATCTCGATACGAACTGCTCGACTTAAGTAGCATTCAGACGCCATTGAAGTTGAGGTTTTACTGGATGCAAGTGACTGTCTGTCCATGGCGCCGTCTGCGAGCTGGTCTCGCGTTGTGATGATAGCTCGTTTGAGCTGTTGATGAGGGTGTGTAAACCTACCTTGTAGATCTTGGGCATTGTGACAGATGAGGGATCTTGATGGAGGATGATGGTGACGAGAATGCAGATGTCGAGCAACTAGACTTCTGGCTGACCCTGCTGCCTCGCAGACTCGCAGCCGACGCTTGAGATTTGACCTTGAGTCTCTCGAACGGTCACGCCCACAAGTCTCCCCCTCTTTCCAACTCACACACACTTTCTCGACTTCTCTCGGAAGTCGATTCGAAGTGCCAGCCCAGGCCACGAAAAAACATGGTCGATTCAACTGACTGGCCACCGCTTTCTCAGATTCGACAATCTGAAGTTGAGAACAGGCGGTTGCAGACAGGCAGAATGAGTTTTCTCGAAGTTGAGAAGAATGAGTTCACGTGATGCAGATTTAAATTTTCCCACGATACCAATAATTTTGGTGTTCTTTGAGCGTGACCACGACCCATAGATCTTCTCGTCGCGAGTCAAAATTGACCCGGAGCCGAGTTGCTCCAGTTCCGTCGAACTTTTTTTGGCTTGCGTGCGCGCAACAAGAGTTGGTCAGCGGTCAAGGTAGCAGAGTGCACAGAACCGAAGTCGACGACACAGAGACAAAGACAAAGACAGAGACGTGGGGCCAGAGGCAAGCTGGCTGGCTGGCCATATTCGATTGACTCAGTGTCAGCCAGCAAGCCAGTCGAGTAGTCAAGCAACGAGCGGCAGAGGCAAGCTGGATACCAGAGCGCGCTCGCCATCGCTCTCCTCTCTTCACCATCAAGACTCTCGTCCTCATCAACAAAGTAGGTATCTATCACACATACATAGGCAATTGTATGTCACACGGCATCATCAGAAATCTGCAGAAGTCACACACAGTCCAACCAGTCACCTCGAACCGCGCCACGATCGGTTCAATCTCGCCTATATGATGCAGCCTCTTATCGTAGCGGTTGCAACTTGATAACGACCGCACCAAACATCCCGTGTACAACAACATTTTCGGTACTACATTCTACTTCGCGCTGCAGACATGTTCATTTATCGATTCTTCCGCCGATTTGGAGCGCCCTCTCAGATCGCCACCTCCCGTCTTTGTCTTGTGTTGTCCGAGAATTCAAAGGGTCAATCGAGAAAGTAGGGAACTTTCTTGCTGGCAGCGTTCCAGTAATCCCACCAGCGCATCAGCTTTTCAGCAGCGTCACTTGATCAGCAGCATCACTTGACAGACTTCCGACTGTCTGCACACCAGATTCGACAACCTTCTGTCTACAGAAAGTCGAACTGGTGCGCGAGTACCGGCGAATCCCAGGACGCAGCGCACCGATCAGCGGCTTGGACTGTACACCGACGCAGATTGCTCAGATACCGACACGCTTCGAATTTCCAAGGAAATAGCATTCTTACCACCATCATCTCTTTGTTGCACCTCGTCGTCCTTTCATTCCATCACCGCAGTTTCTTCAAGATGGCTAAGCCCCGTGGTCTTAACACAGCCCGTAAGCAGGTCTCGACCCGCCGAGACAACCGATGGGTATGTATCTGCTCTCTAGCGCACGTTTTAGTGCAGCATAAGCAGACAAGGGGGATCGAAGCCACGGAAGGAGCATCCAGTCTCGACATCCGCTTGCATCACGCCGACTTGCAGGTCGAGATGTTTGCTGCCTTGCTGAGTCGACCGTCCTTTTGTCTGTCTCTCTCGACTTGAGTCCGTTTGCTGACGTTTGCTTTCCCTCACTTGCATCGCACCATCCATCGATTCGCCTTTCACTCGATCCTTCAAACACTAACAGGCCGACGCTCAGTTCAAGAAGCGTGCCCTCGGCAACTTCTACAAGACCTCGCCCACCGGTGGTTCATCGCAGGCTAAGGGTATCGTTCTCGAGAAGATCGGTGTTGAGGCCAAGCAGCCCAACTCGGCTATCCGAAAGTGTGTCCGTGTCCAGCTGATCAAGAACGGCAAGAAGGTCGCCGCCTTCGTCCCCAACGACGGCTGTCTCAACTTTGTCGACGAGAACGACGAGGTGCTCATCTCTGGTTTCGGTCGTGCTGGTAAGGCCAAGGGTGATATCCCCGGTGTTCGTTTCAAGGTCGTCAAGGTCTCGGGTGTTGGTTTGAGGGCTCTTTTCCTCGGCAAGAAGGAGAAGCCCCGTTCTTAAACGGCGGTTGTCGCTTCGTCCCTTTTTCGCCCCTCAACAATTCGCATCTACGTGGCGGTTGCTTTAGAACGGTAGCACCGATCTAGACGGCATACTTTCCCCACCCGCACACACGCCTTCTCGCATGTACTTCATATCATTTCTCATGAACCCAAAACTATAGCGCTCCTTGTGGGCCACCATTCTGCTACGCCAAGGATTTGGAAGATGTTTGCGTCGTGTGCGTAGTGTGTTTGGTTCTTGCTGTGGTTTGTGGTGGCGATGGCATTGCAGGTAAGATTTGAGTGACGAGCGTGATCTAACACAAGTGTGTACAATGGGATGCGTCGCGTGCGAAAACTCGAAAGTCGGGAAGGACCCTGGAAGGGAGCTGCGCTTCAAGACCAACACGCAGCTCCACATGTTTCATTCGTCAACCTCGGGCATCGACGTCTTTCCTTCCCGGATCGATCGTTGCGTTTCCTTGTCTCACTGCACGAAGAGGACGCTCTGAAGATGTTGGAATCCGTGAACCGCGGCCAGAATGCGTCGGGCAAGGGTGCGGGCCCAAGCGATGGTTTGTCTCTGCGCGAAAGGATGCGATTGCAAGCACAGCAGAAACTTCAAAACCAAGCTGCTTCCTCCTCTTCCCCCAGCAGCACCAACTCCATCGTTGATATCGACGTTGATGAGGACGAAGATGATCTGGGCTCTCTGACGCTGGGACGCACAAAACGACTAGCAGCACTCAAGAGACCAGCAAGCTACAGCATCGATCCGCTCGATGACACTTCGCGTCTCAAGTGCCATCCGAACAAGCTTCCAACACTGACAGGAAGCTACGCAACCGTACCGGTCAATAAGGCCAAAGGGATCGACGGCTTGCTGCGTGAGCAACAGCGCAGGAGCAAACGAGGCACAGATGCGCACGGATTCTCGAGGGCAGAGGCAATTGCTCGAAGCATGGAGGAGGAGCGGCTGGGTCGCATGGGCATCGCCTATATGGACGAGAGCGACGATGATGATGGGCGCTCCTTGACTTTGGATCCGTGTCGTTCGCGCGCTTTCTCGTCGCGGAATACGGTCGGAAAGAATGGAAAGGAGCAGCAGCAGCTGACAGTCAAGGCATTGTCTCCAACCATCCCGTCGTTTCTGTGGTCGTCACAGTCAGAAGCTGCTGATTCGGAAGACGAGGCTCGAAACGAGGTAGACTCAAGGACGGCTGAAGACCGACTTGCGGCTTCTCTGGATGCCGTTGGTGCGGATGA
Source organism: Sporisorium graminicola (assembly GCF_005498985.1). Lineage (NCBI taxonomy): Eukaryota > Fungi > Basidiomycota > Ustilaginomycetes > Ustilaginales > Ustilaginaceae > Sporisorium > Sporisorium graminicola. The sequence goes on from NC_043734.1 coordinate 341,919, forward strand.
GGATGACAAGCAGCTGGCGCTCGACATTCTTCAACGAGACGTTGGCGAAGCAAGCAAGGGCCAAGCGCAAAAGCTCAAGGGTCGTATCACATTCTACAAGGCAGGAAAGGTGCTCGCTCCGGCTACGACCTTCTTTTGCCCATTTCCCACCATCAGCAGGAGCACGAAGGACACCAGGCAATTACCGGCGGCTGCGGGTGCATCCACAGCGGCAGCAGCAGACAAACCGACGGCTTCAGACGAGATTCAATGGAATACGCTTGCGCGACATATCCTCCTAGCCGGACTTCTCCCTCCCTCACTCGACCTCGACAAACGACACATTCGACGCATCCTCGTCTGGCTGTCCATCTCGTTCATTCTAGAGCACGATGCCGTTCAGAGCGGCCTCATCTGCATGCTCTTCCAATCGCTGGTGTTCGAAAGCGCCAAGAGCCATTACCATCGACAACTGGATTCGGCCATCCCAAAAGCATTGACCGATGTTGTCAATCGTGTTCCCCGAATCCTTCACAGGCTGGGAATGGACGACGAAGTGTTCGAACAGTGCTTTCCGGACAACTCCGAGGTGGCCGACGTGCCGCTGTTTACTGTTGCACAGCGCAAGCCTACCGCGTCTTCGTCGCAAGCACAGGCACAACAGGATGGAGCGAGAAGCTCGTCGCCCAGTGCAGAGTTCACCGAATTCAAGGCCTACCTCACCCAAGCCGAACGCGACGAAATTTTGATCAATCTCGCAGGTATGCTCGACAAGATCGCGAGCAGGCCTCATCCCACATTAATCACTGACAACCTCACGATTGTGGCGGGATACGTCGCAAGCATGGCGATCGCGTGTGCGGCCGCCACGAGCTTGTGCCTTGTCGAGAGGATAGGCGCTGCATTCAACAGCATCTTCAGCGCGGCGACACGAGAGGGGAGCGAAACGTTGAGGACGTTGCAAGAGCAAGTGTGTCGGAGGACGTTTAGTGCGCTAGGCACAGATGCAGTTGCGGTGCGGGCGAGGCTGGTGACGACGCTACCGGGCGAAGGGAGGGAGATTGGCGCGGTACGTAGGTGGTTGGCATGGCGTGCGTTGACCGAGCACATTGCGCAGGCGCATGCGAGTCTGGCAGCTTCGCCGTTGATGAGTGGGTCAGACATCGTTCCATCGTCGGACCCTTTCGCGGACGAAGGGGAAGAGATGCAGCAGCAGCAACAGCAACAGCAACAGCAACGGGGGAAAGAAGAGGAGACGTTTGAGCCTTTGACGCTTGACTTGGACATGCTCGTTGCGGCGGTTGACGCGGGTGATGCGAGGTCTCCTTTCTATGTGGCGCCTTTCACTGTGTATGGTGGGGAGGAAATGGGCCCAGCAGCAGCAGCAGTGACGGCCAAGAAGGACGACGATGACGAAAAAAGCCCCCCTCCCGACGCACCTCCCACCGCAGGCCCAGTCCAACATACCACCGACTTTGAAGCAATCATCGCAGCAACGCAGCTCGTCTCGCACGCCCTCCGCGACCTGCCCATCCACATGTGCACCTTCCACCCCTGCTCCTCCTCCTCCTCTGCCGCCGACCGGAGCACGCCCACTCCCGCGCGGCCAAACGGCACCCCCAGCGCGCAGACCAGCACGAGCGGTCCGCGGCCACGAGCCGCCCTGCGCCTGGCGCTGGCACCCTACCTCTCACTGGACCCGGAGCTGGACGATACGCGCACGGACGCACTGCACACGCTGGTGCAGCGGCTGGCGCACGTGAACAGCCGCATCTGGGACAACCGCGGCAACGTGATCCTGCAGACGCTGGCCAAGGATGCACTGCACCGCACAGGGCTGGCGTTGGAGTACCAGCTCGACATGTACGGCGCCTCGGGCAGCCGCGCGGGCTTCATTCAGTGACTTAGTGACTTAGTGACGGCGGCGCGTTGCGGGGCAATGGCACACTGCGCGGGGTTACCTTTCGAGTCTTTGCTTTGTCGCCAGGGGAATATGTCATGGCATGTTGATGCGAGGCGTGTGAGGCTGATGAGAGCGAGCGAGTGGGAAGCGGGGTCTGCCCTCTCGAGTGTGAGTGCTGGTACACGGTGAGGTTCCGGATTATGAGACAGTCGAACACGACCCAGGAAGATTGCACCAGGCCGTTGCTCATACGACGATCCCAGCCCTCTGCTCTCCACCAACCTCCGCCTCGTACAGCCCCAACCCAACTAACGTTCCTCCTCAGCAGTCCAACCCCACCCGAGATCTGCGCACAATTACAACTGCGAACCCTCACCACGACCACAGTCTCAACAGACACGCACACCCCACACACCACATCACACTCAACCAAAAAAACAACCGTGCTTTCCAAAAGAACAACCTCCAACCTACAGCATCCACACCACCTTGCTACCACTCCAGCTATACTCAACTGAACGACCCGGCAAACATGGCAGCGAGCGTCACCCACGCGCCCCTACCCAGACTCTCAAGCCCTTCCTCCTCGACCATCTTGTTGAGACAATCGATGAGGCCCTCGTACCTCTTCACCACAGGCGCGCCGAATTCGGCCGCTGCCTCAGCAGCCGTCTGCTCCTCGATCGGTCGCAGTGCAATAACGGGCTCGGGGGGCTCGCCGCCCGTGAACGAGGGTGGCGAGGTGGCGAATCCGGTCGACGCAGCAGCGGCCGGGGCGGGTGCAGCAGGAGGGGCGGCGGTCGTCTGGCCAAGCACGCGAGCTGCCTTGTTGTTACCCGTAAGCTTAGCCGATGCGCCGACATCGCCCTCGTCATCGTCCTCTTCATCATCCTCGATCGCAAATGACGGTCGACCCGGCAGTTCACCGGGCGACGAGGGCAACGGCTTGTCCATAGCGCTATCGGTCGACTTTCGTCCCGTATCCGCATCCCTGTACGCACCCCCGGGTTGAGCCTGTGCAGCTGCAGTGGCCTGGTGCGAGTACGGCGACGGCGCAGCAGCAGCCGCACCGTTGCCATTTGGCACCCGTGCATACGCGCGGTGCAGCGGGTTCTGCCTCTCCGGGCGTTGCGTCGACAGCCTGACCATCGCACACTCGAGCGGGGCGAGCACCACAACGCTGATCATGTTCCACAGCAAAAAGAGGGGCAACCCCACGGGACTGATCTCCAGCATGTTCGAGTTGGGCCCCGAATATGTTTCATCGCCGGGCGCGGCGGGATTGGCTCCGGGAAGACCGCCGAGCGAGGGGACCGTGAGCTGACGAACGATGCGCGTAGCAAGCCCGATCCAGAGCACGTGCAGCATGTTGGCAGCCAGCAGACCGGGGAGGAGGTACAGACGCCACGGTTGGCTGAACTCGGTGTACGAGAGCAGCTCGCGCAGGTTCTCGCGAGGGGTCCTGAGCGACAGGATGCGAGGGTGGACGATGGTGCGGTAGGTAATGACGTTGAGCGGCAAAGCAGCCAGCGAGACAAAGAGCATGTAGAACAAGTTGGCAAAGAAGCTGAACTGCCCCGGACCCGCTGGGCCGGCCTTGTACGCGCTTCCTGGCGAGCTTGCTGAAGCGCCGGCAAAGAAAATAACGGTGAGCGTGCTCAGCGTGAAGATTTGGATAGCGACAGGGATGGAACCTTTATAGATACCCGCCCAGCCTTCCAGCCGCTTGGTTCGGAACATCATCGCGAAGACACCTGTGACCACGGGACCGATCTTGGCGGAAGACCTGCGCTCCGAAAGCAAAAATGACGACAGCGCACGAGGCCCACTAGTGGAACCGGCTCCATCTTCGAGCACATTGTCGAGACTGACTGCCTTGGGGAGGTAGTTGGCACGTAAGCGGACAATGGCGCCGTTAAACGGTTGCGAGATGAGCACCGAAATGCCGATGGATAGCGCGATGGCTATGAGAACGACGATGGCGTCGAACGGGAACATGGTTGTCGATGGCGGAATGATGTGTGCGAGTCGTGAAGTTGTTTTCCGTTCGAAGACGGAGGGCTAGCGTGTCTCGAAATGAAGGTACAGTAGCCAAGGTCAAGAACCCGCGAAAGTTTGCTCAAACCCGCTGTCGAAAATAGGGTTTGTGTGGGGAGAGGGAGGAGCACACTTGCGCGAATTCACTCGACGGCAAAAGAGTATATAGGTGTGTCTGCTTGCTGATGCTTGCTAGTCAGGGCGAAGTTTGTTGAAGGTGAAGGTGATGATGGTGATGTAAGAGAGAGGGGAAAGAAAGAAAGAAAGAAAAGAAAGGTCAAAGGAACGAACCCTGGAGAGCACGGTCCAGATGAGCCACTCAAAAAGATGTTGGAAACACAGCCGAATCGGCAAGGCGGTTGATTGACTGACTGGCTTGCCCTCGAAACTGCCGTTCACCAAATCCACCCAATTCCAGCAGGCTGAGTCGCGTCACTGGGCGGCGGCGGGAAACCACAACAACAACACACACCAGCTGAAAGTCCAACATAGCGATCAAATATAGACCGCGCGTCGAAAGTCGGCTTTCCTTTTTCGGTTGCTGTCTCGGCACTCGATCGACCTTTGATAATCCTAACTCTTGCTGCTTTGCATGGCGATGTGTCAGTCTGTCTTGGGCGCGCACGCTGCAGTAGCCCTGCTAAAAGTTTGGCAACGCATAAAGCAGCTCGGAGTGTCGATCGGCTGCGAATTCTGTACTTTGACTGGCAGCAAAGGAACGAGATGTCTGCTTCTCTTTTCCGGCGTTGTTTTCTCGACCCCTTTTTCGTCCCCTTTTGTTTATGGAAAATAAAAATAAAAATTGCAGCTGTTCCGACCTTCGCTATCCTCGCAGCCAACTCGTAATCCTTGTCTTCTACACCTCACCCTCACTCTCATATCAACATGACAACGTCAATGTTCGCTCTCGAAATGACCCTATGATGAGAGCCAAAAAGAAAAGCGACACCACAGATTTTGAAGCTATGCTCCCAGAGGGAATGGCATAATGTCTTGTTGAGTAGAAAGATTTCACTTCAGAATGCAGCTTGATTCTAGTGCCATGCGATAACCACTCCGCCATGGTGCCCCGGTGCCTTCCCCTCGCTCTGCATTGCATTCGTGTACTACCTCAAGGGACTGCTTCAAGACCATCGAACGTCGTCGTCGCACTCTCTGTCTCACACACCTCTTTCTAGCGTGTAGTGGGCCTATGTGCGCACCGAGGTATCGTTGTCTTGATTCTCAATGGACGCTGCGAAAGGGGCACAACTACAAAAAGTACTCAACCGCTTCGTGCTTGCCGTTCGCCGTCGGCCCTCCGTTCAAGTTGTGCTGGTTCGGCCCGTCCCTTTCGTTTTCCGGGGCAGCTTCAAACGTGTTAAAGTGCTTGCTTCCGTCGGGGAACACCTCGAGGATGGAAGCCATGTTGCCGCAGCGGTAGCAGTAGTTGGGGGCGCTCCAGACGGTCGAGAGCCGGTCGTCGTACAACACGCTGAAGCCCTCCATGCACAGCTGGTGCGCGCGCAGGATGTGGTTCATGTTGTTCCTATGCAAAAAGTGTTTGACGACCGAGGCGCCAAACGTGTACCCTGCGCCACGCGGCGAGATGGCAAACTCCTCCTTATCCGGGTCCGGGTCCGACCAGACCAGGTCCGCCATCGGTCCTTCGTGCGGGATCTCGCGGAACCGGTCGATGATCTTGACCTGGTCAATATAATGTACCGACGGCGACAGCCCGCCATGGACGCAAAAGATCTGGTCGTCAATCACCACGGACAGTGTGAGGAAGTCAAACATATCCGTGAAGTACGTCCAAACATTGGCGCTGCCGTACTTGCGCTGGCACTCGGTGTAAAACCCATACGTCTGCGTCACCGCGCGCGACTCGTGATTACCGCGAATCAGCTGCACCCGGTCCGGATACCGCAATTTGAGGCAGGTCAACAGCGAGATCGTCTCGACCGAAAAGAGGCCTCGATCCACATAGTCGCCCAAGAAGAGGTAATTCGTGTGTGGCGCATAGCCTCCGATGCGGAAGATCTCTATCAAGTCGTAGAACTGGCCGTGGATGTCTCCAACTACTGTGACAGGCGCCGAGATGTGGACGACGTTTGACTCGCGCATCAGGATCTCCTTGGTCTTTTCGCAAATCTCTTTGAGCAGTGCTTCGCCCAGAAGCTGCTTTTTGAGCAGTGTGGCGATGCACGCATCCAGATCGAACGCCATATTGGAAAGCCAGGCACTCCACTGGATGTGCCAGGCAGTAACTGGACCGCTCGCGCTGGGGCCACAGTAGAAGCGAGATCGAAGAAGCGTGCAAGCTGAAGGTTCTTAGCAGATTGACAGCAAGTCTGTGGACCCAGCGCTGCTTCGTGGTCGAGCGGACGAGTGCGAGACAGCTGCTGGGTGGATCACCGTTGCTTGCGAGGGATCTTTTTGTGGGGAGCTGGCCGATCGATCGCTCTCAAAGAACGTCGAAAGGAAAGTCGGAGTGCGGTCAACGAAGTCACCACTACCCTGATAAATGGTATAATGAGACCACCAATTGCCCGCCAACGACCTTCTTTTAGCTGCTGCCCTTTTATGTGGGTATCTTGGATAGCAGCAAGGTAGTAGAGAAGCCGTTGCGAAGAGCAATGACGAAAGAAGTTGCTGGTGTGAACACAAGACTTTGTTCGAGGCCAAGTCCAACTAAGCCTAGTTGGTTTCACTTCCTGTCAGCTAAGCTGATGTCGCGGATAGGTCAGTCTTGAGCGCCGACCACATCCACGCTGAGGATGCGAGTCAGGACGATCAAAAGCGGTGAGGTGCGGAGGTGACGGAGAGTGGTGTATGACTGAATGGGTGAGTCGTCGTCAAGTGAGTTTGGTGGTCTGCGCGTGGAGTCAGGGATATTCCGAACAGCTTCAAACACCGCCCGGGTTTTTCTCGCGCTCAGTCGTGTTACGCCGTTACATCGCCTTCACTTCAACCTCAACCTCACTCACAGTCTCCTCTCGACGCAGACCGCAGACCACAGACCACAAACAGACCAATGAATACAAGCAGGGCGAACATGCAGAGTTGACAATACGCAAAAGCAGAAGCCAATGGCAAGACCGGGCAGCCTGCTGCGACGAGGCGTTTCGAAATCGAAACAAGCCGCCTGATGAGAAACGACGTACATAGCGGTGAGAGAAGGAATGCATAGCGAAAAGACAGTGAAAAAGAGTGTGTATGTGATTTGTTGGTTGTGTGTCCTGATGTCAGAACGGGTATGAATGGTTAAGGCCCTGCCTCCAGAAGGCGCCTCGCTTGTCACCTTCGAACTCGACCGCAATCACATGACGTAGGCGCTCGGAACCACACCGGTCTGGCCGCGCGTATTCCTTGCAAGCCACCAGTGACGATCCTGGTCATCGAGAATCTCGATGGGCTCGCCCGCCGTCAACGGCAATTCGGATTCGTGGTTGGGCACAAAGTCGTAGCGAGCGTGTGCCGGGATGCCCTCCATCGGCGAGTCGTCGTCACCAGCACCAATCGCCGCCGCTGCCATGGAGGCTCCACCTACCATGCCCGCTTCCGCATCCGCCTCTGAGAATCCACCTTCGTCGGTCGCGTAGTGCGTCTGTGCGCTCTGTCCTGCACGACCATCGTCGCTGTGGTAGTTGGACATGCCCGCTTCGCCGCTCGTGTCGGCCTGCTGCGAGTCTTGTCGGCGATGGCCTGCTGCGACGGCGGCTGCACCAGCGCCAGCAGCTCCTGCACCCACACCCGTGGCAGCAGCAGCACCGTGATCGCCGAGCATGGCATTTTCTGTAGCTGCATTCAGCGTCGCCAGTAAGCTCGAAGGTCGCTTCTTCTCGCCAACACCCAGCGAATCCTCGCTCGCCGAAAGGGGCACGTCCAAGTCGCGCGGCTCGGGTCGTCTCCTTGCCACTGCCCAGATGAGGCCGAGCAGCACCAGCAAAAACACAATCCCAAGGCCGATCGCGATCGAGATCAGGATCACGAGACCCACAGCCAGGTGATGCAGGTTGGGGAAACGCAGCACCTCGGTGGATCGGCTAAATGCGCGCACGATGCCCGAAGAGCCATCCAGGTTGGTTGCGACCAGGAACGGAGAGTAGCTCTGTCCGTCGAAGAACACGCTCGAGATGTTGCCATAGTCCTGCGTGGTCAAAGCACCGCTCACGACCAGCAATCGGTTGTCCTCCAAGATCTGGTTGCTCGGATGCGCTCTTGAAATGGGCACAAATGTCAATTGCGAGATGCCCGTGGCCGGCAGGAACTGACCCTCGCCGACTGCCGTGTACTGCGAGCCGTCCCACCTGACCAAGTAAGGCGCACTTCCATCGGCAGTGCGGCCGGCAACAAAGATGGCATTGACGTTGAGGTCGTCGACGCTGACCGCCGTCGCTGGCCCGGGAATCTGGTTCGAGCCGCTGCCGACGGTGCCCAAGCTGTTCCATGTCTGCGTGTCAAAGTTGTAGCTGACCAGCGAGGCCTCAGCTCCGTTGACTGTCATCGAGCCAGCCAGAATGAGCTGATTCGCCTTGCTGCCGGCAAAGTCGAGCGCCGAGATCTGGCCGCTGAAGCCTGCGCTCAGTGGACTCCAGCGCATGCCGTTGGTGTCCCAGAGACAAACGTTTTGGCACGGCAATGATCCGGCGGACGCAAAGCTGCCGGCCACGATGAGCTGCGTCGAATCGGGTCGGTGGTCGATCGAGGTCACCGAGAGCACCTGTCCAGAGCCGGCTGAGAGCGGCGCAGAGCTGGTGACCCAGCTGGCCTTCTTGAGATCGTAAGCCTCGAAGCCACTGTCGCCGCCGATGTACAGCATGTCGCCGTCGACGAGCAAAGAACGAATTGCTGCGGACGGTTGCTGGCTGAGCGAGGAAGAAGAGGGTGGCGCAGGAAAGGCCGACGCCGTGTTGGACGAATCGTCGTAGAAGGCCAGATTGCGGATGCCAGCGGTGGTGGTAAAGTTGCCACCGAGAATGTTGACAAAGGAGCCGTCGTCGCGTTGCCAGAAGGCGCTGGCGAGGATCTCGTTCTGTCCGCTCGATGTGAGCGAGGCGGGTGTCATGACAGCTGCGCGCTTGAGCAACGAAGGCAGTTGCGACGACGACGCGTCTAGCTTACCGCTACTCGACGCCGGTCTTGGAAGAAGCGAGCGCAGCTTGGAACCGAGACCAGAAGACGGGGCAGTGCGTGGCTGCACGTCGTTCTGCTGTTGCAGTTGTTGTTGCTGCTGTTGAACAACCTTGGCACTCAGCCTGCGTGCGAGGCTGGCGGACGACGATGCCGATGCGGAGGAGGAGGATTGCGAGGCAAATTGGAAGTTGAGCGACTCGATGATGGGCAAACTACCCGAGGTGTCGGGAGCCCGCATCTGTGCAGCTCCCGAAGCAGCCTGGAGACTCAGCGCACGGACGCTACCTGCAAGGAAGCTCTGCTGGGTGCTTGCGGCATAGTCGGCAAAGGCGGCCGTCATTTCTGCCGACACAAAGCTGGATTGGGTCTGCCAGCTGTTGGCGGTGGTGTTCCAGACCGCGTAGCCGCCACTCTGACCAGTGCCGTTGACGGTCGCAAACGAGCCAGCGACAAGGATGGCGTCAGGGCCCAACGGATAGATGTCCGAAACGGCGCCATCTGGACCTCCGCCGAGCGCAGTCCACGCGTTTGCATCCGGGTCGTAGCGCACAATGTAAGAAGCTGTTACGGCGCTGTCGGCAGTACTGGTGAAGCTGCCTCCAACGAAGAGTGCACTTCCGAGGCCGGCAAGCGCTTCGACGGGACCGTTGAGACCTCCGTTGGCGATTTGAATGGGTGATCTGCCGGCTGAGTCCGAGGAAAAGCCGGCAATGTTGGCAAAGCTGACGTTCCCACTTGACGTAAAGGAGCCGCCGACAAAGGTGTGCGAACCGACGGAGGCGATGGCAGAGATGGCGGTATCGCTAGCATTGCTGCGTACGCCATGGGAGTAGAGCGTCGCCGAAAAGGTGTCGATGTCGGTCATTGAGGTGTTGGGCAGGATGCCGGTGCCGTTGCTGTTGAGTGCAGTGATGGCAGGGTCAAAGAGGTTGTACTCGAGCAGACCGAACCCGCTGGATCGGCTCATCTGGAGCGTCTCATTGCTGTTGAGCAGCAGGAAGCTCACCTTATCGGCGATGACGGTGAATTCGCCTCCTCCCGAAGGCGCAGGTGCATCGGCAGGGATCGAGAGCACCACGGTGGGCTGGAAACCCTCAGCAGCCTTGTTGACTTCGCCGCTGTAGATTTGAACGGTGCGATCCTGTTGATTCGTCTGGGAGACGCGCGTGAGGTTGCCCTGGGAACCTTGGACAGTGAAGACGTTGGCCTGCACGTCGGTGCGCTCGCCGCACTGTCCGCTAGCCTGGCATCCAGGTACAAACATGGAGATGGTGTAATTGCCGTTGAAGGGAATGTCGACGGAAAAGGTGACGGTGGCCGACGACGAGGCGGAGCGCAGGTTGGAGTACGAGTCGCTGTAGGCAAGCACGGGCTCGACGGTGCCGGCAAGCGTGTTGATGGTGCTCGGGTACCAGCCGCCCTGGTTGGTGGCAGACGAGTCGGTGCCGTTGACGCCGCTCTGATTCGAGTTGCAGCCGCCGCGGTTAAGCGCATTGTAAGCGTAGGCCCAGCCTCCTTCGGAGAGGAGCTCGAGGACATGAAGACCGGCGCCGGCGCCATAGTATTCGGTGGCAGTGAATTGGATGCCCGTGAGCTGCTTGACCCCGCCCGGCGCGTTGTTGGCGGGGGTGTCTGCGATCAAAAAGTCTTGATAGGGGATGGAAGGGTCGTGAGCTAGGGTGCAGTTGTTGATGCAGGTGGCATTTTGGTTGGTGGCGGGGTCAAGGTAGATGAGCTCAAGCTCGGTATTGTCCGGGATCGAAACGATGCCAAAGGTGCGTGTTCCACGACCGTCGACAAAAGTGTTGCCGAGTCGAATAGCACGCACGTTGAGCGCGCGGAAGGCACGAGCGGTAAGACGGCCGTCGACACCATCTTCGAACAAATACGAGTTGCCGCTGCCATCGGGACCTTGCGGGCAGAGGATCTGTGCTGGATTGTCGAAGCCGGTATCGCGGGAGCTGGGGCCACCGACAAATTCGACCTGGCCGAGAGACAGAGGAGTGAAGGCTGCTGTGAGAGAGGAGGCTGAGGTATTAGTGCCGGAAGACGAGCCATTGGGTCCGCCCATGGAGGCGAAGCGGGTGTCGAAGCTGCCACCAAACCGAACGAGCGAATTGTTGCCGCCGGCTGTGATGGTGTTGACGGTGCCATCGAGACCTCCAAAATCAACGGGGCTCCATGCAGAAGCTGCAACATCCCATTGTGCCACATTGCCGAGATATCGGTCGGTCTTGGCGTTGACGGGGCCGGAAAAGGAGCCGCCGACGATGAGCTGCTGGTGGTCGTTGTCGCAAAAGAGGGTGCGAACGGTGCCATCGAGACCGCCAGCCATGTCATCGAAAGTGTTGGAAGCGGGGTTGTAGGAAGCAATGTTGCTGACAGACGTACCGCCTATCGAGAAAAAGTTGCCTGCAACAAAGACGGTGTTGGGCGAGGACTGCATCTGGCAGATGGCACGGATGGAGCCGCCCTGTTCGGTAGCGCTGATAAAGGTGACGCTGCCATTGTTGGCGCGAGAGAGGAGGGAGGATGCGGCTGAATCGTAGGTGGCGTTGGGGCTTGCAGAGGAGCCGGTCTGGTTCCAGAGCTCGATGCCTGCAAAGGAGCCTGCGATGCTGACGGCCCCGAGAAGGTCAAAGTCGATGCTGGGGAAATTGGCGATGGATGCGGACGCTAGAGGTACGGCGGCGGAAAGGAGGAGGGCGGATGCGGATACTGCGCGTGCCAAACGTGAGGATGAAGTTGGCGGGTGCGCACGGTGTCGTCGACGTGATGTGCTCGCCGGAGCGGCAGAGGCCGTCGACAGCGTCATTCTCAATTCTACTGGTGCCAAAGTGCAGACAGAAGATGTGTACGACGGAGTGTCAGACCGCAAGAGGTGACAGTACACCTAGAAAGGCCAGATGAGGGACTGAGTACGATGGAGGATAGATGAATCAAAGCATTCCTAGCGCTGCGTGCGTGTTGTTGACGATGACGGGTTGTTTTGCTGCTTGGGGTAGCGCGGAAGGTCAAAAGAGCGTGAGCGGTCGAGATTCGTGTTGGAATCAAGGAGTTGAACACGGCTGCGTGGAATGAATGGTGATTAAAGATGCAGCAAGGTTGAAGAAAGAGAAGAGATGCGGAGGTGAACACAATGTTGAAGCAAAGCAAAGGCGGATTGGTGCGCAAAGAAACAAAAGCGGAGAGAAGCGCTTGCGAGGCGCCGACCCGAATCAGGTTAAAGGCCAAGTGATTGGGACAGGGGCGAAAGGACACGGACGGCGAGTCGGAGAAGGATGAGGATGAGGATGATGATGGTGAGGATGATGGTAGTGACGGGATGAGAAAGGTGTCAATCATTAATCGGACGAGTCGAAAACTGTGACTTCAGAGCGCGAAAAGAGTGAAACCTCGAGAAGAGGAAAACGGCACAGCAGAACAGCAGACCAGCAGACCAGCAGGAACACCAATTTCAAAAGTCGACGCGATTCTTGAACCACACCATCACCACAACCGACTTCTGCTTGCGATGTCATGAACATGAACACGAGCTCTTGCGCTCAACTTTGGATGAAAAGCAAACAGGCAAGAATGCGTTTGTTACTCGTGATGGGCGAAGCGTCGGCCAAATTGAATGCAGCGCACACGCACACAGGACATGCAGCAAGGACCCACTCTTTTGGCCAAACGTTGCAACCTTCAGCCGCCCACCACCCGATTGCGTTACACGAAAATGACAGGTTGGCGAGTCGATGCTAGCCACAGGATGCTTGTTCTGGCTAGCACTTTCAAGGTCGACTCGGGCTGCATCGACGTGGCTAGAGCCATGTAACATGACGGGCAGAGCAATGAGGATCGAGAGAGGCTGGACATGTGGAACTGCACGTTGAGACGGTTGAGCTTGGCAGGGATGCTCGTTGGGCGTCGATGGAAAGTTTCCTTGCATGATCCCGAACAGCGGTTCAAGCAAAGGGCACACACGCTAAAGGGAGAGAGAACAATAAACATGCTTCTCTGCTGCTGCATAGCACACTGCACACTGCTCCTGAGCAGAGCCTACTGCTTTCATCTCAGAAAGGGTCCTCTGCTCTACTGGCTCGAAGGGCCAGGGACATCGATTGGCTCGGCGCGACTGAAACCAACACGCGCCAGATTCAAGAATTGATTTCAATTTGGGCGTTTGGCTCGCTAGACATGATTTTTCTCGAACGGATCGACGGGGCGCAGCGCGCTTGTTTCTTTTTTTCCCCTCTCCTTCGAGTTGTTAGACCTCTGCAACCTCGCGAGATGCAATTTCTGGAAAAACATGCCGTGCGAAAGGGCAACTCCCAAGTCGATCACGAAGCAAGGACACTGGAATCTGTCCGCTGTGTCCCACATCAAAAGCAAATGATTGGAAATGCAGCCTCTGCTGTTGAACGAGAAATCAGATTCGGAACCGATCTTGAGTGGAGAGCAGTTAGTTGTTCCAGTTGCAGCTCGCGATATGATATCGTCGATGGCAACTTCTTGCTGCTGCGATCCTTCTTGTCTGATCGTCCCCGTCACCATCCACCTCAGCCTAGCATCAGCAGAAGCTAATCATGGTCGCCACTACTAGCAGTCTGCTCCTTCGACGGGCGGCACCTGCCCTTACTGCCACTGCCGCTGCCGCCGGTCCAGTGCGATCTCTTCATTCGACGCGCATCGTCCGTGCCGGTGCTTCCTCTTCCTCCTCAGCTGCCGCCGACGAAGACTACCCTAGCGAAAACTTTGGCGCCCCCATCTGGCGGTACACGTTCTTGGGTGCCATTGCCGCTTTCGGCCTCTACCACATCTCGACGCTGCACGCCGACCCGCATCCCTCCAGAGCCTCGTCTTCGGGTCGTTCGGCACCGGGCAACGAGTCCGAAGACAACCTGCACGTCGAGGGCGAAAAACCATGGCTCACCCGATACATCGAGCACTGGACCACCCCATCCAGCGTGTGGAAGGAGCGCAACGCCAGGCATCTCGAGCTCGTCAAGGAAAAGGCCGAGGAGCGTCTGCTCTTCCAGGATGCCGAACGTCCACCTGTCCACCGCCTTCGCTATACCGGGTAAGTTGCCCAGCTGGAATGCTGCTACAAGACGACTTGCGTTTACTGACACCGTCGCCTTTATCCCTTTGCTGCTACAAATAGAACCTTTGAGCAAGCATCGCCCCACGCTGTCGGCCCTGGCACTCAGGTCGACCTTTCCGATCTCAAGATCAAGCGTGCTTCCGAGTAAACCTCCTTGTGTTCGCATTAGAGGCATCGCCAAAGGCGCAATATATCTACGCATTCCAGTGAAATGTTTCTCGAGCATGTGCACACACACCACAGACGCACGAGATTGAAATCCTTCTTGCCCCGCCTTTGATCTGGCAAGCGAAAGCGGGGGGATATCACAACTTTGCATTCCTCGTGTCCTTCCGCTGTCCAGCCGCCCGGCGAATTTTGGCTGCGAGCTGCTCAGCTTCCTCGTCATCTAGCTCTTCGCGTCCGTGGCCGAGTCCCATCGCAGCCAGGGGGTTGCTCGAGGCTGCTTTCCTTGCCTTGTCATTGCTACTTGGCCGTAAGGCAGCGGGAACGACGTGAAAGTGAACCTGTTCGGGATAGAGCGCAACAGAGCGGGTGAGTCAGCTGGGTTGGCACCTGACAGCCCATGCGTGGGATGCTTTGGCTCAACCTACATGAGGAACCAGCTGAGCGTAAATCTGGTTCGTGATGACTTGCAAACTTTCATCGCCCAGTGCTGTGTCAGAGGCAGTCAGCGATGTTCCAGAGAATCAAAGTTAGCGTTGTTGCCCTACGCACGATCTTGCACCCTCCAGCTTCGAGCCAACACCCACCTTGGCCAACAGCTCTTGTCGTCTGTACGAGCGCATTTGACAAAGACGCAGCTGTTTCCACATCCAAGTGCGATAGCTGCTGAACATGCTTCTTAGGAATGACCAACGTATGTCCCGGTCTCAACGGCAAGATATCTAGAAATGCAAGATTGTGTTCGTCTTCGTAGACAATGTATGCTGGCGATGCTCCGGCAACGATCCGACAAAAGGCGCAGTCGTCTTGGAGCTCCTTGCTCGAGTCGAAGCGGTCCAGCGTGTGCGACGTCATTTGCGCTTGATTTTAAGGTTGATTCAAGAGAAGGAATGGGATCCGGTTGCGAGCGACGATGGCAGCTGCTGCTCGATCTGATTCGTGTATATCGTATGAGAGAGGTAACGAAGGAGCAAGGCCAGATGGACGACGAGTGATGAGGATGAAGGTTGAGCCCGGGTATGATGCTCGCTTCTGATAGCCGGATCGAGTCGGACGAGCTTTCTGCGGGGAACTCGGTGCTGCAAAGTGTGAAATTCGGCTTTCCGTCCAACACCCCTCCACTTGCGAACTTTTAGCTGCTGGTGCTGCTGCTGCTTCCTTCCCTCTCATCCATCGACTCCCATCCCCACCAACCTCGGGATCAAACAACGAAACGATGTCGTACGCAGGCACAACCCCGCTCTTTGCACCGGGTCCTAATCCACGGTCACCCGCGCTTCCTTGGCGATCCGACGACTTTGTCGCTGTCGACGACCGCGTTCGCGGTGGAACCAGCCATTCTCACACTGCCATCGTCCAGTTCCCACCCTACAGTCGAGGCGAGCTCGTCTTCTCCGGCTTTCTCGACACCCTCACGCTCGGCGGGGCTGGCTTTGCATCCCAGGCCTCCACCACTCCCTTCCCCGTCAAGCTCAGCAAGGAAAATTTCGGCGGGCTGAGGCTGGTCGTGCGCAAGCAGCCTAGTTGGCAGGAACCCTCGCCGCCCTCGGATGGAACTGTGCCCGGTGGTGGGAAGGCACCCGTAACATCGTTTGTTTTCGAGATCAAGACCGAGGTGCCGCAGACACGTCCTGATGGCAGGAGGGAGAGTGTTGTCGTGTGGGAGTGGAGCTTCACTATCCCACACGACGACGATGGTGGAGTGCCGGATGCCCGCTTGAACTTGCAGTTGACCAACGATGACTTTTGGGTCTTTGACTCGACCTGGGCCGACTTCAAGCCCAAGTATCGTGGCCGACCCGTCGACCCGGACAAAGCAGGCGAGTTCAAGCCGCAGGAAACGTACGAATGGAGCCTCATGGCACGTAGCAACTTCCAGGCCCAATCTGGCTCCTTTGTCCTCCAGCTACACAGCCTCAACGCGCTACCCTCGCAAGACCACCTCGAGACCTCCCACGCGCTCTCAAGCTCCACTCTGCCCGTTGACGGCGCCGCAACCCACACCGAGTCGTGGGTCGACGAGAAATCCAGCCATTCCTTTCGAGCTGTGTTCCCGCCCTCGTCCGCACCTGTAGCAGCCACCGCTACCAGGTCAACTTCGGGCGAGTACTACGGCTTTGCGCTGTTCATCTTTGCGACGGTGCTGTGGATCGGCTGGGTCGCATGGGCGCTGACGCCGGACGAGGTGCTCCAGCGCATCGGTGTCGCGTGGTACCCGAACCGCGAGTGGGCGTTTTTGATTCCGGCGTGGTCGCTGTTTGCCGTGCTCGCCGTGTATGCCGTGTTTATCGGGCTGAATGCGCGGAGCGCGCCGGAGCTGGATGCCATTGTCAATGTTACCGATGGGGCACAGAATGCGGTCGAGGTGGAGATGGGGCTGGAGAAGCATTTGTTCGAGGATGCGGACAGGTTGGAGAGGAGTCTGCATGATATATACGATTTGCCGCCGACGTACATCTCGAGGCAGGTGCATCTCGAGTGAGCAATCATCGTCACATCTGTTCTTTCTGCACAGGCTCGGTACTGGGTCTCCATGTTATCATTCATTCGTGGTATCAAGTTTTACGGTAATCATCTAGCGGAAGAAGGTCCTCGCCATCGGACCCGGTTTGACGATCTTCATCGACCCTCTAGGCTTGAGCTTCGACTTTTGCTTCTTGGCCGCCGGCTGAACTGCTTGCTGCTCGATCGAGAACTCGGGCAGCTCCCTGACTTCGTCCTCTTCGTCGTACATCCAACCTTTGCGGAACGAGTCGTTTTCATCTTCAAATACACTCGCGCCGTCCGCCTGTGGCACTTCGACCAACTTCTTTCTCGCTGGAGGCAGGAGACCTCTCGCGCGCGGAGTGGACAGCGTCGTGTCCTCCAGCGACACTGCGACGCGTTGCGCGTTCGAGTAGCGTGATCTCCCACTTTGCTGCTGCGCGGGACGCTGTGTAGCGACAAGAGGCGTCGAGTGCGCAATGGCCGGGTACGCTGAGCGGTGCGGGTTGAGGCCCGGGACGTGCGAGGTCTCGTCGGTAGCCGTCCAGTCCGCGAGGCCGTATGGCGAGGGAGAGGGGAGCGCGGCGTCGACCAGAAGGTGAGCGTGCGGAGTCTCGAGATTTGAAAAGTCGGCAATCGAGGCCAGAGGCGGGGTCGAGGCTCGTACAATCTCGGAAACGCGGCGTGCTTTGACGCCCAGCGAAGATGTGGCCAGACTGGGACGGCGATTGTTACCTGCACTGGCAGTGGTGCCTTCGGAAGCGATTGCTGTAGCAGAGCCCGATTTGGGCATGGCTGTAGAGATAGGAACAGACGAGGATTGCGGCTGATGACGCAGGGCTCCACTGTTGACCAGAGTGTGACGCGGCCGGTTGCGTCGAACGGCGACCTCTTGCGGTCTCGGCGCAACCTCGTGATCCTCCACTTCAGCAGAGGAGGGGAGGGGAAGCAAAGTATCGTCCTCGGCCTCGTCTCCCGCAAGCTGCTGAAGATTCTCTTCTGTGGCGTGCACCGAGAGGTTGCCATACGATCGTCTCTTTTTGGGCGACAGACCCGTGTCCACAGGCAGCGGTGGGTGCGGCCATACTTCGCCACTTGCTACGTATGTCTCTTCCGCTGGTTCCTGAGCTTGTTGTCGGTCGTCGGCTCCAAGCGTCTTTTGCAATTCCGGATGCAGCGGTGTAGCCGTGAACCGTGGTCCTTGCATCGAGAATGGCGTCTTGGCCGCGGCAGCAGAGAAAGTCGACTTGCTCGGCGTAGAGACCATGGCTGGCGCTGCGTTGACGCTCACCTTGGTTGGTACCGACCCGGACACCTGCCTCAGCAGCCCCTCGTGGTCCGACGCCGCCCTTAACACCCGTGTCACCTCGGCCCTTGGCCTCTGGCTCAACGGCATATCCACTGCCCGGTAGCTCCCCAGCTCCTTCTGCAACACTTTGTTATCCTCCTGCATCCGTTCCAACTGCAGCCTCAAGCCCAAATTCTCTTGCTTGACATCGTCGAGCTCGTGGCGGATGCGGTCCATGTACATGATCTTCTGGTTCGGGTTGTTGTGGCTAAGCAGCTCGGAATTGAGCGCCGACAGCGCCGCTTTCTCCTCCTCGGCCAACGCATGGCGTTGCACGAGGTGCTTGCTCTGCTCGACAAGCTCAAGGTAGAGCGTCTCAAAGTGCTCGGCTTGGTCCAGCAGCAATGCCATGCGATCGCGCTCTTCTCGCCATGCCTTTTCGGCGACCCTTGCGTTTTGCAGAGAAGCAGTGAGAGAGCGAGACGCCTCCGACTGAATTTCTGCTTCTTTGCGAGCTGTGACGGCTTGCTCCTGGGCAGCAGCAAGACGTTTGCGCAGTGGCTCGAGCTCAGAGAGCTGCGCTACTAGGCTGTCCACTTCGTGCGTTTTGGCAGCGACCGAAGTCTGAAGGGTCACTACCTGACTTCGAGCTGCGAGGAGCGCTTCTTCTGCAGCCTTCGCCTCGGCGGATCGGGAAAGGTATCGTGCTTGCAGCTCCTCCGCTTCTTCCTGCAGCAAGGTGTTTCGTGCGCGGACGTCTTCTAGCTCGGCACGAAGCAGCGAAGAAGTCGCGCCGTCCGTGTCGAGAGCTGCAGTGAGTCCGGAGAGATCTCCAAAGCTCGAGCTTGCGTCGATGGAGTTGATGCGCTGCTGCTGTTCTTGCTGTTGCTCGATCAGGAGTGAAGCAAATTGACGTTCAGCCAAGAGCTCTGCAGAGATGCTGACCAGGTCGGCTTCGAGATTGGCAACAAGCTGCTTGGCGGTGTCGCGGTCGTCCTGAACCTGCTTGACGACAGCCACGAGCTCGTGGATCTGGGCCGCACGCTCACTGGCCAGCGTCTCGATCTTGATAGCCTCGGTGACGCTACAATGCCACTTGCACCGCAATGCATCCTTTTCGAGAGCAGACTGCTGATGCAGGGCATCCACTTGGTGAGAAACGGCCTTGGCGACCATGGCGAGGTTGTGCGCGTGCTGCTGCTCGATATCATCGACGTCTTCCATAAGCTCGTCGATTTGGGCCTCGAGTCTCGAGCACGCCGCTTCCGTTGCCGCTTGCTGCTCGGCTGTGATGCGTTCCATATCTCTGCTCTTACGCTCGATCTGTGTCTGCAGTTCTTGAATGCGTGCACTGAGCTCGGTCTCGATTTTGCGAGCATACTTTTGCGCGTCGATGGCGATGATCTTGTCCGATTCGCTCTGCGCCTGCAAGTCGTCGATCAAGCGCTGCTTTTCCTGTAGAATATCAGACGATGCGTTGCCTTGCATTCGAAGATGCCCGAGCTCCGCCTCGATCGCAGCACACTTCGACTGCGCCTCCCGTGCCTTGGTTTTCTCGCTGGCAAGCGTATGCGCAGCTTGGGCGATGTCGTGCTTGCGCTTCTCTTCTTCCCTACGAAGCTTCTCCGTGAGCTCTTCGATTTCCTTTTGCCGGCGTGCTTTTGACTCTTCGTGCACCTTGTGCAGCTCTCCTAGCCGAGACTGGAGGTCAGAGAGCTTGTTGCTCTTCTCCTTGAGCGCAGCATGCGACTTTTCCCACTTGTCCAAGCTGTGCTTCAGCTTGGCTTCGCGTTGCGCTGCGAGTCGTAGCTCGGTCTGGAGGTCGCCGAGCTCATTCTGAGCAGCAATCTTCTCGCGTTGCAGATCGTGGATCTTTGCTTCTGCTTTCGATAGACGATCTTCTGTCTTGAGTTGTGTTTTGACCGCCTGGATGGGGGCGGCGGTGGATGTGGCTGTCGGAACGACGTTGGACTTTGTGCTGGGTCCCAGTGGTCGACGCACGACGCTGACGTGAGCAGGGGGTGCTGGCTGGGCAGCGGCGTTGCGCGACATGGTGGCTGGACGCCTGCTTCCAGTGCGCTTGTAGCTCAGTAGGGACGTATGCGTTAGGTGCGGGTGTGGTGGATGGTGGAGGGAGGTGGTGGCTAAGATGTCACAACCGGAACCGAATCTGGGGTCAGCTCGTGTGGTGCAAAGCAGCACAGCATTCGATGCTCTGACAATCCACTGGTGAGCAGAGCAAGAGTGTGCAGCGAGCAGGTTGGACCCTCTTTTTGGCGTTGGCACGAGTAAATAGTAGCCTACGCGCAGGTTAAAAGGCGAAAATGTCCAACTG
This sequence comes from Sporisorium graminicola, assembly GCF_005498985.1. Classification (NCBI taxonomy): domain Eukaryota; kingdom Fungi; phylum Basidiomycota; class Ustilaginomycetes; order Ustilaginales; family Ustilaginaceae; genus Sporisorium; species Sporisorium graminicola. The sequence goes on from NC_043734.1 coordinate 362,314, forward strand.
CGCAAATCGACGCAAACCAACACCGGCACGCGTGGAGGGGTCACGTGCTGGCAACGGTCTAACAACAATCGCGTTTGCGGGTGCGCCTTGACCATCAAGACTCGTTGCAAGCAGATGCATAACCCTCTCCTTCTCACATCACCATCAGCAACCAATTGCGACGTAGTTTGACCGGACTGACTGTCTAAGAGTTCGCCTGGAACCGCCACTGTCGAGGCCAGACGAGCTGACAGCCAGTGCCCTACGCTGCGTTGGCATTCCTACCAGCCATGGCCAACAGCCTTTCGGCTTCAAGGCTGGACGATGCAACCCCATCAGCAGCAACAGCACAACAGCCACCGCCGCTGCCATCCAAAACGTCCGAGCTGTCTCGTGATGTGGCCCTTCAGATCGACGACATCTTGTCTACTAGCAAGCAGCTGCCGTCCAACAGTGTCGGTGCACCACCTTCCTTCAGCTTAGCCGATCGATCTTCTCTCGAGTCGCAGCTAGACTCACTCCTCGCTTCCTCCAGAACACAGGAAGAGCCGCTCAACCTTGCCTCTGTCGACCGCGTACAGGCTGTGCTTCGGTTTCAGATCCGCACTTGCCGCGAGCAGATCGCGCAACTCACCACCGAGCTCGAAACCGAGATCGACACGAACCGAATGACGCAGGTGCAACAGGCCATCGCAGCACTGCTCGAACAGCTCCTCTTGATCAGAGAAAAGGCACGCGAGTCCGAGAACGTCGTCAAAGAGATCACGCGTGATATTCGAAGCCTCGACATCGCCAAACGCAATGTCGTCTCGAGCATGACTGCGCTCAAACGCCTTCAGATGCTCGTCAACGGCGTCGACCAGCTCCAGCGTCTCGCCGAGACCAAACGATACCGAGAGGCCGCTTCGGCGCTCCAGGCGGTGAGATCGCTGCTCGACTTTTTCCAGTCGTATCGTGGCGTAGAGCGCATCGCTTCCGCATGGAAGCAGGTCAACGAACTGCAAAACACCCTGCGCGCAACCATCATGAAGGACTACGAAAACTTTTTCCTGCACGACCCCAACCGCGCCGTCCGCTCCACCAACTTGCCCGAGTCTGCTCTTGTCATCGATGCTATTGGTGCAGAAGCAAAGGCGGCCCTTATCGACTGGTACTGCTCGCTCCAGTTGCGTGAGTATCGCCGCATCTTTAGGGCCACCGATGAGGCGGGTCAGCTCGACAACGTCTCGAGACGGTTTGCGTGGTTCCGGCGCATCCTCAAGATCCACGAAGACGAGCATGCGCCTGCCTTTCCCGATCATTGGAAGGCCGAGCGTTGGCTCATCCGTCGCTTTGCCGACGTTACCAAGGAAGATCTTCGCAGTGTGCTCATTCGCGAGCAGTCTCGGCTCAACGTGTCGACGCTCATGGAGGCTCTCAATTCGACGCTCGAGTTTGAAGCTGCTATCAGTCGTCGCTACAACACGCCGTTCGAGGCGCTCATTTCGCCGCCCATCACCGCCACCAACGTTACTCCGCAGCAGGGACAAAACCAACACCAGCAGCAATCCCAAGCACCGTCTCCGCAAACACAGACGCTATCAGCCATCTTTGATCCGCATCTCGGCGTCTTTGTGGAGGCACAGGATCGTGCGCTTTCGGAGATGTTCGTTCAGTACCGGCGGCAGGGCGCCCGCGTCTCGCACGACGGCGAACACCAGGGCAGTGGAGGCCCCGGGGCTGACACTGGTTTCGATCCTTCCGCCGCCATCGACGGTGCTTCCGGTGGTTCCAACGGCGGCACCACCGTTTTGCCCTCGTCGACCGAACTGTTCTACTTTTACCGCCAGACGCTTGAGCAGTGTGCGAGGTTGTCGAATCGAGAGGCCTTACGCGATCTGTACGAGGTGTACCGCAAGTGGCTGCGTGTGTACGCCGAAGATGTGTTGCGTTCGGCGTTGTTGCGGCCCGAGCCGGCTCGTCGGTCTATCGACGTGCGTCCCAACATTGGCGAGGTCCAGAAGTGGTGTCTGGTGCTCAACACGGCCGACTACTGCGCGAGCACTTCGAGTCAGCTTGAAGAGAAACTGCGCGAAAAGATTCATCCTGATTTCAAGGACGCCGTCAGCCTGGACGAGGAACGCGGCATTTTCACGACGCTCGTTTCGTACGCGGTCCAGACACTGGCAAGGGAGCTCGAGCTGTGTTCGGAGCCCATTTGGAACTCGATGCTGCGTCCCGCGGTGCCGTGGAGCCAGTTGCAACCACGATCCAACGGTGTTGGCAGCAGCAAATCGCAATATGTGATGGACATGGCCAGCCTTCTCGAGCAGATTGGCGTCGTGGTGCGGCAAGACGTCGAAAACAAGCGCTACGTTCGCAGCTGGTGCGACAAGGTCGTCAGCGTTCTGACGGCCAGGTTCATGCAAGGACTGGTGCGTTTACGCCCCTTAACGCAGGCCATGGCGGAACAGCTGTTGGTGGATGCGGCCGAGTTGAAAAAGAGTCTCATCGAGTTGCCGCGCTACCCGGTCGACGATTTGGGAGTGGGCGTGGATGGCAGCACCAACGCTACCGAAGCGAGCCTGTCGCACTGGACGCCAGCACCGTCGGCGGAACAAACGGCGCTATCGACGCAGGCCGCTTCCTACCTTCGTTATGTCCATCGACTCACCGAGCGCATTGACACGCTGCTGCGCGTCGTGCTTGCTCCCCTGGAAGTGAACCGGCCAGCGTCAAACGGCTACGACGAGGGTGGTCACGAATTGGACCTGATTCAGGCGTACATCAAGCTTGTCGGCGATCGATCGTTTTCCAACTTCCAAAAGGTTCTCGATCTCAAAGGCGTACGCAAAGTCGACCAGAACGGCCTGCTGGATCGCTTCCTCCAAGTCACGTCTTCCTCTGACGATGCCGCTTCCTCTGAGACGGTCGTCGGTCGCACGTCGTCATCCAGCGAATTGACCGACCAGAGCTTCCTCACGCAGCTCGACATGGACCCGCCTGCGCACCCGATCCTCTCGTCGCCGTTCACCGCCGCGACGCCGTCGTTCCTGGACAGCGCCACGCGCAGAGACAGCTCCACGACGAGCCAGTACAGATCCACGTCCCTGTTTGGACCGGATAGCTTGAGGAGTCCGACTAGCGCACCGGCAGCGACGTTCGAGGGTGCGCCGAACGGAGGACAGGGTGGAGCGGGCCGCGCGTTTAGCGATTTGCGGAAGTTTGGCAATTTCTTTGGGGCTGCGTTGGGGAGGAAGGACGGCAGCAGGTGAAGGCGCAGGTGGCGATGCGATCAAAACACTCGTTTGTTTGAATCAAACACTCTTTTCGAGGCTCACGGAAGGAGGAGGGTGTATTGTGCGTGAGTGTATCAGTGTGAGCGAGAGAATGCGTGTGAAAAGCGATGGAGACTGGACTGTGATTGCGTTGCGGTGGACAAGGAGCGACCGCGACGGAGTGACAGCAAACTGGGTGACGCCGTTTTGGCCTGGTTACCTCCTTCCCCCTCGTCCGCCTCCTCGTCCGCCTCCTCTTGCACCACCTCTTGCACCTCCCCTGCCGCCACCTCGTCCACCACCGCGTCCACCGCGTCCGCCTCCCCCGCCCCTGCCTTTACCGTCCTTCTGGCTCGGCCTTGCGTTCTTCTCCCTCCTCTGCTGCTTGATCTCTCGCTCCTTCTGAATCTGGCGGGCGCTCTTGACTTCATCCTTGGCAGCCTGTCTCTTGGCCTGGCCGGGCCTGCCCTTTCCAAACACCTGCGGCACCGCTCCACCGGCGCCCTTGGCCGGCGTCTCCTTGTTGTGCCTGAACCGTTTCAAGCCCATGACGCTGCCCATCGGCTCGCGTTGTCCTCCGTTACTGCTGCCACCAGCCCTCTCCACCTCGCCCGTCTTCGGAATGTCGACACGCTTCTCGCGCTTCCACTCCTCAAAGCGTCCGGATCGGAACGAGGCGGGCAGCCGAACACCGGACTCGGTGCGGATCATCTTCTTGTTATCCGCGCCCACGGTGCCCTGGATGAACTTTTTCTTCTTGCTGTCCCAGCGCGTCACATTGGGCCGCTGCGTCTGCGTGCCCAGTGTGGCGTCGTCGCCGGCGATGTCGAACGAGGCGGCGGAGGCTTGTTGGATGAAAGAGTCGATCCCGCCGCTGCGCGGGTTGTTGAGTGAATAGCCGCGTTCGGAGCGCGAACCCTCCTGCTCGTAGGAGAGGTAGAAGTTGGGATCGCGGTACGAGGTGGGCGTGGGTTTGCTGGATTTGCCAGAGGTGGCGGTGCGAGTGCGCTTGGCGGGTGGAGCCGTGGTGTCGGCGTCAGAATCAGAGTCGGAGGCGTCGGAGGCTTCGGACTCGGACTCGGACTCGGCTGCGTCGCGTAGAGGCTTTGCGACCTTCTTGGAGGAGCCCGTATCGAAGGCAGCCAGGATCTCGGCTTCATCGGCTTGCTCCAGATCCACTGTCTGGTCCGCCAAAGCGGCTGTGTCATCCTCGTCCACTCCATCCTTGGTAGCAGCGGCTTTCTTCTTGCCCTTCTTGCTTGGCACGGCGTCGTCATCCTCTCCGCCACCGCCCTCCATGGCCCTCTTTCGCGCTTCCAAAGCCTCTGCCCTCTTGGTCTTGACGTCCATCGTCTGTCTTCTACTGCGCATGAGCGCACCCAACGGCGTAGCGTCACCACGAATGCCAATCTCAAACACTGTCTCGTGCGGACGGAAGGCATTCACCTTGGCCAGCAACGCTGCCCTCGCCGCCGCCTCTTCCGCCTCCTTGACCGCCGCCTTCCCATCGCTCTTGCCCGCAACCGCAGTCGAAGTGCCCAACAGGCTTCTCGCGGCCTCGGCCATCTTTGCACCGTTCAAAGAGTACACCTCGGGTCGCTTGATGACGTCGTGCACGGCCATCTCTTCAAGCGGCGAACCGGCCAGCGTCCACTCAGGTACTTCGCCCTCGGTACCGGCAGCGGTGCGGATGTTGATCTGCTCGATGCTGCCGAGCTTGATCATCTCCTTGGCACGACGGTGCGACTCTTGCGAGGCCTTTGCGATCGACTTTTCGTACTTCTGCTGCGCGCGTTCGGCGACCTGTCGGAGCGCGGGGAAGTCGTGTGCAGTCGACGAGGAAGTGTTGGTGAGCGACGAGGTAATGTACTCTGTTTCGAGATCGAGCGCTTCGCGAGGGAATGTGCCGAGCACGAGACTCTCGTGCAGACCGAGCGCGTCTGCGGCTGCGACATTTTTGCCGTCGCCGGCGATGGCAGCGATGGCCGTGTGCGACGAGACGAGCGGGCGCGCAAGGAAGAGCTGCAGATCGCACAGATACGGCAGCTCGGCATTGGTGCACATGCTCCACGCCCAACCGTTCTTACCCGCACGCGCGGTACGTCCGACTCGGTGGACAAACGTACGCGGCTGCGGGGGAAAGTCAAAGTTAACCACATGCTCGAGCACGGGCAGATCGATACCACGAGCCGCGACGTCGGTGACGATCAACAGACTCGTCTGGCCGCGTCGGAAACGGGACATCTGGATACCTCGTGTGGCCTGGTCGAGCGACGAGTAGATGTGCGAGCATGCATAGCCGGTGGTGGTAAGGAGCAGCAGCAGGTACTCGACGTGGTACTTGGTGGCGCAAAAAATGATGGTCTGGTGCGGAAGCAGTTCGAGTGCGCCTCCCGCTGGACCGCGTTTGCGCTTGCCCGCAAAGTCCTTGCCCTTGTCCGCCTTGGCTTTGCCCTTGAAATCGGATCGCCTATTGCCGTAGCCACGCCCGTGCCCTTCGTCGTTGCTCGCATCTTCGTTGAACTGAGCTTCTTCTTCTAGATCCGGTGCGGCCTGTTCGCCGAGAGGAACGCCGATGACGTCTCGCAGCAGCAGCAAGAGAGCAGCCTCCTTCTCGGACGGTTTGACGCTGAAAAAGGCCATGCGCAGATCGGCGCTGATCTTGCTATCCGCATCGAGACGCAGGAGCTTGGGATTGGCCTGCAAACCAGCCTTGGCGAATTCGACGAGCTTCTTGGGCAGCGTAGCACTGAACAGCAACGTCTGTCTTGTCGGCGGCAGACGAAGGAGCATTTCCTCCAGCTGTTCTGCGAAACCCATTTCGAAAAGACGATCGGCCTCGTCAAAGACGACATAGTCGACCGACTTGAGATCGAGATTCATCTCGACGGTGAGATGGAGCATTCGACCGGGTGTGGCAATGACGACATCCGGGTTGTTGGACATGATGGCAAACTGCTCGTCGAGCGACTCTCCACCTACGATCATGGCCCAGCGGATAGCCTGACCGCGGCTGTCCTGGCCCTCACCGGGATCGGCCTTCCAGCCACGAGCGATGTCTTTACCAACGCGAAGGATCTGTACTGCCAGCTCACGCGAGGGGCAGAGGATGAGGCTCTTGATGCCAAATGTGTGCGAGTGACGGCCATTGAGACGGTTGATAAGCGGAATGAGGTAGGCGAGCGTCTTTCCGGAACCGGTTCGTGCCATGCCGACGACATCTCTCGGGGGCTGCGACATGATGGCAGGGATGGCCTGGCGCTGAATAGGTGTTGGAGTGTTGAAACCGCGGATGAGAAGGGATCGGAGCAGCGAGGGATGCAAGCCCATGCTCTGGAACGATCCACCTCCTGTAACGACGCCGGAGCCGACCTTGTTCTTGCCCTTGTTCTTGCCAGAGAGTGCCTTTTTGGCAACCTCGACACCAGCCTTGATATTGGCCTGCTGCATGACCGAGGCGATGAACTGGGCGTCATCGTCGTCGTTGTCCTTGGCAGCTGCGCGTGCCGCATAGGCGGTTTTGGCGGCTTGCTGAGACGAAGAGAGTTTTGGCGTGGGGGTTGGAGCTGAATCAGCAGTGCTGGCGAGAAGTGAAGAGGTGATATCAAAGCCATCGTCGTTGTCGTCGTTGTCGTCGGCGTCATGATCGCCACCCTTTGGGCCTTTGCGCGCTCGCTTCAGAGGATTGCTGGACGACGGGGTGGCGTTGGTGCGTGCCGCTTTGGTCTTTGTGGGAGGTGGAGGGAAGGCGAAGTCGTCCTCGCCGTCCGAGGCGAGAAAGTCGATGGTCTTTGCCATGCTTGCTTCCTCTTCTGCTTTGCGGCGGATGGGAAGCGTTTGATGGTATATAGACGAGGGAGGAGAGAGAAAGCAGAAGGAAAAGCAGAAGGAAAGGCTCAGATTGAGGAGTTCTGGAAGAAAAAGCTTGAATTTTGTCCAAATTTTCCAAGAGAAAAAGAGAAAAAAAGTTGTGGTTGGACCCTCTCTCTCCGCTTTCACGTCACGTGCATACTCCACGCCAGAGAAACCTCCACCAAAAGACAGATGTAATTATCGAAGCGGTTTTGTGTTGGACTTTCCGCTGCCACTTTGCACGACGCAACACATTGTGAAGCGGTGTTACAAAGCCTAGGCCCGTTGAGCACGGAGCTCTCTGACTAACAATTTAAACCAAAGTGCCACAACCTCATCTATCTCCATCAACACCAATATCTTCGCCTGCTCGCTCGTAGCGCTTTGTATCAGCAGCACGTCCCCTATTCAGCTCGCAAAGCTTCGCGATGCTGCTTGGCGTGTGGTGTTGGCCACCTTGATAAGCATGGTGGGCGCTCTTTGGATCGACAGTGGCTCCGACAGCGACAGCGATGCTGCAGCAACAGCTACACATCGTCAAATCGGCCGCACCTCCCAGCACGTTTGTGCGGTCGCGGGTCCATCTCGTCTTGATGCGTCACACCTGCGCAAGTCTCCTCGCCGTGCAACTAGAGCGCCTCCGTCCCCGTCATCCTCCGTCATTGCCTTGAGCTCTTCGCAAGATCTCGATCAACATGCAGCTCAAGACAAGGGCAGAGCTTCTGCCACTTCATCTATGCAACCAACCCCGGGACAGCGTATGATGCAGTTGCTCGCTGAGCCTTCTCCGGACTCATCGCTGCCTAGCTTTCGCGATCTCCTTCAACAGCATAGGTCACGCAGAAACGCTGCGACCTCGACGCAGGGTTCTGTACCCGGCGGTAAGCATGGCTCGCCATCTGCTGGAGCTGTTGCATCCACTACGCAACTCGCGTCAGCATCGCTTCGTGCAGGCTCGATGAGACGCACCGCCTCTCAACCCATCACATCGAGCTCACAAGAGGATCCGACTTCATCTCTATTCCGTGCATCTGTCTGTCGACCTGCCAAACGGACAGTCACAAACCAACCAATTCCAGAGGTGATCGAGATTGGCTCGGACTCGATCGTTGACCCCGCAAGTGAAGCGGGGGTTGCGCTCGCCTTTCAGACTTCATCGCCCATTCGGTCGCAATTCAGCGCTAGGAACCAACTGCCTTCCAGTCAGGCTTTGCTCGATTCTCCGCCGTCTCGAGTCGCAGCTTTGCAAGACAGTACAGGCATAGCTGAAAGCTCAGCACGAAAAGTGGGGCGGCAGACACTTCGAGCCGATTCTGTGCCCATCATTATTCTGTCTAGCAGCCCGCCGCCGCCGCCGTCACTACCGAGGACTAGCCAGGGCTCCTTAGCCAATGCCATCCAAGGCATTGCCCAAGACGACTACGACAATCATTTTCCACCTTCCTCGTTCCTGTTTGACGATCCGCCGCCCAGTCCGCCCTTTTCTTCTGTCGGTTCACGTCTAGAAGCTGTCGAGACTTCTCCATCGCTCAAGAGGAGGGCAGCAGAGTTGGGCTCCAAGCCAACGACGCCGAAGCGTGCGAAGCCAATGCAGCGGACGACTTCTCTCCTCGAAGCGCTCGACAACCTCTACGATCCGGAAGACGGCGCCGCGCCAAGAGGGAAGCATTCCAAAGTGTCAGCTGGTGGGGAGAGCGGCAATACTGCTGCCGCTGGCAATGCAAACACGGCGAACGTCTCGCCTTCCAAAGCTCAGAAAGCAGCTGCCGCTAAAGATTTGCGCGAAGCCAAGGCGCGAGAACGCGAGGCTGCCAAAGCTGCCAAGGCACGAGTAGCGGCTGAAAAGAAGCGTTTCCTCGAGGCCAATCGTCTGCGCACCTCCAAAACGGATACGATGCGCGAGCTTATCATCGATCTTGACCGGATGCTGTTCAGCGCTGGCCAGCCGTTTGCTGGTCATCAAGACCCGATTCAGGCGCGGTTCGAGGAAGAAGGGGCCAGCGTACACTTATGCGATGGAACGGTCGCTCCACCTTTGGTGCGGTTCCGAAGGAAAATCAAGGCAGAATGGAACGCGGAAAGGAGGCATTGGGTGCCGCTCGACAGGGAAGAGGTCAGGAGAGAGGGTATGGTGATTGTGTACATTGAAGCCAAGGAGATCGTGCAGCTGGTCGCCGAGGGAGGCGAGGATGGATTGGAGAGCTGGTATGGCGATCTCAAACGGAGACTGGTGGCCATGAATGGTGGGAGAGAAGGAGAGGGTGAGCAGCAGGTGTTTCTGATCTGTCAGGGCTTGGTAAAGTACTACAACCGACTTAGGGCCAACGAGAATCGTGCGTATACGGCACGCATCCGACAGCAGCTCGCAGACAACCAACAACCTGCTGCTGATTCCGCGGCCACTGCGGATCAAGCGACGAGCGCGGCTTGCGATTCGACTGCTGAGATGGCTGCGGCTGCCAAAACAGCACGTCGGAAGGGCAACACTGTCACCGGCAATAGCAGCAACGGCAACAGCAACGGTGTCAACGATGCTCCGACGAACAGCACACCTCCATCTCAAGCCGTAGTCGAACGCAGCCTGCTGCAGCTCAAGCTGATCCACCGATGCTATGTCATTCACGCCGCTTCTCTCGTCGATGGCGTCGAATGGGTGCACCAGCTCACATCGGACCTCTCGCTCAAGCCGTACAAATCTCTGCGCGACACGCATCTCTCGTTCGCCGTCGATACGGGCCGCAACACCACCTCGTCGTCGTCGGCGGCGATCTACTCGATGATGCTCCAACAGATCCCGCGTGTGACTCCGGCGATCGCCAACAGCATCACCACCATCTACCCGTCGCTGAATGCGCTCATCAGTGCGTACCAGAGGTGCAAGGACGAAGGCGAGCAGAAGGCCATGCTGAGCGGCGTGCAGGTGCAGAGCAACAAGGACGGCACGGAGCGGAGGGGCAACCGAATGAATTTGGGGCTGCAGTTGAGCAAGCGTGTTCATGCGGTGGTGAGGGGCACAAACGCCGAGCTGCTCATCAACAATCCAACCAAGGACTGACAGCTCGTGTGGTCTTCATGCTCTGTATTAATGTCAAAATGTTCTAAGAGCGACATTGCAGTGACAGTGATTGTAGTGAGTATGAGTATGAATGTCGCGAGGGAAGGAATCTCGGATCGCAAAGCCAGCCAGCCAGCCAGCCGGCTAGGAAAGAGGGTCTCCGATGTCTGTGCTTCGAGTTCGAAGTGGACGAGGTCGTGTGACCGGCTCGTCTCGACCTGTCGACAGGAGCAAGAGGCAAACCAAATAACCGTTATGCCCAGCGTCGCAATTTGTAGCTCAGCTGGCGATTTCGTTCATGCTGGACTGGACTGCGTCACTGTGCGTTGAGCTCAGGTCGGAATGTGGGAATGTGGGAACAGTCGCACTCAGCCTCTGCCTGAACACGCAGCAATTCCTCCACTCTCTGGAAAAATAAATGACTGTAACCGAGACCGTGTCCGCCGAAAGGGTCTCTCTATCTCGCTCTGTCTCGCTCTCTGCGGCTGCGGATGCTGAGTGTGCGGTTGTCGAAACTGCGAGAAGCGAGAAGGGGCTGAACTGCACCCATCGCAGACCTCTCGAACCATCTCTCAAAGGCTATAGGCCCGGCTGTTTTCATCTCTAACCACCATCATCACCACCCACCGCCAGCTTCAAGTCAAGGCTTTCTCCATCTTCCTCCCCCTTTTCCACTTCAATCCCCATCCAGCACTGCTCATCATGGCGTGGAACGACGACCTCCTCCTCAAAGTGGCCAACATTGTCGCCTATGTCTTCTTCACCACGGGCAATGTCTACTCGCAGCTTGGCGTGGGCGCCAACCCGGTGGTGCAGGAGACCTACCTCACGCCCGAACGATGGATCTACGGCGTCTGGCCCTTCATCCACTTCCTCTTCCTCGGTATGATCATCTACCAGTTTACCGACTCGGGCCACGCGCACGTCGTCAACGGCATCGGCTGGCGCTTCCCTGGTCTGTGCATCCTCAACGCCATCTACTCGGGCCTCATCTCGTCGCAGATCAACACGCACCACGACCGAATCTACGCCATTCTCGCGTTCATCGTGATGCTCCTCATCGCGGGTACCGTGTCGCACTGCTACCGCTCGCTCAAGGTGCACCACTCTGCCAACAACTTGGCCGACACGGTGTTGGTGCATCTGCCCTTCAGCCTGTACCATGGCTTTGTCGTGGTGCTGTTGTTTGTCACTGGATTTGAGGCCTTTGGCGTCAACGCTTTCACCCACAAGGCCGGCATCATCACCAAGATTGTCGTCTTCCTCTCGCTGCTTTTCCTCGAGTCCACCGCGGCCGGCTACGTGTGGTACTCTGAGGGCGACGTGGCCGGTGCGCTGGTGATCAGCTTGAGTCTGCTGGCCATCTTCCAGCACCAGACGTCGAGCAAGTTCATCCACTGGTCCGCGCTCGCTTTCTTTATCATCAGCTTGATCGCCGTTCTTCGCGCCGTGCTGTCCATCTTCACTAGCAGGAACAGGACTGCCATCACCGACGAAGAGCGTGCCCCTCTCGTTGGCTGAGCGCCGTAACATTTAGCCTCTCCCCTCTCTCTTTCTCTTTCTCGCCAAAGTATTACTCTTCTTTCTTCGATCCCTCAGGTTGATATGAAAATCCTTGCTTTTGTGATACCAGACTATCTGCGTTCTTGCTCGCTTACTTGGTTGTGTACAAATACTGCGATGTGCTCGTATGGAGAGAGATTAATGAAGCTGTTGAGCAAGAAGAGACCTTGCGCTCCCCCGCTGGCGTCGTGAGGGCGCGGGAGGATTTGACTGGACTGAAAGACAATCGGCGGATGATCTGAAGATGCCGCTTGTCGGCCCTATCGCATCGGGCCGAACTCCGACGGCCAAAGCTCAGCCTTTGCGAGAGTCCAAGACGAATCAATTGGCACGGGCATCGACGCGATTGGTGCTGTGATCCCAACGTCTTGAAAATGTCGTGAGACGAGTTTGGATCGCGTACGCAGGGCTGCGTGCTGTTTGCGTCCCGAATCGGAACGGGCAGCAAAGCTATCAATTGCTAGACGCACGTTGTGAACCTGTCTGGATGTGGCTTTTCTAGAGAAGCCTTGGACGGCAAGGTTACTGCCAACCTTTCTTACGGGCAGAAGCTTGTGGCCTACTCAGAGGAGGCACAACAGACCTGCTAGCAAGCAAACGCGTTGTTGCCCAGTCAAAACCGCCGCGTGCACAGATGTGATAGTTTCGCCGCTGTTCTCGCTCACGTTCTGCTGCTGTTCCTATCTCAGGCATAGCACAGTCGCAGGAACATCGGTAAACCATCTTTCGTGGCCGCCGGCAGAAGCGCATCAAAGAGACTTTAGCGCCCATCAGCCGTGCCGTGAAGTTGCACCGGAAGACATTGCTCCATCACTCTAGACTGCTTCGGCTACACCGCAAATTGATTTTCGCTTATGACGTTGACCCTCCTGCCACTTTTCGCTTCTTCCTGACTGCACGTGCGGGCGTGCGAGAAGAACTGCCCCTTCCTGAGGTAGAAACGTGGGGTCATCCTGAACGTGGCCGGCAGGTATACGATTGGTCATGACATTTACCGGCGGCCGCTGTAGACTTTTCTCGAGCGGCTGCAGCGCGCTTATCACATGCTGCAATAGACTAGATGCTCCGACTTCCGAGGAGCGCCGCATCCCGGCAACACTGAACTCTGATTGTCGAACAAGCGATGCAACGTCGAGAAGCGGCAAAAGTAATTCGCTTACTACGGCTCATGATGATCCGACTAGAACAAGTGGTGCCCGTTAGGAACGTTGGCTCGCTTATGGACTCTCCTACGACTGTGTTGGTACTTCCAATCCTTCCGTTTGACAGCAACAAGCTTGCATGGGACGCTTACAGGGCAAGGGAGGGAATCCAGAAAGATGTATAAGTAGCTCGCCCTTCCTGACGTTGAACAAAGTGCCGTCTCCTCAACCTCGCAGCACTCTCCCCCCCCCCCACAATCCTCGTCCTTGTTCAACCACGACAAATCTACAGCCCTCTCAAAGTCAAGACCACTCAAAATGAAGCTCTTTGCCACCGTCTCTACACTGGTTATCGCTGCAGGTCTCGTTGCTGCGTGTGACATTCCGCAATCCACCAACTGTGGTGGCAACGTGTACTCGTACGATGACATGAACACTGCCATCCAAGGCGCTTTGCAGGACATCCAGAACGACGACTACCCCGATAACTATCCCCATGCCTATCGGTGACTATCCGAGCGCCTTTATCGCCTTGTTTGCTTTGCCAACGATGAGGATCAAAGTACTGACATGGCTTCCTTTTGATCTGCACCTGCTACAGCGACGAGCCTTCCGAGGGCATCGAACTGTGCTGCGGGTCCGGTCCCTGGTCTGAGTTTCCGCTAACGTCCACAGGACAGGCTTGTATGTTGACGATCTGAATCGTGGAACGAGATAGGAGCTTGGGTACTGACACGTCTTCCTGCTTCGATGTGCATGGTAAACAGACTACTCGACCGAGGACAATTACGTATCGCCAGGACCCGACCGTGTCATCTTTGTTACCAGCACTGGCGAGTTCTGTGCCACCGTCACGTACGTTTTGCAATTCTCTTTGCCCCTTGCAGAGCCAGAAAGCTGACCATCCGAGCGTCTTTATGTTCTTCTCTTCCTCTTGCAAACAGCCACACGGGTGCTGCCAGCTACGACGGTTTCACGCAGTGCCAGTAAAGGCGCATTCCTCACCTTCTTTCGATCCAACTCAAACCAACATGCATGCCATGCTCTGCGTCCTCACTATCACCTGTCTGGCCTCAAGTTGGAAGATGGTGCCTATTGAGATACCATGAGGTGTCGTCGATGGCGTGCGGCACAAAGTAACAGGACGAAGCCGGCGGCACGTTCTGTTGCGATCTGACATAATTCAACTTTCCAAACAGGGAGAGTCTGCCGGCCGTGAGCGGAAGAAAGAAGGGTCTTGGATTCGAGAAGCGGATGACGTAGGGTTAGGGCCTAAACAAACACGCCTGTCCACCTGCACCGCATGTCAGCTTTGAGTTTCACGGCACGGATTTCGGCAGACCCGAAAGCAAAAGCATTTCTAGCACCAAATCATTTTGTCGCTCCGAAGCGGATCTCTGCAAAGCGATACCTCACAAGAGTCAATAGGGCGGCAACATGGGAGAATGGATGAGGACTGCTGCTCTTCTCTGGATCGCCCCTGCGTGTTGTGTTTTGGTGTTGAAAGGGGTTTGAGCTGCAACCGAAACTAGTCGAGCTGCATACGTGCAGGGCGATCAATGCCCAAAATAGGACCAAGTCGAAATAGCAAGCGTGCGTGAGTGGTTGGCGCTGGATGGTTTTCCTCGGTCAACATCAATCGTTGTCGAGCCAACGTCGATTGAAAGGTTTCGATTGCGGGGATCAGCTGTGTGTCGCAAGGCCAAACAACGTGGAGTGGCGACTGACGACACCGAGACATATCTCTCTCTTTCGTCCTTGTGTGCAAGCAACTCTTTCGAAATTGAAATTGCGCACCCAGCGTGAATCTCAAGCCGACATCGGCCCTTTACGCAATTCGAAGAGCGAGACGGAGAGAGACAGAGGCACTCTGAGCTGCAAGTTACTGCGTGGCGCGCGCGGTCCATGTGCGTTTTGTTTTTTTCCCTTGATGGACCTCCGTCGACAAGAGCTGACGCTGGTCGAGCGTGTGGCATCAGCAGCCGGTCGCAAGTTTCATAATTGTGCCACTCAAAGCTCGCCTTCGTCACTATCCAGCATTGTTGTGTCGATGCATCTGCTGCCGGCAAAGAACCTTGACCCCGTCATCTCGACATTGAATCTCTTCGAGATTTCTTCCTTTCTTTCCCTCTCTATCATTCACCGACAACGGACCTCTGACAATCCCTTTGTTCATACACTCAATCTCGCAGAATCTGACACGGCCCGGGACATTAAGCCTCTTATTGAATCGACCCGACTCATCACAGGGCACACCGTCGTGTGGCCACTCGACGTACTTCGCATTGCTAAGGGACATTCAGCACAATACAGCAATCTTGCACCGAACCGCTTTACCCTGGTATCTGTTTCTCTAGGCGCAAACATCCCAGCTTTGCTCCATCGACCCACAGTAATCGCAACATCCGGCCTGGTCTCGAGGACCCTGGCCTCGTCCGTATACCCGTGCGCCGCACCGTTCTCTCTTGAAGCTCGATTCTGGTACAATCATGGCGCACGTTTCAAACGGCAGCGTCACATCAGGCGAAGAAGGTAAGTTTCTCTCTACTCGTTTTCAGGCACAGGTCCGCATCTCCCTCTTTGGCACACAGGTCCATCTCTTGCTACCTCCAGATTCGTCCGCGCTGCCAACAATCTGCAGCTGCCGCTGTTGCTCTTGCGGCTCCCCATCTGCTCGCTCCTCCGCCGCCGCTATCGAGCCCTTCACCCAGCACCATGCTCGCTCATGACGAACACGCTGGATCAACTTGGGCCCCTCTTCTGCATAGCAGTGCCTCGCTCAGCACAGCCATGACGCTAGACCGGATCCCGTCTTCCATCGACTTGGTCCGCTTCTCTCCATGACTGCCCGCGCTTCCTTTCGTCCCTTTGCGAGGCTCGATTAGTTTAAAGTGATACTGACGCCCTCCTCTGCTCTGTTTTCTTTCCTTTCATCTCCCCGCGCTCTCTCATCGTCCAACGCTCTCCTTGGTCTCTCCTTGTCCCGCGCCATGACGACCGAATCGCAATCGCCCGATGACTATCTCAAACGTCGAACTTCTATGCATTCGCTCCTGGTGCGTGCTCGTCGGCCCTCCATCGGTTCACGATCCTTTGCCCATGCGGTACTCGACGTTCGCGACAAACCTGCCTCGTCGTCATCTTCACCGTCAACGCCACCCATCCCGCCGCTTCCTCAATCATTACGTGTTGGCCACAACCATCGTCTATCCAATTCCAATCTCAACATACCGCATGCCGCCTTGGATCCACACCCGACAGTCGCCGAAGCTGTCTACAGCTTCAAGCTGCTCGAGGCCTTGAGAAAGGGTGACCAACAGGCGCTCATCCCACTCCTCAAGCCCACCACCGCCAAGACCGATTCGCCCGCAAAGGAAAGCACCAGTCCACTCCATCTCGCCGTGCGTTGCGCCGACTTCAACATCATCGCTTTCCTCCTCAACTACAAGCATGTCGACCTGAACGCTGTCGATGCACAGCACGGCAACACCCCCCTCCATATTGCCTCAGCATCCGGGCGCGACGATGTCGTCCAGCTCTTGCTCGAGCAGCCCGACATTGACGATTCGAAACTCAATAAAGATGGCAAGGACGCCTTGGCTGTAGCGAGGTCTCCTGAGATCGCCCAACAGATTCAGGTCAGCCGCGCCCAGCTCAACGTCAAGTATGTCGACCTTCTCACCGCCTATGAGCAGGACATGCCCGGCGTGGACGCCAAAATCCACCAGCTGCTCGATCTGCCTCGTTCTGCCGTCATCGACCTCAATGCCCAAGGCAGCAACGGCAGCACGCTGCTTCACGAAGCCGTCAAGCGCAAGGATATGCGCATGATTGAGACCGCCGTGCGCAAGGGCGCTGACGTCTATGCACGCGACCGTCGCGGCAAGCGTGTCAACGACGTCACCAAGGACGAAAAGGTCAAGGCGCTCCTGCGTCAACTCCACAACGCAGATGCTGCCAAAGCCTCCCAGGCCAGCCACTCGGGCCAGCCACCTTCGTTCAAAGGCTACCTCGGCAAGTGGACTAACATTGCGCACGGGTACAAGACGCGCTGGTTTGTGCTCGAGGACGGCATCCTCTCGTACTACCACAGCCAGGACGACGAAGGCAAGCAGTCGCGCGGCGCCATCAACATGCGCTACGCCAAGATCCGCGCCGACAACAACGACCGGCACCGTCTCGAGATCCTCAGCGAGACGGGCAAGGGCACCTCCAAGCTCTACCTTCGCGGTACCCACCCCGTCGAGCGCGCAAGATGGGTGCAGGTGCTGCAGCAGACCAAAGAGTTTTTTGACCTTGAGCGCGTCTCGAGCCGTTCCAACAGCTTCTACCGCCAACGTGCTACCTCGGCGTCCTCTCTTTCGGGTGCGTACAGCATCTCGTCCGCAACTCCTCTGGCAAACCCAGCCGGCATTGTGCGTCCCTCCTCGACCGCGCCCAGTGAAAAGGGCAGTCGCAACGGTCTCCTCTCGATCAAGTCTCCCAGCACACAGCCTCCTTCGGGCGCAGCAAGCGAACGATCGCTGCCGCTTCTCAACCGCAGTCCGAGTCTGCTCAGCCGGCTCTCGAGCGACGGACGAGTCGAAGACGAGAACGAGGGTGGTGCCAGCGGCGGAGGTATGCCCTACCAGACCGAGTTCCCGCTCACCGCCGAAGCGCTCAAGGCGCAGGCAGAGACCAGTCAGCGCCTCATCGAGACGCTCCTGACAACCAATGCACCTATCACCTCCTCGGACGACTGCAGCTCGGGCAAACGCAGCCGCACTTCGTCTAGCTCGGCCGTCAGCAGCGGCGAAACGGTACGCTCGGCTCTCGAAGCTGCCGTGAGGAGCACTCTGCAGCTGGTGGAGCGCTACCAGACCATGGTCGCCGCGCGTGAGGCGTACATGGCCAAGCGGTACGAACGCGAGCTGCAGATCAAGCATCTCTGGGAGGAGAACATGGCGGTGCTGGCACAGCAGCACGCCGAGATGGAGACGCAGCTCAAGGAGGCCGCCGAGGAGAACGCGCGCAGACGCAAGGCGCTGCGCGAAGTGCGTGAGACCATGGGCTCGTCGCCTGGGTCGGTGCTGTCGCCCAGTGGCGTAGGCGCTAGCATTGGCGCTGGACTTGCTGCTTCGGGGTCCATGGCTTCGTCGCTCCACGCTCCACGCCGTCAGTCGACGGCGCTGAGCAACACAACGCTTCAAGGCTACGAGACGGCGGACAGCGGCGATGGTGGTTCGGGATCTCTAGCGGCGCGCCGGTTGGGTGAACAGGGGGGTGCACAGATGCAGCTGGACGACCACCTGACTCCACCCATCCAAGCGCAACGTTCGAGCATCTTGAGCATCACCGAGGAAAAGGGCATGGTACGCGACTCGTTTGACGATGCCGAAGACGAGTTCTTTGACGCCATCGAGACGGGCAATCTGCCGGGGCTTGTAGTAGAAAAGTCGCTGAGCCAGCCGCAGTCGAGTCCGACGCAGTGGCCGGAGAAGTTCCAGAAGCACATGATCGACGAAGTGATGCGGAAATCGTATGCTCCCTACGAGCATCTGCGAACGCAACTGCCCATCGGCAAGGACGATCGTCCGTCGGTCTCGCTCTGGGCGATCCTCAAGAACAACATCGGCAAGGATTTGACGAAGATCTCATTCCCCGTGAGCTTCAACGAGCCCACATCCATGCTGCAGCGAATGGCTGAGGACATGGAGTTCTCCGAGTGTCTGGACGCGGCGGCGTTGCAAGAGGATTCGACCAAGCGAATCGCTTACGTGGCTGCGTTTGCCATGAGCAACTACTCGTCGACGATCGGCCGAATCGCCAAGCCGTTCAATCCGCTGCTCGGCGAGACGTTCGAGTACATGCGTCCGGACAAAAAGTACCGCTACTACTCGGAGCAAGTTTCGCACCATCCGCCCATCTCGGCGTGCTTTGCGCAGTCGCCCACGTGGGACTACATGGGCTGCGTCGATGCCAAGTCCAAGTTCCTGGGACGCACGTTTGAGATTCGTCCGACGGGTGTAGCTCACGTTAACCTAAAGGTGCCACGCAAGTGGGTCAAGACAGACAAAGAGCTCAAGGCGGCGCCCTTGTTGGAGCAGGACCACGTGATGGAGCACTACTCGTGGAATAAAGTGACGACGTCGGTATCCGGCTTCATTGTGGGCAGTCCGACGATCGACCACTTTGGCGATATGGAGGTAACGAACCACGCGACTGGCGATCGATGCGTGCTGACGTTCAAGCCGCGTGGATGGCGAGGCAAGGATGCGTTCGAGATCCGCGGCAGCGTGTATGACGCTCAAGGCACGTTGCAGTGGGACATTGCGGGCCGATGGAACTCGCAGCTGGTGGCGCGCAAGTGCGGAGCTGGCTCGGGCGATCTCAACCCGGATCAGAGCGTCGACGCACCGGATGGACAGATTGCCGTGGCGCAGCCGATGGCCGAGTATCTGCTGCTCTGGCGCAACTCGGAGAAGCCGCCGACGCCGTTCAACCTGACGCCGTTTGCCATCACGCTCAACTCGTGTCCAGACGACCTTCGACCGTGGTTGGCACCGACGGACTGCCGACTGCGACCCGACCTGAGCGCGTTCGAGAGCGGCAAGTTCGACCAGGCCAACGATCTGAAGCAGAAGCTCGAGAACTTCCAGCGCGAGACCAGGAGGAAGCGCGAGACGGGCGAGCTGCCGCCGCACGAGCCGCGCTGGTTCAAGAGGACCACGGACCCGGACACCAAGGAGCAGCTGTGGCAGCCTGCACCTGCTCCGGCTGGTCGCGGGCCGGAGGAGGAGACCACGTGGTACTGGGCCGAGAGGTACGAGGTGGGCTCCAAGAAGGCGAATGGAGAAAAGGCCGAGTGGAAGGATGCCTACCATATCTTCGGCGATTTTGAGGTTCGTTAATGGTGGATGATGACGACGGTGACGGTGACGGCGACTCTACTTGAAACATACCCGGCCTGCAACTTCCGACTCAACTCTTGCTTGTATCTCTTTAATACTTTCCGGTTCATCTTTATACATAGTGTACATAGCGCCTCAACTAGCATCCTTCCAAGTGTACAGTACTGTCTGTGGTGCGCGAATTTGTGGATCGACTGAGAGGTACCGGAGCTTGTGGCGGAGATGGAGACAACGTGGACACGCGACATCCCGATGAAATTTTTGTGATTGGCTGACGGGAGCACGCGAAGTACGAGAGAGCGATGCGAGCTGCGAGCTGTGATTAGATTGCGCACCAGATTTCAACGTTGACTCGACACGCCGTGCGATTTTTTTGGCAATCAAGAAGAAATCGCTTAGCAGCCCTCTCGGTAGAATGGCGAAAAATTGCGACGGTGTTGAGGGTTTTTTTTACCCTTGTTGATCATCATCACCACCATTCTCTTCTACAGTAAAGAGACGCAATAATGAACACGGCACCATCACCATTACCCTCCATCGAGGGGAAGCAGCTCATTGTGTTCGACTTCGATTGGTAAGTGACCGTCCTTCAGACAGAGCTTCTTCTGGATGAATGCGAGCGACTGACTCTTGTTGTTCTGCATTCGTAGGTCGTTGGTGGACCAGGACACGGATCGATACGTTCACGAAGTGCTGTGTCCGCCGCTGCGCGCCGAACTGCAACGTCGCAAGACCAAGGAGCAGTTCACAGACCTGTGCGCCGACCTGTTGGTCAAGCTGCACGCATCCGGCAAGTCGCCAGAGGACATCAAAGCCGCTCTGCAGACGCTGCCCTTCCACCCGGGCGTCAAGCGCGGAGTGTCGAACCTCAAAGCCGCGGGGCAAACCACGTTCTTCCTCCTGAGCAACAGCAACACGGTCTACATCGACACCATCCTCTCGCACCATAACCTCTCGTCGCTCTTCGACGAGATCGTCACCAACCCGGCTGCCTTCAACGAGGACGGCGCCCTCATCCTCCAGCGCCGCATCCTCGCCACAGCAGAAAAGCAACACGGGTGCACCGTCGGCTGCTCGGCCAACATGTGCAAGGGCGCCGAGCTCGACGCTTTCCTCGCGCGCAACGGCGGACGTGAGACGTTTGACAGGATCATCTACGTCGGCGATGGCGGCAACGACTTCTGTCCCGTGCTGAGACTGCTGCCCCAGGATCTGGCGTTTGTGCGCAAGTTCAGGGGTCTCCAGACTAGGATCAACCGCGAGGGCGGCGTCAAGGCAGGCATCAAGTACTGGAATGGCGCTTGGGAGCTCGAGGGGTATTTGAACGAGTTGAGGGGCGAGAAGGCGCTCGACTACTAGATGGCGGCCTATCTTTCCGTCTCGTTTCAGTCTGTTGTTGTTCTCGATCCAGGGCGCATACAGCGCAGGCAATAAGTTAAGACCACTTCGGACTCGCTCACGTTCGGTCTGCGTCGTGCACTCTCACAGGTGTCAGATTGATACAGCATCTATGATTGCTGAAAGTGAAGAGAAAGTGTCCATGATCACACGAATATGGCCAGCACCACCACCACTAGCACCGTGAGCACAGTCAGCATCCACATACTATGTCCTTCCCGTTGGCTAACCGCACGGTTAGCCCCATGACCACCGCCGGTTGCAGCAGGATTGCTCGGCACCGGCAACGGCTTGGAGCTGCTCGCAATCACCGGCAGACCTCCCGTGGTCGCGCCCGTCCCAGCCGGCAGCGCGGCGCTGTACGTGCTCGGCGCACCCACGATCGTGGGCGTCACACCGACACTTGGCGTTGCAGTCGCATTGCCGAAGAAGTACGCCACGCTGCTGGCGGGCTGCAGCGAGACGAGCGAGTTGGGCAGGACGCTGTTGATCGACGTCGCTTGGGCCAGGAAGCTTGAGAGCTCGGCGGTGGGTTGCGGAGCGAACACGACGCTGCTCTGTGTCGTGTCGGCGGGCTGTCGCAGCGGATAGAAGCCGATCTTGGGTGGTTCCTTGTCGTTGATTCCGATGGAGAAGACCGTGTAGACGGCACGCAGGAAGGGCGTGCCCAGGATCCAGCCTACGCCTGTCGCGTCCGGTTGCGCAGCTGCAGGCCACGCAAAGCACAGATAAGGCTGCTGAACGTCCGGACCGATGATGTAGTCTGTCGGCAACAAGGTCAGGTTGGAACCGCCAAACGAGAAGTACATCCGGTCCGTCGTGTCGCACGGCACCACGAACCGGCCACCTCCGACATGCCTGCTGTTGCGTATCTGGGCAAAGATCGACTCGACGTCTGCAGGAGGTCCGATGATCGACGATGACCCGCTATCGATCAGCGCCAGCGGAGACTCTGCAACTTGCTGGTATGTACGAGTGAGAGTGGCAGGTACGCCTCCTATCCCAGCAGCCCTTAGCGGCAGCACCCACTGCACATATGGCCCCAGCGCCTGCGCGTCGATGTTGAGCGTATCGTTTGCCGGCAACGCCGTGTCCCCGGAAGGGAACGGATAAACGTCGTACCACTCGACCCACCCCCTCTCCTGTGCCGTAGGGAGGATGAACGGGTCCACGGCGCCGAATGTGGCCCTGCCGCTTGTCCGTGTCAAGTAGAGCCCGAACAGGGGATATGATTCCCCACTCGTTTGCAGCAACGACGTCATCAGCGGTAGCGTCTTGACCCCGCTCCCGATTTGAGCTTCGTAGCCCAGCAAACTGCGCGACACGACACTGCCCCGTGGGAAGCCTAGTCCTAGCACACCTGATATCCCCTGTGTACCCAGAGTAACGTTGGTCGCGTTGATCAGCGCGAACACCTGCTGCGGCACACTGAGATCGCTGATGCTGATGTTGTCCGCGACGACGATACCCGACGCGAAGGTGGTGTCGTCGTAGTAGATCGAGAAAGGGATCTCTGCCTTCTCTCCCTCGCTGCTACTCTGTCGCCGCTCAAACCCATCGCCCGACAAGCTTCCCGAGGTGCTGTTGGTCGCATTGCCGCCAAAACTCGACGCGGTGAGGTTGAGCCGTGCCCCGGCATCCACCTCGATCTTCTGCAAGCTGGAACTGCGCAAAGGGTCGAACTTGAGCACACGGTCGTTTTCACATTGCCGAGTGGTACAGTCGCTTGATGTGATCCAGAGATCGGACGATCCCGTGTCAAGCTGGACGAACACGAGCTGTGTAGGGTCCGAAGAGAGGTTGAGCGGCACGTCGTAGGCTCCGGAGAGCAGGCCGAGGGATTGGATCTTGTCATTGGGGTTCGTGCTCGATTGCGAGGGGCGGTCGGTAGACGAGTCTTGGCGGCGGAAGAGGACGCGTCGGCGCAAGGTGGCTGCTCGTTGGAAGTGCTGTTGGAAAGAGGCATGGTCTTGGTCGACGGATGGCGCACGAAGCAGTAGCACGTTTGGCTTGGATTTACGTGCTGATTCCGCTGACTGACGAAAGAACGATGGAGGGTCGGCAGGGCCAGCGATGGTTAGTTTGATGCTGAGGGCGAAGACAAGCAGCCACGCCAGTGCTCCTAGCTGTGTCCCCATGTCGAGCAGTGTAGGTGATGGACGACCTTCTGCAAGCTCGTGTATCGCTGGGAGAAGTGCGTCCACCGACAGTGTGTGCGAGGTGCAGCGATCGAAGTCAGGCTGCTTGTGTGACGTTCGACATATGGTGGTCTCAAGGGGAAGTTCAAGTCATGGACTGTTCGTAACTTCCCAGAAACTCTCCGAAAAGGACCCTGGTGGATCCTGTTGAACGTCGACTACATTCAACCGAAGTGCGGAGAGGCGTAATGACATCAGTCTCCGCAAAAAGAAAGAGGGTGATGATTGATGTTAGATCTTCCTTTCGACTTGCTGTATTGATACATTGGAGGAAAATGGCAGCTCTTCAGAAAAGCAGGGTTGAGAAATGCAAGAGGAAGAAAAAGGGACACGGAGAAAATCCGACGGAAATTCAAGGTCGAGAAAGTGACCGACATCAGATCTGCGACTCGCCTCTTGGGATTTTCACGCCAAGTGTGCCAAGAAGGATAATGCCAGCAATGAGCTGTCATTCAACCTCAATCACTCGTGGTTCTGCTGGATGCCGCTTGAATGCCGTAACATTCAACGGCGTTCAAGGATGACCTCGCCAAGCGGATCATGTCGACCGATATAGCATCTCGCACCACTTTCTGGCGAGGCAAGATGATGTACGACAATGCATTGGAAATGGGAGTGATCCCATCACACCAACCTCCACAGTTGGAGTCCGAACGCTGTTGATGCTTGCTGGAGCTGATCCCCGCTTCGAAAACAGCAAAGCCGTCGCATCTCCGCCTCGGGCCCGGCGGTCGTTGAAAGAACCAGGTGGTCGAGAGGCGAAGAGGGAAACACCTGATAGGAAGACAACGGAGAGCCTCGGACTTGATCGAAGACAAACAACAACACGTCGCGGGGGGAGCCAGAGACCAACACCGAGACCGCCTGCAATTCGACCAGCCAGCGAGCCACTAAACTGAAAAGTTGATTTGAAATTCCGCCTGCAAAAGACCAGGTCCCGGGAAAAAGGAAGGCGGCTGGCTGCAGCTTCGACTGGGCTGTGCCTTTGCCTTTGCATCGCGTGTTTGCTCCCCCTTTTTCCCCCTTTTGCTCTCGCCTTGGGATCACACAGAGAGCAGGGTGACGCTACAGCAGCACACCATACCGATAGCAGCTGCAAGGCGTGGGCTCGATCGAAACGCAAGGCCAGCCATGCAACTCGCAAACCTTTGCTCGCTCGCTTACCCGCCCATCTCCAGGACCTCGGTGTCACTCTGCAACACAGCCACCGACAAACAATGCAGGAGCACTTGCAACACGATACACAACACCACGTTTCACCAGGTGTAGGGGGTGGCAGCCACACGCCATACAAAGAATGACAGCTAAGGCGCCACCAATTGCCGAACCAGGGCCGCTTGTCAACGACATGCCCGTAACATGAACAGAGCACATGTACACCGCGTAGTTTTGTTCGCTCTACCCAGAAAGATCGCCATTGCAGAGAAGGCTTGTGTTTCGCGCGAGCGGCATCTCAAAAACTGCGTCGATAGGAAAGGTCAGCGTTTCACGCAAGGATGATCGAACCGCCGCACGGGTTTTTGAACGCTGCTCTCTCAACTTTTCACGAGTATGGACAGGGCATTCGACGAGAGAGAACTCGTCCGAATATGCAGTCATGCCAAACCAAAGTGGTTGTCATCCTGCTCTGAGCACTTGTTCTTACGCAACGACGTTGTTGCGGCTTGCTTACAGTATCGACAGCGTCGACGTTGCAAAAGGCATTCGAGAACAAAGAAAGAGGGCAGGCAAGACGCGCTGTTTTCCCTGCTGCATGCATAGCGGTCTCACTCCGAGGCTGTTCATTCGAATTTAACGTGTTGGTCTTGCCTCTCCCGTCGCACGCTGCTGTTTTGATGCGTCGGCGCGCAATTCCTTGCAGGTTTGAAGAGGAACAGCAGAGGCATTTTAAATAGATTTTTCTTTTTCTTTTTCCGGTCGAGGATCGCTGCCTCCTCACGGTCGTCTTGAACACAAAAAAGGAGAAAAGGGGATGATTTTCGAGAGCCGGGAAGGTGTGTGTGTCTGGGGATCGCGGTGGCTTTGGCGGCTGCGGAGCGGTTTTTGGTTTTCTTTTGAAGCTTTTCTCGCTAAGAAGTGAATTTCTTAGATGGAGAGGCGAGTGTTGGCTGGCATGGCACGCAGGCCAAATTGCAATCCTTGGGCACAGAGAGCTGAAGCTGCTGCCCTCACCCCCGCCGCCAATCGGTTCTTCCACCCTGTCTGTTCGGATTCGAGAGCGAGGAAACACATGGCAGTCTGTCAGTCAAGTCTCGAGCAAAATTCACACACACACGCACGCGGTCACTCACTCAAACACGCAACTGACACACACACACGCTTGGCTGCTGCGCTCTCAAATTCATCTCGACATCGAATTGACTGATCCATGCTGCCTCTCGACCTCTCTCGTCGCCATCACCATCGATCATCCTTGCCTCCGGTTGCGATACCGGGACAAGCTCATCCACTGCACCACCGCACCTACGCTCCTTTCTTTGCCGTCCGCATTCATTCCTTGCTGTCTCCCTCTTAGGCAGGGGGATCTCCATCGACATTGCATCTCAAACCGGACTCGCATTCGCGGCTCGACCATCAGACTCCGTATCTTTTACCACTTCCATTATATCAAGGCCCTGGCTGGCGTCCATCTCTTTCGACACGCTCCGATCGACTCGGGTTGCATCACGGCCTCCTCCGACTCCTCGACACGCGCATCCGTCGTGGTTACTCCCAACCTTGGATGTATTCGGAACGTTAATACTTTCTTGAATTGCCTCGACCTCTCGACGTCCGTCCTCGCAAGGACACACACGCATCGTTTCGGTTCATCGAGCAGTCGTCCTGGATAGATCATTGTCGCATTTAGACTCGAACTCCTAACTCGGTACGTACTGCAGTCTCCCTCGTGCTGACTTCATTTCGCATTCTTGCGGCGCACGTCTCATCTGCGCGCTCTTCTCGTTTCTTCCCACTGACACTTTGACACAATCTCTTCTCTTCCGGCTACCCCTTTGTTCGCCCCACATCGTCGAATCCGATCAATCTAACGCGCCGCCCTGCCACAATTCCTCATCTCGACCACATCACATCCCGCTGTCTCGCGACGATGCACTTGCACCGCCACAACTAACCTCACCATGCCGCCTCGCGACCATCCCGATCATGTTCGCGATCTGTCTCGACGCTCTTTGCCTACACCAACGACCACCCAACAGCCACCTCACACCTCACGATACAGCTCGCTTGCAGCACTCCACAAACCGCGGCTTCCAAACGGGCAGCGTCTCACTCTTCCTTTTGCATTCGCAAGCGTCCAGAGTCCAGGTAGCTTCACCGCCTTTCACGGCGCTTATCCACCTCGAAGCTCCTTCGACCGTCCCATCGCGTTCCTCGCCCACGACGCTCGCTTTCCACGTCCCGCCAACTATCAGGTCGGCTGTCGTATTTCGTCCAGCCTCTCTCACGAGTGCCAGCTCGACAACCCACACCACGGCGACGTCCAGAGCGACAGCAGCAACGACGACGACGACAACGAAGTTGAGGCTGTTTCTTGCCCCAGTCCCTCACCGCCTCGGACTGATTTACCCTCAGGTAGCGAAGAGACATCGTCCACGCGACGCTCTTCGTTTCCTTCCATAACCACCAATATGTCGGCAGCAGCGTCCCTCGACTTGCTCCCACGCGTGGGTCCTTCGAACGGCATGCACAGCCCCTTTTCGATACCTCATCCGCTCTTTGCTCACGACGGGGCTCCCTCCTCCTCCAACAGCTGGATGCCCAGATCGCCATCATATTCCTCTTCTGAAGCCCGACCGCTCCCTTCTCTGGTAAACGAAGCGGGTGTGCGCACAAACGACGCTCTCCTCCATGCGCTCGCAGGCACACCCAGCGGCATGCAGTCCTCTTCCTCTTCCAGCTCCTTCGCAGCGGCCAGCCCGTCCTCTCTCGACGTGAGCCAGACCGCAGGTTCCTCACTCTCCGGTGGTGGCAGCTTCACCAGCTCTGGCGCCTACTCGAGCAGCAACAGCGGCACCTTTGGCCAACCGGGCAGAAGCAGCAGCGGAAGCGGTGGTGCTGCAGACCGCAATGGCTCGCGCAACAACGGATCCGGCGACGACAACGGCTCCGAAGGAAACGGAGACGACGGCTCCAGGGACGCCAGCGAGAAGGACAAGGCCAAGAGAGCCAATCCACTCGTCGACTTGCTTGAGACAGAAACCGCCTACGTCTCGGAACTCAGCAAGATCATCAAAAAGGTCGCCGCCGCTTGGTCGCGCTCCAACTTTCCCCCACAAGAACTCGACAACATGTTTCGCAACATCGAGGCCATCTACAGAGCCAACCGCAGCTTCCTCAAGGCGCTCAAAGAGATTGGTCCCAACCCTTCCTCACCCAAAGCCCTAGGCGACCTGCTTATGAAGTGGATCGATGACCTTGAATCGCCGTACTCGCGCTTCTGCGATAGCTACCTTGCCGACTTCGACGCCTGGTCTACGGTCCAGTCCAATCCGCGCCTCGCCAAGCTACTCGAAGAGGTGTCTGGATCCACCGATGCAGAGGGCAGACCCGTCGTCTTCAGCGACCGAAAGCGCGATCCAAACGAGCCGTGGACGCTCGACAGCCTCTTTGCGCTCCCGCACCTCCGTCTCAAGTACTACAAGAAGCTCTACTCCCGGCTGCTCAAAAGCACGCAGCCAGGCAGAAGCGACCATCGTCTGCTCGTGCGCGCAAACGAGAAGCTCGATCAGCTCGTCGAAAAGTCAAAGCGCAGACTAGCAGTATCGGTGCTCGACGAGGTCGCCGGTCGCGAGTCCCGTGACAGCTCCTTTGCTGAAAGCAACGTCACCAGCGAAAACTCGCCGCGCGATCGTGTCTCTTCTGCCACCTCCAATTCCGAGTCGCAGTCTCCCAGCGTGCGACCCGTACAAACGATCGGTACCAAGACCTCTCCGCCTCGTGGCTCCGCCACAGACCCGAGCAATGGTGTCAGCATTGGCTCTGCTGCCGCTGTTGCCCCGACGTCTGCGCTACTCCCTTCTGCAGGTCGGGCACCCACACCCGGAGGTCTGCCCATGCTCGGCGCTGGTGCACCGCTCACTACACAGCTGAACGGGCTCAGCATCGACCTGCCTAGCGTCTCGCCGTCGCGCCCCGATCTGATCCGGGGCAACTCGGAGGCCGCTAGCGTGCATGACAGCAGCTCACAGACTGCTGGCGATGACGCTGCATCTCAACGCACCAACTCGCTCTCGCAGCCCATCGAACTGCTCGAGAAGCGCCTCGACACGTCCAGGACGCTCGACATTTTCACCATGAAGCCGAAAAAGTGCCAGTTGCAGATGCATCCGCCCAACCTGCCCTTCACACGCTCCTTGCGCAAGTCGGCCGACGTCGTGATCGACTTCACACCGTCCAGCGGTGGTCCTGAGATCAACATTCGCAGAGCACACCTATTCCTGCTCACCGACCTCTTCTTGGTCTGCGAGCGCATGACGCCTAGCGAGAAGGCCGAGCTGTCCAAAGGCGGCGTGGGACCCGATATGTGGCTGCTGTATCCACCTCTGGCAGGCAAGCATCTGCGTGTCGCTGACGTGGGTGGACAGGGCAACGTCATGTCCATCACGATCCTGAAAAAGGAGAAGCTGATCGTGCACACCGACTCGCGCCAAGCCAAGGAGGAATGGCTCGAGCATTTCGCCGATTGCCAAAAGTTTGCCGCCAATCTTGGACTCAAGGTGCAGACAGGTGGCAACACTGCGACATCGGCGCCGGTAGCAGCTGGCAGCAGTCTCGTCTCTGGTGCATCTCTCACATCGGGAGCGCCTAGCCTCATCACGCCTGCGCTCTCACCCGCCATCTCTATCACACCCTCTTCCATACAAGGACACGATGAGGGCACAGATAGGCTTCCCGCACCGTTCAACGCTGAAGGCAGCAACTCGCCCGTCATTGGCTCAGATCTGTCCAGACAAGCTTCGTTCAATTCGGTCGCATCCTTCCCCAAGGCGGCTGCACCCGGCTCGCCCGATCTTGGTGCTTGGCAACCCGGCAGCGGCTCGGCCTTCTCGCCACGCTCGCCCTCCCCCTCGCAATACGGGCCAGGCAGCGGCCCAAGTGGGTTCGGTGGACCCGGTATGCCTCGTCCGCCTATGCCCCGTCCTGGCATGATGTCGCCTGGCAACGGTACGCTCTCGCCGGACACGAGTCCAGCTTTTGGTCCTGCCCGCTACGGTCCCGGAGGATTTGGCCCCAATGGACCGACGGGCATGGGACGACCACCATTGATGCAAGATCCGCATATGCCACCTCGCTCGCCTGGAGGCATGCGAGGGCCAGGAGGACCTGGGGGGCCCGGAGGACCGATGCAATTCCCAAGAGGCGGTCCAAGTCCGGTTCCTGGTCAGATGCCCGGTCCAGGTGGTACCAGTCCTGGGTTTGGTCCAATGCATGTGCGACCTGGAAAAGGACCGGGCCCTGGACCCGCGCCTGGCATGGGGCCTGGAGGGCCAATGCCACCCTTTGCGAACGGGGCACCCAGACCGCCGATGGCACGACCGCCTCCTGGCGGGCCTGGTGGACCGTCATGGATGCAGGGACCGCCTCCTCCCCCGCCCAACGGTATGGGGCCACGCGAGGCCATGCGACGACCGTCTGCGCCTAACCTGCGCCAAGCATCGCATGGCTCGTCTGGCGGCGGACGTACCTCGGACGAAGGCGAAGGCGCTCGGTCTTTTATCCGCACGCGCTCGGTGTCTAGCACGGGATCCACTGCGCCCAAGCTGCCGTCGGCCATGATGAAGGAAGGGCGAGATCGAAGCGAGCGCGGCACCGACATCTCGCCACCCAGCAGCCCAGTTTCCAAGAGGCAAGGTCCGTTCCGCAGCACGGTGTCTGCGCAGATGCGATGCAAGCTGTTCCTCAAGCAGAGCCACGCGCAGTGGAAGTCGCTGGGCAATGCGAGGTTGAAGCTGTACCACATCTTGCCGGACGACATCAAGCAGTTGGTGGTGGAGAACGATCGCAAGACGCTCATCTCGACGATCGTGCTGACGGACGGCGTGGAGCGTGTGGGCAAGGTGGGTGTCGCCGTGGAGCTGAGTGACCGGGGCAACCGCACTGGTATCATCTACATGCTGCAGATGCGGAGCGAAGAGTCGGCGGGCGGGTTGTTTGGGCAGTTGTTGGAGGGGAGCGATAGAACGGCGGCGGCCACCTCGATGGGTGGCAGTCTTGCTTGAGGGATTGTGGAGCGGATTGTCGTCAGATGACATGTGCGTGATTGCTACAAAACACTGTCATGGTTTCTCGGGTCAGATTAGATCAATCGAGCTTTTCTCCATCAGTATCTGCAGCCTGTGTGTTGAGCTTGTGAACAGAAAATCGATCCCATTGATTGCAAGTGGTAAAAGTACATGATGTCGGACGCGGGAGCAAAGTGTGATTGTGAACAGAAGAGAAGTGCGGGTTTGCGGGAGAGAGGTCGATCTAGTCGTCGTCCTGCTCCATTTGCTCGTCCTCGTCGTTCTGTGCTTCGGCGGCGGACTGGGGGTTTGACTTTGTCTTCTTGGACGGCGCTTTCTTGGACGGTTTTGCGGGCAGCTGCTGCTCTGAATCTTCGTCGTCTGCGGGCTCGCCTTGTTCTTCTTCCTCCGTAGCTTCTTCCTCGTCCTCGCCTTCGTCACCTCCCTCTGCCTCTGCCTCATCTCCTTCTTCTTCCTCCTCCTCCTCTTCCTCCTCTTCCTCCTCTTCCTCCTCCTCTTCATCCTGAAGCGTTCCTTCCAAAATCATGTTCTCCTCAGTCTGTTTCTGTTGCATCTTGTCCTGTCTTGCCTCGAGTGCTGATGATAGCGCCATGGGTGTGGGGATGGCGTCCTTGAGGAATTCAAGAAACTCGTTCTGCTGTACTGCGCGCGAGAGGTCCTTGTAAAAAACGTGCTTGCGCTTATCGAGCTTTGCATTTGTGTAGGCTTCGTCTGTGAGCTTCTTGACGAAGATCTCGGTGGCGATGCTGATGAGAAAGGTGGCTTCTTTAGAGCAGATGTCCACGTCGCGATCCGCCTTGATGATGCGCGCAACTCTGGCTGTGGGGAAGATGGAGACGCCGCGTTGAGACTTGGAGCCAGACTTGGAGGGTGAGGTGGTCGATGGACCGGGAGAAGAGGGCGATTCTGGTCGCGACATTGTTGTCTAGTATGATGGTTTGGGATGAGCGATACGATCGATGTGAGCGGTCAGGAGTGAGTGAATGATGGAAAGGTGGAAGGAGCGAGAAAGCGACGAGGAAAAGCCAATTCTTCCGTTCGTCAGTCACAATCACACTTAACGCGACGCGTGCGAGTTTTTCGTTGAGAAACCAACACTTTCCTCCCAATTTTGACGCAGTCTCATTAACGCACCAGCCACTCGAGCACCACCTCTTCATTGTCACTAACCGACTCAGCCATCTCTATCACGCTTGCCGCTCACCTTCACATCTCGGCGTCGGTCATATCGAACGCAGTGACTATATCGGACGGATCGAGCAACCATGGCTACGCCAACATGCTCATAAAGTGGAATCGAAGCGTCCAACGGCCCAAGCCTCATTTCGACTAAGCCTCGATCCCACTTCGGCACCGTGGTCAATCAGGAATATATAGTGGAAAGCAGATTAACAATCAGAGAGCGTCACTTCATTGCTCTCATTAATGATGACAGACGTAACAGAGCACGAGCTGCCACCCGAGGCAGAGTCCTCTCGATATAGGCCCATCAAGCGCCTCGATGAAAGCGTCGTCAATCGCATTGCTGCGGGCGAGATCATCCACCGTCCAGCCAACGCACTCAAGGAGCTCATCGAGAACTCGCTCGATGCGGGTGCCACCCTCATTCGTATCACTCTGAAAGAAGGTGGCATCAAGATGCTTCAAATCCAAGACAATGGCTCCGGCATCCAGCCTTCCGACTTGCCTCTGCTTTGTGAACGTTTCGCCACGTCCAAACTACGAGACTTTGGCGATCTCGAGAGCATGTCGACCTTCGGATTCAGAGGAGAGGCACTCGCCAGCATCAGCTACGTCACCGCGTCGATGAACGTCGTCTCCAAGACCAAGCATCAAGATTGCGCCTATCGAGCCTACTATGCTAACGGCAGTCTTGCACCAGCCAAACCAGGACAAAGCTGCGACCCAAAGCAATGCGCGGGCACCGACGGTACGCTCATTACTGCGGAAGATCTCTTCTACAATGTTCCACAGCGACGCAGAGCCTTGCGCAGCCCCGCCGACGAGTACAACCGCGCCCTTGACGTGGTCTCCAAGTACGCCGTGCACTATGGCGGCAAGGGTGTCGGTTTCGTCTGCCGAAAAGCTTCCAGCAATGCCACTGACCTCAATACTCCGTCCTCTCCCACCACCACGACGCTCGACACCATCCGTATTCTGCACGGCAATGCAGTCGCGCGAGAGCTCGTCGAGTTGAAGGATGTCGTCCATGACACCTTGGGCTTCCAGTGCCAAGGCTGGATCAGCGGTGCCAACTGGAGCAGCAAGCGCACCACGTTGCTCTGCTTCATCAACAACCGTCTTGTCGACTGCCCCTTGCTCAAGCGATCCATCGAAGCGCTCTACGCTACACTCCTGCCCAAGGGTGGACATCCCTGGGTCTACCTTTCCATTTCGATCAACCCGGCCAACGTCGATGTCAATGTGCATCCCACCAAAAAGGAGGTTCACTTTCTGCATGAAGATGAAATTGTCGAGTCCATATGCACGGCGGCTGGCAACAGACTGTCAGGCGCCAACTCGAGCAGGACGTTCGCCTTTTCGCAGGCAGTCCTGCCCATCTTGGCTCCCGATGCAAGCAACACAGCAAGCTCATTAGCCGTTGCTTCGAGACCTGACGGGCAAACCTCGAGACCTGCTCTCAGAGAGACCAGAAGTAGCAGCAGCGGCGGCGGTAGCAGTAGCTCCGCCAATGTCATTCGTGCCTCAGAGACTTCTGGCCCGGTCTCGTCGTCAAAGGGCTACCCACAGCACCTCGTTCGGGTAGATGCAAAGACGAGAACGCTGGACTCCATGTTCGCTTCCAGCTCGGGAGCAAATGGAAAGAAGCGCGCATCGGATGCAGAAGGGCACGAAGCATCTTCCGTCTCGGACGTATGGATGGCTGGGACGTCTGCACAAGGCGGAGGCGAGTCGGAAACGGCAACTCACAGACGTGCAGCGATGCAAAGTAGCGACTCCGTCGTCGACAGCTATGGCGGCAGCGGCAGCGGCTTGGGTTTCAGGGTCAAGCGCAGTCGTCAGGCGCTCAACGTGCGCATCCCGGACTCGGACTGCTCGCTCACCTCAGCGCGAGATCTGCGAGCACAGATCACGAAAGCTCAGCATCGCAATCTGACCGACGTCGTGCAGAACCATACCTTTGTCGGCGTCGTCGATCTGGCTAAAGGCTTGAGTCTCATCCAGCACGAGACGAGGTTGCTGCTGATCAACCACGATGCCATGATCCGCGAATTTGCTTATCAACTCGTGCTTCGTCAATTCGGCAGTCTGAAGCGCATCCGATTGGACCCAGCGCCCAAGGTGGACGATCTCATCCGCCTCGGCTTGGAGAACACGACTGGCGTTCCTGAAGACGAAACAGAAAGCGTCGAAGCGACCAAAGACAAGATCGCCGACGTGCTCTTCGAGAACGCCGAGATGCTCGAAGAGTATTTTTCGATTTGTTTGGATGCCGAGAAACGCACCCTGGAAGGTTTGCCGAACCTGCTTCCAGGCGGCGGCGGCGGCCATGGAAGCGCCATCGAATTGGATCGTCTGCCCCAGTTGTTGGTCAGGTTGGCGACGCGCGTCGACTGGCAGGACGAGCAAGAATGTTTTGAGACCTTTGCACGACAGCTTGCTTGGAGCTGCCTGCCTTGTCCACCTCCCTCGCCGCCGCCGCCATCGTCAACGCCGTCTGGGGTGGCCCCTTTGGAGGACGAAGAAGGAAAAGCGAAAGAAGTGCGGCAGGAAAGAGAAGCCGAGGTAGAAACAGCAAAGAAGAGGGTCCAGCATCTGTGGTTCGACAGCATGGCCAAGTCGAGGGGCAAGTACGTGCCGAGCAAAGCGACAAACGAGTTTGTAGTTCAGGTGGCCAACCTTCCGGATCTATATCGTGTCTTTGAACGATGTTGATGGCGTCATTGCTGCAGCTCATTCACACTCAACAAATACACACAGCAGCTGATCGTGACCGTGGCCAAGCGATGAACTGAAATTTCTTACACAAGAGAGGAGGCGAAAGACTCTTTCTCACTGCTCCTTCTTCTCTTGCTGCTGCACCTGTGTCGGGCCGGATCGGTGCAACTTCCCCTCGAGTTTCCCCCACAATTCCTTCTGCCACGCCTCAGTAAAGGCTTTCCTCCCAAACACACCCTGCGCTCTGCTTCTCGCAGCACGTCTCATCTCCGCCACCTTCTCCGGCTGACGCTCTTGTAAGTCGAAAATGCTCGCCAGAACAGACGCAAACTCTTCGACGGTCTCTGCGTGATATCCTACCGCTGTCTTCTCCTGCTGCTGTTCGCCCTCCTTCGTCGCAGGCGCAGAGCGATTAGCCGAAGGAACAGCGATATCCAGCCAGGGCCCAGCACTCTTGTGGCTAAGCGTGACGAGACCAGCGGCCATGAACTCGACAACATTTATGCCGAAATGTTCGTCCTTCATCGTGCTGATGCCCACACTTGCCTGTGCCAGATGTTGGCAGATAGCCTCGTAGTTTGCGTTGACGACGAACTCGACGCACTCGTCCAGACCCAGCGATTTGGACAGAGCTCGCAACAGCTCGATGCGTTGCTCATCGTCCGAGTTCCTGCTGCTGCCCATCATGACGAGCTTGACGCCATTCTGCGCACCAAACAGATCCGGCCGCGTGTCTCGCAACTGCTTGAGCACCTTTAGCTGCATCGGATGCTCCTTTTCCGGTCGGAACTGCGCCAGGCTGACAACCACCCTGCTCTCGCGCTGCAGCCCAAACTGCGCCAGCGGATCCGTATCGCACGGCGGGAATACCTTCTCCACTCGCCGCCCCATCAACTGCTCCAAGTGACCCCGCGTCCAGCTCCCATTGCCCACCACCACGTCTGCACGCCTCAGTGCCCAGCTGTACACCTTCGCAAACAGCCTGTAGTAGACCAACTTGCCACGACTGCGCACCACCGAGTTGGCGGTACGGCTGTCATTGGTGTGCCCCGCCTGACGTGCAGAAACGCGCGCGAGCATGTCGGTCGAGATGATCGGGTAGTGGACGTATGCAGCGATGGGTAAGGTGCGGTTGAAAAGGCGCGCAACGGGGTAGGTGAACGCATAGCCCATGGTGTCGATCCACGCGTCCGGCACGAGCTGGCTGAGCGCTTCGAACCCCAACCATATCGAGCCGTAACTCTGTCCCAGCAGCGTCCAGCTCTTCCATGCGGAGTCTTCGACCATCCACCGCCGCTCCAATCCCACAAAGGCGACTCGGTTCGGGTCGATGGTGATCCCAAACCGCGATGCTGCTTTAGCGAGGATGTCGGTTTTCGAGGTGGCCGGGTAATCGCCCGTATACACGACACCGACACAGTGCGGGTCGCGCGCGAGGTGGTAAGAAAGTGCTTCGTACAGCACGCGCTCTCCGCCGCCTCCCGCATTGCAGTACGGGTGGAAGAAGCCGATGATTGTGACTTGAGAAGTCTTTTCGTCGATCGATAGCGTCGCGAGGAGCTTGCGTCGCCGCGTACGGTTCGTCTTGCGCACTTTGCGCAGAGCTTTGTCGGCCACTTGGATCGCCCCCACTGTGAACGAGAAGCCGACCAGGCCAAGGGGCAGAAGGAGAGGGAGAATCAGCGATTTGAGTGAGGTAAAGATCGATTCGGTGCGAGAGGTGAGGTCGACGGTGGGGAAGAGGGTGGTGGTGCCTGAAGGGTCGTACGAGAAGCGTGTGGTGGAGGCCGCCGAAACGGCGGTCGGCATGAGGTAGAGGAAGATGGCTGCGACGAGGAGCAGGTACGCTGATCCCGAGAGTGTGCGTGTTGATGCAACGCTCTTCGTTGCTTCTTTGGACTTGGCCTTTGCTTTACCCTTTGACACCTGCCCACGGGCCACGGGCGCCACCGTCCCATCCACCCCCTCATCCCCCCTCAAGCACCTCGATACAACTGCATAGCTGTCCACCATCAACCACGCCGGTATCACCACCCACACCAAGTTCATGAACACCAAATACACCCACAACAGCAACCAGTCGCCCACCTCCAACGCTGCGCTCCCAACCAACCATTCAGGAGCAAACGTCATCCAACCGCCATACAGCTCCGCCGTGCTCAACACCACCACCCAGTAATGGTACGCCCGATCCCCGCGCGCCAGCAGCCACGCGCACCACCCCGCCAAGGGCCCGCACAGCAGCACGGTGACAAACTCCATGGACGCCAGCGTCGCGTCGCCCGTACCCCACCGCGCGTCCGCTGCCGCGTACTCCTGCCACAGATAGCCGAAGAATGATTTCGATGCGTTGACGCTCCGCGATTGCGTGCTGAGGTAGAGCCAAGGTCCTTCGAGCGTGAGGTGGCAGATGCAGTCGAAGGAGAGCCAGAGGTAGATCAGGCGTGTTTTGCGGGTGGTGGTGGAGGGCAGGAGATGAAGGGATGATAGGTAGGCCGTGAGGACCATGGAGCCGACATAGCCGAGGGAGAGCGCTGTTTGTAGGTTGAGTAGTCGATCCATCGTGTCGTGCTCTGACAACAGCGAAAGGGCGCTGTTGGAGGCTGAGGAGGCGTGCGACGAGGGAAAGAAAAGAGTTGATGGTTGTGAAGAAAGATGTTCTGGACAAGCACACTTCACACGGTCCGTGCAGAGACAGAACAGGGAATTCGTTTTTTAATTGCCGCGCAGCCGCAACTACACGCATCCTGACTGCTGAGCAAAGCGTTTCCCCATACTTTGCGCTTTTTGACACCTGGGTCGATCCTCATCACCGAAACGACCATGCACGACCTCCCTCTTGATCAGGTCACTGTTGGGACCGTTGCTAGTGAGTCTGCCTTCACTTCGTTGCGACGCCCGTAGGGGCGGGGTACGATGCGGTGATTGTGGATTAGATTGTGTGGACCTGTAGTTGCACTAAAGAGCAACCAGGAAATATGTTGCGCGCGCTTGGGATGAGCCTGTTTGGCTTAAACATCGACTTGGAATGGTCGTATCCTTGTCAATGCTCGATAGACGTCTGAAACGACCGATCGGTAGAAACGCGAGCAGACACAGTGCAAATCTTTTACTTGCGCGACTTTTCGCTGTAATCTGGGTTTCAGGAAAGAAGTCTAAGGCCGGTATGGCGCATCTTGCATGATGATCGCAAGGAACTCGTCAGGTAAACGGAGGGCAGGAGAGGTTCGCGGAGGCGACTGTGGCATAGCCTCCGTGGTCTCCGAGATGCGTAGTGGAAATTTGGCTCAATGAAGGATTAAAGGAGGCTCAAATGATTCAACGCCAGCTGTAACCATGGATGATGAAGAGGCTGAAGACATGGATAAGAGGAACCGACAAAGGTTCAACAAGCTGGTCGAGTGCAAAGTGCAGTGTCGAGCCGAAACGCGTGGGTGCGTGTGCAAGCCGAAAGTGTTGGTTTTGGCTGAGCAGCTAGAAAAGTACTTTTATTTCCCCCTCAAATCCCAGTTGCGCATCACGTGAATTCGCGACGCGCAAGGGTGAGCTTGAAAAAGTGACACTGGATATGTGCCTCAACCCACCTCAACGAGCAACACTTTCGAGGCTCAAAGAGAGAGTCCCTTTCGACTCTCTGCCACCATCCATCTCATCCTCTCGATCATCATCATCATCGTCATCTAACAGAAAATGTCGCGGACACGAGCACCAACCGGACCCACCCCTACCACACCTCTGCGTCGAATCTCGCGCGGCTCACTTAATGCGCTCTCACACTCGGCATCCAAACAGCTCTCTGCCGGTGCGACGCCTCTTTCGTTCTTGCAAGGCGCAATGACGGATCTGGCCGAGGAAGTGAGCGTGCTGCAACTCAACCTGGAGAATGTTGAGGCGGTACACGAGAGTTTGCACAGCTTCAACGAGAACTTCGCTATGTACATCTACGGTCTCAAGATGAACGCTTACTGCGTCGAATGGCCCGAGGCGCCGTTGCACGACAACTTTGAGCGGGCCGAAAAGCGCATCGCTCAGCAGGCTCAGCAATATGCCGCACAGCAGCACTTGGATGTTGCTCAGCAACAGCCTTACCTGCAGC
The DNA here is from genome assembly GCF_005498985.1 of Sporisorium graminicola. NCBI lineage: Eukaryota > Fungi > Basidiomycota > Ustilaginomycetes > Ustilaginales > Ustilaginaceae > Sporisorium > Sporisorium graminicola. Next base: position 400,888 of record NC_043734.1, read on the forward strand.
AACAACATCATCATCAGCAGCAACAGCAGATGTATAACCCAGCAGCAGATCAGACCTACGTCACCACCGACGATGAGAGCATCTACCGCAACGAAGCGCCCATCGCCGCTCCTGCCGCCAAACCTGCTCTCAAATCGGCGCTCAAAAAGCCCTCCAATGCTGCTGCTACCGGTGCTGCCGCCTCCAAGAAACCAGCCACGACAGCGGCAGCTTCCTCCGCAACAGCAGCCAAACCCAAGATGACGCTAGCACAGAAAAAGAAGCGTGAAGCATACACCGACGAGATCATCGAGACGCTTCCGCTTGAATACCGCGGTGGAGGAAACGACCCCAAACAGAACGCCATCGCCAAGCACGTCTGCATGGCTCTTCTCGCTGCGGGCGACAAAGGTCTGCGAATCGCCGAGATTGTCAAGAACCCGGAAATGTCGCAAGCCAAGATCAACAAGACGCTGATTGCGCTCGTGGCTGCCAAACACGTGGTCAAGACGAGCAACAATGTGAGTGTGCTACTAGTCGTTCTGTAGAGAAGAAGATCTGGATGCTGACTGCCATGCTTTTATGGATACGATTGCGATGGTTCAGGGTATCGTGTACAGCCTCGATTCGGCTCGACACCCAGCCCTGCCTTGAGCGCCCCGGCAACACCCCTCCGCCCAGATTCCGATCTGCTTGGTTTAGTCTGCTCATGTCGCTGGCGCGGAGAGAATGCTTTCTCCATTTGCGCCCGGCTTTCTCTGTATCTATTGTATTGTACTTGTATCTCTGTATTTCTCTCGCGAGCACCTTGTCTGAAGGGTACGTTTGACTCGATTGACATTTCAATTGCATGTCAACGAAGCTTACACCACAGCGGTTCCGGAGATGACACCGGGGCTACCAGCACTAGAGCTTGTCAGCCGCCTTTTCCTGCTTGTCCTGTTTGATGTCCTCCTTCCTCTGCGACCTCTTCTTTTCCTCTTCGATCGCCTCCTTGGTCAACTTGCCTTCGGGATCATCGGCGACTTTGGCCATGGCGTCAAAGTCGAGCTGTTCCGTCTTGGTCGCGAGGCGGTTCTGCTGCTTGTGGTCCACCCTCAATTCTTTGTCTTTGACCAGGTGTCGGCCGCCGAAGAAGAGGGCGAGGCCGATGATTCCGCCAGTGAAGAGGAAGAGTGGGGTGATTTCGGGTCGGTTCATCACTTGCTTTACCTGTCGTTCAAAAAGAGGAGGCGCAGAGTGAATTAGGTCAGTGGTCGATAGGTCTGAGGATGGTGGCCGAATGAACAATGAGGACTTACTCCTTCAGCCTTGGCACGGGACTGGTCATCTTTGCGAATGGCAGAAAAGGTAAAGTTGCGGGTCGACACTCGAGGTGCGATGCCGAGCTGCGTTGGAAAGGGTGCAGCACGTCTTGCTCCCGATACCTGGGCAAGACTCTGGCGCAGAGACGAGGCGGAAGGGATCATCAGTCGCATTCTGGTAAAAAATTCGAGGAGCGGCAGACTTGGTGATCAATCAGGATTTGTTGGCAAGAAGGCTCGTTGGTTGGTGGTAGGAGACGAAGAACACGGTTGTGTCAGTCACGGTGGAACTTTGCTGGCTGTCCCCTACTCAAGGCTTTCCGAACTCGACAGACGGAAGCGTCTGTCCGATGCCTCTGTGTCACCAGCTTGTAGGTCTCTCTCTCTCCCTTTGTATCGTGGATGCTCACTCATGACTTCATTCTACATCTCTGCGCTGTGCTGCGGCTCAGGATTTGGACCCTGCAGCGCCTCCACTTTCCGATCTGTTCTTTTTTGAGGAAGCAATGTCAGATCGCTGTTTGATTCTATGAACAGAGCGGCGAAAATCGTGCCTGTGAGAAGGCGTTTCTTCTTTTTAAGGGTCCTCTTTTCCTGCTTCTCATGCGTTCCCCCCCCGTCTGGTTTCTTCCTCCTCTCGCACCTTCTTCACTCGCCAACGACGGGACCAATACGCAATGGCGCCAACAATAGCTACCCAAGACAACGACGGCGTACGGTCCGAATTGGAACGCGAGGAGCAGCTCGACCTCGTCGATCCACTACGACACTTCCTCGCCATCGAAGACGATGACGATGATGGCGCCGCACCCGCGAACACCACCTCCTCCTCTGGCGTCGACGTCCGAGACCTTCCTAGCAAAAATGACTACAGCATCGTCCCGCAACAGATCGAGAGCATCATCGACCGACGCACCACCATCCGCTACTACCGCGATCTCTCCAGGCGGCCGATCTTGCTCGACGACCAGCATCAACCCACCGAGGACGGAGAGCATTGGGACGTGCATCTGAAGCTCGACATGACGACGGGATGTGGCGGTAAGATCTGGCCTGCCGCTGAAGTGCTGGGTGCATACATAGCTGCCAAGTACTCTTCCCCGCCCGAGCAGAGTGCAGGGCAAACGGCGGAAGGATACAACAACCACGACTTTGACTGGCGCAACAAACGCATCATCGAGCTCGGTTCCGGCACCGGTCTCGTGGGCTACCTCGTGCACGCCCTCCAACTGTCCAACTGCCAAGTATGGGTCACGGACCAAGACGTCATGCTCCCCCTCATGCGCGATAACCTCGTCCTTAACTTCCCCGCCACCGACCTCTCAGACGCCTCGCAATCCACACGCTCCGACGGTTCGCTCATCCGCGTCTCCGAACTCGACTGGGGCCACCCTGTCCCGCTGGCCCACTTCGGCGGCGCGCTCCCCCACGTGCTCCTCCTCGCAGACTGCGTCTACCTCGAATCGGCCTTCCAGCCGCTCATCGATACCATGGTGGAGCTCTCGACGACCGAAACCGAGATCCTGTTCTGCTACCAGAAGCGGAGGAAGGCGGACAAGCGCTTCTTCGCCTTGTTGAAGCGTCAGTTTGTTTTCGAGGATGTCAAGGACGACGATGAGGCGAGGATGCGCGAGTACAGGAGGCAGGGCACGCAGTTGTTGAGAATCAGGAAAAAGTGATAGAGTAATGGGTATAACGACATTGGCATAAGTTAGACTACGACGTTCGTGTGTGTGTGTGTGTGTTGTGTGTGTGGCAGGCTTAGCAAATGACACAGCACTGCGAGTCTCCGCTGTTCCCTCTCGCCTCGCCGTCTTGCGGAGCACCACCGCCGCCACCACCGGTGAGACTACGGAAAGAGAATCCGCTGACATTCCTCGCCTGCTGTCCTCCGTCCGCCCTTCCTGCCGCCTGGTCAAGGCTGACCGTGCCATTCGCTCGGCCACTCACAGCCCTCATCCTCGACCGCTTACCGAGCGTATCGTACCGTCCACCCGATCTCGCGCCCTCGTCTGCTCCGCCTTCCCCTCCCGCTCCGCCCGCGTCGCCGGAAGATTCGAATTTGGAATGCACGTCGCGCGCGGCCTTTGCGAATGCCTCTGCGACATTGTAGCCGGTCTTTGCGCTGGCTTCGACGAACAGCAGGCCCTCCTTGTCTGCAAACTGTTGGGCTTCTGCGAAGCTCACTTCGCGTTTCTTGCCCTTGCTGCGCCGGCGCTCCATGCGTTTTCTCCTGGTCAGCTCCTCCTCTCCTCCCGCCTCTTCTGAAGGCGCCGTCTCGTCTTCGTCCTGCACGAGATCGTACATGTTGCCGACGAGGACGACCGAGACCTTCTCCTCGGCATGCGCACGCACGTCGTCGAGCCAGCTCTTGACATTCAAGAAGCTCGCACGGTGCGTCACGTCGTAGACCAGCAGCGCACCCGCCGCGCCGCGGTAGTAGGAGCGCGTGATGGACCGGAACGATTCCGACCCGGCCGTGTCCCAGACTTGGACTTTGACCGTTTCGCCGTTCTCAAGCCGGATGAGGTGCGAGCCGAATTCCACGCCGATGGTGGGGTCCGGGTCGGCGAGGAAGCGGTCGTCGGTGAGGCGCACGAGGAGAGAGGATTTCCCGACGGACGAGTCGCCGATCAGGATGAACTTCAGGATGTAGTCCCACCCAGAGGAGGGTGGCGCGGTGGAGGCGCCCGCAGACACGGCTGAGGACGAGGCGTAGGTGCCAGACGGGATGCGAATTGGCGCCATGCCGAGCGAGTCGCTGCTGTGAGAGGTGAGTAGGTGGGTGGTAGGGTGGGTGTGCCAATAGCGCGGCTCGTGCTGTGCTCGAACGATGCCCGAATGAGTCGACCTGCTGCAGTCGCTGCCCGGTCACACACTCGGCTCCTGATAGATTCCCGAAACCACAGTGAAGTGGTCCGCCTTGAGATGTCGCTGAGCTGAATGTCGGTCGAGTCCAGCCCTTGAGTGATGTTGAAGGGCAGCGATTGATGGTGAAAGAGATACTAGATGGAGGAGTGTGGAGACACACGATGGAGGTCTGAGGTGACGGAGCGATATGACGCTTTGAGCAGCCAATAATCAAAATTGGATATTTTTGGGCGACGCTTTCAACAGTCAGGAGACCCAAAATTAATTCAGAATGAGATAACAGGTTCATCACGGCTCTCTGAGCGCAGTCCACCTCGCGTTGTTCATAACACAGCATGCGCTCTCCAGTCAACAGTAGCCAACAGCCATAGTGCTCCGCTATACCCACATTCTACAGCACACATTCACAATAGAGTCATCAAGATATGCGTTTTCCGCGGCGCCTTCTGTCGTTACAAGGGTGAGAAAGCGAAGACTAATGTACAAAGTTACACAAGGTCGAGGAGCAACAAACACGATTCCAAGAATACAGTACAAGACGCTCGTGAACGACAACTAGACAGCAGCAGTTGGACGGTACTTTTCGGCCTTGCTTGGGCTTTGCGAAGCAGCTCTCCCCGAGGTCATAGTCGACGAGGCACCGCCTGTAACCCCGCCGTTGTTGTTGCTGGGACTGATCGCGTGAACGCCATTCGCCGTGCTTGGAGTCGAGACCAGCGGTGCACCACGCCCGTTGTGGTTCAGAAGCGCTTGCTGGTGCTGTGCCGATGTGACACCGCTGCTCGAATGAGCTAAATCGAATAGCCCGCCGACGTTGCCGGTCACTTGCGAGGAATGGGTCCCAAATGCCCTCCCGAACAAACCACCACCGGTGGTGGCACCATTAACGTTGTCTACCGAAGCGCCGTTCACCATGCCTGCGCTTTCATTGACACCATTCATACCAACAGTAGAAGGCGCGAACGAATAGCTCGCCGACATGGCCATGTTTCCATCCAGCCAGTCAGGTTTCTTGACCTGCTTGTCTTTGCTTCGCGGCGGCGATCCAATGCCTCCAGTCCAACCCGCCTCGCGCGCAGCGTCGAAATAGCCCATCTCGTTGAAGAAATCCCACACCTTGCCCAGCTTGTTGACGTCGATCTTGACCAAGGTGCGGCACTCGCGTCGCGTCAGCTTGCCGCCCCGCGCGATAAACTCGGCAATGAGCGTCGACTTGATCAGCAAGAAAGGCTGCGGCAGGATGCGCAACGCCGAGCACAGCTGCGCCTCGGCCGGTGTGAGCAGGTTGAGTGAAGGCGCTTTGGCGAGGTTGAGTGGCTGCGGTGGTTTGCGCGGCGTCTTGGGCTCGTCGCCGCCACTGCCGCCTTTCTTGCCCTTGCCTTCCTTGTCCGCCTTGGCGTCCTTGTCTTTGGCGTCCTTGTCCTTTTTGCTGTCCTTGCCGTTGGCCGCCGAAGCTGGCGTCCCGGCTGACGCTGCTGCTGCTTGGGCTGCCAGCGTCTCCTCCATGGGCGTTGGCGTGCTCGTATCACGCTGTCGTGCACGTGCTGAATCAATACGAGGCCTGGCAGACGCCGCGATTGGCGTTGCTGCTGCACCCGACGCTGGGAACGCTGCGAGTCCACCCGCCGCCAGTTCCGCCGCCTTGCGCGCTCGCTCTGCTTTCTCCTGTTCGTAGGCGCTGGCATCGTCCAATGTGAGGATGCCCATCTTGCGATAGTGCTGCAACTGCGCGGCTGCCTTGCGCAGTGCCTCTTCGTAGCAGAGGCCGTTGAGGAAATCCTCATAGTCGAGCGCGGTCTGCATCTGCGCGAAGTGCTTGGTTCTCGAAAGCAGCTCCCTCTCCTCCTTGGGCCGACGTCGCTCTGCTGCTTGGTTCCGGCGGTAGTCGACGAGATTGCGTTCAAACATGAAGTGCTTGCGCCGCAAACGTCGATCGAGACGTTCGTTGTACATGTCAATTACCGTGAGCTTGAGATGAAGGTCGGTGGGATCCTCGTCCCAGTCGAACGGCTTGTCTTCAGGTTCGGCATCCTTGTCCTTGTCCTTATCCTTATCCTTGGCATCGGCTGCCGACTGCTGTTCGTCGGCTTCCTCATCTGCATTTGCTTCCTTGTCGTCTTCTGCATTTTGCGTCGCCTTTTTGCTGGTGGGTCCACCTCGACCACTTGCTTCCATTCTTGCATGGCCTTGCGTCGCTTTGCTGCCCAACGCTTCCCACTCTGATGGCATGTCGGCGCCGCCAAACTCGTAGACGCGGCCGAATTCGATGTCCTTGATGAGATGCTCCGCCTCCTGCTCGTATTCGTGCTCGAATTCGAGTCGACCGGGCATGAAACCCCCCAGCTCGCTATGATTGGTGGGGGCACTGACGAGCGGCTTGGCCGACTTGGGTGGCGAGTAGGAAGCCTGTGCTTCGCGCAGCGTTTCAACACGCCGCCTCTTGCGCCGTTGGAACTCATCTTGCGATATTGAGGGCGTGAACGACATGGACGGCCCAACGACGGGCGGTTCTTCTGTGGAGAGCTGGCACGCAACACGGCTGCCCGTTCCTTCGCCGTCGACGAGCGGGTCAAATACTGGCTTTGCGACTTGGTTGTATCGCTGCAATGCCTGCTCTGCTCGCTGGTCTCCACGTTGACTGCCATCGCGGCCTTCGACATAGACGCTGATGTAGTGTTCCTGCACCTCCTCTTTGGAGCGGTTACCAATGTGGTCTGCAATGTCGGCCCAGTTGCCAAGCCCATAGGTCTGGCATCCATCGATGAGGAGAAGCTCCTCGTCTGCGCCCCAGTCGTCGCAAAAGATGGGATACGAGTGCTGCTCCACGACACGGTAGTCGTGCCATGCCTTGTGCTTGCCTGGTTGCGCACCCGAGCAGAAGCAGGAAGCGCAGAGGTCAAAGTCGGTGCAGCCGCCTGCGCATCGTATCCTTACGGTCAGGGTGATGTCGGCACCGCAAGCATCGCAGTGGTAGCGAACGCCCGGTTCGGCGGCGGCCGAGGTGGAGCCGTCCTCGGATTTGGGCGTGGGCTTGTTCTTGCGATGGCTGACCGTCATTGTGCAAGCAAGCTGCTGCGGCGGCTTTGCACCCTGGCCCGCAACGATCACCAAACTTGCTATGCTGCGCGCAAGTATGTCAAAGCTGCTGGAGTTATTGTATGTCGATGTCGAAATTTTGGTGTGCTGCTGTGGAGAGTTTCCTTTGCTGATGTCGAACGATCCTCGGGATGATGGTTAATGTCGAGCAACAACGACAGCGGAGACAGAGGATCGATGTGTTGCCAGTGTGCAATCAGCGAACGTTGCCGGCTAATGTCGATCTTGATGACGGTCCGGGGCGCAAGTGAGAGGTGGGCTGTAAAGAGGCTCGTGCGTCAGGGTCTCAAGCTTGGTTGAGAGCAACAGCGACGACGACAACGACGATAGCGGCGATCGAGCTGAGTCACAGAGACCGTTCGAGGATCTCGACGGCGACAGACGTCGCGACGATGTCAGCCGCAGTATACGGGAAACGACGACAGCGACGACGGCGAGAAGTTCCTCAAGCCAGGCAGATGAACAAATATACCCGCGGCTTTGGTGTGTTTGTGGCTCGATGTTGCCGATCAAGACAATCAACGCAAACGATGTGAGAGCGAACAGCCGCGGCGCGTTGTGTTGAGGGCGCGCGTGCGTGTGACAGCAAATTGCAGACTTGACGCTGCCTTGCAGAAGTGCAGCAGTGGGTAATTCTCGGCCGTGTTGCGGCCAAAAGCGACTTTTTCGAACCGATTTTGACGAAGAATATAGCTATGAAAGCCTGCCAGAATCGGTAGCCAAACGAAGCTTGAGGATCGAAGAATGCAATGACCTTGACAAAAGAGATGAACAAGAGGTGAAGTCGGGTCGATATGCTAGAGGTAAAGAGAGGGTGATGAGCGATGGAGGATGCTGGTGAGCGGGAAAAGGTCGCGCGACGATATTCGATTCGGTCTTGCTCAACTTTCGACCAGCGCCCAAAGGCGACGCTCCGTCTTTGTACTTGACATGACTGACCTAGTGCCTTTGTTGTGTTCATTCGTGGTATTTTGTTCACCGATCGGGACAGGATCTTGGCCATGATTCATTCGTGCGAAATTTTGCACTTTTGTGAAATCACGGGCTTCGGAGATGGATTGCCAGAGGAAGGGTTCGAGCAAAATAATCTTGTTCGCCTGAGCACTTTTTCTTGAAATTTCTTCTGGTTTGTAGCGCTGAACTAGCTCTCTTTTGCCCAACACCACCACCCGTACCCTACAATACGATATCTTTCCAACATGCCAAGGGGTCTGTCATCACCGACCAAGAAGGTGATTTCCAACTCGGCTGCCTCTCCATCTGGCAGCAAGCTCGAGAAAATCAAAGCATTATCACCGGAGGCGTCACCAGAAACCTCGGTAGCCAGCGGGAGCGAGGATGACAGCGAGGATGTCAGCGAGGATGAAGTGAATAGCAGAGACGGGGAAGACGAAAGCAAGTCGGAGGGCGCAAGCAGTGGAAGGAGCGACGAGGAGGCCGTCGGTGACGACTCTACTACCATCAAAGATGCACCGGCAGCAGCAGACGAGGAGCAGGACGAGAAGAAGGGGGCCACCATCGCCGAGGACGGCAAAAAGGTCACGTTCGAAGACCTCGGTGTAATTCCGCAGATCGTAGAGGCGTGTACCAACATGGGCTTCAAGCACCCCACTCCAATCCAGGTCAAATCCATCCCCGAAGCGCTGCAAGCTCGCGATGTCATTGGTCTCGCCCAGACCGGTTCAGGAAAGACGGCAGCGTTCACGATTCCCATTCTCCAAGCATTGTGGGACAACCCGAAGCCCTTCTTTGCGTGTGTGCTCGCTCCCACACGTGAACTTGCATACCAGATTGCACAGCAGGTCGAAGCGCTCGGTTCGACCATCGGTGTGCGCGCCGCCACCATCGTTGGTGGCATGGACATGATGTCGCAGTCCATCGCGCTGTCAAAGCGTCCCCACGTCATCGTAGCCACCCCCGGTCGTCTGCAGGATCACTTGGAGAACACCAAAGGCTTCAGCCTGCGCGGGTTGCAGTATCTGGTCATGGATGAAGCCGATCGTTTGCTGGATATGGATTTCGGCCCGATCATTGACAAGCTGTTGCAGTCGATTCCGAGGGAGAGGAGGACCATGTTGTTCAGTGCCACCATGACCACCAAGGTGGCCAAGCTGCAGCGTGCATCGCTCAAGAACCCCGTGCGCGTCGAGGTCGACACTAAGTACACCACTGTCTCGACGCTCAAGCAGCATTACCTCTTCATGCCTTTCGCACAAAAGGACACATACCTGGTGCACCTCGCCAACGAACAGGCAGGCCACTCGATCATCGTTTTCACGCGTACCGTGCACGATTCGCAGCGGCTCTCGATTCTGTTGCGTCTTCTCGGCTTCCCAGCAATCCCGCTTCACGGCCAGTTGAGCCAGCAGGCGCGTCTGGGCGCGCTCAACAAGTTCAAGACGGGTGGTCGCTCGATCTTGGTAGCGACCGACGTGGCTTCGCGTGGTCTCGACATTCCCGCCGTCGACCTGGTCGTCAACTACGACATCCCCACTAACTCGAAGGACTACATTCACCGTGTTGGTCGTACCGCCCGTGCAGGTCGTTCCGGTCGCTCCGTCACTTTGGTCACGCAGTACGACGTCGAACTGCTACAACGCATCGAAGCAGTGATCGGGCTCAAGATGACCGAGTTCCCCGGTGGAAACGACAAGGAGGCCGTGATGCTCTTGAGCGAGCGTGTGGCCGAAGCGCACCGTGCCGCCGTGAGGGAGCTGAAGGACAACGGCGTGGGAAATGCAGGTGGGTCGGGTAAAAGAAAGCGAAAGATGGATGGGAGACATGGTGACGATATGGACCGCGATGACGATCAGGTTCAGGCTGGTCTGCCTGTTTCGGGCAACGGACGACATCAGAATCAGAACAGAAAGAAAGGTCGTCGCTGAAGGGAATCTTCACTTTACTCGAACTCTCGTTTCATCGCATAATTTGTTTGTAATTGTATTGCTCCCTCTTGCATTGTTGTTGCTTTCAACTCCTTCCTTGTCATGCGCCGTGTTGTTGGCTGCTAAGGCTGTGCATAGTGTGAAAGCGGAGATATATGTATGTCCATGTTGTGTGTTAAGAAGGAAGAAGCTCATCGAGGGCAAGGTTCGGATCTCGGTCAATTCCCTCCACAAAAGAAGAACGCTTTCTTGTAAATTTTGCCCACTCCGCCCACGCAAGAGCAAAATTTGAACGAGAACTCGTTACGTCTTCCATCAACTCTCCTCTCTATCCCTCTCACACGGGTAATTCGACCTTTGGACTCATGCCCTAAACATCCTTTCACCTCACGACATCTACACGATTCGCCTGGGTGCCTATCCTGCCACGATGCCGTCGGCTTCGACCGCAATCTGCGTCCAATGCGAGGTCCAACCGTCCAAGTACACCTGCCCGGCATGTCGGGCCCGGACGTGTTCTTTGGCGTGCACCAAAGCGCACAAGGCCGCTGAAACAGGAGGTTGCTCGAGTAGCGCTGTTGCAAAGAGCCCCAACGGTGTCTCGACCAGTGCATCCTCTTCCCCGGCACCGACGGCCGGATCCAGCGCAAAAGCTTCGCAGGGGTTAGGCTACGTTCCTCTGACGCAGTACACAGAATCGCACATGATGCAGGACTTTCTCTTCCTTTCGTCCATCTCCCGCACCACCGCCGAGAATGGGCGCAAAATTCTCTCGATGAACCTCCTCCCGCCTGCTTCTGGCACCGACACACAGCACAAACACACTGCCAGCCCCAATCAAGCCGCTTCGACAACGCGATTAACGAATCAACAGCGCCAACGCGAGCAGCTGATCAAGCAGCTGCACTACCGGCGCTTCAAGGTCATGGTGCTACCCGACGGCATGGCACGCCGTAAGACGAACCAGTCGCAGTTTCAGCCCAAGGATAAGAAGTTTGTACTCACCGTCGAGCTTGCGTTTCCGCATCGCAAAACCGTGCTCCATCGACAGGATTCGTCGCACACCGTGGAGCAGGTGGTGCTGAACGAGCTGCAGCACCAGAGTTTCCCGAACAAGAAGGATTTGCAACGGCTCAAAGCGGGCATGCCGTCCGGGTCGACAACAATTGCGAAAGGCTGGATCATCTCGAAATCGGTGCTCGAGCACACGCGGTTACCGCTTCCTGCCGCCGCTACACCGCTTAGTGGGGAGGGCGAATTCCTGGCCCTGTCCGCGTTTCCAAGGGAATGGATTGTTCTAGTACCGGCGTACTCGGCGCGGCTGACCAATGAGAGCACGACGCGATACCTGGACTGGTGGACGAGGAAGCGCAGGTGGGAAGAGGCGAATCCCGCGCTTGCGCTGCAACAGAAGCAGGAGGAGCAGGAAGGGCAAAGGCAGGGCGACGGGTGGAATGGCAAGCGTGCGAGAGGTGGGTGGGGGGACAAGGGCGGTAGTAGGGCTGAGGAGGTGGAGAAAGAACCTCAACAGGGGGAGGAAAAGATGGAGTCTCCTGCAGTGACAGCCTCAGCCCCGCAGGTGGTAGAGCCGGCAGTTGGAGGATCATCGTCGCACGGTATCATCTCGAGCACCCTGCTATCCATGCTGAGCCAGCGACTGGGACGCCAACCTACCTTTCTCGAATCTGCAACTCAGCCAGCATCACTCCCATCCACCTCAGCGCAGCCTGCCTCCCCCACCCCACCCATCGCCACGACATCCAGCCACACCGCTCCTCCCATCAGCTCCGACAACGACGCAACCTCGATCCTCCTCTCCCTCACGCATCCTCACCGCACGACGCTCAGCTGGTTACTGCAGACGATCCCCGAGGGGTACAGCGTCGTCGAGTATCCCGAGTTGCGCATCGTGCCGGCTGAGGCAGCGGCAGAGGCGGGGGTGAAGGTCGTGCCACTCACCGGGGAGGGTGCTGGTGTGGATGAAGCCGAGGCGCCGCACAGCGACGGTGCGGGTGAGAAGGGTGTCGGTGAGGTGAAAGGGGATGGGTCTACGACTGCGGGTGCGAGAACGGCGGCGGCGGTGACGAGTGGATCGTTGGGAGGTTTGCTTGCCGGGTATGATTCTGAAAGCTCCGATGACGACGGTGAAGACGACCAGGTGCCGGAGAAAGACCCTCCGAAGCGCGCAGTCGAGCACGCCGACCCATCCGGTGCGCAAGCAGCGCTCGACGAGGCTCCAGCGCGAGCAGGCGGGAGCCTCGCCTCTCTTGCCTTCCAGCATGGCTTCCTTCACGCCCCTCCCAGCTCCAACCCGTAGCTCACCACCCACACGTTCATGTCACGAACAGCCACGCCAATCCAAAGTCACAACCATCCTCTCTTCGCACACGCCTTTGCACAGGCTGAGAAAACGCATAAGTTAACTTAGCTCGCGCGAGTGATGTTACACAGTGAATCTGCATCCGTGTTCCTCCATCAAACTGAGTCTGCGTCCGTATTTTTCCATCCAACCGAGAAAGAGCTAAGGCACCTGCACATTCGCGCGCCAAGCGCACAGGCCCAACAGCAGCAGATGCGCCACCCAGCAGCCGGCACTCACCCATGCACCTGCGCCCTTCGGCCTTCCTCGTCTGCTCACACCTGTACCCTCCCTGGCCTCATCGCCGCACGACAGATCCACGAGCGCCAAAAGCAAGATCGCGGTGTACACGGCATCCAGCGTCTGCACCTGGCACAACAGGGCCGGGGAGAGGCATTTGAGCAGCGCGACACTGACGGCGAGTGTACGCGCGGGCAGCATTCGCGTCAGACGCGAGCGTGCTGAGGTCAGCGTATCAAGGCGTGTGTTGTGGTTGGGTCGGTTGGCTGTGCGGACGTCGCCGTGTGTCGTGGAGGATGATGGGAGAGGTGGCAGTGTCGGCGGTCTGTAAAGAGCAAGAGAGACTCCTGCGTTCTGCGTAGTACCGTTGTCGTGTCTGTGTTTGCGCCGTTGGGATCTGCCTTGTTCCTCCTTCTGCTTTGCGGCGGCGCTCAAGACCTGCAGCACCTCGCTACAGCTTGGCCTCCTGGCGGGATCCACGTTCAGCATCCCCTCCAACAGACCCAACAGCACCTCGTCTCCCCTCCCCTTATTCCCGACCTGCCGCTTGAACCCGCGGTACGCCTCCACCTCGCGCCTCAACTCGTCCACATCCCGCGTCTGCCCGTACGGCAGCCGGAAAAACACCAGCAAGTACAGCACCATCCCGACCGACCACATGTCTGCCTTGCTGCTCAACTCGTCCAACCTACCCGTCACCGCGTTGGGGACGATGGTCTCGGGCGACACGTACTCCATGGTACCCGTGTGCCCGGACCGCGTGCGCGTCCAGTTATCGTGGAGCAAGAGAGACGAGCCAAAGTCGGAGAGCATCGCGCGCGGGATGAGCGCGTCATCGTCCCAGTGCAGCAGCACGTTGCCCGGCTTGATGTCGAGGTGCAGGATGCCACGCGAGTGGAGAAACGAGAGACCGGAGACAATGTCCGTCAACAGGCTGTAGATCTCGTCGGTACGGAGGAGGTGCACTCCGACTTCCACGTCGATGTGCGGTGCGGGAAGGGTGGGTGGTGCTGAGGTCGGCGTAGGTACAGTGGTAGCGGCGGTGGTGGTGGTAACGGTGGCAGAGCGATTGGCTCTTCGTTGACGCAGAGCTGCTTTCAGGCGTTCGATCTTGACTCGCTCGGCTGCGCTGACAGCACCAACGTCGTCATCTTCGTCGCGCTTACCAGTCTGCTTGTTCTGCCCTGTACCCCCCTTACTTGCCACACCTCCATTCCCGCCTCTTTTTCCGGAGTCCTCCACCTCCTCATCCTCGTCCTCCCCTTCACCCGCTCTCGCCGAGATCCAGTCGGCCAAACTACCCCCATTCGCCGCCATCATCAGCACAAACAGCGTCGGCACCTCCGGCGCAAACGGACTCAACCGACACCGCTCGATCCACGCATGTTGGTAGTGGATCAAGTGCGGATGATGCAGCGACTCCATGAGATGCACCTCGTTCAAGCTCTGCAACAAGCTCTGCGCGTGATCGCCCACGGGAATTTTCTTGATCGCATACTTGCCCAACTTGTTCCCGTTGAGCACATGTTGGCAGAGGAACACCTGCCCCCGCGCCCCGCGCCCGAGACGCTTGAGCTCGACAAAGAACCGCGCGTAGTAGCCTTGCGCTTCGGAAGAGTGGTTGATGGGTTCCGGTGGGGTCGAGGCGCCGGAGACGGAGGGGATAGGCGTGGACGAGCCAGAGGCCGACTCGAAGCGATTACGCGGCAGAGTGGTGGTGCTTGCGTTCGAGGAGGAGGCAGAGTTGGATACGTGGGTGGTGGCTTGAGCGAGTAAGCGGAAATAGTTGGGTGCGATGAAGGACGGTGATTCGCGGTCGGCCGAATTGGGTTCGAACTGCGTGTCGAGCGGGTCTCCTTGTCCGAGCGGCCACGGACGAGCACAGGTTGGGCAGATGGTTTGGTTTGTCGAGCTCTCCAGCGATGCAAACCGACGGAAGCGTTGCAAGAGGCTCTGAGATGCGCTGGATCCGTTGCGGTATGGCGCCAGGGGAGCGTCGTTGGAGCCCTCGCTGGTCGATGAGGCATCCGACGAGCGTGGAAAGCTGCGTTTTTGGAGTGACAGCTCGTTTGAGGAGGCATCATAGTAGGCTGCATGATCTCTTGTGCGCAAAACAATCTGCAGATCGCTGGCACGAGGAGCGGGGACTAGGTCGAGACTTGACGGGCCGTCGGCATCGACAGAAGCAGCTCGACTTGAAGCGGGCTCGTCGACGATGCCCGTTGTCACCCACGAGGTGTCTGACAGTCGTAGTGGCGAAGGTCGATACGACGAGCTCATGGTTGAAATTTTTGGAACGTCGAAAACGCTGAAGCTTCTCGGTTTCGAGATGGACAAGGAGGAAGAGGACTGGCTTTTTCGTATCGTGTGATGTCATTTGTGGCCGGCTGGCACGCACTCGGTCATCACATGACCGGATTGTGGCAGTCCGTATACACAACGCTCGTACTCTGTGTCCAAAGGCTACGTGCTTTGTCCTGAAAGCGAAGTAGACGGTTCGAAGGGTAGAAGCGAGAGAGTGCGTGGTTGTTGGTGGTCAGGAGGAGGAGGTTCCAAAAGTGCACATTCGAATTTAAAGCTCGGTCTGAGCAATTTCTCAAGGGTCCATGTCTCGCGCACAGGCACACGCGCCCTCGCTCACTCAGCAGAATGGCGAGCTTCCAAATGCCGCATCGTCCGACCTCGTGGCCATCGACAATTGCTACAGCTCTTCCTCAGCTATTCTTCACCCATGCCAAGGCCAGGGTCTCCACCATCTCAGAATCACCGAAACACACATTGATCGGAAGAGAAATTGCAGAGGATCCAAGTTATAAACAGATGTTACGAGACAAGGGTAGGTGAGGGGACTACACCGCACGTACACCATCTCGAAAGGCGGTCTGTGCGTGCCGAACAGAATATCGACCTTATTTGAGGCTGATAGTCACGCTAGCCAGTGTACCGGGAAGCTCCTCTGAGCCCTGAGCAAACAAAAAGTAGACGCTACCCGCACTGATGAGCACAAGCAGCAACACGCTCGAGCCGATGAGCACAAATTCGGTGCTGACGTCCTTCTTCTCGCACGCCGAGCCGGCCCAGTACACTTTCTTACCCTTGCGAACCTCTGTCAGCTTGCACTGGCATCGGTAGCATGGCTTCCCGCCCCTGGACGTCTGTACGCCCTTGCCGTGGCCGGAGCAATAGTTCGTGGCTTTCTCGAGCGCAGACTGCGAAGTAAAGCAGGTGCCTGCGAGGTTCTTGGGCAGCGGCGAGGGTTTCGAAGATGCAAATGCGTTCGGACGGATGGCGGCACCGTGCGAGAGCTCTGAGGCACGACGGAAGGGACGCAGCAGGTCGGAACTCGAACGCTTGGCAAGCAGATGCGTTGCTCCAGTCTCATCGGCGGTTTCGGTGACGACAAAGGCGATCGAAGCGGCACGTCCTTGCTGCTCGGATTGGCTCTGGAAAAGCGAGGTCACTTGCTCGACGGCAGCACGCACCATCTCCTTGGCCTGGGCAAACTCGACACTGTCAGCACCGTACGTGCTCTCAACGTTCTGCAGGCCAGAGAAGCGTAGTGGCTGCATCGACAGGTCCTGTGCCGTCACGTCGTCCTTGCTGCTCTTCAACTTGGCAATCAGCGCTTCAGCCGATCGCAGCTCGTTCTCGAGTGTTGCAAATGCCGTCGACTTGAACGAAGCAGCCTGCTCGGACCATGTCGCTGCCGCTTTGTCCGCCTTGGTGGTGAGCCATTCGATGCTGGCACTGAAGCCATCCATAAAGCTGCCGGTGAGATGCGAGAGCGTCGACTCGGACGACTTGAGCGCTTGTGCGGCGCCGGCCATGTAGCTGTCGAAGAGAGCATCGAATGAGTTGGAGCTGGGTGCACTCGCCATGTTGTGTGTGGCGGGGACGCCGGTTGGGATCACATCTGGCGCGGTCATGGGGAAAGAGAGAACTGACGGTCAGTTGGGCAATTCGATAGAGGCATGGAATGAGTCTTGTGCCTGCTTTACTACTCACCATCATGCGCAGATCCATGCATGAGCACTAACAAGCGGTTCTGCTCGTCGTCGCGGTGTCCATCAAAGAGGCGTTCGACCATGGCTCGCTGATCCACCTGCACATCGCCCGCTTTGCTGGATTTCAGCACATGGTCCCAAATCGCCGAGTCATCCGATCCAGAAGCACCCTCAAGGTTGATGTGATGAGACAGAATGCGGTTTGCCTCCTCGGCATTGATACTAATAGGTGCAGCGGCGAGGTTGTGAGCGGGAGAGAGGTAGAGATTCGTCTTGGCATCAGCACCTGCAACAGCAAAGGTGGCGGCTGCCAAAGCCAATGGCGCGAGCGATGCACCAGCGATGCGAACCATCTTTGGCGTTCTCAAGACGTTATTCCAAGTGTGTCGATGATGAAGATGGAGTGAAGGAAAGTTGCTTTGAATGAGAAAGTGTGCGATGGTGACGATCAACCGCAGAACGCGCACTCCTAAAATGCAATCCTAGATTTCCAGTCTTTCGCCTCTCTTTTGCCCCTGTGCCCTGCGGCGCTGCGCTGTGCTATGCTTTGCATCTTCGCTCAGCGTCCGTGCGACGAGAAATTGCGAATTTTGACGCCATCTACCTATTGTTAAACCACTCTTTGCCTTCTACTGCTCGTCATAAATACGGAGTGTTTCCTCATGGGAACCGTGCAACATGAATGCACAAAAATGTCACGCAGAACAAGAGTCTAAGGATTAGAGTTCGCGGTCACACAAGAACGAGCGGTATAGTCGCTTCCAAGCAAGGCAAGGTAGCGCAACGTGACAAAAGAGCTAAAAGAGCGTGTGTGTGAGTGAAGAGAAATGATCAAGAAAATGATATGAACAGCTGTCCTACGAAGCGTAGGGCGGGCTGATGGGCGAGGCACCAACGCCGTTCGTCTTGACTGGCTTACTGGCAGCCAACGAGCTGTCCGGCCCCAGCTTGGACGGTTCCTCGTCCTCCCCCACCCTGAGCGAGTCCAGGATGGCCACTGCACTCGTACCGTTGCTTCCGTTAGCACCAGTGATCATGGGGCCACGGCGCGACTCTCTTCGGCTCGCACGGCGCCCATCAAAGTCAGCCGCGCCAAACGAATTGTCTTGACTGTAGCCGTTGGTGTGACGCGTCGACGAGGGCGAAGCAGTTCCCAGCGCTTCGCGCAGTTCGTTGACACCCGTCGACGGCACGTGAATGCTGAGCCGACTGCTCTTGTTGACCGACGCCGTCGACGCATTGCTGCCGTTGACGAGCGAAGCACCACCGACACCGTTGAGCGGCGTGTACGAAGGACGACGCGACGTCTGCTGCGATCGAGGTGCCAGCGACGACGTAGCGTACGGGCTCGAACCGGCAAAAGCCTCGTCCACGGCAATGTTGATGTTCCAGTCGCGCTCCAACCACCGCTTGAGCACCGTAGCATCCAGCTGCGTCGCCGACTGCAGCTTCGGGCTCGAAGCGAGGCTGCTGATCACCGAGATGCCGTTGATCGAAGGCGAGCTGCTGGTGCTCGATTCGCCCAGCGCGTTGATGCTACCCACAGCTGAAAAGGGGACGACCTCCGGAGGCAGCGTGAGTCCACCCACCGGCGACGGTCCAGGCTCGACGCCCAGCGAAGGCACTTGCGACAACACACTCTGGGCGGAGCGAGTGACGGCATCCACATCGAACGTCTCGCCGAGCCTTGCCAGCACGCGTGCTGCCACCATCCGCGACGAAAGACGTCGCTGGTTCTCAAGGCCTGTGTTGGCAGCAGCGCCATTGACAGTCAAGCGGCTGCCGGCATCCCTGTCGAGGGCGATCAGCATGGGCGTCAGAGCCAGCACTGCACTGCAAGGAAGTGCCGTCACCACATGCTCGAGCGCTTGGGCCACGGCGACATAGTCGACGGGGAGCGCCGCGGTTGATTCGCGCGCGTATGCACCCGACGTGCCGCTGTTGAGCGATTCGGGACGGCCAGGGTCGGCATTGATGCGGTCCAACTGCGGCAACAGCTCCAAAGGTGACTCTCGCAGGTTGGCAAGCAGCTGCGGCGGCGGCGAGAGGCTCTTGCTCAGGCACATGACGTGGGCCGCAGCACCGAGCGCATGCACAGTCCCGATGCCATCGCCCACTTTCTCGCCTATGGGAGCTACGGCAAAAACGTCGCTTTCGCGTTCGAGCTGCTCGCGATCAAATTCGTCTCGGAACAGTGTGATGAGCGTCTGAGCGTAGGCGAGGCGCACGGCATGGTTAGGTGACGTAAGCAGGCTGGCCGTCGAGAGGATCGACGAGGGGGCCACGCGGTTTCGTGTGCCCGCACGGGCTAGGCCGAGCTTGGTTTCCGCAGAGGCTGCTGTGCCTGCTGCTGCTTTGCCCTTGTCGCTTTCCGGGGCGCGCGCTCCCTTGGCCGAGGCATCGGCATTAGCGCCGCCCTTGACGTCGATCGCCTCGTGGATCTCTCCGCTCGACTGATGCGTGGCTGCCAATACGCCCTGCAGACAGAAGAGAAGGACACGGATGCTCTCGTCGCGCTGCTCGGGGCCAGCATTGGCGAGTCGCTGGCGGTGGACATGGCTGTTGAGGTCCTGCTGCTCACCGCGGTGCACGGCGCCGAGGTTGCTGACCTTGACGGAAGCGGCATCGGGAGCAGATTCGGGCATCTGGAGTGCGACGATGCGGCCAGAAATCTCTTCGACAATGTCGTTGATCTGGTCGGCGTAGTAGACGTGCGTGCCGAGACCGCTGATGCAGTCGACCAGCGGAGGCAGGAGGCTGTCGCGCGTATCCTTGTAGACTCTGCGCACGGCGAGGGCAGTGAGGTTGCTGAGCGTGTCCGAGGTGCTGAGACCAATCAAGCTGAGCTGGCCGGTTAGGATGGTGCGCGACATTTCGATGAGCGAGGCGTGCTTTGCCGTCGCCTTGCCCTCGCAGTTCTCGACGAGGTGGTCGACGAGCGTATCGAGCACGACAAAGCGGTACTGGAGCGAAGTCCAGCTGCAGAGCGACTCTGCGAGCCAGCAGCACCACGGGGCGTCGTCCCACTGAGAGGTCATCTGGCGTCGATCGGTGGGGGAAGGGACGGACAGCGCCGACTTGTTGTCAAGCCAGGTGATGACATTCTGCACGACGCTCTGTACCTGGACGGCATCGGCATGGCGGAGCAAACCTCGTAGCGTACCGATGGCGGCCGAGATGACATCTTCGGACGAGGGACCCTTCTCACCAGCGACGTGAGCCGAAATAGAGCGTGTGCGACGGATGGCCAGCGGCTTCTTGGAGATGTTGAACTCGGAGTAGCTCGGCTCGCCGTCGGTGGCCTTTTTGGCTTCGCTGCGAAGCCAGTCGAGAGTGACGCGGTTACCCTTGGTGTTCTCGACGAGAGCAGGGGTGAGGAGGGAGATGAGCTGCTTGGAGTTGGACGAGTAGATGGCATCCGAGGCGACTGCTCCAGCCAAAGCACCGAGACCGATGAGACGAGTGCGGTTGCGCTGTTCTGCATCCTCACCGAGCGAAGGATCGGGCCCGATGGGGCGCTCTACGGCAAGGGTAGCAAAGGATTTCACGAGGCGGTGGAAGCTGTCGTCGACCGATGTGGTGGCAGGGTCGAGGAAGGAGGCCAAGGCGTAAAAGGCGCTGGCAGCTCGTGCACTGATCTCGAGATCTCGTGGGCGTGCTGGGGTGGGCTGTGCAGCGTCGAGTGCAGTGGCAATGATGGATTGAGCGGGTTTGATGAAGTAGTTGAACGAGGATTTGCACTCGGTGAGCAGGTTCTTGATGATGGCCAAGGTGATCAGGAGGCCTGCTTTGCCCTTGTCTGCCGCTGGGCCGGAGCCTTTGGCGGCGCGAGCGTCTGCCTGAGCCTTGGAGTCGAGGAGGGTGGAGACCTTTGTGAGCTTGGCAGGCTTGTTCTGGGCATAGTAAGTGAGGCGGCCGAGTTCGTTGGAGTTGGGACGGTATTCGGGTGCCGAGGTGACGAGAGCCTTGGGCGCTGGGTAGCAGTCGTCGACGAGCTTCTTGTGATTCGACTTGGGGATGCACATGCTGTGATCAGTCCAGGGGTTGTGGTCGATCAGTCCGTTCGATTGCGTTAAGTTAGATGCTCTCGTGGGCCGTCGAGGGGTGGGAAGGCGAGAGAAAGGACAGAGCACGAGAGCCAGCCTTTGATATCTGAGAGTTGAGATGATCCAGCGGCCGTCGGACAAGAACACAAGTGTGGGATCTGAGAAGGGAAGACGAAGGAGAACGAGAAGCCAGGAGGAGCTGAGAAGGACGACGATGGTGAGCAAGGTGAAAAGAAACGCCAACACCGGACGGAGCAGCAGAGCACGAGGGGCGGGTCAACCGTGGACGAACAACGTTCATCCTCGTCATGTTCAACTCTCTGGTCTCTAAGGCACTTTGGCCCGGCACGAGAAATTCAAGCCCAGGAAAGTAAATGCGGAGAATCTATGCAAAAAAAAGGTCAGTGCGGTCACAAATTCCAATAAATAATATGATTTGCGTCGTGCGTGTCACGTTGAAAGCTGCCAGGCCCACTCAAACACGGCCAGGCTGCTCAGGCAAAGGCAAAGAAGACGAGCTTAGGGGGTCGCATGTGCTTGCACAGCTGAAGACAATGGCAACGCAAGTCGTTGGGGGTGGGACGAACGACAAAAGGGACAGGCACCTTGGAGAGCTCGCGAACAACGCGGGGCAAATCCCTCGACGAGAGCTGCGTTTGACGCTGCGCAAGAGCATGTCTCGCCTCGCTTCTCCCATGGCAAAGAGGCTCGAGGGTGAAGCGTGCTTCGAATCGTCAAGGCGGTACCCGATGAATTTGCACGCGGCAACTTACGGCTCTGCTATGCTTGTTTGTCCAAACGGGAGCCGCCTCGCCTCGCCTCGCCTACGCCATTTCTTCTTTTTGCGGAGCGGAGCAAAGGGAGAAGGAAGAGATTCCAGCAGCGAGAGCGAGGAACGTTTCGCCTCGTCTCTAGGGCTCGTACTTGATTAGCGTGAAAGCGCACCAGATCTAGGACCCTTGGCTGCACCTTATGTCAAGCTGACTACTTGAGGTTCCCCTAGGAAAACGGTCTAACAATGCAAGAGAATTTCCCGGCTATGTTTTTCTCTCGACACAGCCAGACACGTCAGCTCCGACTTCGGCGAAATTCTTGGTGCAAGGCGAATGCCACGACGGGCTGCACGCTTGTACGAGTTAACGCCGAGAAGACTGCCCTGAACCTCGTCGGGCTCAGTTTGGGGAGAGCAAGCAGAATGCAACCTGCATATTTTTCGGTTTGGCCACTCCACACGATGACACGCAGCCACGTCGACACTCGAAAGCAACACCAACACTCGTATACATTCTCGCCTCCTCTCTCTGCCCAAACTGTCTTGCTAACAGTCAACCACCAATCTCGGACTCGACTCGACAACCTCACCCGCTTTGTTTCTGCTAGCAATTTCAAGAGATCGTTCATTGCTACGGTCTCCACTTCACAGCATCACAACGTTACGCCACACCTTGGTAGTCGCACTCGAAGCTTAGCATTCGTGAACACGACTCTGCTCGGTCTCAGTTCGTGAACAAAGGCCGTTGCTGCGCCACTCGCGGTGTCTGCATTTGCGCTAGCTCATTTTCGTCGGTAGCTACCCGAATGGCTTTCGGAATCGCCGTCTCTCGAACCACATGATCTCCCACGCTCGCTCCAGCTCTGGCAGTGGCGAGATGCCAAGGCGGCGCGGATGGTCCGCACATCGACTCGGCATGTCGATCGCTCTTGCCCTCCTCACTACAGTCACATTGCTCTTGCTCTCAGCATCCACAACCTCGATCGGCGTCTCCGCAGTAAGCTCGCGTCCGGCGCTCTTTCGCTCTCCAGCTTCTGACAATTCGCGCGGTGCCGATTTCTTGCAGCAAGTGCTCACCAAGCCAAGATCGCAACGGCCCCCGGCAGAAGCAGCAGCGCCCGCTCTCGGCGCAGAACCAATATGTCGCCCCACGGGCCAGATCGAAGACGCCTCCTGCGACTACGAAACGGTCGAAACCATCAACTCGCAGTTCTTTGATCGCCTCGACACGCTCCGCAAGACCGACTTTTTCAAGTTTTACAAAGTCAATCTGTTCAAGGAGTGTCCTTTCTGGAACGAGAACGGCTTTTGCATGAACCGCGCCTGCAGTGTCGAGACCGAGGACGAGTCCAACGTGCCCGAAGAGTTCCGCGTCAACCGTCTCAGCTCGGTTACCACTGCTTCGCCCCAGGACGTCGTCATGACCGGGTCCGACGCCAGCTGCTCATGTTCCTCCACCGAGTTTTGCCACCTCGATGACGAGTCGGCTGAAGAGGGCGTTTACGTCGATCTGCTCAAAAACCCAGAGCGTTTCACCGGTTATGCCGGTCCCAGCGCCAACCGGGTCTGGAAGTCGATCTACGAGGAAAACTGTTTCAACGGGGTCAAGTTCGTCGAGCCTGCGAGACCCACCTCTTCCGGCGGCACTGGGTTCGTCGATAAGAGCATGCTGCAGAGCTCCATCCCGGCCCTCGGTGGGCTTTCTAGCGGCTTCAGCGGTCTGGTTTCCTCGCTCCAAGCTCCCTTGGATAGTGGAGACAGCGAGCAGTGCCTGGAGAAGCGAGTCTTCTACCGCATCATCTCGGGCTTGCACGCCTCCATCTCTATCCACATCTGCCACGACTTCCTCGACACAAAGACAGGCGAATGGGCACCCAACCTCGAATGCTTCATCACGCGCATTGCCGAGCACCCGGAGCGTCTGCAGAACGTGTACTTCGACTACGTCTTGCTCCTCCGCGCCCTTTCACAGCTAGGCGACTCGACGCAGAACTTCTCGCTGCGGGCTGGAGACTCGATCGAAGATCCCCTGGCGGTGGCACAGCTCGACCAGCTGATCAGCGATGCACGTGCATGCCCGACGACGTTTGACGAGGCGCAGATGTTCAATGGCCAGAACCGCGAGTCGTTGGAGCTGAAGCAGGAGTTCAGGCAGCATTTCAGGAACATCTCGACGATCATGGATTGTGTGGGCTGCGACAAGTGTCGCTTGTGGGGCAAGCTGCAGGTGAATGGGATTGGGACGGCGTTGAAGTTGTTGTTTAATCGCAATGACGAGAGCGAGGGCGTGGGCGAGGTGAAGCTGCAGAAGTCCGAGTTGGTCGCGTTGGTCAACGCGGCGCATAGGATCGCGGAGAGTTTGCGGGCCGTAGAGCGCTTCAGAGATATGTACCAAGAGCAGAAGCTTGGAGCGGCGGCAGCAACAGGCGAGGTAGCTGGCATTGTAGACAAACGAGAGGCAAGCCATACCGAGCGTACGAAGGTCAATGGTACGCAGCAGCAGTACGACGTCGAGGTCGAAGTCGAAAAAGCGATGCACGAGGAGACGAAGTTAGCCCATTGGCTGCACTGGATCGAGAAGCAGGCCGAAGCGTGTAAGCGCTCGCTCGTTCACTGCCTACATGCGCTCGGCCTTGTCACCGGCTGGTCTACTGACGGCGGCCGTGGCACGAGCAAGCATTCGGAGCTCTAGATCCCCTCGACGAAACTGCATCACGAACAATCATTTGTATTTTTATCGCACACGCACACACACACACACCGGCATAGAACATTCGTTGTCCCAGAGTCAGCATTACGACCGTGGTGGCGAGGAAGACTTCTTGAGAGAGTTGCGCACTTTCTTCGCAGCGTTTGCAGCGAGCACCTTACCCGTGCCTGCTCCGCCGAGGTATCCGACTCCCGACCAGACCGTGGTTGCCGCGGTGATCCACATGAGTGTTGTGATAGCCGTATCGATCACGCTCTTGGTTTGTGGGCTCAAGAGTGGTTTCTTCTCCTCGCTATCCGCTTTGGCCGCAGGGGAAGGCTGGTTGAACGACAGACTGGGCGACGGCTGGTTCGGGAACAGGATGGGATACAGCGTGAGCAGTCCCAACAGCAGAAGCTGCAAGAACGTATTGTACTTGCTGATCTGCGTCGGCGTCACAGTGGCGCTTGGCAGGCTCGGATTGAAGTAGCGCGCCAGGGTCTTGGGCTCCTCGAGCGTCCGATAGCGGATCACAAAGGCCGAGATGACGAGCGCGACGTCCCGACCCAGGATGACGGTGGCTAGCGGCCAGGGGAGCATACCGGAGACAGCGAGCGAGATCACCATGGTCGTGACTAGCGCTTTGTCGGCAGCGGGATCGGCGATACTTCCGAACACGGTGTACTTGCCTGTGCGGCGCGCGAGCCAGCCATCGAGCAGGTCTGTTATCGAGGCGAGGAAGAGCAATGTGCACGCGGGTACGAACTGGTGTGTCGCGACGAGGTAGCCAATGTAAGGAGTAGCGAGCAGGCGCGAGATGGTAAGCAGGTTGGGGATCGTGAGGATGTCTTCTGACAGTGGTTGTTTTGGCGGTTGAGGTGGTTGAGGTGCCGGTGGTGGTGAGGATGGAGGTGGAGATGACGAGTTGCTGCGGGACAACGATGACGAGAAAGGGCGCGATCGAACAAGCGATGGATCGCACGTCCATGGTTGACGATGCCCTGCGAATGTCTTCAAAGACCTTGACGCCATCCATATCGACCGCGGTGAGCTGGCTATGCTCGCTTGTGGTGCTGCCGCCCTGTGCAATAAGTTGCTGTCAACCCAACCGTGAGAGAAGCGAGTCGTTGAAAGTAGAGGCGATCTAAAACAGTTTGAAGTCGCCGCCAACGCTGCTGCCGAATTGGTCGTCATAGCTCTTGATGCCGAAGCGGTCCACATTAGGCCAACGTTGAGCGCCATCCTTGACGGCGGCGCGTGCGTCTACAGTGACGTACGAGAGAGGTCGAGATGGTGTGTGAGCGAGAGAGAAGAGTCGCTTTCTCCTCCACTTCCGACCTTTACTCACAACTGTCAAAGCGCGAAAAAGCCCCGGAAATCGGAAGTCCAACCAACACACAAACACTCACTCGACATCAGCGCACCGTCCACCTGCTCCCTCTTTCACACATCCTTGACACAGCATCTATCTATCCAGGTGCCTCGCACACACGTCCCTCACGGAAGCAAGATGCACGGCGTCAAACGTGCACCCAAATCAGCCGCTACCGCAGAGGCTCGTGCGGCTCGCAAAGCCAAAGAAGCCGCCAAGCTCGCTTCCTACCTCGATATCGAACGCACCTTTTTCGACTACAAGCGTCAAGCACGCAAGGACTCGAAAGCCCTGCACCACACTACAAAGCTGCTCACGCTCAATCCGGAACTGTATACCGTATGGAACTATCGTCGCGAGGTGCTGCTGCATATGTTTGCCGGTGCAGTTACAGAGGAGGCTGAAAAGGAGAAGAAGCCGGATGTCTTCGCCAGCTTGCGGGAAGACGCTGGACCTACAACACAAGACGGTCAGGAAAAGGAGTATGAGGAGAAGCAGGAGAGGATAGCGAGGAATCAACAGCTATTGGAGGACGATCTGATGTTGACCGAACACGCATTGCGCGCACACCCCAAAGTCTACTGGATCTGGAACCATCGCATGTGGTGTCTGACGCAATATTCCACCCAATCTGCTGCCAACACCACCTCCTCGACGGCAGACGCGACATGGGTCTGGGAGCGCGAGCTCAAGCTGGTCGAAAAGATGCTCGAACTCGATCCGCGCAACTTCCATGGCTGGAACTGTCGTCGAGCCATCCTGCAACACCTCTCGCTCTCCCTCCTCTCCTCCGACCCTTCCACTGCTACCTTTGCTGCCGAACAGCCCTCCTTCCCCACCCTCCTCAGCCACCCGCTCATCGTCTCTTCTGGCACAGTCAAGCCTGCACTCCTCTCCCTGGCCGAACGCGAACTCAGCTTCACGGTCAAAAAGATCGAGAGCAATTTCTCCAACTTCTCGGCATGGCACCAACGCACCAAGCTCCTTCCACACGTGTGGGCGGCCAAACAGTTGAGCACCGCCCAAATTGATGCCCAGGTGGACGCAGAGCTCGAGCTGGTCAAGCAGGCCATGTATACGGACCCGGCTGATCAGAGTGTCTGGTTCTACCACCGGTGGCTTGTCGAGCTGCTCATCCAAGCGCAGGCCGGTAAAGAAGAGGGGACGAGGAGGCGGAGGCAGTGGACGGTGTTGAACGAGGAGATTGGGGTGATCGAGGAGCTGTTTGAGTTGGAACCGGAGAGCAAGTGGTGTGCGAGCAGCTTGGCACATTACTACACGGTCTTAGCTGGGCTGTGCGGTGCAGAGGACGCAGCGGTGAAGGATGAGGCGAGAGAAAAGGCAAAGAGGCTATTGCTTCAGCTGATAGAGTTGGATCCGGATCGCGAGCAGAGGTATAGAGACTTGTTAGAGGGCAAAGCTCAATTCTAGGCTCGAAGAAGCGTTACTAGCAAGGGACAACGAATCAAAAAAATCATCTACCAGAGTCCAACGAGGCCCCCGCTGTCGCATACAAAGGTCGTACGCCCTCTTCGCCGCACCGAGCGCCCGACTCCCATCCGCAGGGTCGTATTCGGTCCCCACCTGCGCGTTGAGTGTGTTAACGACAAGATCTTGAGTGAAGGCTGCGTCGGCATAGCTCAGATTCAGCGGACACCTGCATCTGCAGAGTAGACAGGCTCGCGTGTCATGCCCTCACTACGGTCCGAAAAGCGCAAGAATAGTTCGGGTGGAGATCACAGTCGCACGCATGAGCTAGCACGATTACAAGAGGCATAGAATTAAGAGATGGGGACTTCAACATCAACAACGATGAACAACAAACTACTTGGCTGAGTAGAGTGATGGTATGCAAGGGTTAGATTGCGGTTGCTTGTGCGTGATCGCATCGCCTAGTAGAGATGGACAAAGACGCCGCCTTTACCACCAAGGGGACCTGTGGCTTCGCACTGCGCCTTGCACTCGCCGATGAACTTGGCGTTGCATTCCACCGAGTTTTCTGTCTGATGGCATTGCCCACAGGTAACGCCGTCTCGGCAGAACGATTT
Source organism: Sporisorium graminicola (assembly GCF_005498985.1). NCBI lineage: Eukaryota > Fungi > Basidiomycota > Ustilaginomycetes > Ustilaginales > Ustilaginaceae > Sporisorium > Sporisorium graminicola. Next base: position 428,553 of record NC_043734.1, read on the forward strand.
CTTGCCGAGGGACCCGACTTTCTTGCCATCGGCGTTCTTGCATGAAACCTTCATGTCGGGGCAGATGTCGTCCTCGTCGCCCTTGGCGCTAACGACGTCGTTGATCTTGTGCTGCACCTGGTGCAGCTTGCCGCCGAGGGGACCGCGAGCTTCACACTGCGCCTTGCACTCCTTGATGTACTTGGTGTTGCAGTCAAGTGCCTTTTTCTTGGGGTTGCACATCTCGCACGTAAGGCCCTGACGGCAGAAATCCTGCTTTCCCAGGTCTCCAACTACCTCGCCGTCCTTGACGCACATGACTGGAAGACGTGGGCAGATGTCATCGTCATCCTTGCTAGACGAGAACCAGTTGGGGAACGTGAGAACCCGAGGCGTGGAAGAGAAGGGAACCTGGATAGGCACCGAGATGGTGTCGTCATCCGCGTTGAAAGCGAGCGGAGTGGCGGAAGCAGTGCTGGCCAGCAGAGCAGCCGAGATAATGAGGAGCGAAGAGGTGCTGAACTTCATGATTGGGTGCTAAGTATGGTGTGAGGGCTGGAGAGGATGTCGTGACGAGCATTGGGAGCAAGGGTTCAACTAGAGAGGGGATATATACGATCGACTCTGAACCAAGCCAAGGGCCACGACTACGACACACTCCAGCAGCTGGCCACTTCCGGCGAAGGCTCAGTTGGCAAATCCGTGCTGGACATGGGCAAAGGACCTGTAGTCAGCCGTCAGCACTCAAAGCGAAGGGAGACAGAGCTCGCTTACGCCAGTTAAGACTCTGCACCCTGCCGCTCCTCCACACTCGACGCAGCAGCTTCCAAAAATACACATCATTCGTCGCATCACTCAGCAGCAGCAGCAGCCTTGACAACGGTACTTAGACGGACAGCCTCTGCCAAGCCCCCCAAAAAAGCGTCGGGTCTCACCAGCATCAGCGTCGCACAATCTTTGAAGCCGCGGAGCCTGAAACCGCTTTTTTTTCGCACACGGGCGCTTTCTCTTTTCTTTCGCCCTTGGAGGCACTCGTACGTTATCGCCCCTGTCACTCTGTCTCGATACGTAGCTGCGACTTGTCGAACCTGGTACTTACAGCTAAAAAGTAATTGGCGTCCCTTGACAGCAAGCAAAGTGCGGGGGAGAGGATGGTGGGAACGGTGGCGATGCCAGTTTCGCTCTGCTGACCTCCTGCCCAATTTGACGTCAGCTCGCATTTTGTAGACCCCTTTGGCCCAAAAATAAAATAGTTAAAGCTGTCAGTGTCTGCTTTTCCGGCGTTTGCTGCCGATGACGCGCGCATTTCCTATTTCGGAAAAACAAAAATGTCAGAATGCGCGAGGCGGGGAAGAGCGGCGCGCCCAGACTCGCGCGATACGTAGAGGCGACATCAAGGGCCGAGGAGGAGGTGTCCCTTCACAAAGCAGTGCGTGGTCTTTACGTGCGGCTCGAATAGTATATGATTGTATTGACAGCGATGAAGCGGTGACTTGAGTTTGGAAATAGGTGTCTTGCCAGAGGCGAACTTCCAGCTTGAGCTCACGTGGAAAACAAGGCGATCCAGCACCGTGTCGTCTGGAGGTGCTCAACGAATGATGGACAACGGTGTCGACAGGATACTCGCAACATGCAACTATCGATTGTATACTGTCGAAGTTGCAGGTGGGAAAAGACACATCGACTATAAACCGAATAAACGAGGCAGGTAAAGCGAGTCGGCGACACGGATAGCGATGCCAGCAGCAGAGTTCGCGACTGTTGACATCGCTTCAGGAAGCCGGCTTGGGAGCAGCAACAGTGGGATCAATGGCTTCAGCACCCTTACCCGCAGCGGCGTCGCTCTGCACTGAAGTCACCTCCGTACTCTGGCTAGCCACGGTCGGAGCCACCCACGAAAGTGTGTACAGCCCGGGCACAGTGGTCACATTGGCCACTTGTCCCCTGAACGCGATCTCGGTCGTCACTGCCTCGAACACCCCGGTCTCGTAGTGGTCGTTCTGGTTCAAGATAATCAGCGAGAACCTCGTTAGGCCCGGTCTGACCCCATCCTGCTTGAACGCCTGTGCGAGCACGCGCCCGCCCAGCTCGTCCAGCTCGTCGGTGCTCTTGACCCCGACACGCTTCGAGTACGCATTGGATGCTCCCATGGGGCGCACGGCGGCGGAGAGGTGCGTGAGCACCGACAGGTCCGAGGTACGCTTGAAGAGCTCGGACGTGTACACGTTCGCATTGCCCGTCTTTTTGGCATCGACGATCTTGGAGGGCAGCACCGCCTGGTTGGGTTTCAAGTCGATGGGCGAGGTCGCTTGCATCGGCCCTTGAAGGTGGAAAGAGACGGGTTTGGGTTTGGGTTTGGCTCCGTCGTCAGTGGTTAGAGGCGTGGTGATTGCAACGGCGCCTGTTTGCGGGTGGACACCGCCAAAGGTTGTGAGGGGCTTGACGTTTGCGCCGGCATCTGGCTCTGCACCGCCACTCGTCGACAAAGATTTGTCGACGGCAACAGCCGGAGCAACCGCAGGAGCAGTATCAGAAGCGTACCGATCGAGCCCACGCCTCCTCTTCGCCGACGCAGGGGCAACCTTCTTATCGTTCGCAGCTGTCGATGCCCCATTAGCCTCAGCGACAGTCTGTATGTGATCAGGATTGCCCCGGTCGAGCACGGCATCGGTCGATTCCGGCAGCAACAGGATCGCGGCATTACAGTTATCGCAAACATTCGGCAGATGAGGACTCGTAAACCCATCCTCGTCCTTACGCAGCACCAAATTCCACATGATGACGCTGCGGCTCATGTAGCGGATCGAGCCGATGAGCAGGTCGCGTGCCGTGTTCTTCATGTTTTTGTAGGGTTCGCTGAACCACTGCGTCACCTGGGTGTGTTCGGTGAAGTACACGTCGAGGTTCGGGTAGGCGTCGTAAACCACTTTCTGTGCCGAGGGTTTGCCGGCGTATCCGTGCCACGCGACTGCATTCCAGGGCGTCGGGTCGGCGTCGAGCACCTGCAACGGGTACGCGCTGTTGTCCCAGTTAAAGTCCCACAGGAACAGCTTGACACTCTTGAACCCCGCTTTGTCAAGGCCTGCACGCAGCAGCTTGCCGAGCTTGATCGACTGGTTCGCGGACAACTTCATGGTCGGGTACTTGAGTTCGGGGATCTGCGGCTCGTTGGCCGGGCTCAGAGCGAAAAGATCGAGCCCTTCCTGCTTCTTGATCTCGACGACCGACTTGACGAGGTAGTTGGCATACACTTGTTCCATGCCTGCCTTGAGGTTGCCTCCGAACAGCGACTGGTCAGCGTTGGTGCTTTCCTTCATCCATCCGGGCGCACTCCAGGCCGCAACGATGATCTTGAGCGACGGGTTGATCAAGACGATGTCCTTCAGCGTCGCCCACAGCTTGGGTGCTTTCTTGATGCTAAATAGCTCGAGGCTCATGTCCTCCGACCCGTCCTCCGTGTCGTCATACGTGTACGGAGACACACCAAAGTCGCTCGCACCCAAAGGAACACGGACAGTGTTCATGCCAGCACCACCTTTGGCAAACCACGCCGGGTGTGTCGAAAAGAGCAAGTGCAGCAGATCGTCGTAATCCTGGGGATGCTTCTTCTTGAACTCTTGCAGAGTGATGGCGACACTGTCGGTGATCCCTCCGCCAAAGGTATCGACCATTTGATGCACTTGGTATTCTTGGATCGAGACACCGACCAGGTCGTGCAGGTCTTTGTTGCGTGCCTCCTGCGCAGAGGTGACGTTGACTGAGGCAGTGAGCGCGGTGCCGGGGACGAACTTGATGGCGGGATTGCTCAGCTCTTGCACTTTGGAATAATTCCAGGTGGTGCTCCACATCTTGTCGATTACGATCTGCTGCGACGTGGCGAGGTGTGCTGCGGAGGTAACGCAGGCCACCATGATAGGTAGCATTCTGACGCCAAGCCTCATATTGGTCGAGTAGTACTTGACCTACCGGGAAGAGAAGATGCTGGACCGAGAGGGAACGGAATAGGGAGACTGTTCAAAGCGGGAATACAACGGCACGGATGGACGCAGGCTGCAAATGTGAAAGAGTGGAAAGGGAGGAAGGTTGGGGGATGGTGCTTCTTCGCCACGCAGCCGCAGCTCGAGCCCCTCCCTTTTTATCGACGAGCCTAGTGCTCAGGTGAGAGTAGAGGTCACAACAGTCAGCTCCCGTACCTCGATAGCCTCTCGAGCAAACTCGATGTCAGCACGCCTTGGTGGAACACAAAGTGGGCGTTTGGATGCCAACGTGGAGCGTGCCCCCAGCGATTCGGGGCCTATTGGTCGGTCAGCAGCATGCCGAGGGGAGAAGCAAAGTCTGTAACACGTTCAAGACTCGTGCGCCAGAGCGTCGGAAGCGCACGGGCAATACCATCTTCCTCGCTCGCCTAGACAGGATCCAAAAGGATAACGGAAAAGACGGCTTGAATGAGACTGTCGTGGTCTTCTTGCTGCAAGCCTTATGACTATCTCGGTCTTCTTCATTAGCTCTCGAACAAGCTATGTGCCGTGCTGAGCACAGTCCATGAGGCAAAGGTCCGATCTGAGAATGGTCCGAGCTTGGCGTTAGCCGTCCCCACACTGTTCTGGCACAATTGACCGAACAGCGCTGTGGGCCAACAACAAGGACTTCTCGCGTTGCAACAGCGTCGCTTGCACACACACGCATTTGGAGCATCGGAGAAGCCCATTGCGGGCTGCCGTATCTGACTATGACGTGTCGGAAACTTTCATGCGAAGATTGCACTCAGAACATATTCCCTGACGACAGAGCCGAGTTCGTAAGAACCGACAATATGGACCATTGCCGGTCTCGGAGAGAACCCAAACCCTACTGTATATGGCTGGACAGTGTGTGGCTCTTGCGAGAGAACGCGTGTCGACAGGACTGGGACGCATCAACTTCGCCACGGAAATTCTGCCACACAGCAGAGAGGGACCCTCTCTCGCCCACAGGTGGCTCCCGTGGAACTTCATCCCACCGACTCGCACGTCGATTCGGCTGTCCCCTCTTTTACACGCAGTGACACCATCCATTGCACACCACAGCGATGCCCACCTTACCCCACTGCGGAGCCTGTGGCGTTGTCGCTCCAATCTGCGAGCCTCAGACCAACGATGAAACATTGATACAAAAACGTCGACATACTATTGCAAGATAAACTGCTAACAAAGACAGCAACATGATGGGCGAAGTCTAGGCAAATGAGGATTGACTGTGAGATGCAGAAAGGGGCAGATAGAGATGCAGGGATTGGGGGCAGAAACAATTAGACGGCGTGCCAGACAGTCGAAACGGGGCCGGGTTTGAATCAGCTGTCAAGGCACAAGTGCGCGAACATCGCCAAAGGAGGCACACACACCTGTGTGCAGCATCTGCCCAGCTCGCCGATGCGCGATTGCAAACTCCCGGCCGCATGCGAGCGCAGACCGATACCAACCGCAACCACAGGACACCAAGGGCCAGCAGCGCCGGACAAGACCGCACATTGGCTCAGGCGATGGCCGAGCTGGACTCGGTAGGATCGCTGTTGTTGGCAGCCTGGATTAGCGAGTCAATGCCCGACTTGGATGACTGCTGCTTAGTCGCCGACGAGGCGTTCATCTGACCTGCAGCGGGGAGGTCGCCGGGCAAGGCTTGTCCCGATGCGGTCTCGACCGCACCTTCCGGTGGCAGTGGCGATCTGGACAAGCGCTGCGCATGGAGATTGGCGGCCTCCGAGGGCGTTGGCGTGTCGGTGGGCGACAACAACGCGGCCTCGATCGAGTTGGGTTTGGAATCGCTCGTCTGCGCAGGCGATTGCGGCTTGGGAGACAGCGATTGCAACGCTTCTTCGATCGTGGCCGGAGGCGCGCTGCTTTTTCGAGCTGGCGACGATGGCTTTGATGCGTCAGTTTGCGATGGTGGCTCGGAAGCAAGCTTCTGCTGGCTCGAGGCAGAGGTGCGTCGAACCTTAGCAGCAGGTGCCCCAGCCACAGGTGCTGCGGACTTTTCTGCGGTTGCCGTCGTTCTACTTGGGCTCTCGGCTCGGCTGTCGCCTTGAGTGGACGAGGCCGTTGGCGCAGGAGCGCGCTCGGGATGGCTAGACTTGGCTGCAGTCGAAGCAGTACGTTTGATGGAACCAGCTCTGCCAAGCCCTGCAGCTCTGCTGCCAATGCTGCTACTGCCGCTCGCATTGTTGGAAGTGCTGGTGCCGTTACCTTTCTTGTTCGCGTCGAGCAGAGCTGCTTTGCCTTTGGCCACCAGTCGACTTTTCACCTTGTCTTGGAGCTTTTGCATGATCGCTGAATGCGACAAGTCAGTACCGTGGATGGGGCCGGAGCTGCGGTCAGGCTGAGAGAAAGACGAGCGCAACGATCGAGACTTTCGAGAAGCCGCTCTAGGCGCCTTGCGGTTGGCAGCGTCGTCGTCGTCGATTTGCATGCTTTCGACTCCTGCGCGGGTTGACTCGGCAGCTGTGTCCTCAGAGACGGCGCGAAGCGAGCTGTGAGCATCGCTTTCCGCTCCAGGAGTGCGTTTGGCGCTATCAAGAATCAAGCTGGTGGACGACGAGGCGACTGGTCCGAGGAGAGGCGACGGTGACAACGCCGCGGCCGATGCCACAGACGAAGATGCCACAGATGCGGGTGTCTCCGCAGCTGGCGAGCGCACTTGTGAGAAAGCATGGAAGCGATGTGGATCGGGCATGGTGGGAGATAGCTGAGGCGATTCGACGAGTGCACCCGTAGCTGCGACTGTAGGCGGGCCTGCGGAATTTCGACTGGGTTGAGACGGATAGGGCTGGTAGGAGTGTCGGAAAGTCGATCGAACAGTGCGATCAGGCAGGCGGTCGTCTTGCGCAAGCAAGTCAGCAGCGCGACTTTGATAGTGTGCCATGGAACCACTGCGGTGCCGCTGAGGCTCCGTGTAAGGCTGTTGCTGTTCCACGTAGTCGTCGATGGATCTTATTCTGCGCTCGTAGTGCGCGTTTTGCGTCCATTGCGGATGCCCCGGTTGAGACGGGTGGGACTGATGTGTCCATCGCCCGGCGGCGTGCTCCTGCTCAAGCGCACGGTTGCGCGCTGTCTCGTCGACAAAGCCGTGGCTGGCTCGAGAAGCGACCTTGAAAGGAGGGATGGGGTCGAATTCGGGGGCGGCAGGATGAGACGGCCTACGGTAGGCGTCGTATGCAAACGGTGAAGGAGATTCTGGTCTCTGCGCCGGCGTTGTGGGAGCGAGAGCGCTTCTCGAATCAACGTCAACAGACTCGTGCCAACGATTGGTTCGACTTGCAGGCTGTGCCGAGTGGGTGATCGATTCGGTGAGTTTGGTTTCAAAAGTGGGGAGCCTCGCGTCTGGTCTAGTGCCCCATGCGACGAGGCCGCTGCGATCCGGTTCCGGGTGGTGTTGCGATTGCGGCGACGGCTGGTCCGAGATTCGATCCGAGGGGCGTTGGACATGGTGCCAGGTGAGGTCGTCTTCTGTTGCAAAAGCGCTGCTTGATGCGCTGGATCGATTGATGGAGCGTGGCTGTGAGGCCCTGTCTGATTCGATCTGGTAGGCATGGAGTACCTGACGCGTGAAGCTGGACTCGCGTTGTGCAGCTGTGGAAGATGGCCAATAGGAACTGCTAGAGGAGGTAGATGCAGAGTGTGGATCAGAATAGGCATGGTGCACGATCTGCCTGACGTCTTCCAGATCGACGCCGAGTGCCAGTGATGCACGACGTAGCGCCACCTCGTGGACGTTGGTTGAAGGAGTGGACGATGGGATGCTGTGACGTGCATAAGCATGCGTAGGCGGAGGTGGCAGGAAAGAAGCAGCGTGCATGCGTGGTGACGATTCGGGCGAAGCGGCTATGGATTGGTCGTGAAAGAAGGACGAAGAGCTGTTGTTGCGCTTCAGGGCAGCACTAGAGCTAGCAACAGCAACACCGGCGTTGCTGCTGCTTCGCCTCACCTGATCGTGGGTAGAAAAGGACGAGGAACGCGATGCGACGGGATCCACTTCGGCGTAGGAGCGGCCATCGTGGCGATAGTTGTGATGCAAAGAGGACCGGCTGTACTCTCTAGAGGAGCGTGTGGCGTGCAAGGGCGCGGGCGGGGGCGCGGGCGGAGGCAGCTGATGCGAGGGTGGGTAGGAGGCTGCAGGCAAGGGAGCACGTGGAAGAGGCGGAAGGTGGGAGGATGTGGGGCTGGCACTGGGTGCCGCTAGTGAGCGAAGTGCGGCTCTAGCAATCTCTTCCTTGTCCGAGACCGAGGGCGGGCCCGACGACGGGTAAGAGGAATTACTGTCTCTTGTTTCGGGCAGCATCTGGAATCACAGGGTGATCGTCCAAGACGTTGGTGGAAGTGCAAAGGTATGCATCGAGAGGATTGAAAATTTCCTGCCAGGGTACGGAATGTTGGTTCGAGCCAGCCAGCCAGCCAGTCGATCGAGGTGAAGACCGTTGTAAGTTGGCGATCGCCAAAGGAGAGATACGGGCTACTCTAGGGCCAGATCCATAGATGGGCACGTGGTTGTGTCGAGTCTATTTGGCGGGCGATGCGATGCACAGAATGAGGTAACCGATCGACGAAATGCAGTCGAACAACGATTACGAACGTTTTGATGATGGTGGTGGTGGCGGGAGGCGAGGCGTGTGTACGAGTCGATAGCTGGAAGGATGACCAAGTCGAAAGATTGATGGATTCGGATGCGCCAAGAAGGAGCCAAACCGGACGATCTCGAGATTCAAGGTGACGGTGAACAGTGACCCAGTGGCAGCGTCGGTTTCCAACCGAGAATTCACCTGCCACTGTACCACCGATTTCAAAAATTAAAGCGCAGAGTGTGACAGAACTCGAAACTGAACCATTTCCGATTAGACTCGATCCACTGAGCAACTTTAAAAAATTAAAAAATTGTAAGGCGGGGGAGACCAAACCAAACAAGACGCCGAGCTGCGTCACTGCTCTTTGCCTTCGTCGTGGATCTTGGATTTTCTCTGCGGGAATAAGCTCCTTGCTGCTAGACTGCCTGCTTTCAAGCCTAACCAAACCGCGAGCGGCTCACGGCCATCGGCGCCTCCAGCCGACGACGACACATGTATTCAACTCGACACCGTCCTTCCCCCTTATCCGATGGTCCAGTGCATCCGCATCTCCACCTCGTCTATATATGTGCAGAGCGAGCGGAGCAGACGATCGCTGTACGTGCATGTGAGGAGGACCGGATGAGAATGTCGTCAGCCGAGTCCTCCGCGGCAGAACTTGCTTCCCTGCCAAACCCCCGCGGGATATTTTCTGTGCCTCCGTGTGCGTAAGAGAGCGTCTGTGAAATTGCTTTTTCCTGCAACCTTTCCTGTCCGGTCAAGACAGCGCGAGTGTCAGAGGCTCTGGAAACCCCGTAAGCGAGGGCGACTCGAGAACGCCTAGTTTCTGTTGATACTCACGCTGCATTACGTTTTGTCGACCGATATGGGCGCCAGTCCGCCAGAGACAGTCTTGCTTTTCACCGGCATAATTACAAAAATAACCTCGTCGGCATGCCATTTTTGGAAGCCAACGTAGTCGACCGGCATTCGGAAAGCATGGCTGCTGAGATGATTATTTTGGGTGCGAGTTTGCTCGTGTGGGGGGGATATCGGTGGGTTTCCGTAGAAGATTTAAACACAGACACGGCTGAGAGTCCTCGTAATCGTATGGTGCCCACCGCAACGTCGAACCGAGACGGTTGCATGTTGCCTGCGAAGACCGTAGAAGCTGTTTAGATCCAGGCTCGCGCGGGAATTCGCCGACGTTCTGGCTGGAGCGAGATCCGCGGGAATTGCCTTGCCCGATCGCGCCAGGCGTTCGTTAGATCGGGTAGCTCCTGGCCGTTCCAGGACAAGGTTGTTGTCCAGCTGTGCCAAACTGTCTCGTCGACAAATGAACGTTGGCGGGAAGGATCCTTCTTCGTCGGCTCTCTAGGTTAGGAGAGCATCAAGACCAGTTACAGTGTTTCCGAAGCAATCTTGCCGCTTCCTTTAGTCTGCCACGATTATCCGTGTGATTTTCTCGAGTCACATTGTATTTATTAATAGTATTCGACACCTTGACATAGAGAAAAGCCTCTCTCTACACTCACTGCCACGAGTCCGGAACACGACTGAAGTTCGACTACCATTGCAGACCCTACACAGGCAGTCAAGCTCAGACAAGTTCCCGCCAGCGTCGATGCCTAGCGAGTCACCACGACATCGAAACTGCCTGCACCGAAAGCGGGGCCGGACAGACGCAAGCACCGAATCTGCAGCTTTGGCAGCTTTGGACCCTTGACGACGAACGAGCCTTTGGCGGCGCGCTCTGGCGTATGTGTGACAGCCACGAAAGGAAACAAAAAATACGCGTCGACCGGTTTCGCTCCACATCCCGTCAATAGCTGCCACGCACCCTGCACACACAGCGACGCTCGAGCCTCGATTGGGCTGCAGCAGCTCTCGTCGGCTCTTCCGCTTGCAGATAGACGGCTTCCCAGAGCGCTGTCTCCCCACGTCTCCTCGATAGTGCCATCATCTCGTCTTGCCTTTCTCTCCCTTCTGCTCTTCCCCTCTCTCTTCATCCTTCCACTCACTATACCAGAGGATCCTCACTCAGGCTCACGTCGAGAGAGCGTCTTGCACCACGATCAGGTGCAACGACCCCAAAAGGCGCTGATCGACTCGTCTCGGCTCGAACTTCTCGACGCCTGACGCCTGCCCACCTTCTCCTTGCAGGCGAGGATTTCGGTCTGCTCGTTCCTCCCGTCGTCTCGATCGCCGCAAGCTGCCTCGCTATCGCCATGGCGTCCTTCGGTGCGACAGTGGATACCAACGATGCTGTGGCTCCACTTCAACAGCTCCTCAGCTCGGCCAACGCTCCGCTCAAGTACACCATCGCTCAAGCTTCCTCATGGTCGGGCGCCTATCATCCAAGCAACATCCTGCACAACCGCCCGCATGAGATGTACTCGAGATGGTCCGGCTCGTCCCAGCATGCCGCCAATTCTGCCTCCTCCTCCCTCAACACCTCGTCCACCGGCACCGGCATGGGCTTGAATCCAACAAGCTACCTCTCCAACTCGTCGGGCTCTGCCCCCAGCCTCGCGCTTCCCTCGTCTACCAGCACCGCTTCCTCTCCCTCTTCTTCCGCTGCCACCTTGGCCGGCGCTCAATCCGCGTCCAGTCGAAGAACCGCCACCGTCCCGGTCGCCAGCGCCGCACCACCGGGTCAATCACAGAAGCAGTACATCATCCTCAAGCTCGACAGACTCAGCGTCGTCCGTTCCATCACCTTTGGCAAGTATCACAAGCCGCATCCCTGCAACTTGCGCGACTTCAAGGTCTACGGCTCCACCACCATCGACAGCCTCCTGCCCTCGTCCGCCGTCAACGGTCGCCCCCCCGCCAGCAAGCGTCTTCTGCGTGGTGGACTCAAGAACGATGCAGCCCCCGAAACGTTCGAGCTGCGATGGCTCGAAGACGCTGCTACCGGGTCCGGATCTGGTTCGTCCATCGAGGGCTCTCATCTGCTCCCTGCCGATGGCGAGCCTGATCGTCGCTCTGCCACCACTGCGCTCGTCAACACGGGTAATGCAGTGCCCTTTGCTATTCGCTACCTCAAGATCGTCCCTCTCGCCGCCCACACGCCCAACTACAACTTTTCCATCTGGTATGTGGCGCTTGCAGGTGTCAGTGATCCCACCCTCGTCTCCCGTGTGGCACGTAGCTACGAGCAGCATCGACAGTCCACGGCCACTCGCTTGATTCTCAAACATCTCCGCGAGCAGGGTCACCATACCGCCTTCCAAGCGCTGCTGCAATCCTCTCGACTCGCTGCTCCCACCCAGGGCGATGCTGCGCCCACACAAGCAAAGATGGTTCCTTACAGCCCGAATCGCCCCTTCGAGCATCCTCTCCTCACAACCCTGTTTGACGCGCTCGTCAGGCGCGGAAGCTGGGATGAGGTCGAACTGTGTCTCCACCGTGCCGCATACGGCGACCTCGCGGATCTCACCAGCAGCGGCTCTTCCACGCCCATGTCGCCTGGTGGTGGTGTGGCATCCCCTACGATCGCGAGCCTCTCTCGCAGCGGTGTGTGGACTCAGCCTTGGCAAAAGTCCATGTTCTCATCCTACATCTCGCGCCAGATACCAAAGGCGAGCTGGTCTCAGATCCATCCCTCGGCTGTGGCTGCTGCCTCGCATCCATCCAATCCAGCAATATCTGAAACCGCATCAACGACACCCATCGCGCCGTCTGGCAGAGGCGGCCATGCCATGGTGTTTGACTCGGACAAGGGCATCGCCTATCTCTTTGGCGGATGGGACGGCCGACGAGACCTTTCCGATCTGTGGGCGTACCATGTCAGTGACAATCGATGGCGCTTGATTTCGGCCGACACTCAACAGCAGGGCGGGCCCAGCCCAAGGAGCTGCCACAAGATGTGTCTCGACGAAAAGAGCGGCTGCATCTACCTCCTGGGCCGCTACATTGACTACGAGAGCAGCCACCAGTCCGAGGCAGTCCCCGCCGACTCGATGGCCTACGCCAGTCGCACCGCGGGCACGCCTACGTCGTCGTCCGCCCTGCCCGTGACTCCCTCATCGTCTACCGCGCGCACCACACGTGCCAACTTCCTCGCGCGCTATCCGGAATCGATCGCACGTGACATTCACATGATCTTGGCCGACAGCTCGCCGCAGACAGATGACGTTGGAATGGAAGGGGCCGGTATAGGTGGCCAGGGCGCTTCGGCGCGGGGGACAGGATCGGCTGGAGCCACACCTGCTCCAGCGTCCAATTCTGAGTCTTCGCCGCTCTTGACGGGTAGCGGTGGTGGCAGCAGTATGGCAGACTCCTTGGGACGCGTGCCGAGAGCGTCGTCGACCCTTCATAGCAGCGTCCGCTCCGACTCGCAGCAGCGTCCGCCTTCGCTGTCATCTCCGCCTGGACGGGAAGCCGACTTTTTCCGCTTCTCGACTCGCTCCGAGAGGTGGGAGAGGCTGAGCGCCGACACATATGCCGATGGCGGACCCAAGCTCATCTTTGACCACGGCCTCGTGATCGATGCGCAGAACCAAATGATGTACGTCTTTGGAGGTCGCGTCACCGATCCCGATCCGGCTAAGTTCGAGTTCAGCGGCATGTGGCGCTACGACATCATCCAACGCAGTTGGACGTTCCTCTTTGACGATCGCACCTCGAATGGCGCCAAGATCCTCAGCCGATCCGGTCACAGCATGTTGCTCGACAGCGGCAGACCGGGCGCCTCGGGCATTTCACCTTCGCATACGCGTCAGATCTGGATCTTGGGCGGGCAGCGCGGAGCCTCGGCGGTGTTCCTCGCCGACATGTACACGTACAATCTGGCCACAGGTGCTGTTCGTGAAGTGTCGCGCAACACGGCCCACAACGGGCCCGAAGCTGCGTTCACCCAACGTGCTACCATCGATGTGGCGGCTCGAGAGATTAGCGTCTTTATTGGACTGATCGGCGGTCGGAACGAGCGCAAGCGGAGCGCGTTCTGGATCTACAGCATTCCGAGATCCTCCTGGCGCAAAGTGTATCAGTACGAAGGCGGCAAGCAGTCCGAGTTTGCGTCGGAGGCCATCAGCGGTGGGATCGCGACCGGAGTGGGTCTGCATGGCGGTGCCGACAACGGGTGGCTTGGAACGACGGACGGCATTGATGCGGACGGAGAGATGGAGGGAGACGACGTGCCTGAGTCCGGTCCACTTCAGGCTCTTCCAACGTATTCGGATGAGATGAGCACCGACGACGAGGAGATGCCCATCGAGCCACCAAGCAGCAGCTGGACGCCATATGCGGGGCAAAACACCTTGGACGCTTTGGGCGGAGCAGTCGCTGCAGGTTCCATGGCTGCAGCTGCGTCGCGTGGTGAGAGTCCGTCTCTGGCTCACGTGAACAGGGCCCGATCCGGGGCTGGGTCGGGTTCAGGCACCGCAGTTCAAGCGACCGAGCCACAGCCGAGATACGCTGCGCAGCTGGTGTTTGACGACCGCAAGAAGGTCTATTATCTGCACGGCGGCAACCCGGAAGATGCTTTGGATCGATCGTACCGACTGGACGACTTTTGGCGACTGACTCTGCTGCGCCCAACACCGGGCGAGATTCTGCGCAGAGCCAAGTTCCGGATCCGACGGCAGCGGTTCCTGGAAATGACGCGCAACCTGGCACCAGCGATGAATGACTCGGAGGAAGACGTCGCAGCGGGAGCAACACCAGTAGCATCAGCACCGGCGGCGCCTGGTGGATTTTCTGGCCTGGGTTCTGCTCTGGATGGCGGACCACGTCTTGGGCTCGAGGCACTTATGTACCTGCAGACCGAGGTGGGAGCGGTGGTAGACCACTCGGACGAAGCAGAATCGCGTCTTTTCCGTCGCCTCATGTCACATCTGCTCAACTCAGAGACGGGCGGTGCTGCACATGTCAGTTCGTTCCAAGGCGATTTGAGCGGAGCAGACGAAACCATTCTTGCCGTCGATCGCGGCGGTCTGGCTTCCAATCTCGGCAGTGGCAGTGGCCTCGGATCATCGCCTCTCAATCCCAACAGCAACATGGGTGGTACCGACAGCTGGGGCGCAGCCGGATCGAAACGCACTCGCGAAGAGGCCGAGACGGACGAAGCTGAGATGGCCAGTTCGGTGTCTTCGCTGATGAGCGCTGACGATGCCAACTCGGACATGATGCTCTCTGCCTCGCAGGTGTTGCAGCATCGGAACAAGAAGGCAGCAGCGAGGAGTTTGCCGCAGGTGCACGTGAGGGAGGATGAGGGTAGACCAGGCGCATTGTACGTCGAGCGTACGCGACTGTTCAGAGAGCTCATCGAGTATTTCAACCCGGAGCTGGTGGAGCCGCGCGCCGAGTTGGGAGGATGCATCGAGGTCGCGCTAGGTGGGTAGAGCACTGAGGTTCTATGCAATGCAACCAACTTCTCATTTTGGATGCAGTCTGGCCATAAATTGGGGTGTGACACGCTGTGTGAGAGGAGGAGGAGAGTGTGAGTATGAGGTGATAGGCAAGAGAGTGGAATGAACGGATCGACCGATCGTGATCATGAGGTGTGCAAACCCCGATCAGTGGTTGCCAACGACGCGTTGTTGCTGCTCAAATGCGGCTGTGTCCGTGCGCCTGCAGCAGCAGCAGCAGCAGCAGCAGCCACAGCGAGCGCGGAAAAGAAGCAAAAGGGCGTCGCGGGTTGGATTTCGTGTTGCGTTTCCTTCTCACCACCAAGAAGAACCCGCGCGACATCAAGCTCCTTCACTCTTCAACCAGCTTCGAGCTTCGAACGTGGCAACCACTCTTCGCCGCCGCACATACCTCTGCCAAATCTCAGCAGCCATCAAGCGCGTTCCGAGAAAGAACGAGACTAAATCGAAATCCTCATACAATGGAGTCGAAGCTTCAGTCGCTAAAGGTGGCCGAGTTGAAGGCGTTGTTGACGTCGGCGGGGCTTGCTGTTTCGGGCAACAAGCCTGATTTGATTCAGAGGCTGTTGGAGAATCCTGCTGCGACGGCCTCGCTCGGCGGAGGAGGAGCGGAGGAGTCACCGGCGGCACCAACACCCGCCCTAGCACCTGCAACAGCACCGGCACCGGCAGTTGCGCCACCAACCACAGCTCCGCAGCCGGTTGCATCGACGCCTACTCCCGCACCAGCTCCAGCGTCCGCTGCTGCTCCCGCTGCTGCAGCGACGTCGATCAGCGACGTCGAAGCCGCACGGCCTTCAGAGGAAGAGCGTCGCCAGCAGCTGATCGCCGAGTTGGAGAAACGCAAGGCACGAGCGGCCAAGTTTGGCCAACCTCTAGGCGAGGTCGAGCGCAAACTCGAAAGAGCGATCAAGTTCGGCCTCGACCCAACGGAAGAAGCCAATGTCGCCAAACTCGGTCAAGCGCTCGGCACCAAAGCATCCAAACCCAAAGCCTCTGCAGCACCCACAGCATCAGCAACAACAACAACAGCAGCAGCAGCAGCGTCCAAGAAGGAGAGCAAGCCAAAGGAGACAGAAGAGCAGAAGCAGGCGCGTCTGGCCGAACTCGAGGCGGAGAAGGAGAAGGCCAGGAAGCGTGCGGAGAGGTTTGGGCTGGTGAGCAAGGATACGCCTACGCCCGAGGAGGCTGAGAAGAAGAGGAAGCGCGAGAACCGGTTTGGCGCGAGTAACGGGGAGGAGAAGAAGTTCAAGACTTGAACAATCTCTCAATCTTCCAAAGAAAGCCGCTCACGTGGCACAAAAAAGAGGTTCTCGACTCCCGAGATGGGCGGTGTACACGATGCTGTCACGAGACGGTCTGTATTGCTACTCACAGCTATCACAAACAAGTACGCGTTTTCTTTTTGAGTGCCAGGGTCAATGAATGGTGCTCAACGCTGCACAGACGTAGGAGCAGAACTGACTTCTGTAAGGATGGGGTTCTGTTGGATCAGACAGCAAGATGTTGAGTCGTAGAAGTCACACGATTGAATGAGCTGGTCGAGATGGAGTGCATCGGGAACGGCGTTGGTATGGTTTGGCGCGCGCGCGGGGGGCAGCCGGAAGAATCAGCTCGACTTTTTCGCCTTCTCCTCGCTTGCGTATTGGTTCTTGAAGGGAAAGCTGCTGACGGACTTGTCCTTGGCGCTGCTGTCGCCGGCCTTCTTCCTGTTCCTGGTGAGATCGTTTCCGAACAAGAAGACGCCGAAGCCCCAGAAGGCAAAGCCGGCGTGGGCGATGCCGACGACCTTGCCGAAGGTGCCGATGCCCAGGTCGGCCGGGTTGGCTTTGGACGCAGCGACGCGCGGGCCGGACTGGGTCCAGGCGGTGAAGGCGTTGGCGGCAAAGTAGAGCGCGGTGACGACGACAGTGGGGATGCGGAACGGCGATTTGCCCGCCGAAGCGCTGTCGGGCATGGGCGCGGTGGAGACGGGAATCGCGCCGGAGAGCACGAGCACAAGTGCGGCTACGGCAAGCATCGAGATGGCATTCGTGTGCGAGGCGTAGCGCTCGAGCGGCGTGAGTTCAGGCCCGATGGCACTGATGGCACTCTGGCTGTCTCCGCCATTGGAGGGTTGCCCCACCGCCCCGCGCGGTGTCGACAGCAGCAGCAGCAGTCGCGGGAAGAGAAGGAGGGGCACCGAGAGCGACACGAGGAAGGCCGACGAGGCGTAGGCGTACCAGTGCGCCGGGTTGCTCGGCGACGAGATGGCGTCCAGCGGATCTTCGCGTTTACTTGTCTCCATTGTGTGTGGTCTTGTGATATGAGCAGTGGGTGTTCAGGCTCGGTGTCTGAGGGTGATGGTGGTGCTGAGGGGAACAAGCCTGGGTAGGGCTACTTTGAGCTCGACTTTTCTTTTGATGTCGAGACGAGCGACACACGATCCACACTCACACAGACAAGTAACTTGTCGCATCAAACAGCGACAATAGTCGAAAGTCGGAGCAGGGATTCATTCCGAAGCGCACGGGCCGTGGAGGAGGGGAGAGAGTACGAGGCGCAAGTCGCAATGAGGTCACGACGCCTGCAGTGAGAAAGGACTTGCTGAGTGATTCAGCCAGCCCTTTGCAATGTACGGTCACCATGCGGCTGCCGAAACGTGTTCTTCGCTTGGTCTCGACCGCTTTGCAGCAGTCGAGGCTGTGCGGCACAGCTGTATGACGAAGGTGGTCGAGGGTCCTGTGTGGTGCCTGAACGCCCGGAAGCATGTGGAGGAGCGACAGAGAGAGCGAGCCAGCTCGCTACCGCAACGCTTCTCGAACCTCGTCTCTTCACAAAGCGTCGCGAACTCAAACCACTCCATGCTATGCAATTGCATACTTTCTATTCCTCGCACTCAGTGCAATCGCGAGCTTCGAGGAAGAACAAGCATCGATGCCAACCGCAAAGTGGGCCACGACGTTCAAGTATGAATATCGAGAAGAGCGAAAAGAGCCAAAGAAAACCCCTACGGCGTCTATGGAAAGCGCTCTCTCCACACTCTGTCACTGCTACGTCATGTTGCTCGCCTTTTTTTGGATCTTGCCGATGGATTGCTGTGGACCGTTCGCCAACTGTAAGATCACCTGTCGACACATTTCTAGGGCAAGTCCAACTTGTAAGTATGCACCCCGATCGATGCGGGAGGAGGGAAGCGTGCAGCACTGTGCAGACGGCCGCGCTCGGGGTGAGACTCGGGGTTGGATGCATGTGGACGCCGAGCGGTCCATAAAACCGCGCGCGCACAGTGGCGGCGCCGTATGTGTCCGTGTCGACTTGAACCCTGAACTGCGAGCCAGAGCCAAAACGGTGTTTGAATTACATACTGTATATTCCTCCCTCCCTTTAGCGTTTGGGTGCCAGCCGGTCGTGACCCGCACAGACACCGCGAGTTGTGGTGGGTTGGGGGAGGGGGTGGCTGACCGTCAACGTGATGTTCATGTTGCCCTGCTAGAGCAGCTTTCGTCGTCTAGCAAGCCAAGATCAGGAGACAGCAGAAGAGGTAGTATACGGTGCCAGTGCCAGTGCCAGCGCCAGCGCGAAAAACTGTAAAAGGAAAACACTTTTTCATTCCGCAACACCTGCACCGCGGAATGCTGCGGCCACAAATCCAAAAAGGGGCTTGCACGTCTCTGCCACAGCGACAGCACATACAGCATGTAGCTCACATGGTCGGTCGGTAAGCCTGCCGTGGCTCATGCGTGGTAGCTTCTGGTGGTGCCATCATGCAACACACACACACCCTGGTTCGTGGGCACCGGAAGATGCAAGCCGTGGTGTGCTTCGAGTCTAATAAGAGGGATTTCCCATCCGCCAAACGAGGCAGGTGGCAGAAGAAGCGGCAGGTGACATGCATGCCCTTGGACTCGCTTTGGCTGGTTTGCATCCAAATTCGCCCGTCCAACACTGAGACACGCACACACTCAACCTCGACACTGACATCTGCTGCTAGCCGCATTCCATCTGCTTGTCAAATGCGAGCCAGCGCTTTGCTGTCATTCACTTCACTTACTTCAGTCAGCTTTTGCACAGAGAGAGAGACTGAGAAGAGTTGCACTCGCGCTTGTCCCCATTCAGACGAAGTAATGGTAGCATTTGCTTGCTGGACAAGACCGGACTTACAAATGCTCGCCGGCCATCAGGGTGCATTTTCGACGACCGGACGCCGCGGCGGCACGATCTCGAATGCATCATGTGCAGATCTGCACTGCATTGACGATCACAACTGCACCGACTCCGAGGCCCTTGAGCCTTTTTCCCTTTCGAGCTTCCCCTCTCATTCTCTCAACGTCGCCTGCTCCGCCGCTATCTTCTCCTGCTAGTCTAGTCATGGCTCTCCATTGCCGCCGCTGCGTGTCTCCTCGGTTCCAGTAAAGCGGATGCTTGAAAGTGGATGCTTGTTCGGATTCTGTCAACACATCTTCTTCTCGCCTAGAGTCTTTGATGAATGAGGTCAAGGTTAAGGCCCGGCCAGTACATATATCCACAGCACTTACTTTGCTTATTCGTCCCCTCCCCGTACTTACCTTGCTCTCTCACTCTCTCACTCTCTCACGCCAGCTTCCAGCTCCCTCCTGCCCCCCTGTCCCACCCAACGTCGACAAGACGCACCCTCCCAGCTCCCACTCATACACACTCTTTTTCGACTCCAACTTTGAACACTCTCTTTTGATCGCCTCTCGGAATCCCACAACCACCCCTCTCCAACTGCAACCACTCCTGCATCCTTTGCGTCCACACACTTGCTTTGACTTCAAGCACAATCCACACAGTTGCACTTCACCCTGGCAACCCCTGTTTCCTTTCGGTTGCTCTACTTCCACTCTAGCTTCGTATCCACGACACAAAGCTAGTTTCATATCCACACGTTCGCATTTCACCGTGCCGCTTCATTCCGGTCATCGCCACCTCTAACCGACTACAAAGGATTGCCTCTTACATCCTCTCTTCCTTTTCAAGAACATCAGACAAGACGTCCCTTGCCCAACCCTCTACCCCGCTAGCTTCTTTCATCAATATGCGTTTCAGCACAGCTACATCTCTTTCCGCTCTTCTCGCCCTTGGCGGCGCGTCGGCTTCGGTGCTCCCTCGCGTCCTCGACAGCTACGACCTTGCTCAACCCGTTCTGATCGATGAACGAGAGGTGCCTCTGCTGCAATGTGACGCCGAGCCGATCCACATCGGCGAGCTCAAGATGTTCTCCAACACGGGTCGCGAAGTGTCCGCCGCCTTCGAGGGCATCCGCAACGCCGACGGCTACCAGCAGCTCGACGTGCAGAAAGCGGGGCAGTCGGCACGCATCGAGAACTTCGCCTTCACTCCCTGCACCAGCAGCTTTATGGGCTACCAACCCGAATCCAACAAAGCCGCCGAGATGACCTTTGGACGTCTGCAGCCCGCGCACCTCGTTGGCAAACGCTGTGTCTCCGCCGACAAGCTCGCTCACTCCAACGGACGTCTGATCGCCGCCAAGTGCGAGCCCTCGGACGACTCGGGTCAATTGGCCCAGTTCTGGAGCTTGACCAAGCAGCCTGCTGCCGAGGTGGACAAGTTTGTCTACTACGTCAACTTCCTCGGCCAGCCCGCTGGTGATAGCGCAGACTTCCCAGGCACCTACACGCTCAGCCAGGCCACCGTCGGCGCCAACAAGCTTGTGCGTCTGCAGCACAGCAAGGAAGAAGGAAAGCACAGCGCTTACTTCCTCAAGCTCGCCTAGTTGCTGCGTTTCACTGGCTCCCAGAAAAAAGCATGCACTGCTCGTGAGCAACTCGCAGGCCGGCTAGATCCGTGATCGGCTTGCTGCGACGTCGACCTCGTGCGGAGGCATGCTTTACGCTCTCGCTCGTTTTTTCCCCTCCATCGTCTTGAGGGCGATGGAAGCGCGGACGTTGTGAAAGAGTCACTCGTCCCCCAGTTATGCTGATCCTTATCCCCAACCGTTGTCACCACCAATGTGACGCTTAGACCCGCCTCTCTGCTTCCAACCTCGAACCCCGAACCCCGAACCTCAAACTGTATCTTAGTAGCTATCCTTTCTCGCCCTTCCTTGTCCTTGCTGCCGTTTCTGTGCTGGAAGCCCAGCGGCACCGTCTCTCGAGGGAGCGTGTATGCGCAGACGCGATCCAGCGTTGTCGTGCCTCTCTCTCTCTCTCCTGGACGTTTGCGCCGCGGGCCCCAACACAACAAGGGGCAAGGCAGTCAACGTATGCGTCTCTGTTCTTATTGTCTCTTCGTCCTCCCCTTCCCCTCCACGACTTGCTCCATCTATCTACCGTCCTCCCAAAGGCGCCCTCTCACAGGCGCCACTGATTGTCGCAAATGCCCCTATCCGTCCATCAGAATCCGAACCTTCGTACGCCCGTCACACATCGTAACAGTCGATTCTTCCTCGTTGTGAATTGTGGGCCGTTGCCTGAGCCTAGCTTTCTCGAAAAGAGCGTGATCTGCGACTCGGTTTGCCATACACAGCAGGAAGTAATGCCTAAAGCGGGAATGGCAGCTAGGCGACGTGATCGAATTGAGTGTGGCAAACCGCCAAGTACTCTCTCTCTCTGGGCTCGCGTTGGTGGGGAACAGCCAACTCGCGCTCGTGTGCAAATCAAATCCCCTGTTCACCCAGTCGTAGTCACAAGTCGAGTTACGAATACAAGTCTGTTGTAATCGCGGCCTCGAGAAGTCACTTCAAAAACACTCATTCGGAGGGGTGGACGCGTACGGCCCTCTCAATTTCTTGTGCACTTTGAACCTCCACTCCAGGCTGAAGTTCGTGGCCGCTGCGTGTTGGAAGGAAGGAAAAAAGCGCTGAGCTGCTAGTGCGGCTGACGCTGCTGAGCTTTGTCTCGTCTGCAAAGTCGTTTGCTCATGTCCCCCTCCTATTACCATCGTCATCACTGGTAACAGCGGCAGCTCGATACCTACCAAAACATCACCGCTGCAGTCTTCGAGATCTACCATCGCTCGCTCAGCCCTCGCAACCTCGATCCTAGCATCAGAGCATCGTTGACTCTCGTCTTCAAGAGTGCGCCTTTACACACCCTTTCGACCATGAAGCTCCTCATCAAATCTTTGGCAGGGGGTAACTTCCACCTCGATGCCGAGCTCACCGATACCATTGGCACCATCAAGTCCAAGATTCAGAAGGAGCAGGGTCATGCTCCTGAGTTGCAAAAGATCATCTTCTCCGGCAAGATCTTGACCGACGACAAGACGGTCGCAGACTGCAATATCAAGGAGAAGGACTTCCTCGTCGTCATGGTGTCCAAGCCCAAGGCGCCTAAGCCTGCTGCTTCTGCTTCTGCTTCTGCTGCTGCTGTCGCTGCCGCCGCTCCTACTTCTACACCTGCTACTACTGCAGCTGACAAGCCTGCCGAGCAATCGCCAAAGACCGACACGGCTTCCGCTGGTGCTACAGAACCAGCCGCGGCGCCGTCTACAGCCGATGCATCCAGCGACACCACGATGACAGAGTCCACTCCAGCAGCCACCACCGCCACTGAATCGCAATCGAGTTCCGGCACTTCTGGCAGCTTCCTCACGGGCGGTCCCCTCGAATCGGCTATGCAAAGCATAATGGAGATGGGCTTTGAACGTGAGCAGGTGCAAGGCGCCATGCGGGCCGCCTTCAACAACCCGGACCGCGCCGTCGAGTACCTCATGACCGGCATCCCAGAGCACCTCGCCAACCCACCAGCCGCCGCCGCTCAACAGCCATCTGCTGCGGATGCCGGTGCAGGCCAACAGACACCCTCTGCGGCTGCAGGTGGAGCCCCCGCTACGCCCGCCGCGCCCTCCGCCGGCGCTGGTGCCCGTGTTCCTGCCACGCCCGCAACGCCAAGTCCCGCTGGACGTGTCGGCAACCTGTTTGAAGCTGCTGCGGCCGCACAGCAGGCTGGACGCGGGGCGGGAGCCGGTGGTGCCGGGCATGGCGCTGGCGCTGGAGCAGGTGCAGGGGCCGGTGCAGGCGGTGCAGGCGCAGGCGGTCTGCTCGGCGAAGACGACGGCAGCGGCGAACAGGTCATCGACCTCGGCAACCCTGCCATGCTCGCCCAACTGCAACAGCTCGTCCAGCAGAACCCCGCGGCACTCCAACCGCTGGTGCAGGCCATCGCCCAGTCCAACCCGCAACTCGCCGAGGCGATGAACCACGACCCGCAGGGCGTGCTCTCGCTCCTCGCCGGCGGGGCTGCCGCGGGAGGCGACGAGATGGAGCTCCCCACGCTTGCCGAGTTGAGCGACGACGACCGCGCGAGTGTCGAGCAGATCGTCGCCATGGGCATCCCCGAGAGCAAGGCGATCGAGAGCTACTTTATGTGTGGCAAGAACGTCGAGATGGCGGTACAGTACTACTTTGAGAACCCGCAGGATTTCGATGATTGATTGATTGCTTCATTCATTCATTCATTCATTGCAGCAGCACAGGCGCGGGCCGAGACGGTGCAGGGGCGTATCGGGAACCGCTCAGTGCATCGAGGCGCAAGCGTAATCAAATGCTGAAACTCCGTTTTCTCTCTCATGTGCATTGCGAGATGCAGCTTGTGGGAATTGAGGTCGTATGAGCGCATGTGAGTGAGAGAGCATGTATGGGGAGCGTATCGTGACAGAGAAAGACGCGCATGTGATGCGCGCTGAAGCAACACACGGCCCTACGCGAGCGGCGGCAGATTGTCAAACAGCGACGAAACGGACCAGCGCTCCTGGTGCTTCCCCGCGCCGCCTGCCGGCGCAGCGCTTACGAGGCGCAGATGCACCTCCTCGCCCGGGCGCAGCCAGAACGCGTTGAATGGGCGACGGCACCGGCCCGCGCTGTCGCATCGAGCAAAGTAGCCCACGCCGGCGTCCGCGCCGTATTCGAGCCACACGTACGGCGCGACTGCGCTGCCCGTGTTGCGCACTCGCACCGTTCCAGGCGAAGAGCGCGAGCGGAGCAGTTGGAGATCCGGAGCGGCACCCGAGGCGTGTAGCCGCTCGACAGTGGACGCAAGACGACTCATCGGTGTCCAGTACGTGACCACGTGGGTGGACGGCAGAGTGAGGCGCAGGTAGCACCCCTGCTCATTGCCCTCGCAGCGCGTGTGTTCCGGATCGTGGATCGTCTGTACCGTCACACTGCCCGCTTCGCCACCGCGCGTCACGTCAACATCCCGTTCGTCCGCTACCAGCACCTTACCCCTGAAATCAAACCACTCCATTCTCACCCTCACCCTCACCTTCTCCCCTGCCCCGTCATCACCGTCCCAGCGCGCTCCACTCCACACCACCGCAACCTCCAGTACCTCGTCCGTGGCATTCCACACGGCCACCGCCGCCACCGGCGCCTGCACATCCACCAACGCATAATGCAGAAGCTTCCACCTACCATCGTACTCGACGCTGCTCCAGCTCGTGCCCGGCCAGACGTCGTTGAGCTGCCACACAACCAGGCCGCGATTGCGCTCGCGCTGCGCCGCACCGTGCCGGTACACGCTGATCTGGTTGGCAACGTACAGCGCCTGGTAGAGCTGGCTCGATACGGCGTAGCGGTGCAGCTGCGCGCGCGCGGGTAAGTGCGTCGATGGCGTGGGGAACCATTCGGTGACGGCGGAGAGCAGCTCGGACTGCCCCTGAGCCGCGGAGAAGGGGTAGGTGAGGTTGCCGGCAGGCGGGTGCTTGAGGTGCGCACGCAGCACTGATGAATTGATCGAATAGTCGCCGCTTCCGTCGAGGATGTAGTCGAGCGCATCGATGGACGGCAGGGAGAACATGCCGAACTCGACCATGAACCGACTGCGCGGGTACGTGTCGATATCGAACCCCTCCGCCGCGACATAGTCGTAATGCTCGCCCGTTCCGTGCAGCTCTCCCTTGGGATAGTTGCTGTATCGACCCACGTACGGGTCCAGCTGGATATACCCCGTCGTCGTGGAACACGTGATGTACGACAGCCCTCGACTGGCCTCCCGCACCCGATCCCTCACCACGTGGTCAAACAAGGCCTCGTAGCCCGTCTTCCACTCGCCATCGCGTTCCCACACCCCATACCCACCCAAAAAGAACAGCTCCCCCTCGTTGTTCCCCACCACCACCACCACACTCGGGTGTGATACAGCGTCGAGCATCACCTGCGCCACCTCCTCGCTCGCCGCCTCCAGAAAATCGGCATTATAAGGATACAGGGCCGCAGCGAACATGGCGTCCATCCATACCATGACACCCAGCTCATCGCACATGCGCAAAAACTCGGGCGACGGGTACGCACCGCCACCCCACACGCGGATGAGGTTGACATGCGCGTGCAGCGCCGAGTCGAGCAGCCAGCGCACGGTGTCTGGGTTCGTGCGCACAGCGAGCGTGTCAAACGGGATCACGTTGGTGCCCATCACGTAGACCTCGCGCCCGTTGACAAACAGCCGGAAATGCGAGCCCGGCTGGACACCCTGCGCGACAAGCTCCGGGGAGATGGTGGAGAGGTCAAACACGGCGGTTCGGAAGCCGACGCGTTTGCGTACCTCGATGCCGAGCTCGTCGCTGTGCAGCACGACGTCGTACAGTGTCTGGTTGCCATACCCACGCGGCCACCATAGCGAAGGTCCGTACTTGCCGCTGCTGGGAACCTCGAACGTCGCATGGATAGGGCTGTTGAGTCCAGCCGACACGGAGGGTGCGGAGAGCAGCACGTCGAACGTGTACAGGTCCAAGGCGGGGATCGAGAGGCGGAGCGAGGCAGGGTTCACGTCGGTTGCTGAGAGAAGAGTGAGTGTGACATTGACGATCCAGTTGGCGTCCGGGTCGGGGGGAGGCAGGTTGTTGACCTGGCCTTTGCGGTAGATGTCGATGCCGCTGGCCATGACCAGTACTGTTGGCTTTCGCTCTGCATCCCCAGCCTCGCCATGTACCTCTTGCTCCTTCGCATCCTCATCGCTGTCAGTATCCTGAGCGGCATCGGGAAGCACAATCAAATAGGCAGGCTTATGGGGACCAACAGGAACCAAAGCGGGCCCCCAGTCCCAACCCAAATCCGACTGCTGCTTGCGCACATGGATGCGGTTGGGAAACTCGTAATCGAACACGCGGGGGCGATCCGCGCTCTGCAGCTGGGTCGGATAACCCGGACTATGGTCTGCAGCTTGCTGAGCAGCATACTCGCTAGTATTGCTGAAAACGAGCGTAATGTTGGTGCTGATCTCCCGCTCAAGAAGGTGCGCTGGAACGCGAAAGGCGTACCACTGATGGTAATTGCGCGTCTCACGGATCAGCTCACCGCCGACGAACACCTGAGCGATGGTGTCGAGCCCCTGGAAGTGGAGCCAGTATTGGCGCTTGCCTGCATCGGAGGAGGCACGAAGTTGGGCAAGGATGGGCTCGAGGTCGGCGGTGTACGTCCAAGCTTGCTCATTCGAGATCCACCAGTAGAGCCCTTCGTTGAGGCCGACGTGCGGGTCTTGGATGACTCCTGCACGGAGCAGATCAAGGTGAGTAAGCGATGGGAAGAGGGCATCGACGTGGAGGGAGCCGTTGGCATTGGACAGCGACCACTGTAGCGGTGCGGGTTTAGCATGAGCGGAGAAGCTTGCCGAAGCTGCCGTCTCCGCCGAAGTGTTGGTGTTCAAAGCTGGATTCAGACCCGCAGCGTGCTCGGAATGCAGCGGAAAAGGAAGCCGATGCGATTCGAGGGAGGAGAGCGACCAGATCTGTGCTTGGCTGCTGCTGTAGAAGGAATCGTGCTCAGTGAGGGGTTGTGCCGAAGTCGCAGCGAATGCAAGTTGCCACTGCTGTTGATTGGTAACGGCACCTGCAGCAACGATAGCGGCTCGTGCAATCAAGACCGCGATTACGAGAAGGCGTCCAGTCATGCTGATTAGCTGTAGAACACAATCTGGCGGCGGATCAGATCCGCGGTGCTGCTGTTGCTATTGGTTCTGACGACGCAGGCCAATTAGATATGAAGCATGATGTGGGAGTGGGATACAAAGTCAGGGTCCATGCTGTGACGCTTTTGTGCTTCGTAATGTGGCTGACTGGCTGGACTTGCGTGGTCCATGCACTCGACCCTCACCTTTAGGGGCACGGTAACAGGCAAGCAAACTCTAAATTTCAAGCCAAGCTGTGGATCGCTTCCTGTCAAAAAAAGAGATCAACAGCTTCGGCTCAAGTCCGCGCACTTCTCCGGACACATTGATTTTCCCCACATTTGGCAACCCCGCGGCAGAAGCAGACAGCCGGCCACAGAGCGCGGGCTGGTATATGCAAGCTTACACGCCTCCAAGATATGGCATTGGCGATTGGTCTTACGATAGTCTTTTAGCGTCAACAGCTGCTATCTTGGCGAAGTTTCGCAGACTGGGTTTCCGAGATGGCCTGCTTGCAGTATCCGAAAAGTGTGGTGGGGTTCTATGAAGCCGAACGCCTCGTTCGCTCGTCAACGTGATGTGTCCCCCGAGGGTGGTCGAGGCAGCAAGATGCGGCGCGGTTGATTGGCTCCACATGTCAACCTGGTGTCTTTGGTACCCACTCTTGTTCCCGCTTTCCGGCTCGTTTTTGCCGTGTCCCACGAGCATTGTGCTGATGTGTATATATCCTCCCCTTCGCACCAGAACGAAGTACAGAATCTGCTTCCTGGAACAAGAGCATCACACATCTCGCTCCTCCTTCTTATCTTCCTACCACCACCACCGCCAGCAGCAGCAGCAGCAGCAGCAGCATCACCACCCTGCCCTGATCTGGGCTGAACCACGCCTCGTCCCTTTCTTACAGATATGACCTCCACCGCAACCCCGTCCAAAGACTTTTCCGTCGCCATCGTCGGAGGCGGCATTGGCGGCCTCACCCTCGCCATCGGCTTGCACGATCGAGGCGTGCCCGTACGCATCTTCGAGAGCGCCTCCAAGTTCTCCGAGATCGGCGCCGGAATTGCTGTTGCACCAAACGCCCAACGAGTACTCCAGCATCTCAACCTGTATGACGACTTTCTCAAGATCGCCGACTTTCAATCGCGCAACCTCTTCTTCCAATGGCGTCTCGCCGAGCCCGAGGAGCAGACGTTGCTCTCCGAGACCGTGTGCAAAGAGTACGGCATGGCCAGCATCCACCGTGCCGAGTGGCTCGATACGTTTATCAAAAAGGTCCCTCGCGAGATCTGCCAGTTTGGCAAGCGTCTCAAGACGGTACACCACCCGCCCGCCGATGCACCGGACGCCAAGGTCAAGATTGATTTCGAGGACGGCACCTCGCACGAGGCGGACCTGGTCATCGGGTGCGATGGCATCCACAGCCGTGTTCGCGGTGCGCTCGACGCTGCCACCGCCGGGCCGTCTGCCGTCGCTGGCTCGGACGCCCTTGTGTGGAGCGGCACCTGGGCCTACCGTGGTCTCATCCCCCGCGAACGCTTCGTAGATGCTCTGGGTAAGGAAAAGGGCGAGTTCTACGCAGACACAGCCCAGATGATGCTCGCCAAGGACTCTCACATCTTGATCTTCCCCGTCCAAGGCGGCAAGACGGTCAACCTGGTCGCCTTCAAAACCGACCGCTCGCAGTGGCCCAAACGCACCCCATTCCCCAAAGGCAAGCCCTGGATCCAGGAGACCTCGCAACAGGCGCTGCTCGACGACTTCTCCACCTACAGCTCGGATAACATCAAGATGCTCAAGTGCATCGACAAACCCAGCAAGTGGGCGCTCCACCAGGTCGTCCCCTCGCTCACCTCGTACATCAACGGTCGCGTCATCGTTTCCGGAGATGCAGCGCACGGCGGCGTTCCGCACCAGGGAGCCATGGCAGGCCAGGCGATCGAAGACGCCCTCTTCCTCTCGCGGCTGCTCAGCCACCCCAAGGTGACCAATGCCAATCTGGTCAAGGCGCTGCAGGTGTACGATGTGATCCGCGTGCCCCGCGCGAATCGCGTGCTCGAGACCAGTCTCGAGGCCGGCGACACGTACGAGTTCCGCGGCGTCGGCGCCGACGACAATCAGGTGCTGGGCCAGCATCTCGTCGAGAGGTTCGATCACGTCTGGGACTACGATCTGGACGCCGAGAACGAGCAGATGAACAAGTGGATTGAGGAGAATCTCTGAGCCGCACGCACATGCATGACATTATAGACGAGCATTCCCCCTGCTGACTGGTCAATTCAATGCTAGAGTCCATAAAGTTACCTTGTTTGTGTGCATGTTGTCCCGGCGTGGCGTACATTCTCAACTACGTTACGTCTGAAAGAAGAACTGCTTTGGGAAAGACGACTCGTTTCTAGGCAATCTACGCCTTGTCGCTGATTCGATATTTACATCTGGATGTGTGTGTGCTTGTGTGTTTGTGTTAAACGAAAAGACGGTGCGAATCTGAACCGCTGTGCGCTGCGCCGACACGCGACAAGAATGCGGAGTGCACCGTGCTCTCTGCAAGCATGCTCTGCTGGGCTGACGACCTCACACGGTCTCGACACCCGTGTACTCGCTCGAGACGGGCGGTTCGATGAAAGCAGCATGACTCAGGATCAAGAATGCCGAGCTGCCCACCAACCAGAACATGAACCCGAACGGACTCGCAAACCACAACAGGGGGATGCCAATCACAAACAGACCCGTGTACAGGCTCTTCTGCGTGATCACATGTTCGCCCACCTGCATGGGTTCTGGCGCGAAGCGGTTGATGGCATAGAATCCGGCAACGAGGAAGATGATGGCAAACACCAGCGTCGTGTTGGTGATCATGCCGTACACCGCGAGCAGTACGACGACGACGGCGTAGTTGCCCGAAAAGTGGCGCGTGTTGTACGTGATACGCTGGAAGGCTTCGTTGGTGTCTTGCGGACGCGAGATGCGCTGGTGGTCAAAGAACTCGCCCAGAGGTCGCAGCGACGAGAGACGCCCCTCTCGCATGCTGCGGATCCGCTCCGGGACTGTTGTGTCGGGAAAGTGTTGCCAAGCATCGCTTGCGTCAGTCAAAAGCTGCCTCCAAGCACATAAGCTGACGTTGCTCCGGGACAGAACTCACTTTTCATTGCAATGTCCAATACTTGCGCCATGGTTGCGATATTAGATTAACGTGGTGATCGGAGCCCTTCGTGGCGGCTCAAGTGCAATGTCAGAGTGTGTCTTGATGAAGAGTTGTCGGCGTCGTCGTCGTTGCGATACTGCGTTTTGTAGGATGAATATAACGTCGAGATAGTATGTCCTCAACTGAGAGACTGGATGATGATGGTTTGGTCTGACGGCAGGATCACCAGGTTGCACCTGCAAGAAACACAGAGAGATATGGCTCGGAATTCGGCTGTGTGTCGTGTTCGTGTGTGCGAGATTGACTGGCTGACTGGCTGGCTCGAGACCCGTCGGCGTGTTTCCTGGCTGTGCTGTTGCTGTGTTGCATTCGAGTTGGTCCGGTTGTTCAGGGTGCAGCTTGAGTCAAGCAGCCGACGCGCTGCCGTGGAGATTTCAAGAAGAAAATCGTGTCCAATTTTCCAGCTCAGCCAGATTTGTCTCTCAGTTGCCTTTGCCCAGTCGCCTCCCAGTCTCGGCCTGGATGCAACAGCCATCCCGCTGCCCATCTCAGCTGCTGCTGCTTTTGCTGCGCTGGAAGAGCTCGCGCAACGGGACGCTACTACTCGTGCTGCTCCACTGGAGAGAGGGCAAGGTGCAGCAAGGCTGAACGCTCGATGACGGCAAAGAGGCTGCGGTAGATCTTCTAGCAGTGTACTTATTTGCCACCTTCTCCTCCCCGTATTCCCGTCCCGACACCATCAAAGCAAGAGCAGTAACAGACACCCCTCTCCACCAGCTCGCATCTCCCACACACCACGCTCGTCCTCTACTCGACATTGCCGGTGACGAAATCGGGTCTGCCTTTGTTGCAGGGAACCATAAAATTACAAGTTAGGTGACACAAAATCTTGTCGCGACCCAAAAGGCGATCGAGTAAAGAGAATACAACAAAAAGAAAAGCGGAACACATGCAATATAGCGTGTGTGTGCGTGTGTGTGTGTGTGTGTGTGTGTGTGTGTGTGTGTGTGTGTTGACCGCCGCCTAAGGAAGTAAATCCATCAGTCGGTTGCGAGGGCTCGTCAACGGACTGGGCAGCGTCAAGACTGACGATTGTGGAGGTGGCTGTGACAACAAACTCGTCAGCAGCTCGAGCACGCTAGGATCCGCACCGAGATCCCTGCTCCCGTTGGCCGTCTTCTGCCTCAACACGTTCAACGCGAGCGAAGACACGGCGTTCTGGATTCGCGTCGTCAGCTGGTCCAGGATGCCCGCTAGCTCTTCGTCGGTCGCATCGTCACGGATGCTGTAGATCAACAGCTCCGGATGCATGCTCAGCATCGCCTCGACACCCTTGCGACGCGCCTGCAGCGACAATAGAGGTACCGCGTTGTTGTTGTTCTTCTTGCTGGCGCCGCCGCTGCCACTAGCTGGCTTCTCCAGGTCGCCGCTGTCCATCGGGTTTCGTGCCACTTCATCCAGAGGCGTTGAAGGCTTCGACCTCTCTGCTTCGTCCTGGGCCGTAAAGATGCCTGGGCACACGCTCGAGTTGGACAGGTACTCCAAACGCAAGCACAGCATGCCCACCTGCTTGACGTCTTCAATGTCCAGCAGCTGCACCGTCGGCTCGTACACCTGGGCTGTTGGCGCATCCGGCGCGTCGTCGGTCTTATCCTGCTCCAATCGTCCTGCCAGCTGCTTGGGATACACCAGCCACAGCATCTCTGGCGTCTCGAGGCCCTTGAGTCGGCGCTCGCCCAGCTGCGACAGACCGAATCCCATCCTTCGCAGCAGCACCACATCGCGGCTCACGTTGGGGTTGAGCAGTCGGAATGCGTCCTCGTCCAACTCTTCGTCGGTCTTTTCGAGCGCCTGCCCCCCACCATCGCCACTGCTCCCCCCCGCTGCCGCCGACGATTCGTCAAACGTACCCAGCAAGCCCTGAAGCTCCTTGATCACGTCCTTGCTCGCCAAGATCTGGCCGCCATCGGCGGCACCGCTGATTCGAGCAGCACGGTTCACCATCGGCCCAAAGTAGTCCATTCGTCGCGTGATCGGATCCGCCTCGCACACCGGTCGACCCCAGTGGATGCCCATCCTCACGGAAAGTCCTCGATGGATGAGCTCGCCTGATGGATCGTACACCTCCTTGCCGTCCTCGCTGTCCAAGATTTCGCGCGGCCAGTCCTCTTGCAGAAGCTGTTGCTGCACCGTGAAACACCACAGCAGCGCTGCACTCACCGAGGGGAACGACACCATGAACGCATCGCCTTCCGTTTTGACCTCGTAGCCACCAATCGTTCGCAGCTGCCTGCGTAGTAGATAGTTGTGCAGTCGCATGGCCGCCTGCATGCCGTTGTTGGTCTCCCACAGCGACGTCGAGTTCTTGATATCCGTGAACACAAGCGCCACCTGTCCGATGGGTGGGGCCACTTCACGGTCGAGTCTCGCCAGCGTACGATCGCCAGGAAGCTCCTCGCGGAAGCGACGTCCTGCCTTTTTGATCGCGTCGCTGTTCTGGTAGTTGGCGAAATTGACTCCACCACCGTTGCGCTGACCCGATCGATAGAAGAGGTCACCCACCGAGATGACCATCACCATAATGCTTTCCTCGGCACCGTAGCTGATGGCAAAGTCTCGCAGCTTCTGCGCCGCAATCATGGGGTCGTTTCGCTGCGTGCGTGCAATGTCGACCGCCGTCTGATACGACACGTACTGCCAAAGCGTGCGGTTGGCGATGATGACAAACTCGTCCGAGTCCGTTAGCTGCACCGTCGTGACAGCAGGCGCCGCATTGACGATGGGGAAAAGGTGGAAGTAGCCGAACGAACGCGAGATATCGAGCATGTCGTTGACGTAGCCACGTAGCGACACCCAGCCTTCAGCCGATCGAATTCGCTCGATCTCGGCACGGTCAAACGGTTCGTGCTTGTTGCTGATCAGGTGCGCCGTGCCGCCGTTGCGCGACATGACGGCGAGTGCATCACCTGCATTGGCCACGTACAGCGTGCGGTCCACCACGTAGGCCAAGATGGCCGAAGCGCCGGCACGCCAGTCGTGCTTGTTGGAAGCGGCGGCAATCGCAGGTGCAGAACTTCTCGCTACGTCGGCGGCTGCCTCGGCGTGGGCTTCCGAGAGCTTGCGGCTGCCATCGTTGATGAGCGCATCGGCATAGTCTTTCTGCAGACGAAGGAAAGCGCGACGCAACACATCGGGCACCGACGCGGGCTCGGTCGCCTTTTCGTTCTGATGCTTTTGAAATTCCCACGACAGGCGATGTCCACTCCATTCGGCCAAGTGGTGCGCGATGCGACTGCCGACGTGTGCGCCGTGACCTCGACCATCAAAGAGACCAAAGAGGCACTCGCCCTCGTCCTTTCGGAAGGTAGGAATGACGAGGTCGATGACACTCAGGTTATCGTGCTTGCCGAGCGCGTCGGCGATACCATAGGCCATGCCGTTGATCTGCGAGAGCGAGGTTCGCACACGTCGGTTGTCCGACTCGTCCGGGGTGGCATTCGAATGCAACGGCATCGTCACATCCATCAGGCCCAGCATGCGCAAGCTGGTCAGCCGACTGAAGTCCGAGATGTTGGACTTGCGCGTGAAGCCCATATCGCTCAGTTTGGTTTTGATCTCCAGACGCGTGTTGCCAGAGAGGTTGAGGTAACGCAGCTCTGGATTCATGTTCCAATTCCAGTCGTAGTGCCAGTTGGCGATGTTGTACTTGAGCACGTTGTTGCCGACGTCGAGATTGGCGAGCTTTTTAAGCTTTCCAAGTTCGGTGGGGAGCGTGGTGAGCTTGTTGCAGTTGAGATGCAGGATGCGCAGCTCTTGCAGCACCACCAGGTCGTCGGAAGGGATGGTACTCAGCTGGTTGCCGCTGATGTACAGCTCGCGCAGCTTGGTGAGTGTCTGCAGGCTGAAGTCAGGAATCTCAAAGATCTCGTTGAAGCTGAGGTTGAGCACCTCGAGAGACGTGAGCTCGGACAGCACGCTGAAGACTTCGTCGCCCAAGCGATTGTCTCCGAGACGAAGCTTCTGCAGACTAAGCGAGAGCGGCGCTACGAAGAGCTCCGAGGGCGTCGAGATGTTGGTGCTGCCGTTGGCGCCGCCCGTGTTCGATCTGTGCGTCAACGACGAGCTGGTCGAGCCTTTTCGAGCGGCAAGGATGGCCGAGGTGCCGACTGCCGCGGCGGCATCGCCTGTCGAGGCGTCGGTGCGGATTTCTGGTGCAGCTGGGAAGGATTCGAGTAGGTTGGAGCTGAGGTTGATGTGGGCGAGGCTCTCGCAGAACCACAGTGACTGCGGAAGCGTCTTGAGATTGTTGTTGTGTACCAACAGCTCTTTGAGCGCCTTGAGGTCGCCGATAGACTCTGGCAGCGTTGCTAGAAGATTGTTGCTGCACGACAGCATTTCGAGACGCTTGAGCTCGCCGAGGGTGTCGGGCAACACGACGAGCTGGTTGCCATCCAGTGTCAGTTTGACAAGCGCAGGCAGCTGCGGGAAGAGGCCTTCCTCGAGTCGCGTCATGTTGGTCGAAGAGAGGTCAAGTGATGTCAAGTCGCATGTGGTGAGCGCGGCGATGCGAACCTTGCTAAGAGGATTGCGACCGAGCTCCACCTGCGTCAGTTGCGGGCCCAGGGTCGCTTCGAACGACTTGATGTTGTTGCTCTCGGCTTGAATGTTTTTGAGGCGCGGCAAACCCAGAAGAGACGAAACATCCTGCACCTGGTTGCGACGCAAGTCGATAGTGCGCAGGTTGACGAGCTCGCTCATGCTGTCTGGCAGCTTTTCGAGCGAGTTGGCGGCAAGGATGAAACGCTCCAAGTTGACGAGGTTGGCGATCTCGGCAGGCAGCTCGGTGATCGAGTTGAACGAGACGTCGAGGTCAACGAGCGAGGTCACATTGCAAATGACTTTGGGGAATTCTTCGAAGCGGTTGTTCGAGATGTTGAGGTTTCTGAGCGTGCGAATACCGGAAAAGTACGGCGGCAAGTCAAAGAGACGGTTATTCTGCACCTTGAGCGACATGAGCTCCGGGATCAGATCAAGACTGATGTGCGCGAGCTCGACGATTCGATTGTTGGAGACGTCGAGATGCGTCAGCGTCTCGCTGTGCCGTACGCTCTGAGGGATGCGCTTGAGCGCCAGATTGCTGAGCCGCAGGGTCCGCAGACTCGAGCAGAGCTGAACAAAGTCGAGCGGAAGGTCGGACATCGGGTTGCCCGACAGATCGAGGCTGACGATCCAGTCGGCATGTTTGTACAGGAAGATGGGTACCATCTCGAGGTTGCGACTCTGCAGGTCCAGGCGCTGGAATGTGTGCTCGCTGTGACCGATCGACTCGGAGTCGAACGTGGGCACGCTGTCGGGACGAAAGACGAAGCGCAGCAGGTATGAAAGATCGTCTCTGCCCATGTCTTCGAGGCCGTCGTTTTCGGTATAACCCGCTTGCAAAAGACGACGACGTTGGAGCTGCGAAGGCTTGTCCGAGATGCCGAGCGGTCTCTCTGAGCCCTTGTCGCGCACAAAGAGCCTGTAGGCGGCCGACTCGGCGGTGAGACTCTTGCGTGCTAGGATGGTCTGCACCTCGTTGGCCGTCGAGACGAGAGAGCACGAGAGCGTCGCAAACGTGCCATCCTGCTTGTAGACGCGGATGAAATGGTTCCGAAGCGCGCTGCCTGGAGGAGCACCTGTGTTTGCGGTGGTGGATCGCTTGAGAGGATGGGGATCGCGTCGGACCGGACCATTGATGCTCGAGTCATCTTCAGTTGAAAGGTTCGAGTTCAGCGTGGCGGTGGACGGCCGTGTGACACCGATGGAGCCTGCCGTATTGGGCCGCGTGGTAGTGCGATGCTTGGACGGACGGTGGAGGCCAAGCTTACCTGCAGCGGCGGCAGCAGCAGAAGCGCCAGCGGAAGCCAGTATGTGAGCACCCGCGCCGCCTCGGGAAGTGGGGCGAACGTGACTGGAGCCGAGCTGGTGTGAGTGGTGGTTCTGCGATTGCTGCTGCGCCAGAGCCGACTGCGCAAGATTGTTCGTCTGCTGGAGCACATCGACCTTATTGGTGGATGCGTCGTCGGTGGGCTTTGGGCCAGGCAAACGAGGCAACACGGTGAGCGGATCGACGGACTCGTCGGTGCCTCGACGCGAGCCAGCAACGGAGACGGCCTTGTTGAACGGATCAGTGGACGAGGTGCGAAACATGCTGGAAGCGTGCGTGGAGCTGATGCCGGAGCTGGAGCCGCGCCGTTTGCCATCCGAGGACAAGGCAGCCGCGGCGCGATCCTGGTCATCATCTTCCTCTTCGCCAACATTGTCATCGCGAAGGTAATCGCGCATCTTGTCCGGTTGCACGGCCCAACTGTCGGGCGCCATCCAGCTGGAGCTTGGCTCTTGTCCCGAGCTCGCGCTCGACTTGCGCACGCTGAGCAGCGAGTCGACATTGTGGTCAGCTGCAGGCGGAAACTGAAAGGCGTGATCTGCTCGTCCGTTGGCAGGCTTGTCTTTGGATGCTTCGGATGCCCAGCCTGCTCCGGGAGGTAAGGCGGCGCCGCCCTTGGCATGTTCCTGGATGGCGCTAGGCAGGTTGGCGTACGAGGTCTTGGGCGAGATGCCGCTGTGGTTGGATCGCATGCTGTGTGCAGAGACGACGCTGTCCTTGCGATGGTCTGCGAGGATGGCTTCGGACGTAGACGCAACTCCCAGCTGTGACGCCTCGGGTAGTGCTTGGGTGGCTGTGATGGAATCGCGCCGCGGAGGCAAACTCGAGGCGGCGGAGCTGTAGGACGAAGGCTGGGGCAGGTCGATGAGATTGCTCGAGAGCTTGCGCAGCGACTGATAGTTTTGCATCTCGGCTAAGCTGAGCCTGGGAACACTGTTGCGCGGCTGCAGGTTGATCTGCGAAGGACGGCGATCGCTGAGGATGGTGGAGGTCGAGGTGGAGGTGGACATGGTCGTGTTGGTGCGGCTGGGGGAGTGCAATGAGCTCGGGGGTGCGACGGAAGCGTCGGAAGCGTGCGATGGCGATCCGACCGTGGACGTCGCCGAAGTCTGTCGGTCCGCGAGCGAGGCCTGGGATGGCGAGGGCGAGCGGTAGATGCCTGATTCACTTCCGTTGGGCGAGCGATGATCGGGCGGGCTCGTGGAGTCGGTGACGGAACCTTGCAGGCGCTGCCGTGCTGCATTGGTGTCGACAAAGTCTTCGAGCTGGTCAAAATTCATATCGAGGGACAATTCGACCTCCTGTTCGATTGACTGGCTCTGCGCTGCAAAAGCGGCATCGCGGGCCGGGTCGGCGTCATCGTCGAGTTTGGACCCGCCGGCGTTCTTGCCAAGATGATGTCGGACGCCTTTGATGCGCTTGCGACCGTCCTTCTTAGAATGGCTCTCGCTCTCAAGCTCGTCCTCGAGACTGACGGCTGTCGGCAGCGAGTCGATGCGGGAGTGGAGAGGATTTTGCCAGGTTGCAGAATTCGAGGTGGAAGGAGGGTGATTGTGGGAGCGCAGCGATGCCGAGGAGGGAGACGTGGTGGAGGCTAGAGGACGGTTATGCTCGAGCCAGGCGGGTGGACGCATGGGGTTGAGGTTGGCGGCGTTGGAGCCGTAGCGCGACGAGAGGCTCGAGACGGAAGCCTCGTGGCGCATGGGGATGTTGGAAGAGGCGTTGGAATGCGTGGACGACTTCTTCTTGAGGAAGCCGAACGGATTGCGCGACTTTTTGGCAGCAGAGGCATGGGTATCTTTGGAGCCGTTGAGGGTGCTGGTCGACGTGGCGGCGGAAGGCGGAGTGTGGGGCCGCAACGAGTGCTGGGAGCGGGACGAGGCGAGGCGAGGGTTGTCGATGCTGCCAAAGCTGGTATCGGCGATCGAAGCGGACGTGGCGGTACTTGTGCGTGCTCGAGGGAGAGAGCTGGTGGCAGGACTTGCCGAAGCGGAAGCGGACGGCGCGATGGCGTTGTGCTTGCCGGAACGAGACGAGGACGGAGTTGCGTTTTCGTTCTGAAAGAGGAAAGGGCTGATGTCCTGGTGGTTGGCCGACTTGACACCCTTTGCTACATCGCCGTCCTGGCGAGTCTCGAGATCTGCGCCGGGACTTCGCGACATGATCTGACGGAGTTCGTCCTCGTCAAAAGAGGAGCTGATGCCCTGGCCGCTGGGACCGGAGAACGATTGGGAATGCGGTTCAAGCGGGAAGTAGGAGCGAGAAGTGGAGTGCGAGTGTTGTGGCGTAGAAGGCTGTGTTTGCGCATGCTCGAGGCGAGGACGAGAGTAGTTTGTAGCGACAAGACGAGATGAAGACGGCGAAGGGGTGGTAGCAATGTCGGGTTGGGATGAGTGGAAAGAGTAGCTGGATCGGGATGAGTCGAGATTCATAGGAGGGTGCGCCCTGTGAGTGAAGTTGGAGCTGCCGTTGCTATCGTGTGAGTTGTGGCGCTCGAGGCCAAAGTCGGATTGGTCATAAGGAGTGACCTGCTGCTGCTGCTGCTGATCCTGGTTCGGATTCTGATGCTGGTTCTGGTGCTGATGATGGGGCTGACGCTGCTCGGGCGAGGAGGCTACGTGTCGAATTGCGGATTGCATGGTGGAGAACATGGCGTCGATGCCAACAGTACCGAGCTGTCGAGATCGAGCGCGGTCGTTGTTAGACAGGGCCCGTGGACGTGCAAGCAGATCCTAGTCGGGGTGAGGAAGTCGCGCGTGATGCGATGGTGCAAATTCGTGTGCCAGGTCACGTTGAGAAGCAGCGAACCTATGGTTGCTGCGAAGGAGGTGCGAAGAGTCGCATCGCGGGTTTGTATGTCTGTTTTGTAAGAGTATAATAGGATGAGGAGCGGAAGATGAGGGGACCAAAGATTGAAGTCGAGTGCGATACGATGGACAGTCGAGCTGAGTGAGGGAGTCTTGGCCATGCCGTCGTGATGCGGAGACAGAGCGCAGCAACAGTACGAAGCAGTGCAAAGTAGCAACAGCAGCAGCAGCAACCAAAGCCCACCAATTCCCGTTTAACCGCGGTCAAAACAAGGCCCAAGAGCAGTCTCTGTCGAGCAACAAGTCTACGAAGAGGCCATTTTTCTCTTTTTTAGATTTCTGAGACATCGAAAAAGCGAAAACAGGAAAGCCAAGTCGAGGCGAGTCTGCGTTCTGAGACAGGAGCAGCCGTATTCTTTTCTCCGAACACAAAGTTAGATCGAAAGCTGGCGACACCTTCGTACTAAAGTCACGGCGTGACGAGCCTCGCGACACATGCGCACAGTGGACGTCGCGCTGCGCAATCAGTTACAAAGCCATGCCGTGAAGCCCCCTCTCAGTTCCTGCCTCTCCAACCCCACCTCTCTCTTCTCGTTGTTCGCATACCTCTAGCCTCTCGCCCTCGTACTTGCACTTATGCCTCTACACTCATTCCTTGGTCGCACCTGCATCGCGTTAAGCCTTCCACTCCTTTGCCCATCGTTGCTTCTCAGATTGAAAGTGATTGCGTTCGGTGTGGCCCGCGCGTCGCCATGGCTCGCCCCAATCCTCATTACCAACACCATCGCCACAACCATCAAGGTGGACGTGGTGGTGGCTATACCAATCATTCCAAACTAAGCGAATGGATTCATTGCAGTCATTGCTATATCGCGCAGGCTCCCTCCCGTTTTCCTAAATCCGTTCTGACTAGGTTCCAAAAGAAGGTGGACGCGGGCGGAGATCCCGCTAAAATCAACCTCATCTGCAGGTCGTGCTGCGACA
Organism: Sporisorium graminicola; assembly: GCF_005498985.1. Lineage (NCBI taxonomy): Eukaryota > Fungi > Basidiomycota > Ustilaginomycetes > Ustilaginales > Ustilaginaceae > Sporisorium > Sporisorium graminicola. Next base: position 468,183 of record NC_043734.1, read on the forward strand.
TCCCTACTCAAGCAACTTCATCAGCCCGTCCGGCGTCTGCTGATGGGCCTTCGCAGCCTCACTCTCGCGCTCCTGCGACCCGGGCGCCTTCTCCCGCGTCGCAGCGTCGAGCTTGCTGCGCAGACTGCAGGATCGAGTACCCACTTACCAAGGATTTCTTTCTACGCCATGAGCTTCAACTCAAGGCTCCTCGACGAGTTTGCTTTATTTGCAAGAAAGCACAAGTCCTTTTCAGTGCCGAACAAAACACGGATAAGGACCGCGTAGCCGAGGAACGGTTCGCCCTCGAAGAACAAGAAGAAATCCACTTAGACAGCAGCGATGAGGATGGAGACGACGAGCGATATACTCCCACTCGGCGATTTGAGGACCAGGACGATGCATTCAAGGCACAAGCAAAGAGAGCGCTCGAAGACTATCCCAAGCTCCTGACCTTACGTGGATTTGCGCAGCAGATGGCCGCGAGGCGTCGACTATCAATTCGCTTCGTACCCAGCCGTGTCCTGCTGCGACAGCAGAGGCAGCAGCGCATTCGGGAGGATAAGATCAGACACAATCGGATGGTCGAGGAGCACGCGCGGGCCGCGCGCCACTTTGCACTGCACGAGGTGCATGCGCTTGGTGCGCTTCGACTTCCTTGCAGTCTCTTGGACAAGGCTGTCTTGAGCAAGGTCGACGACGGAGATCTGCCTGACGATGACTGCAAGGACCGAGAGCTTCAACGCTACGACCCCAACCCATCTCGCATCCACGTTCAAGACATTGAAGTCAACCAGCAGTATCGCCAGAGCCATCATGACGACAACGATAGCGACGACGACGTAGACGTTGTGCCGTCTTGGTATCTCAGCGACAGGCAGAGATTCGAGCTCATCGAGAGGCAACGCGATCTGGAACACGATCTCGAGCTCGGCCATGCCGCTGCGTCGAGAGACGCTTTCTCTCCACGGGACTTGAAGCCGATCATCGATGCGGATCTGGTGCAACGCTTTGAGCAGGACTTATCCGTCGCAAGAATTTCTGCCCCTTACCGAGCTCCGTCCGAAGCTCACGATGCCGGCACTACATATCGCATGGCTTGCATGCTCCGAGCCCTGGACGAAGAAAGCCGGCGGATCGAAGAGACCAAGCGCACTGAAAAGCAAGACCAGAACCCCTTCAAGAAACGCAGAGGCGCTAACACCTAAAGAACCCATCTTCGCCGCGTCTCAACGCTTTGCATCGTCGGCACCTCGCCAGTAGTCGCATTCCCAACGTCAACCTCCTGCACAACACACCGAAACCTTCCCGTCAAACAAGGCAGAATCCATCATCGCTAGTCCCGTCTCAGTCGCTCTCGTCATCTCTACGAACTCACTCCTGTCGAAGTCTCATCTGTACCACCACAATTTTCATCTGTACAACCAACAACAGCTTGACAAGCAGAGATGTATCAACCAGAAAAATCGCATTTCGGTGACGCTCGAGGCTCTATCGACAACGTGTACCTGGCCGGGAGTGCGGACTCTTACTGGAGCGGCATGCCGCTCTCCTCGCACTTGAGCGTGTAGACACGCTTGGCGGCCTCGAGGGCATCGTCGAGCGCGTGGCCACCCATGTCGCCGACGCCCTGGGCCGAGTCGGCCTTGCCGCCGCCCTTGCCGCCCACGTGCTGGGCCGAGGTTTCGATCCACTCCTTGGCATTGAGGCCCTTGGACTGGTCGTGTTTCGAGACGTAGGCGACGTGGATGACTTTGGCCTTGAGTGCGAGGCCGTCGGCGACCTTGGTGCCGTTCGGGTCCACTTCCTGCGAGAACAGGTATGCGGTTTTGTCCATCTTCTTGACTGTGTTCATGGCGGCTTGGAGCGCCTTCATGTTGGAGCCAACGTCGAACTTGTGGATGTAGCACGTGGCGTTGGGGTTGACTTTGAAGTGCTCCTCCACCGCAGAAACAACGAGCTTGGTGTCGGCTTTGTCTTTGGCCTTGAGGCCGGTGTCGAGCTTCTTGCGGATAGCCGAGAATTTCTCGTTGAGCGCCGCCTTGCGCACGACGCTGATGTCGAGCTGAGCCAGCTGTGTGCCGAAGGCCTTGAGCGCCGCATCCTTGGCACTCTGCTCGCTGAGTGCGTCGATCTCGCCCAAACGCGCCTCGGCGTCATTTGCCACTTTGGTGACGCTCGCGGCCTCGTCGCCAGTCACAGCAATGATACGTCGAATGCCCTTGGCAATACCGGACTCTTCGGTGATGACAAACTCCCGGATGTCGCCCGTTTTGGCGACGTGAGTTCCACCGCAGAACTCCACCGAGGTGCCGCGCCACTTGGTGTTCTCCAGGTCCGAGGCGATCGTGTCGAGGTCGTACTCGAGCGTAACGACACGCACAGGGTTCGGGTAGGCCTCACCGAACACGGCGCGCAGACCGGGGATCTTCTGCGCAATGTCCAGCGGCATCTCCTTCGAGTAGACGCCGACGTCGCGCTTGATCCAGTCGATCGAGATATCCTCGATCTTCTTGAGCTCCTGCACGTTGACGCCCTGTTTGTGCGAAAAGTCGAAGCGCAGCTTGGTTGGCGCCACGAGCGAGCCCTTCTGGTCAACGTGGTCACCCAACACCTCGCGCAGACCAAAGTTGAGAATGTGCGTAGCAGTGTGGTTCGACTGCAGCGGTCCACGTCGGCTCTGATCGTACGAGACCACCACCTCGTCGTTGAGTGCCAGCTCACCGCGCTTGAGGTGGCCAATGTGCAGGACATATCCGGAAAATACCTGAGCATCCTCAACAACGAATTCGGTCTTGCCGTCGATCACGATCGAACCCGTGTCGGCCTGCTGGCCACCACTCTCTGCATAGAGGCAGGTGCGGTCAAGCAGGATACCAAAGTTCTTAGCACGATCGCCGATTTTGGTCGTCTCGGGGAAGAAGGCGTGGTCCTGGTAGATGGCCTTGACGCTGGCCTTGACCGTGTTGACGCCGTACTTGAAATCGTCCTGCGTCTTGGGCACCGACGCGTCCTTCTCGAGATGGCCGAGGTCGTGGACGTCAAACTTGACGGCTTCGCTCTCGCTCTTCTTGCCACCGGCCTTGGAAAGCTCCTTGGACTCGGCCTGGGCAGCCTCGAACTCCTTCTCGTTGACACCGAGACCCTGCTCTTCAGCCATGATGAGCGTAAGGTCGACAGGGAAGCCAAACGTGTCGTAAAGCTTCCAGACGTCGTTACCGCTCAGCTCCTTCTTGCCGTCCGCCTTGGCCTTGGCTGCATACTCCTCGAAGAGCTTCTCACCGCGGTCGAGGGTGCGCGCGAACGAAGCCTCCTCCTCGTCGAGGATCGCCTTGACGTCGTCGACCTTCTTGGTGATCTCGGGGAAGAAGTGGCCCATCTGGTCGACGAGCGTAGGGACGAGCTGCGAGAAGAACGAGCCGATGGGAACCTGGAAGTACTTGCGGACATAACGGGTACCACGACGCAATATACGTCGCAGAACGTAGCCACGACCATCACGATCGGGCACACCGCCGTCCGAAATCGCGAAAGTCAAGGTACGGACATGGTCGGCAACAACGCGGTAGGCGGTGTCGATGCCGTCCTTATCTTCGGCGCCAAGCTTGCCCGTGTAGGCGCGGGCACCAGTGAGCTGCTGGATCTTGTCAAAGATGGGAGTGAAGACGTCTGTGTCGTAGTTGGAGGGCTTGTCCTGGAGAATTGAGACGAGACGCTCGAAGCCCATACCGGTGTCAATGTGCTTGGCGGGCAAGGGCCGCAATGAGGCGTCGTCCTCGCGGTTGAACTGCATGAAGACGTTGTTCCAGATCTCGATGACGTTGGGGTCATCCTTGTTCACCAGGTCGGCGGCGTTGCGACCGCCGATCCTGTCGTAGTGAATCTCGGAGCATGGACCGCAAGGGCCGGTGGCGCCCATCTCCCAGAAGTTGTCCTTGGCATCACCGGTGAGGATGTGGTCCTCTTCGACACCGACCTTGAGCCAAAGATCGCGAGCTTCGAGATCGGGTTCGAGACCTTGCTTCGCATCGCCTTCGAAGTAGGTCACATAGAGACGGTCTTTAGGCAGGCCGTACACCTTGGTAAGCAGCTCCCATGCCATCTCGATGGCCTCCTTCTTGAAGTAGTCGCCAAAGGACCAGTTGCCAAGCATCTCGAAAAAGGTGTGGTGGTAGGTGTCCTTGCCGACATCGTCGAGGTCGTTGTGCTTGCCACCGGCGCGGATACACTTTTGCGAGTTGACGGCACGCTTCATGGAGCCGAAGGACGAGTTGGGATCAGCGATACCGAGAAAGATGGGCTTGTACTGGTTCATACCGGCGTTGGCGAAGAGAAGCGTGGGGTCATCGTAGGGGATGGTGGAGGAGGAAGGCACAAAGGTATGCGCGCGCTCCTCAAAGTAGCCGGTGAAGGTGTTTCGCACCTTGGTGGCGGGCCAGTCGCCAAAGCGCGAGGTGGTGGCGGTGTTGACGCTGCCTGTGGTTGGCTGCGATTCGGTCATAGTGGATGAGGTTGCGTGCCGACAAGATCCAGAGAGACGAAAGGGGTTTCGCGCAAGGGTGTTGGCCACGGTAGCAGATACGAGGCTGCGATAAGCAAGCTTAGGTTGCGTGGGATGGGATGCTGGAGAGCAGAGCGAGGGTGTAGAAGCCAATCTTATAGGAACGAGACGAGTAGTCGAGATCAACGGAAAAGAGCGTGCGATGCCGGGAGCCAGAAGAGTGCAGGCACGAGCTGTTGGCATCAACTGATTAAGGACCTTTATTGTTTGATGTCGAAAGTAGGAGCAAGTGCAAGTCGTGGATACGAGCACAAGGAAGAAAGGAGGGATCGAAAGAGGTGGATGAAGGTAGGAAGAGGAAAGACAAAACGAGCACGAGATAAGTGACACTCTCTGCGCACGAGCAGGAACCCAAAAAAGCTTTTCTTTCTTTTCTTTCGCGAGACAGCGAGCCCCACTCAACCAAGCCTTGGACGCGCTTCTTTCCTCCTCTGAAGCGTTCTTCGTTTCTGGAATGTGCGCCTTCTCAGGCTTGTGTGGGAAAATGACCAGCATCACGTGTGACTCGTGAACATGAATCAAATAAGCATGACTGGACACCTCCACCCACTATGCAGGCCTATGCACCGCTCACTCATGATTATCGTTCAGGGTCCAACGAAAGCAAGCCTTTCTTCCCGTTGCCGTGACTTGCTCGGCCTTGCCACGCCATGCTCGGGCTCAACTCTTGCCACCATCATCCCGCTATCACTTCGCGCGATCCATCAGCAACTTCATTGTGGCCTCTCTCACACACGACCATGACGCCGGTTCCAGACACAGACAGCGCTTCGGCCACCTCCTTTCCTCCCCCACAACCTCCTCAGCACAGCCCCGAATCGGTCGCGCAGCTTCCCAACGCCGCGGTCGACCTTGCCAACCGAGTGAGTACGACAAATCGGCGAAATGTGTAAGGTTGCTTTTGATTGGTGATTGCTGTTCCCTGACTGACTGTGGTGCAACCCTTTTCGACGTTAGATGTTCGACCTGGCACGCAGCGGCGATGCAGCTTTGATCGACTACCTCGCTGCCGGACTCCCGCCCAACCTCACCAACAACCGAGGCGATACGATTCTGATGCTCGCCTCCTATCACGGACATGTCGATCTGGTTCGAAGAATGCTGACCGAGCCGTCCTCTGCGCAGCACGCGCCTTCCACAGCACCCGACAGCCCACCGACCCGAACGTGGCGTGGCCAACCCGATCCAAACCAGTTGAACGGCCGCGGCCAGAGCATCGTCGCAGGAGCCGTCTTCAAGGGCTTTGACGACGTGGTGCGCCTGCTCATCGAGCACGGAGCGGATCCTCTGGCTGGTCAGCCGAATGCCGAGGAATGCGCGCAGATGTTCAACAAGTGGGACGGCGAGACGGGCTTCAAGCAGCTGTTTGAGCAGGCGCCAGGTCGAGGTGCAGGAGGTCGAGATGCTGCGCCAGCAGTAGAGGATCGAGAGGAAATGAGGCGTGTGCCCGGGGTCGGACTCCAGCCTGTGGCGACAGATCCAAATGGGTCCGAGGGAGAGCAACAACTGTCGCACGACGCTCCGTCCCATCCGGGCGCCGAACGATGATCACGCTAATGCAAGGAATTACATGCAATCACCGCTTCGCTCATCCCTGTGAGGCTGTTCTTGAATCTGAAATCGCCTGATCGTGGCCATGTGTACGAAATTGGCCTTTATGGCTCAGGCGAAGACTCGATGACGATCGGCTCCTCACGCGAGTTGGCATAGCTCCTCGTCGACGCCGGCTGCTCCTGCATGCTACGCTCCCGTCGGCGTCCAAGTTTCTCGCTTTGATCAGCCATATCCTTCCCGCCGCCAAGCACTGCATCCGGGACCGAGGCGAACAGAGCATCTTCGTCGTCGCTGTCGATGAGAGAAATCGGATCGTCTTGCGTGGCGCTCGTTTTCGGTGCCGTGTTTTGACTCCGAGACTTGTCCGTCGAAGCTTGCGTAAAGCTCTCTGGCACAACGAGCATAGCCCGTGGACGTGTCGGCGCGGGTGGCTGTGCGGCAGCGCGTCCAGGATCGTTGGTGTTCGTCGAGATGTTCCTCGTGCCCGTTGTTGCAAACGCAGAAACCCGTCTAGAAGAATTTACGGGAGCCATGCGAACTTCCCCACCGTCAAGAGCTGCCAGGAGCTCACTCTCGTCGTCATCGGGGCTGAAACCGCGCTCAATCGCAGCAGAAGCAGCCACATCGGTTCTGCATACAGCGGGAAGCTGCGTGCCATTTGCGGAAGAGTCGCTCTGAGCGGGTTTACCGAGCTGCAGCCGCCAGTAGTCGATCAGCTTGTCTTCTGCAATTTCATCCTTCTCCCTGACCCGGCCTCCTTCCACAACCACCGTCTGGGGCGTCAAAAGTAGGTATCCGTCCTTGATGAGAGCACCCTTGAGCAGCAATTTGCTACCGATGCTGGTGGTGTTCATGTCGAGACCGCTGATGCGTTGCAGTTCGATCGCAAATACATTCGCACCTTTGCTGCCGTCCGAGAGCTCGAGCTTGAGCATTCGTCGGGGAAAGACCGTGGAAGCTTGAATCTTGTCGTCTTCTTGCGCCTGGAAGTCGGTCATATGATCTGCTTCCGCAGCATCGACAACCTTTGTATCTGCGGGTACGTCGTTGGGATCCACGTTGGCGCGACGAGCTTCCCTGCGTGCCCCTGCGATCTCGAGCTGCGATGAGGCCGAATAGCCGATGTCCATCATGCTCTCAATCTGTACTAGTATAGTACCACGTCCTGCATCTCCGACCTTGTCGGCGAAGGAGCCGAGACGTTGGGCATTGATGCGACTGTATGAAGGGGGAACTACGTGGGCTAGGTCTGTGTCGAGCAGCTCCTGCCGCACTGCTTTTGCCAGCTGATCTGGCGAACCAGTCCGCAGCGCCGCATCGCGTTTGCGGATGCGATCAACGCAGTTCGATCTGAACGAGAGAGTAAAGGCGCATCATACCACGGGTTCGGATGTCAGTGTCCCCTTCATGTCTGTGGAAGCCAGGCGGTCCGCTTGCGGGGGTCAACTCACAACCAAGACGGATCCACCTCGAGCGTGGGATACCTTGCTGATAGCAGCCGTGTCACAGCAGTGGGGATTTGCTCGTTGCCTGCCATGCTTGCGAGGCCGTCGTCGTGCGCGCTACATGGTGAAAGCGAAGGAGAATCGCAAGGTTGGAAGAGCGGAAGCAAGAGAGATTTGCTGAAGCAGTGGACGGAAATACAAAAACAACAACTCGACTTCCGTGTGCACACACCAAATCCGACTTCCGAGCAGTTTCGGCAATCAGTAACACTCTCAACTTGAGCTTCGTCTGGCGACATTGACGCTCGTCCAAACACAAGAGACAATGATGTGGTTGGTATATGCTAAAATTACAATGTTGCTACGCCTTCACTGAGGTATATGAAAAAGACGGGATGATCAGGAAAGCAGCTCTGCCAAAGCCTGTTCCTCCTCTTCAGGCAGAGGCGGTGTCGACGAATTCTCCACGTACGGTTTCTCCCTCCTCGTCTGCAGATGGACAGGGCGAAAAGCAGGACAGCAGTCTATTTTGCGATCGGGCAACCACCATTCCAGAAGCTTGAGAAAGAGCATGTCGACCGCCACGATGATCACAAAGATCTTGCCGGCGATCGCACCTCCCGCATAGTATCGTGCCAGTCGCTCTGATGGCCGAGGCAGCTCGTTCTGCATCGATTGTTCGTAGACCCGCTCGATCCGCTTAGCCACATCGGACCACGAATACATTTGCTTGACAGCGGAATGGTAGGCCAGTGGGTCGTGCTTGCCTGCTCGAACGTATGCGATTGCATCATCCATCGCCCTCACAATGTCGTCTTCCTCCGGCTTGGCGAGGCGGATCATCGCAGGTGGCAGCACTTCAGGAATGCCACCGACGCGCGTCGAGACGACGAACAGACCAGCGCACGCAGCCTCGATGATACCTGTACCGAACGCCTCGGTCAAGGAAGTGTTGAGGAAAATGGATCCGCGCGTCAAATGATCCCGCACCTCTCCTTGGCGTACAGCCCCGCAGAGCTCGACTCGATCTTGCAACAGAAATCGCTCCCGCATCTGCTCCAATTCCACTCGTTTCGGTCCGTCGCCGCCTGAAGATGAAAGAGGTCGCATGAGATGTCCGTCCGACGGGGAGAACGGTCAGCTCAACACTTTTCGCGAAGCTAACTTCAATGCTTTGGTCTTAAACTCACCAATAAGAAAATGCAGGTCAGGATGGGCCGCGCAGAGTCTTGGAATGGCTGCGATCAGCAAATCGATCCCCTTGCGGTACATCAGCCGGCTCAACACGACCACCGTGAGCTTGTCCGTCTTCGCTCGCACAGGGTCGGGCAAGAAATGCTCGGCGACCACGGCATTGGGGATCACCGAGACCTTATCCGGATCCAAGTTAGCCCGCAGCGTTGTGTTTTCTTTGCCCGTATGCGAAACGCACACCACCGCATCGATGTCGCTCAGTGCGAAGCGGAGCAGCTTATTTGTCAGGATTGACGCCGTGTCCGAAAACCCGAACAAACTGTGGTCAGTGAACACGGTGCGCAACCCCATCGTGCGTGCATGCAGAATGCCCTCGTGCGCCATCGAAGACAGAGCTTGATGTCCGTGGACGATCTGGATCTCTTCGCGGATCAGGATCGATCGCAGTGTGGGAAAGAGCGCGAAAAAGTTCGGGAGCGTATCCTGACGGGCGATCACCTGGTACGGAACGTGGTACACCTTGAGACCGTTGGACAGGTAGCGTACACCGACGCGATCCGGAGCATAGGCATGAGTGATAACGATCACCTGTTCACAGATTCATCAAATGGACCTCTGTCAAGAACCACCACGACTTCACTTCGAAGCTTGCTCGGTTCGCCAACTCACCTTGTGTCCTCGAGACAACAATCTCCCCCCGAGGAAAAAGATGTGTCCTTCAACTCCGCCGACGTTCGGATAGAAGAAGTCGGACACCATGCTGACAGACAGGCCGACAGTCGAGATCACCGAGACCCAAGCAAAATTTGTCCGGTCCCGAGCGGATTTGAACAGAGCAAGCAGATTCAGAGTGTTCCAAGTGGAAGCGCTAGTCAGTTTCATTTTTCCTTGCAGACTCCGAGTGGACATGATTGGGCGTAACAGGGTCTAGAGGACAAGGAAAGGGGGCAGGGATCACTGCTCACGCGATGTTGTAGCGAGGCTGTCCGCTCGCATCAGAATCGTCCTTGCGCTCTTGCTTCAAGTGCGCCGCCTGAGAGCTGCTTGCTGAATCCAATTTGATCGATGAATGGTCGATTCCAAGATTTGCAGTAATCGCCTCAGCTGCTCGTTCGGCATCCGTCGAGGCTCTTGCATCTTTCGCAAGGAGCTCGTGCGAGAGCAACAGACGCACGGCGAGCATGTGCAAGGCGACTGCATCGTGTTGTGCACCGTTGGCTGACGCTTGTTTGAGACAAACGAGGCTGCGCGTCGTTCGTTGTTCGATCTCGTCACGTTCGTTCGGCTCCAATTTGGCGAGGTCCACGAACCTGGCTGCACGGCGGAGAGTCGCTTCAGGGTCGCGGAACTGGTTGGGCTTTTCTTCGGCGAACAACAGGGTGTTGGCTGCGAGCGCCTCCTGGAACAAATGGTCCATCACCGCTGGCGAAGGGATCAGCTGCTCCAAGACGTATCTATCCCACAAGCTGACAGAGCCGTGAGGCTGATTCGACGAGTAGAAAGCCGCCATCCAGATCCAGGCTCGGTCAGTGGAGACGTCTGGACTAGCCCCGCCTTGCCGTGCCATTTGCTGCATCGCTTCGCATCGAGACACTTTTACACCCTCCAAACGCTGGCTGCTATTGGCAGCAGAGATTGTCTCGCCGATCATGGCAGCCGCCTCGGCGCGCACCTCCTCGTCGTCGTCGGCGAGCAAGTCAATTGCGGCAATGCGAGCCTTGAACAACGCTGACGCGGTGGCTCCCTCGGACTGCCATTGCGGCAACTCTGCACCTGCTGCCGGGAAGAGAATCGATCCGAGCACGCGCAAAGCGTAGCAGGCGGCCTCTCGCGACTGTACCGAAGCATACTCGTCGGCGCACCTTGTCACCACCCAAGACCATTGCTGGAGTATCCTTTGTATGCCTTCAACTAACGTGCCGCGGTCCGTCAGCAGCTTGCAAAGATAGGAAAAGTACGGAAGGAGCGCCTCTCGCAAAGGAACGCAAACGGTGGTGCTGACGATTCGAGCGATCGATGCCGTCTCGGAGGCGAGCGCATCATTGGCAAAGACATGCTTGAGCCAGGAACCCCCTTCTGCGTCGCTTTGCACGGCGATCTGCTGCAAGATCTCGGCAGAGTGGACGCGATGCCAGATGCCTTCATCCTCATCTTGTGTCGTAGCATGCAGCTTGCAAACAAAAGGAGCGACGCGATCGGGCTGTTGCAACGACGAGCGCTGTAGGGCGGTAATGCCATCCTCTCCGATGAGCGCTTCAAGGCAAGCGATGCGCACATCCTCCGAGGCGCTGGTAACGAGCTGCATGCAAGCATCGACAAAGCTGTCGGAGCTGGCGCCTTGAGCAGCTAGCTGCAGATGGAAGCGTGTGCAGACGCCCAGCAAAGCAGGCCCACCAGCAGAGCGGGCCAGCTTGTCCCTCGCGTCAGGCCTCTGCATGTCAGCGAACAGTGTCGAGATCCAGATGCTCACGACCCGAACAAGATGCATGGCAGTGTCGAGGAAAGCGGCGTCGCGAACACCGACTAAGTCCTGCACCACCCCCAGAAAAGCGGCCTGCGTGATGGCACACTGATTTCTTTCCAGTAGTTTACTTGCATTCTCTGCAAGCGTCTCGGAAAGAACGGCAACGTCGTTTTTGAGAGCTAGTGTTGGTGCCACGGCATCGGCCACGCTCTTCAACAGCCTCTGCAGTAACATGAGCTTCCCATGTGCGTCGTTCTGTGAGTGCAAGTCGATCGTAGCAAGAATACCCGCCGCGTGCTGCGCTGCACTTTGAAGAGGCACGAATGCAGAGTATGCCTTCGCTGCCACCTCACGCACCTTCCACACTTTGTTTGCAAGACAACCTGCAAGCAGCGTGCGGTAAACCTGCATCCTTGCTGCCTCTTCCACCCGTTTGGGCTCGTCCTCCGGCGCCTGCATTCGGCTAAACAGCATGACCACGGCAAAGAGGCTCGACTCTGCGCCATCGTCGCTGGCAATGTCTTCAGTGCGAGTGTCGCTCAGCACACGTCGGAGGAAGGAGTCGAGGTTCGGATAGGCGGCGAAAAATTCGTCGACGGGCATGCGTGCGTCCTTGGTGTCCTTGTTGGTGTTCCTGCTGCCAAAGATCTTGATGCTTAGCGATGAGAAGAGCATCATACTGACGTTGCGCAAGCCCCAGAAGCGCGAATGGAACTTGCTGATCGTCAACTCGAGCAGCGAGCCAAGGTACGGAGCCATGTGCGTCGTGAGACCTCCATCCATGACAAGAACTCTCAGGATGTTGAGGGCATGGATCGATGCGACCGGCATCACATCGAGCTGCGAAGAGTCCTGTGTAGCGATCTGAATTAGACGGCCTACAGTGGAGCGCAGAACCGAGGGGTCGGATTTGCTTGGTTGCGCACTGACGAGCGCCAGCACAGCATATCCGATCCCAGCGCTGCGACGGGTGATGCTGAGCTGAGCACCGGACTGTGCCACTGTGTCGAGGAACGCCGTGATCCACTGCTGCGGCAAGCTGGCAATGTCGGGAGCCTGGGTTCGCACAATAGCCGAGGCTGCGTTGCAGTAGGCAGGGTAGATGGTGCTAAAAGCGCCTCTGTGGCGTACTTGTGTGAGCCACAGCTTGAAGCGTTGGCCCACGGTTTCGATTTCTTGTACACTGTAGATCTCGCGCCAGAGATCGGCAGCCCGCGAGTTGGATGCGGATTCAACGCCCTTCTTGCTACGCACCGAAGGAGGCGATGCGAGCGTGACTGCGACAAGAACACCCAACAGAGCACTGGCCTCCTTCATGCCTCTCCATGAGTATGACAGGATGACTTGGTGCTTAGGACCGGCATTGGATTCCTCTTGGGGCTGCATGAAGGCCGCTTTGGAGTCGTCGTCGGCTACTTGCATGGCAAGCGCAGTCTCATGGGAGGCGGGCTGATCAAGCCCGATGTTTGCGTCCTTCGAGTCGCTCTTGGTGCCTTCGGCCTCGGTGCTGCCTTCGGGCGCCGAATTGCACAGCACTGCCTTGGTGACTTGCCACACTCTATCGATGAGAGCCTGTGCTTTGTGCACAGCGTCCCGATACGTCAAACGATCAGACGGCGCAAGCGAGTGCACTGAGAGGGAAGAGAACAGCTCCTGCAGCGTCACGAGGGTTCCGTGCAGAGGATGCGAGTTTGCGGCCTCGAGGACTTTTGCTTGTTCGGCAACTCGAATCTGGTGGTCGAGGAAATCAAACAGGTCAAAGATAAGCGGTAACGTTGCATCTCTGCAAGCTGGTGTCGAGGTTTCGTGGGCCACACCGACAAAAGTCAGGAGCGGGGCAGGTCGATGCCCGAGCTGCTGCATGTATACCTGTCGGTACAGTTGAATCAACTTGGAGGCCGCAGCGGACTCAAAATCCCTCGTGCTGGTGAGGAGCTCTGCGGCGCGGCCGAGGATGCGCTCGGCTGCTGCATCGATCGTCTCAAGGCCCGCCAATGGAGCAGGGAAGCGTGCGAGTATGCTGAGCGCTCGAGTCTGGATATCGTCGTATGAAATTTCGGAGCAGGAGAGGAGCAGCTTGACGAGCGAAGGCGTAATGAGGTCGATCTGGAAAGGAAATTCTTGCAGGAACACCTGCTTCGACTTGTTGAGCGACAGACCTGCATTCTTGGTGAGCGCCTGGTCGCCGCCTTTCTGCTGTCCAGCGTTGGAGTACCTGGGGTCGACGCCACTCTCAAGGATGAGGTCCAAGAAGGTGAGCGAGGTGATGCTGGCTTGGTACGAGCCTCCTGCATGAAGCGTGGCGCGGATGAGCTGCACCATCCATTCCAAGAAGAGACGACTGGCATCTAGCGATGACTGCATAGCCGCGAGCTTCACTTTCTCCTGTGGGTATCGTTCTGCTTCGTCGATGCGAGTGATTTTGGCCATGTCTCGAGCAAGAGCGTAGGTGCTGGCGCGCAGACGCGTGAGTAGCTTGACAAAGAAACCGCGCAGCTCGCCTCTGGCCGCTGGGCTGGTGATGGTCAAGCTGTAAGGGAAGAAGGTACGGAGGATGTCGAACTCAGCCGAGGTGAGCGGAGCGGCAGGTGTCTTGGACTCGATCACCAAGGAAAGTGCAGAAATTTGGAGCTCGCTTGCTGCAGCGAGAATGCAGTCCTTGAGCAAAACGGCAGGAACAATAACCTGACGAGGCTGACCTTCGGATGGTTCTGCAGTGGCAAAGTCTCGAGCCGTGTCGATGCGACAGAGGCCCTGGACCTTTGCGATGCGGAGGACCAAAAAGACGCTCTCGACTTTGATCTCTTCCTGCGGCGTATCGCTCGAGATGAGGCTATCGAGGAGCGTTGGAAAGACGCGCTCATCGAGGTCGAAAAGAGCGGCGAGATGATAGGATGCAAGGCCGGATCTAAGTCGTTCGCCTCCCTCCTTGAGCGCCAACGTGAGAGCGTGGTTCCAGATGCTGACCCATGTTTTCCAAGACTGCCCTTCGCTGCCGGGTGCTGTTTCAGCTTTGGAGGAAGAGCGAAGCTGACAGTGCAAACCCTCAGCTCGTGCTGCCAAAAAGCTCAAGGCTAACCTGGACCTTCTGTTTGCTCCGCCGTCGACAGTGCCCAGACCACGGATCATTCGCTCGTAGATGTCCGCGTCGACGAGTGTGGATCCCCCCGGAGAGGCTGTCAGGAAGGGTGCTGAGCCATACTTTGCCATGATGACTTCGAGCACGATGGGCGACTGCTTGCGTTCGAGTTGTAACAAGGAGCGTTCGATGAGCGTGCGGAGGAAGGAGCTCTGGCGTGGATATGGCAGGTACGATTTGGGGATGCGTTCGAGCTGAGTGCGAGGGGACTGATGAATAGAATCGAGCAATGTAATGAGAGCCTCGAAGACGGCTTTAGATCTGGACGACACCTGTGTGCGTTCGGAATGGCAGGCGGACCAGATGACATCGGCGAGGCTGAGCTGGTGCTGTGCGGGTAGGAGCTGCTGCTTGGCCTCAACATCGAAGCTGGCCGCGGCTGTTGGTTGGGACAGCAAGCTAGCCACGTGGCTTGCCCAGAGTCGGAGAGCATCGAGACCATATTTGAACGACGGTGAGAGCTCGTCGGGCGACTCCAAGGTGAGGTCGAGGCATTGCTGGAGCAACGAGAGAGGCTTTTCGACGTGGAGTGGAGTGATCTCGTTGCTGCTGCTCGAGCCAGCGCTACCTTCCGGGACCAGCTTGACACTTTCGATGCGTGCCAGAAGCTGGAGCACCGCCTCTGGTGCGCCCGGATCTGTTTTGGCCTTGACCATTTGCGGCCGTTCAAGGGAGAGTAACCAGTGACAAAGAGTGATGATGATGGGGTGAAAGCATCTCGACTTTTTCGAGAAAGGACCAACCTTTTTTTTTTTTCTTCTCACAGAAATTCCGATTTTTGGTGCACGCTGCCAATCTCGCGTTCATCCTTTCACAAACGCTCAAAAGTGTCACGATCCAACCATCGATCAAAGGCAGTCAGTCATATGCGGCCATGGTCACTAAGCAACGCTTATGATACAGATTTTGCGCGTCAAGTACGATTGCATGTGTAATAGGCGAATGTGCAATGCTGTGCGGAGCATCGACGAGTGCGGAATAGCGCCAAGGCCGATTCGATCCGCTTACTGATCCACATCAAATACGCTGAGGAGGGCAAAGCAAGCGTAGAAGAGCCCGACGGGATAGGCTACGAGTAGTCGCTGTTCTGACAGTCGAAGAATTGAGACAAAGATGCCGGACGCCGAAGTTGAACACCAGAGAATGAAGAGCGGCGAAACAATGTATCCGATAAAGGAGCTGTAGCGTCAAGGGAGCAGCAAGGGACAGCGGAAAGGTCAGAGAGTGTTCACGGTGGAGAAGAAGCGGCATTTCAACTGCGGTCGACGGTAGTACTTACTCTAAGCGGACCACGATACTTGCGGTGCTGAGGATGCAGAGCGGCAGCAGACAATAACCGAGAACCGAAGCGACGCGATAGGCATCGATGCCGCCCTCGCTCATGAGGTTGAGCAGCGAATAGATGCTGACGGCACCGAGCAAAGCCACACCGTAGACGTAACCAAACTGGCTCTTGCCGGCCAAGAGTAGTGTCATGCCAAAGATGAAGCAGAACAACAAGGGGCCTGCGAGATCAGCGTCGTCCATCATATGTGCGTCCTTGGCATGCGAGGCCGAGTAGCGATGCAGAGGATTGAGCACGGTCAAGGTCTTGTCGACAATGTGGCCAATGTTGATCCCGAGCTCTTCCATGAGCGGAGGTTCGTCAGGGAAGCCGCCAGTGCCGAAAGCAGACCAAAAACTCATTTGGGAGCTCATCATGGCATGAGCAGCCGATCCGGGAGCGTAGCCTGCGGAGGATGACATATTGCCTTCCAAAGATGGCCGCGCGTTGCTTCCTGTCGCATATCCATCGGGACCGGTGCCGGAGGAATAGTACGAAGAGAATTGCTGGTTGGATGAAGGATTGCTGTAAAAGTCGAGCGGATTGCCAGCCTGACCAGGCGAAGTAGCCTGGGATGTTTTCGAGCTGGACGCTTGACCGCCGTAGCCGTACGGTGAGGATGAATCGAAGATGGCCGACATGATTTGCTTATGGCAGTGGAGCGCTGTTGAAACGAATGGAGGGGGAAGCCGTAGTCGCGTTGGTGGTGTTGGTTGGTCTTCGAGGTGATCCAAGCGCTCCATCATCACGAACGTCAGCCACGCTTCGCTGTCTTCCAAAGGCTGTTTCGAGACAGCGTGGAGGCACGCTTTCGCACGAGATACAAAGAGCACCAATTTCAACAACGCGGACTTCGGGCACAGAAAAGGGAATGAATGGTGCCTCGAAATTTCAGAAAATCTGCAGGTCTAGTGCGAAAATTTCCAGCCCAACACCTGCTTCAACTCGCTTTTTTTCTCCCTCTCCAGAAGCTGAAGCTGAGCGTGGAGAGAGCAAGAGTTGAGTCCACATCCGCATTTGCAGTTGTCAACGCCATTCGATAGCGACCGCTTCCTTTCCGACCATCACTCTCAACTCCGTACTGAGGATCACCCCAACAATTCCTTCACCATGCCTCAGGTAAGTTCTACAGCTGACTCCGCGCTCGTTCAGAAGTCAGAACGCTGACACCGATGCACCTTGATCGCTATTCTTACTGCTGTTCGATCTCGCCTCCGGCCCTTGCCACCGCCCTTCTACGACAACAGAACGATTACATCGAAGAACACATTCGCAGACACGGTCGCAGACTCGATCATGAGGAGCGTCAGAGGAAGCGTGCCGCCCGTGAGGTGCACAAGGCTTCGGCTGTGGCGCAAAAGGTCACCGGTCTCAAGGCCAAAATGCTCAACAAGAAGCGTCGCAACGAAAAGATCCAGATGAAGAAGACGCTCAAAGCACACGAAGAACGAGACGTCAAGCAAGCTTCCACTTCTTCCGACCCTAACCAGGCGCTGCCCACCTATTTGCTCGATCGAGAGGGTCAAAAGGACGCCAAGGCGCTCTCGTCGGCCGTCAAGGAGAGGAGAAAGGACAAGGCGGCCCGATACTCGGTCCCCTTGCCCCAGGTGCGAGGTATCGCCGAAGACGAGGCGTTCAAGGTCATCAAAACAGGAAAGCGCAAGCAGAAGGGTTGGAAACGTATGGTTACCAAACCCACCTTTGTCGGCGAGAGCTTTACGCGCAAACCTCCCAAGCTCGAGCGTTTCATCCGTCCCATGGGCTTGCGCTACAACAAGGCGCACGTTACACACCCCGAGCTCAAGGCTTCTTTCAACTTGCCCATTGTCGGCGTCAAGAAGAACCCGCAGAGCCCGCTGTATACCCAGCTCGGTGTCCTCACCAAGGGTACCATCATCGAAGTCAACGTCTCCGAGCTCGGCATGACCACCACGACGGGCAAAGTCGTCTGGGGCAAGTACGCTCAGGTGACCAACAACCCGGAAAACGATGGCTGCGTCAATGCCGTACTCCTCCTCTCGTCCTGATTACGCTCTCTTCCTCTCCCTGATTTGGTCCGTATCCATGTACACTAGCATCTCATCTCTCTGGCACTTTCGGTTCACAAATCACATTGCATCTCATTCTCAAATCCAAGGGTCGCGTAACCTTGGTATCGACGACTGGACTTATTTGAGCATGGGACGAGCGAGCGATCAGAAAAGTAACGTGGACTTGCTGATGATTGATTGCGTTATGAGATGCATTGTCCTAATCGCTGACATCTGACAGCCGCGCGATCGAAAGGCGCTCTCGATCTCTCGTTCGGCCACGCTCTACACTGAATCGTAGCTTGGGGCATGATACTTGTGGTGATCAAGCTTTGCTCCGACTCGAAAGTGCCGCATGCAGCCATCAGGCCTCAGCTGTCGAGGTCCATCTCCTCGGCCGGACCAAAGTGACCCGACAGATCGATCGGTTGCGCTCCGAAAGTATGGGCATGGGACGTTCGATGTGTCGGCGGGACTGCCTGTGAGGTCGCCTGAGGATGCGAGCTATAGTGATACCCAGATGACTGCTGCTGCTGTTGCTGT
This sequence comes from Sporisorium graminicola, assembly GCF_005498985.1. Taxonomy (NCBI): domain Eukaryota; kingdom Fungi; phylum Basidiomycota; class Ustilaginomycetes; order Ustilaginales; family Ustilaginaceae; genus Sporisorium; species Sporisorium graminicola. Next base: position 486,416 of record NC_043734.1, read on the forward strand.
TGCAGGTATGGATGCTGAAATGAGTTAATCGTGCCGACATTGGTTGACAATGCAGGTGCATGGTTGGCGTGTCCAAACGCACCATAGTCGTGATGTGAGCGTGGAGCCATGGCTTGACTGACAGGTTTCGACTCAAATGCTGTAGGGGTGTGCTGAGTCGACTGATCGGCAAAGCGAGTCTGGAGTGTCGAAGGCTCGGGAAAGTACGAGCTCGACAGCGATGATTGTTGTGCATAGAGCGGAATTTCGGCGACGTGCGAAGGCGATGTTGTAGCCGCCATGCCCGGAATCGTGGACGCTGTAAAGCCAAACGCGCCGGTACTGTTGTTCGCAGGATGTGTAGACCTTGTTGTCGACTGAAAAGAGACGGGCGGCTGGCTCATAAAGCTCGAAGACGATGGTTCAGTCTCTGGCACCGTTGTCAGATCGCTCTGCTTGAGTGGAGACGATGCCGACGCCGCTGTACTCTTGAGCACCTCTTCTGGATCCTTCCACAGAATAAGCGCACCTCGCGCTTCCTCGGCATTGATAGGCGAAGCGTAGCCCGACGATCCAGGACTCGACTGCGCCGAGCGACGTCGGCTGCTCAGCAGTGATCCCAAGCCAGGTGCTGCAGCACCACCGGATCTCCTGCCCGAACGTCGCGATCGGCTCGTCGAGCCAGATGCACTACCGCCGGAGCGAGAATTTGAAGCGGCATTGTCTCGATCTGAGGTGCCCGTGAGTACAGCTCTGCTGTGTGCTTCGAGCTTCTCCATGAGCTCGTTGTTGATGACAAACTCAGAGGCACTGTCTTTGCTCTCGGTCGATGTGTCTGCGTCGGGCGTCTTTTGTCCGCCTTCCACCTCGGTCGATTCTCCATTTTCGGACGATGACGTATCGTCGAGACTGGTGACGACGATGCGATCCGGCTCCACTTCGTAGCTCGATGGAAGGCCCCTGCGCAACCTCATGTCGCTGTCTTGCATGTCGTTCGACGTCGATGCTGATGTCGACCTGCCCGTTGCTGAAGCGAAAGCATCGAAGCTGTACGCATGCAGTGGAGAGCTGGGTGGAGCAATGCCTCTGTCTGCCATGCTAGGTGATGTCGGAGGTACTGGTGCCACGGCCTGCTGGTAGATGGTCGATGCTGAGCTTGTGAACGAGGACGGGGCTGCGATGGTTTTTGTCGGACTGGACGGGGGCACTCTCGGCGAAGATGTGAGGCCATCGGTGTTGTTACCAAATGCGGACGCCAAGGAAGCGCTGAGGCCAAAAGCACCAGCGAGGCCGCTGTTGGATCTGACTCCGTGCGGACGTCCGAATGAGGGCTGGTTGGGTGCAGAAGTTGCGAGTGCTGTAGGGTCGATCTGAAGCCCAGCTAGTTTGCCATAGGTATGCCGGTCTTCCGGTGTTTCAAGGTGTGCTCGCTTCGACGGCCTGGCGAACTTGGCAAGCTCATCACGATCCAGATCTGGACTCGCGTTGGGCTGTAGAATGGCAGCAGCTGGAGAGGGAGCGGGCCAATCGTAGTCGCCGTCCGAGTCGGACAGGTCCTCGATGCCCCAACAGCTTGCACTCGAGGAGTGTCTTGGAACGAGCTCCGGGGAAGGGGGATTGACGATGGCGGGTATAGTTGCGCCCCGCTTGTTGCCATCCGAGAAGCGGCCCCTCTTCTTTTTGACGGGTAGAGTAGCGGGATCAGCGACAAAGCTGGATGTAGTAGGTCGCGATGGACCCGCGGCGGCCCAATAGGACTCAGCCATGGTCTCAAGTCGAAGTGGATGTCTGTTTCGCAGTGTCCTTTCCTTTTGCAGCGGAAGTCAATCTCGACCAGGGAAGGACAGAGGTCGTGTCAAACGAGTCGAGTCATACAGGCTAGCCTGCGTGCTGATGAGTCGATCTTGGATGTCGTGGTCGATGATGGTGGTGGGATGCAAAGTGGTTGTGTGATGGGCGCAGTCGAAGGCTGGTGGATCTGGCAGAGATGCTAGGAATGTTATCGATGAGACTGGGAAGGAGGAGCAGGGAAGGGTTGTAAGGGTTTGGACGGCAAAGTTACAAAATCTGTGTTGGTCTGTCAACAGCATTGAGTGGATCGGGTGACTGTTTCCAGGAGACTCGAGGGAAAGTTTTGAGCGCTGCTTGAAATTTCTGGAAGAAACTCTGCTTTGGGCCGTGGAAAAGCTGGAATCGTCTCGGCCAAAAAAACGCCAAAGTTGCAACAACCCCACGTCGAGCGCTAGACGGATCGGCTTGGATGCCTCCACAATCTGGAAATCGATTCGCCCGTGTGACTGCAAACCTGCAGTTACGCACGGCCTTTCCGACGCTGCAACACCATTGACTTTGACGGTAAGCTCTGCCTTCTATTCAATAAGAAGCTATAGATCGCGTCGCCCTTGAACGAATACGATGGCGGTCATCGGATTGGCCGAAAGCCTGACTGATCATCCTCAGCCGGCCAGTGCGAACCAGGAGCAGCAACATCAGTCATTGTCGGATCGGCGCGCTAGCAACCTGCTCTACCATTCCAGCGTCTTTGTAGCAGGACTGCTGCTGCTCGAGAGAGCTGCCGATGGATTCATCCGCCATGTCTCTCAGCTTTCGACGTTACTCGGTATAAGCCCAACGCTGATAGCCCTGCTCACGGCTGGCGCCGAATGGGAGGAGCTCGTTGTCGTCGTCGCCTCCATCGCGCACGGCGCCTCCAACCTAGCCATCGCCAATGTCGTCGGGTCCGCCATCTCCAACATTCTCGGCGCTTTCTCCTTAGGTATCCTCTTTGCTCCTAGCGCTGTCAAGTTTGACGAAAGCTCCAAGAGGTTTGCTGTTATTCAGGCCGGAATCTCCACAGTGGTGCTGCTACTCATTGCAGCTGTACAAATCCAGCACGCCGACCGAGGCGCCAAACTCACCAGCAAACGCGTTTTCGAGAACGTCGTCGGCATCAGCCTGATCGTTATTTTCATTCTCTACTTTGTCGGCCTCTCGTGGGCTATCAGTCGCGGCATGCTGACAGCCCCTCAAGCTTCCCATAGCGATTCAAGCAGCAGCGACAGCAACAATGCCGCTGATGCAACCACCGACGACGATCGATCCGCAATTACTAGCGACGCTGCGAGCACCACCACCCTTGGCAACGAAAGCGAGGCTTCTAGCTACGTTCCTCCTCGCCGCACGCCTACCGCTGCTGGACGTCGGGGCCAGAATCGGACCGCGACCTCGGCCGCTATCGAGCGCACACCTTTGCTGCTCGGCTCGGCCACTTCATCCAACTTGGCATCTAGGCTGGCTCAGCGACGTCGGCGGGCCGTACTGCGCATCCTGCAAAAGCTGCTGGTCACTTTTCTCATTCTCTCGCTAGCAGGCTACCTCCTCTCACACTCGATCCTCGAGATTGCCTCGTTGGTACATCTATCTGACACAGTACTCGGCCTCACCGTCTTGTCATTTGCAACCACCGTCCCCGAAAAGCTACTTAGCATCATGGCCGGTGTCCGCTCAGCTGCACCGCCAGGGAGACCGCCACCACCCGCTCGCAGGCCTAGCCTCGCTCGTCGCGCCTCGATCCACGATGAAGTCGAAGAGGATGTGGCACGTGGCGCCAGCAGCATTCTCATGGCGGGAGCTGCGGGCAGCAATATCTTCCTGCTCACTCTCTGCCTCGGCATTTCACTCATCTTTGATCGCGAGCGTGTAGTGCCATCGTTGGTAGGTGTCCGAGAGGAGCATCGCTTCGCCGCCAGCAGCGTTCAGTGGCAAGAGTTGGCACTGCTCGAGGTAGCCTCGCTCTCGTTGGTTCTGATTGCATATACCGATGGTCAGCGCTGGCAAGGCGTCGTTCTTCTCCTCGCTTACTTTGCTTTCCTTGCCGCTGAGTTTACCTTCCTCAAGCGCTAGCCTCTCAACTCTACTGGGGTTCGTAACCTTTTGTACACTCCTGTCGATCCGAATGCACAGGGAAAAGTGGCGCATGGAGCGAGTCAGCCTATGAGAAACGTCCGTCTATTGCAAAAGCTTTGTGCGTTTAGCTGCTGATCACGCCACTGGCCTCGTTCGGTCTGACAGTAACGCCCGAAGACAGCAAGCTTTGCAGCACTTTGTCGTTCCGCTCCCGCCCATTGCTCAGCTGTTGCGCCACGCGTGAGAGCACCTCGGAAGAGCCCAGCTCGATCTTGTTCTCTACAAGCGGATCCGCACGCGTTGGTCCACGATTCAAGATGAGAACGGGCTTCTTCTGTTCCACAGCTTGCTTGACCAGTCGAAATGCCGAGTACGTCGCCAAGCTCGTGCCCACCAGTAGCATTGCACTGGCGTTGTCCACCATCTGGTACGAGTGGTCGCGCAGCTTGTCTGGCACCGATTCACCGAAGAAGATCACAGCCGGTTTGAGTACGCCGCCGCAGTTGGGGCAGGCCGGGTAGTGGAACGTGCTGTAGTCGACATTGTGCAGCTCAACATCGCCGTCTGGGTTCGTTTTGGGACTCTTGCCCGTCTCGGCCATCTGGCGCTGCAGCTGCGCCCATGCCGGGTTTAGCCGTGTCAGCTCGTCCTGGAACACGGCACGAGATCCACGGAAGCCGCACCCTTTGGGGTAGTTTTCGCCTGTCGGTGTGTTTTCCGGGCGTACAGAGACCGCTCTCGGCCCTCGCAGGTAGGATGTCGACGTGAGGGCTTCGTAGAAATCCGGGTTGACAGGTACGCTGTGGTTGCTGGCATTGTATCCCTCGGGGCTCGACACGCAGACTACGCGCTTGAGCGTGCCGTGCAGTTCGAGAATTGTGCTTGCCGCCAGGGACGCAGAGGGTGTCGCTGCATGATGCAAGTTGTCGACGTTTTGCGTTATGAACTCTGGAACGTATCCTAGCCGCTGTATTGCTGCTATGCTGTAGTGCGTTCGATTCGGTTGCGCTACGCGCACTGGTGGGAAACCGAGGTAGGAGCGAGAGAAGTACCGTTGTCTTGCCAGGTGTCCTTTTTCGGAATCGTCGATGAACTCGTGGTAGAAGATTGGACGATACGTTTTATGAACCGTATAATGCCCGTTCTCTCCGCGGTAGGGAGCAATACCCGAATCGACAGAGACGCCTGCGCCTGTCATGATAAGCGCCTTGCCCTTGGCCGTGGAGAGAAACTCAGCCACCATTCTCGAGGCATTCTCCAGACTGTACTCGATTGTCGCCCGAGTGGCCTGCTCGGGAATCGAGGGTATTGATATCCTCATGCTGCGCAGCTGAGGAGAGGAGGCGAAGAAGAACCGGGTCTGTCGTTCCCTTAGCGTCAAGCGCACAGGGTCGACCTTGTGATGGTCTCAAACACGAAGGACAACTTTTTGCTGCGTGACGCCTCCACATTATCAAATCGATTCTTCTCGCCAACCTGACATCATCTTTTTGGCGTGTTGGAATGCGGGTGCGTTGTTTGTCAGCCGTCTTCTTGACAGGCAGTGTCGTGCGCTCCGCACACAGACTTGCAGCAGAACTGGCCATGTGCAACTGCATTGCTAGCTGCGCCTGGTCGATCCTCCAGTGTGGATTCCGATTCTCGGTTGCCGCCACTGTGGTGCATATATAGCCGTGCTCTGGACGGAGCTGCCAGCATCCATCCTCCAACACCATCTGTCCTTTCTCGTCTCTTCCTATCTCCTCAACTTCGCCCAATCTCAGCATGACCAAGTCCAATCCGCACAACCTGCAGAAGGGAGACGATGTCACCTGGAAATGGGGTAGCCAGCATCCTCAAGGTACCGTCAAGGATGTGAAAGACGACGGCGCTGAGGTCAAGACCAAGAAGGGTAGCACAATCAGCAAGGACGGAAGCAGCGATGATCCCGCTGTCGTTATTGAGACATCGAACGGCAACAATGCCGTGAAGAACGTAAGTGTAGAGTCCAAGTCAATGTTGTTCGATGAAACGCTCTCATGCTCACCAATAGACGTTGTCTTCGACTGCATTCGACTTCGTTTGGCAGGCTTCCGAAATCGACGGCGTTGCCCCTTGACAGGCTCGCATCGCTCGACTCGCCTTCTAGAATGTGTATCCGTTGAATGATATGCCCCGTTTGCTCGTAGGATAAATATCCCGAACCGATATTGTTTGTTGAACGCATAAATGAGCAAGAGTTTCGTTGAAGACTGAGCGCTTTGTGCCCACTAGGACAAATTGTCAACGATCACAGTCCATAACGAAGCATTCTCTCCGTGTTATCGTACGTATCGATAGCAATGCTTCGAGACTCATCGAGGTACTTCTTATCCGCGCTCCTCGGAAAACTCGCTGCATCATTCACAACGAAACACGAACAGGTAACATTACAAGGAAGATCGACTGCGAATAGATAATAATACAAAGGTAGAGTACAGACAGACGCCATCCTAACTACCGGTGGTGATGACGAAGATGACTACCAGCCATACGACATGAGCTGCTGGCGGGAATACGATGGCGGTGACCAGCGAAGCTTGTCGGGATTGATACGTACTCGAGGCTTCTTCTTTGCATACTTGGCGATGACCGAGTCCGAAAGAACCAGCATGTGCTTACCCGCGTAACTTTTCACCATGTTGAGAGCGGTCAAGGTGTGTAGAATGTCGGCGTGAGTGAAAGCGGTCTTTTGCGCGATTTCATCGATACTGATGTCCTCTTCGGTCTTGAGAAGCAGCTCCACAATGATTTCAGCCCAGTAGGCGCGGTAACTGAGTAAGCCCAAGTCGGAGAGCGGCTTCTCGGGGCTTCCCAGCTTCTTCTCGATCTTGGACAGCTCGTAGGAGAACTCGATGAGCAGTTTGCCGTATCCGTGGCGCTGATGTTGAGGCAAAGTCAAGATGCATGCGACGTTGTAGTTCTCTGCCGAGTCCTTTTCCTTCGAGAAGTAGCCGAGAAGGTGGCATCCCGTGTCGTCGCGCTTGACCATGCAGTAGAACAGGAAAGGGTCGACGTCGTAGTAGAGCGTCTTGTGGTCGAGAAAGCATTTGCTAAGTAGGCACAAATTACGGCACCATGTGCGTTGCTTGCGTCCATCAATCTCGAAGAAAGAGATGTCCTCTGAGCGGTACAGCTCATTGCCTGGAGGGGTTTGCAACGAACACTTCATCCTATGTCGTTTTAGAATGAAGGACGACGGGAAGAAAGACAGGCACATCTCGCAGATGTATAAGGTGTCGATGTGAGCGTACTCGATCGGATAGGCTGAGTAGTACCACACATCGACAGTGTGTTTGCCCATCTGGATCGCGTTCAAGTTCTTGACTCTGGCCACCTCGCTGACAGACTGTGTCATCGAGCCGGACGTACGTAGCTTCTCGATCTCTTGCTTCTTGCTGAATGTCTCTTGGGCTTTATTGGCGTTGAGGGAGGCGGTGAGGCCGCCGTTGCTCTCGGTGGCGACGTCGTCCTGCTCATTCTGGTCGGCACCGCCGATCATCTCCATGGCAACTACGGCGCCATCTTCGTCGTCACCATCTGCATCGGCGGAGTCGCCACGGCCACTCTGTGCAGTAGATGTGTCGCCCGAGTCGGCCTGGACATTCTTGGCGGCCTGAGCGGCAGCTTTTTTGAGCAAGTTGGTGGCACCGGCGCCGCGATTGCCTTTGCCGGTGGGTGTGAGCGGGGTGGAAGGGGTCGAGGTGCCGCTGCTGGTGCGAACGACTTTGCGCTTCGTCTTGTCGTTGGCAGATTCCTTCTTTGGCCACTCGAGGTCGCGTGAAGTGATGAGGCGAGTGCCGCTGACCCACTCGTCGAGACGCTTGTTGAACTCGCAGTAGTGGACGTAATACTCTAGCTTCTCTTCCAACGTGGGTGCCGGCTTGGTGGCCAGCTCGGCTTGCTGTTTCTTTGTGAGGCGAGGTTTGGGCTTCTCGCGAATCGAGAGGATCTCGGCTTGCCTCTCTTCCATCTCGCCGGTGACCACGTCGGGCTTCTGCACAAACGCCTTGCAACCGATCACCACATCTTCCAGTCCATACGTTCCACCTGGACTGATCTGCGGACCTTCATCTGGGCCGGGCGTGCCCGAAGCACCGGGTGTACCGCTCGTTGACTTTTGAGGGCGAGGTGCCATGTCGGAAGTGTTGTTAGAAGTGTTATTGGAAGTGTTGATACAAAAACAAGATGTTTATCGTCCTTATCCGCTATGAGACCATGAGCATTCCATGCATGGCACAGCCGGACTCAGAGTCGAGCCGAATCGAGTCGTGCTTGCAAGGATCTGAGTGCTATGCTGCTACAATAGGTTGCGATTGTCTTTGAAGATGGTGGTATGAATGAAGAAGTCGCACGGCTGCATCCGCACGCTGTATTTCCGCCCTCGCAACCACGATTCAAGATTCAAATTTCGACCCTCGCTCTCTAGAGATTTTGTTGAATTCATCGGGCAGATCGGGATAGGTCAAACCGAGATTCCGAACTGAGCTTTTGAGATGCGCTCTGAAGTTGGAAACACCACCAATCTTAACGACTTCCATCATCACCGTCTCTACCTCTCGTCATTTGGCTTCGACTGTACCACCCGCTCCTACCAACGCGGCCTGCTCATCCGACACAAATACAGTAAAGTTAGCTCTGCCCCGGTGAGCGGTCGTTCAACCGCCCCATTCGAACCGGGTAGAGGTGACACAGTGTCGCGGGCGACAGTCTATTCTTCGACATCATTCCGGACTGCACCGCATACATAATCAGAGCCCGGAGCACACACATTTCACCATGACAGAGGAGGCGGACGAGATCCGCAGGCTGCAGGAGGCCCGCAATGCCAGCGCTGCCAAGAACAAGGTCGCGGTCGGCAAGCTCGGCGGCTACGACCAGGACATCTACGGAGCAGGGAAACGCAGCGACTATGTCCGCGAACTCCCTATGGACACAAATAGCGCATCTGATAATGACGACGAGGACGAATCGTCGAACGCGAGGCGCACCAACCCACTCGATGCGTACTCCGCACCACAGCATCTCCTTCACGAATTCGCAGACGAGGATCACGACCCTCTCAAAGCGCGAGCCGAGTCTAGGCAGATCGCCGCTCGTCAGAGCGACTACCACCTTCGCAGATTCAACCGAGAACTTGGAGATGCAAACGCGGTCGATGCTTTCGCTGAGAATGGTCAAAGTAATGGAGACGAGCAAGAGAGTTACAAGGATCGCATGCGAAGAGCAGAACTAGAACGAGAGGAAGAGCAGGTCCGACGATTCATCGAAGCCAAGGAAAAGGAAGCCAAAGAGAAGGAGGCGGAAAGGCGTGACGACGCAGACGAGTGGGATATCAAGCCGTCCTCCTCTACAGACAAGCCGGAGGGGGATCGCACACCGAAGGCGAAGCGGAAGAGAAGATGGGATGTTGCCACTCCTACCGAGGAAGAGACCGCTGGGCACGCCACACTCGAGCCAACAACCGAATCGGCGCCGCGCAAAAGACGATCCCGCTGGGATGAGGCTCCTGCAGAAGGAAACGAAACTGCCACCGCCACAGAGCAAGAATCGGTCAAACCTGCAGCAAAGCGCTCTCGCTGGGATCAAGCACCCAGCGGTGAGGACGCAAACGGCATGATCGAAAAAGTGCAAGCTTCCTCTTCCGCACTATCGAATGGTGCCAGCTCCACGCCTTCCATTGCCGTCGATCCTCGCAACCGATACATGTCTGACGACGAGCTCGACTCCATCTTGCCTTCCGAGGGCTACGTCGTTGTCGAGCCACCGCCAGACTATGCTCCTGTTCATACTCCAGCGTCCAAGTTTATGGTCACCCCTAACTCTGAGGACAACGGCGGCTTCACGATGCAAGATGAGGGCGCGACGCGAGCTGTTCTCGAAGAGATGATCCCGGATCTTCCCACCGACATTCCAGGCGTCGGTCAGCTCGCCTTTTTCAAAACCGAGGACCAAGCCTTCTTCAAGAAGATCCTCAATCAGCAGGACGAGACCGTCCTCAGCGCTGAAGAGCAGAAGGAGCGAAAGATCATGCGGCTACTGCTCAAGATCAAGAACGGCACGCCGGCAACGCGAAAGACGGCGCTCCGTCAGATTACAGACCGCGCTCGTGATTTTGGACCCGGTCCGCTGTTCGACAAAATCCTTCCGCTGCTCATGGAACGCACCTTGGAGGACCAGGAGCGCCACTTGCTGGTTAAGGTGATCGATCGCATTTTATACAAGCTCGACGACTTGGTGCGTCCATACGTCGGTCGCATTCTCGTCGTCATCGAGCCCCTCCTCATCGACGAAGACTACTACGCAAGGATTGAAGGTCGTGAGATCATCAGCAATCTGTCCAAGGCAGCTGGTCTCGCGCATATGATCAGCACGATGCGCCCCGATATCGACCACGTCGACGAGTACGTTCGCAATACCACGGCGCGTGCCTTTTCGGTTGTGGCGTCCGCTTTGGGCATTCCGGCCCTTCTGCCCTTCCTGAAAGCCGTCTGTCGCTCCAAAAAGAGCTGGCAGGCTCGACACACGGGCATTCGAATCGTTCAGCAGATCGCCATCATGATGGGGTGCGCCATCTTGCCTCATCTCAAGAGTCTCGTCGATTGCGTTGAGAAAGGGCTCGAAGACGAGCAGCAAAAGGTCAAAACCATGACGGCACTCTCGTTGGCTGCACTCGCCGAAGCAGCGGCACCCTACGGCATCGAGAGCTTCGAAAACGTCCTCAAGCCACTGTGGATCGGCATCCGGCAGCACAGAGGAAAGGGCCTCGCTGCGTTCCTGAAGGCCATTGGCTTCATCATCCCGCTCATGGACTCGGACAGCACGCTCTACTTTGTCAAGGAGGTGACGCCAACGTTGATCCGAGAGTTCCAAAGCGCGGATGAGGAGATGAAAAAGATCGTTCTCAAGGTGGTCAAGCAGTGCGCCGCTACGGACGGCGTCACCGGAGCGTTCCTGCGAGACGAGATGCTCCCCGAGTATTTTAAGAACTTTTGGGTCCGCAGAATGGCATTGGACCGCCGCAACTACAAGCAGGTGGTGGAAACCACAGTGGAGTTGGCCAACAAGGTCGGGGTTGCCGAGGTGGTGTCGCGCATCGTCAACGAGCTCAAGGACGAGAGCGAGCCGTTCCGCAAGATGGTCATGGAGACGATCCAAAAGGTTGTGTCCAACTTGGGCGCGGCGGATATCGACGAACGCCTGGAGGTCCAGCTCGTCGACGGCCTCATCTACGCGTTCCAGGAGCAGACGGTGGAAGACCAGGTGATGCTCGAGGGCGTTGGCACTGTTGTCAACGCGCTCGGCATGCGTGTCAAGCCCTACCTGACGCAGATCGTTTCTACGATCCTGTGGCGCCTCAATAACAAGAGCGCCAAAACACGACAGCAGGCGGCTGACCTCACCACCAAGCTGGCCGTCGTCATCAAGCAATGTGGCGAGGACGACCTTCTCGCCAAACTCGGTGTGGTGCTGTTTGAGCAGCTCGGCGAAGAGTTCCCCGAGGCGCTCGCTTCGATCATCAGTGCCGAGACCGCCATCGCTAATGTGGTCGGCATGACGCAGATGAGCCCGCCGATCAAGGACTTGCTGCCACGCATGACGCCCATCCTGCGCAACCGTCACGAAAAGGTGCAGGAGGCCAGCATCAACCTCATCGGCAGGATCGCTGACAAGGGTGCCGAATTTGTCAGCCCGCGTGAATGGATGCGCATCTGCTTCGAGCTGCTCGACCTGCTCAAAGCGCACAAGAAGGCGATTCGAAGGGCGGCGGTCAACAGCTTTGGCTACATTGCTCGAGCGATCGGTCCGTCGGATGTCCTGCAGGTGCTCTTGACCAACCTGCGTGTTCAGGAGCGTCAGTCGCGTGTCTGCTCAACGGTTGCCATCGCTATCGTGGCCGAGACGTGTGGGCCGTTCACGACGATCCCTGCCATCCTGAATGAGTATCGCACACCGGAACTCAATGTGCGCAACGGCTGTCTCAAGGCACTCAGCTGGGTGTTCGAGTACATTGGCGAGATGAGCAAGGACTACGTCTACTCGGTGATCAGCTGTCTGGACGATGCATTGACCGATCGAGATCATGTTCATCGTCAGACGGCGGCTAGCATCGTCCATCATCTTGCGCTCGGCACGTTTGGACTGGGCCACGAGGAAAGCATGCAGCATCTGCTCAACCTCATCTGGCCCAACATCTTTGAGACGAGTCCACACGTGCTCGGATCGGTCATGGCTGCGATCGAGAGTCTGGAAGTGGCTCTGGGACCGGGTGTGCTGCTCAACCACACGCTGCAAGGCCTCTTCCACCCAGCACGCAAGGTGCGCGAGGTGTACGTGCGCATCTATAATTCGACCTATCTCCGCTCTCAGGACGCCATGGTCGCCTACTACCCGGACTTTTCCGAGTTCTCCGACGAGCGCAACGACTTCAAAAGGCACGAACTGTATACGTTCTTGTGAATGTATCGAGTGGCACCCGGCACCTTGCCTCATGGTCTTGCTTGATTGTATTGTATCACTATGTGACTGCGCTCCTTGTTCAATGCGAGTATCGCCCCGCTAGTCATTGTGTGCACTTTGAGCGCGTTTCGGGGTGTGATCCCCACTAAGCAGACTCGCAGCAGCTTTGCTTGGCATCAGCAATGGTCACCAAGAGCTCGCCCGAATGCGCGATGCTTGTGAACTGGGGGTACAAGGCGATGCTCTGTATTTGACTGGTGGGACGGCCGAGAGCTCATTTTTGGAATCTTGGAGTAATTACAGTATAACAATGAAACAATTTCTTGGCGGCTGAAGTGGAGAAAGGCTGTCCAGCAGGCTGCCGAAGCTCTTGGCGTGGACGCATGGTGGCGGTGCATGACTTGGATTTCTGCACTGCCCGTCCATGCTGTATTTCTTGACGATTGCATTGCGTTGGACCCTGAAATTCACGCTATCCCGACACCATCCTGCACTGCCTTTAACGTGGGTTGGCACAGCGCACAACGGGACAGGGCAGCTTGCTCAATTCACGTCTGGTGCGCACCTTCATGCGCACATACAGTACAGTAGAGTACAGCAAGTTTGCATTCTGGAACCGATGTCGACGAGGCAGATATAAACTCCTGAGTGCGGAGATGTCCTTTGTCGGCAAACATCACGCCGTCACTTCCCCTCCTCTATCAAGCCATCGTTCGACTCATCCTCCGTTCCGAGTCAGCTAAGCAGTCATGAGAACCTTCTGTTGCTGCATACCCGCCCGTCTAGGCGTTCTGGTGCTCTCGCCGGTGAGCGCAGTCGCAGCCGCTCTGCTAGCCTACACACAGCTCTACCTGCTCATCAACTACCAAGCTCAGTATGACACGTTCGAGAAGGCGATCCGCGGCGCTCTCGCAGGTATCACAATTCTTCTTGCCTTGGCATCGCTATTTGGCCTGCTCGGCGCTATTTTCGCGCGTAGAACTATGGTTTCGTTCTATTCAAACATGCTCTGGCTGGCTCTGGTCATCTTTACCGTGTTGGGAGCCATCGAAATCTGGCAGCTGTTCCGCAATAAGGACCGATTCGTCAACTCCTGCGAGACACGCACCGATCTCAAGACCGAGGATCTGCAAAACTTCTTCGGTGTCTCGTTCGAGGGTCAAACGGACGCAGCGTGCAAGAAGCTGGCCGATGTCAGTGCCGTCGTGGTTGCCGTGCTCTTCGGTATCCTTGTACTCGTTCTTATGTGGCTGATCGGCATCGTCACCAAGTACAAGCATCAGCTGCAGGAACGCGACGCTTCACATGGTAGTCATGGGTACCGAGACGGATACAGCAGCTATGGCAATCTGAGCAAGAGCCGAGGCGGCCACAAGTACCATCAGACGCGCGATATGGACGAGGCCCAGCACAATGCTGCGCTCCTGCACACCACCACGCCACCATCGGGTTGGAAGGACGCGTCGCAGCCTTATCACCATTCGGACTCGCATGCCACATACAACAAAGCATAATTCGAGCGCCATGACGCTTCCTCACGATTCGCATCTGTCCGTCTCGCTGATCGAGCTTTGCATGCTGTAAATAGGGTTCCATCTATACCTCTCCCCAAGGACAATATCTGTCATCCTTCGTCTGTTCACCTCGGCCTTGAAGTATTGAGCATGGGCTGATTCGCTCTTCCACTTGTATACGGTAAATTGTAGATGCGGATCGTGTTTGACTGCAAAAAGAAGAGAGTGCGCGGCACGACGTGACGTGACACAGCAGCGGTGCTGAGTCGACATCATCGGTCCTATAACACGATCGAAGCAGCGTTGTCAGGATATCGACAAGCAGAATATGAGCTTGATCGCAAGTGGGAACCCGCCAAGCCTGACGAGCTACTCAACGCGCAGATAGAAAGAACACCGGATTTCTCATGCAATCCTTCGTCCAATCGCACCTGTGCTCGTAAAAACTGCCTTGCAGCAAGCTACACGCACGCTTAGCGCACCGGACCTTGCACCTTGCCACACCTTCCTAGCCATCCCCCGCTCCAATCCGCCCCTCACTCACTTCCGCTTGCTCCGCCCTACAAGAGCGTCATCGTGCGGCTTTCAAGGGTACGTGCCTGATCTCAGAACATACAAGCGCCGGAATTGAACGCGTAACTATCCGACCATGCGAGCCTAAGAGCAGAGATTGTTAGAATGCGGAAGTTTGTGAGAGTGTCCATATGAATACAGCATGCATTTTTTATGAGGACACGAGGACAGAGTGAGCTCCAGAACCGGAGGAGATCCCATCCAGGACAGCCCCCTAGCTGGACCGCCCGAACACCTTCCTGACGCCATCCAGCAGCGGACGCCTCTCTCCGTCTCCGTCATCCTCATCGTCGTGCTTGTTGCCCGGTGCGTCGTCGGTGTTGCGGCCGTTCTGCGCCTGGTCCTGCTTCCTCGCCCGGTCCTCAGCACCGGGACACTCCTGGATGTCGGATATCCTGACAATGTGCGGTGTGCGGTCCTGACTGCCCACTTCGACGATGAACGGCTCTGTGTACGAGTTCTGAGCGCTGCCGACGGTCTGGTGGACGACGGCGGCGCGATGCAAGTCTTGGTAGTTCATTCCGTCGACCGAGCCGGCGGTGGAAGAGGTGCTTTCGCGGCGCAAAAGGCTGTTTGGCTCGTAGGTGCCAGAAGCTTTGCGAGAGACGCTGGCGACCGAATGCGGCGAACCGGGACGCTTGATGGCTACCTTGTCGACCGCACGGACATTGCTGCTGGGAAGACCATACTTGCTGTCGCTTCTCGCACCGCCATCGTTGTTCATGATGCCGACGGTACCGTAGCTGCTGCGGAGAGGTGCCTTCATGGGACCGCCGAGCTTTCGTCGACGCTCGATGATGCCACGAATCAAGGGCTGCCAGTTCTGGCCAGTGTTGTTGCCGGTCTGGCGGTTTCGGACGACCTTGATCTTGTTGTGAACGTCGACGTAAATGTCGGTTTCATCGACAATCTCTTCTCCGATCATTTCTTCGATGACGTCCTCGAGAGTAACGACGCCGAGCGCACCGCGCGACTCGCCGGGATGCGTCGAGACGAGGATCATGTGACTGCGGCCTTGCTGGAAGTAGTTGAGACAGTCGAGGAGCGTGAGGTCGCAGCTAGCTTCCGGGAGAGGAGTGAGGTGGAAGCTGGAGACAGCCTGGGCATCTTCTGGATCATACTGGATGAGATTCTTGACGAGGAGCATACCGACGATGGCATCCTTCTTGCCGGGTTCGTGGATGGGGACACGCGAGTACCCGGATCTGACCAGCTTGGCGACACCTTCCTCGTCAAGGATAGTGTCACTGGACATGATGAAGACATCTTCGATGGGGGTCATGACGTCGCGAACGGTCTTGTCGTTAAGCTCCAGGACGGCGCGGATGATGGTGACCTCGTCTTCGTGCAAGTGCTCGGTACCGATCTGCTGATGAAGCGAGACAAAGGTCTTGAGCTCGGCTTTACGGTAGGTGGTGCCGTGCTCTTCGCCTAGACACCAGTCGAGTAACTTTGCAGTGGGCCAGGCGATGGGTGCGAGGATGAGCATGGTGGCATGGACCATGGGAGCACAAAAGGCGCCAATGGCGAGTCCATAGCGGGCGCAAATGCTCTGGGGCACAATCTCACCAAAGATGACAATGAGCAAGGTGGAAGTGAGGACGGCAGCGATACCACCACCGAAGTCGGAGAGAAAAACAGGCAGAGTCTCGTTGACAATGACGTTGCCGAGGAGCAAGACGACAAGCACCCAGTGACGACCCTTTTCGAGGAGCTTGAGCACCTTCGAAGCGTGCTTGCGTTCGGTTTCGGAGCCAGAAGACGCCAAGACTTGCAAATTGACCATATCGAGACCCATGAGGCCGAGGGTGAGACCAGCAAAGATACCGCCGAGTACGACCAAGGCTGCGATGGTCAAAATGTCGATGGTGAGCTTAAGCGGACTGTCGGTGACAGCCTCGTCGTCTTGGCCATGGTGGTGCGACTGTGGCGTTGAGTCGGAAGAGGAGAGAGAGAACGATGCGGCTGAGAAAGGAGCCGAGAGAACGGGTGCTATGAGGTGGACCAAGGCTGTGAGTGCTACGATGGCCAGCTTGATCAAAGGTTGCGCGCGGTATTGAATTGAGGCGGCCTGCGTCGGCCTCGCCGAAGGAGGACGCATCAAGACCATATCGAGTCAACGGGACCGGAAATGCGATTGGCGGAGAGCCCGGTTGGTGGTCGACCAGGAAGAGACGATGAGAATGGGGTTTGACCAAGAGGAAGAAGAAAGCGAGGAACGTGCGAATTTGCTTACACGGCACGGCCTCTGCGTCACTCAACATCAAAGCATCACAGCGTCTCGGCGGCAACTGCAATCTGCAGCTCTGCTTGCCCTTTGGCCCAAGTTCACGGGATCACGCATTTTCTTTTTTGGAAGCATGAGGTGCGCATTGTGCATTCTGCATCATGCAGGACACAGACCAAGTGCCTCGAAGCAACCTTATCCTGCCAAAACTCTAAATCCAGCACCAATCGAGGCTCCACAGAGTGCCAAATCGGAGATGAATCGGGCAAACCTAAGCTGCTTTTCAGAGGCAGAGCAACACCCACACTCACGATATGTCAAACACACGCTGCGTGCATGCGTGCGTGCGTTGGGCGTTGCAACTGTGCCCACACTACGAGCAAATAGCTCTCGCCAGCCTTTAAATGCTCACACGTTCACTACCTCCACGTTTGCCTCCACCTCAGCTTTCGACAAGAAAAGGTCGCCTGCTTTGTGTGGCCAACCATGTCGGACGATGATCCGCGTCAGCTGTTGCCCGAGACCGAGTCGCACCAAAACTTGTCGTCCCGACTCGGTGTGTCCCGACCGCTTCCCCCGAGGAGCCGCAGCAGCAACAGGACCGCTGCCTCTCTCGCTAAGTCACCACTGATGAAATCAGAAGCTGCCGAATTCACACACTATGCGCCTAGCGAAGACAACCAACTCGAACAATCGTACGACTCGCAGGCAACGGCAAAGAGCCAAGACGGAGAGCGCTCGCAACTCGAGGCGAGAGGAACCGCATCACCAGAGAAGATGGCAGTGCAGAGAACCGTATCGGGCAGCTCCGTTCGGAGCCTCCGATCCAACGGTGCGGCATCCGACATTCCCAAGGAAGAGATTGAACAGGCGCTCGAGGGTCTCGACCGCGACGATCTCGTCGTGGCGCTTGGCCGGGCCAAAGTGCAAATGGACGACATCGAGGCCCAGCTCGACGAGCAGGTGTTGCAAAACGAGACTTTGCACGACTCGGCCGCCTCTCTTGCTCAGGAACTTGCGCAAGCTCAATCTCAGGTGCATTCGCTCCAATCAACCGTCAAGCAGAGGGAGGAAAGGATTGACGAGATCATGGCCGATCAGGAGCGCATCGAAGGCGAAGTTTACTCGACCATGCAGATCATTGAACGTCTTCGAAAGCAACTCTCCGAGACCGAGAAGAGTCGCAATGACGCAGAGAAACGCTACCACGACCAGACCGCCACCATGGACAAGGAACGCCAATACTATCAGGATACAGAGGCGCTCCTCAAGTCGCAGAAGGCTACACAAGCCACAACGTACGAAAAGCTTCTCTCCAGCCACAACGAGCTGCTTCGCGAGCATGAACGCCTCACCAACCGTCTTGCCTCCATCAAGGCCAGCGGAGGCAGTTCCGACGTCGGTTCTGTGTCCGGTCTATCCAGTCATCTAGCTTCGGACGAAGCGCTCGAATCTGGAGATGCGTCCGCCCAGGAAGTCGCTGATGACGATCAGCTTGACCCGCATGCTCATGAAACGACCCTCACACGACGAGTCCGCACCGGCGCACCCAAGACCTCTACCTTTGCCGAGGAAAGGGACATGGCCGCGTTGCTCGACGAACTCTCCACCCTTCAAAAGTCCCACTCTTCGCTGTCAGAAACCATGGCCACTCTGCAAACCGAGCTCAGGGACGTTCGAGCAGAAAATGCCTCCCTTCGCGACCAGAACGAGACTTTCATGGACATTCTCCAGGAAAAGACCTTTAGCGGTGCCCTGCTCAATGAAAGCGCCATGCTTCGTGGCATCCGACGCGCCTCCCTCGGACGTCTTCGTGCCCAGGATGGTCTGGATGATCCCTATGATGACGAGAACACTGACTCGCTCGGCATCGACGATGATGATGATGTCGACGACGACGACAGGACCGGGAGTACCTCCGTATCCTCTGGCACCATTCCAGAGGAAGATGAGGATGACGTCGATGATGTTCCCGACACGCCCAAAGCTCCGCCGGAGCGCATCAAAAGCTCTCGTCGAAAGCGAGCCGGTTCTGGCGCTGTCATCCCGAGCACCGACTTGGCCTCCGAACTCGAAGGCAACGCCAACGAAGCCGTCCTTGCAGCCAGTCCCAACAAGTCGAGCCGAGAGACTCGCGCAACTCAGCGCATCGGAACCGTGTCCGACAGCGTCGACGAATTGCAGCAAGAAGTTTGCGAGCTCCGCGAAGCTAACCAGGCTCTCACTCTGTACATCACCAAGATTATCGACCGCATCATTGCGCGCGAAGGCTATGAGAACATCCTCGCTGTCGAAACCCGTGGAACGGTTCGAGGTCCGCGCCACAAAGCGTCGCGAGCCAACCTCGGCCAGAGTTCGAACCACAAGAAGCCGACCGACACTGACATCGCAACCGGCTTGCGCAACGCTTCGAATGCGAGTGATAGTTCCAGCAAAAGCGCTTCCACCACCGGAGGCGGACTCTTCAGCTTTGGTGCCACGTCCGGCGAACCTCGTCCATCAGCTCCGCCTAGGAGCAAACGCACCTCCTCGATTGATTGGCGAAACTTGCCTTTCCTCGGTGGTGGAAGCAGCTCCTCCGAGACTAGCTCCAATCTGCGTCCCTTGACGTTGCAGTCGGACAATCTGCTCATTCCCTCTCGCGAAGGCTCCGCTCGCAAAGTGAGAACCAGCGAGGAGATCGAAGACGAACACGATGTGGCCGAACGCGAGCGCATCCGTCAAGAGCTTCTCCTGCGTGGCATTCAGCCGCCCAAGCATCAGCTCGTGCAGAGCCCAACTAGCCCGCAGAAACAACGTCCTCAAAGCATTTCTGCCGCTTCCGGTGCTGGAGGCTTTGCCGCCTTCTTCTCCCGCGTTGTAGGCGGTGCCAGCTCTAGTGCTGTCTTGAGCCCTACCCGATCCGACTCGCACTCGCAAGCATCGACGACCCCAGGCCGAAGCCTGGATGCTGGCTTTGAGCGGGCCACCACATCGACACCGGCAGCGCGCGACGAGGAGCGCTCCCGTGCTGTGCAGCTTTCCGCGGGCACTGGCTCTAGCCTGACAAAGCTGAGCGGCGGACAAGGCATCGCATCGAGGGCTCGACAGCAGCGAGCCGAACGACACCAGCAGACGCTCGATCTTGCTTCGGACAGCAGCCCCGGCTATCCTTTCCCCTCTTCTTTGCAAAGCAGCCGCGGCACCAGCGGCACCAGCAGTCTAACTGATAGCTCGGTCCTCGAAAACTCGGTCGCGGGCGACGAGAGCTACACTTTGCCCGCTCCACCTGCTGGTTCGGTTCACAGTGAGACGGACTCACCCTTGATCGGCTACGGAGGTGCATTGCCGCCGCTGCCTCACGAAACGACGGGCGACGAAGATCCTCAAGCTTTCCGATCGCCGACGCTGATGCAGAATTCGACCGAGGCGCAAGCAAGCCAGGATCAAGGCTGGAAACGCGCCTTCCGCAGGATCAGTCTGTTGAGTACCACGCCCGCCGGGTCACAGCCTGACAGCAACATGCAGGACTCTACTGAGCAGACTACCACAAGCCAAAGTCGTAGCCCGCTCTCTACACCGGCTTCGCTGCCATCTTCGACAGAAGAGAAATTCGAAGAGTAATATCCGGCGAGTTCGCAGATGAGCCGCTGCGAAAGACTACCTTGTACCATCGCAAATGATGACCCAACATGCATTTGATACCCTAATCGTCAACCAGATATTCCCGCACTTCAAAGATGCCGACCCCGTATCAATGTTCTGGGTGCACAATGAGCTGGTGATAAAATTGTCCCATTGAGCGAAAAAAAGATTGTCACTGTCTTCCACCGAAGAGCGCGCCACCATCGCCGGATGACGTGCGCTGCATATACATGAAATACTTCCAAATCGCCGTGACCGCGGCAGCGAGCAAAAACGCCGAATCAAACAGACTGCCGAACACAACCTGGAAGCTGGGCAGGGTAGCCAGCAAAGGCGGGGCCGGTACGTCCTGTAGCGCCCTGGCGGACGGCGGCACCACCGATGCCGGCAACGAGGATCGAAGTTGGATCAAGGTGGCCAGCAGGTAGATGGTCATGATCTCAGCGAGGAAGAGGACGAGGAAGGAGCTGGAGACGCCGGTGCCCGCGGCACGGAACGCGGAGCCGAGGTAGCTGAGAACGCTGCCGATTCTCGCCCAGATGAGCACGCCGACAAACAGCAACGAGACCTGCTTGGTCCACGCGGCGACATCTAAATTGACGTCAAAGATGCGGATCAGATATGCCAGCGACAGCGAGATAAAGTCCGGCGGCGCAGTGTCCCTGTACCCCAAAATGAGCAGGTTGAGCAGCGATATGGCGATGCGGAACGCGCAGTAGGCCGCCCACAACCAGCCGACGAGGATCCACAGCTTGCCTATCAGCGTTGAGCCGAGCTGCTCCTGATGCTGCAAAGAAGTCATGCGATCCAGGTCATCGCGCATAGCGGTTGCAATGGATGAAAGCCCAAAGATCTCCGATTTGAGCGACTTGATCTCTCGAGACCGACTATCGCCACCCCACAGACTCGCGACGGTCCAGCCATCCTGAATACGATCCGAAGTGTCGCCTTCGAGCCGCGCCAGATCCGCCTTCCTGGATGCAAGGTCGGAACACGTCCTGTTGAACGACTCTTGCGCCAAGCGAACGTCGCTGGGCGAAGGCGCGCGTTGTTGCTTTCCTCGAAAGTGTTCGACTGCCTCCCAAGCAGCTTGAAGAGCTGCTGAGCCTGACAGTACGGCGATGAAGGTGACGCCTATGACAGCGGTTCTGGCCATGAGGCCGTCCGAGATGCCGGCGCCACTGCTTTTGTCCAGCAATGCAGCGGGAAGGGGCACCTTGAAGAAGAGCACGAGCCACGGCACGAAAGGAAAGAGCAGGTAGACGATGCGGCGAGGCAGAGGTGTAGAAGCGTTACTGCGATAGGTGAATAGTAGGCATACTGCAAGGGGGATCAAGACGATCGCAAGAGCCTGTACGGCCGCTAGATCAAAGCGCCACACCTTTCGCAGTGTGGTTCCATTGCCTGTGGAAAAGCCTGCCGTCTCGAGCAGAACGGCGACGAAGAGGGATGCAGACTCGGCAAAGGCAAGAGAAAACAGGAGCGCTGCCAGGCTGGCAAGATCTAGGTTTCCCTGCGAGTTGCGAATGCGGACAGGTGCCAGGAACGAGGCCGTCAACTGAGGCCATGAGGGTAGCGCAGATCCTTTGTTAAAGGCGAGGAACGGTGATCTGTCCGTAGCGGTGCGTCCACTGTCGTCATCCTCGTCGTCGTGAATCGAGTCGGTGTGGAACGGAGCCGTATTCGACATTGTGTGTGCGGTCGCTGGTGCCGGTAGAGTGGCAGTGGACTTTGTGCTGACGTCCAACGAGGCGTGCCTTGCCTGTCCAAAGAGAAAGGGAAGAGCGGCTCGAGCCGAGAGGTATAGACCCAGCTTGATCGCCAAGATGAGGACAAAATCGATCATATTGATAGTATAGGAGGCGATGCCATACTGTCCCTGTAAAAATCAAAAGCACCGTCGGGGTAGACGCAGGTGACGACGTTCAAGTGGACGAGGACGAGGGTGGTGGTGGTCGTTGAGCAGGAAGACAGACGAAACCTCCACTCTGAGCCGGCCGTGCTCCGAACCTATATTGTTAGATTTATTTTCTGTCACGCCTGCTGTTTTGTCGCACGGGAATTAAGAGGATCTGACGCGTCGGAGGCGCTCACTTCATTCACAGCCTTGGTGGCTGGCAGTTGAGTGTTGTTTCGAGTAACCAACACGCGCGCCGCGTAGAAATGGACTGCTAACTCGGTGTGTCTCTTACATCCAACGCTGGGCGCGCGCTGCTTGCCTGTTGATGATTCCAACTTTCAGACCAACACTTTTTTGTCGATTGACACTTCGCGGTCACGAGCAACTCTGGTCAATTGTCAGTAGGTTCATCTCCTCCATCATCATCACCATCACCACCGTCGATCAGCTGTGCTATCGTTCTTTCGCTTGCTCATCCGCTCGTCCGTACGCCTACCATGCCAGCACTACCTACCACGCCAAAGCCAACCAATCCAGATGCGGGCGACTCGTCCTGGCTACTCGACGAGCACCTTTCGCCAGCGCTCGTACAAAGCTCGTTGCGCGACCTCAACATCTCTGATTCTCCGCTCAACGGCCCTCTTCGAACGACGGCATCCATCAACTCAGCAGCAACCTCGGGCGTCAAGAAGCCCATGAAATCTCGCCCCTCGTGGGGCTCGGCCGCGGTGCTCGACGCCAACAACTCCGCCAAAGCCATGTCCAAGATGCGTCTCTTGGCTGGTCTCGATATCAACGACGAAAACAAGCCGCCAGTTTCCAAGAGGCCACCCACGTCATCTACAGGGGGCGCTCGTCCACGCTTCTCTCTGTTTGCCAAGTCAGGCGGGCCCACCCACCTGATACCCAAAAAAGCCCACAACCAGTCGGAACCCGACGAGGAGGACGACGATGTCACCATCGCAGGCTTGCCAGACGCCTCCGGACTCGCTTCGTCGTCGTCCATATTTGACTCTTCCGCAGTGGATGTCGATGACGAGTACATTCGCGAAGCGCTCCTCGGCAAACGAGCCTCGGCGCGCCAGTCCACCGGCGGTCCCACACCCACAGAGAGCAAAGAGTCGCAGGAACAAGCTGCCCGTCAGCTCGCGGAGCTTCGCCGCATGAACGACGTCTTTGAAGGTTTCGAGAAAATGCTCCGCGGCAGCGCCGGCCAGATCAACGCCTTTGCTCGACGCGTCCAGGAGACCGACGACCTTCTCAACATTTACATTGGCCTGC
This sequence comes from Sporisorium graminicola, assembly GCF_005498985.1. Taxonomy (NCBI): domain Eukaryota; kingdom Fungi; phylum Basidiomycota; class Ustilaginomycetes; order Ustilaginales; family Ustilaginaceae; genus Sporisorium; species Sporisorium graminicola. Next base: position 509,898 of record NC_043734.1, read on the forward strand.
TCCGACAGACCGAAAAGACACAGCAGCTTCTTCAGGATCAGGACTGGAAGGGGTCCACCGACGATGCTACCGCACACGAAGAGTCCCTGGCGCACGCAGAGCGAGAGACCCAACGACTGCAGGCCGAAGCTTTGGCCAGGGAGCTAGAGGCTGAGCGCGCTGCAGAACAAGCCGCCTTGCAGGCGAAAGAGGAGGAACGGCGGCGCCAGGAAGACGCACGACGTACAACTGCAGGAGGTGCAAGAGGCCGCGGACGGGCTGTCTCGGGATCCACCAGAGGTGCAGCAAGAGGCGGCGCTGCTCGCGGCGCATCCACCGCCGCTGCTCGTGGCCGCGTCGTCAGCTCGCGCACTGCAGCTGCAACCACCGACAGCTCTGCTCCTTCCACTCGATCCGCCTCCGCCTCGGCTAGGGGTGCACCTGCTTCCGCCCGATCCGCGTCAGCCACCGCACGCGGCACAGCTCGACCCTCTGGCATCCCCACCCGCGCCGCCTCGGGCAGTGCCGGCCTCGGCGGTCAGTACGCCAACGTAAAGAGTTCCGGCTACGGCCCTAGGTGATGCCGTCACTACCCTTGTCCCTTCGTCTCGGACACGCTCCGTCTCCTGTGTCCTGTACTATACCACCCCCATCTGCTTAATGTATTTGTTCTTTCGCGCTCAGCCTCTGTCGTCGTTGTCGTCATCGTGGTCGTCGAACCCCGAACTCGCCCTTCTCCACCGTCAAGCCTGTCTTCATGACGCGCGTGTAGCGATTGCCGTTTCACGTTGAACAACGACGTTGAAACATCGTTTACAAAGTATCCTTTGGACACAGTTTGACGATGATTAACACCAGAAATGAGCACTTGGCACGATAAGGTAGTAAGTGACCATCAGCGGCGGCAAGGTAAGCTGCGTGCCCCTTTCTCCTTCTGCTGCTTGATGCGCTCAGTCTTGGCCTGCGACTTTTCGAACTCCATCCGGCCGAGGAGTCTATCCCAGCGCTCCTGCATCGCGGCATCTACGAAGCGAAGATCGCTGCGCTCGACGCCCGTCAGCCCTACCTTTCTGAGCTCGGGCAACTTCGAACCCACCTGTTTACCTCTTCGCTTGCCCTTGCCTCGCATGCTGTTCACCGGGAGAGGTGCGTCCTCTGGCATCGCCCTTACCCTCCAAGGCTCATCTGGGATCTCCTGGCCGTCTGGCTCCTGAGCTTTGGGTCCCACGATCAGCCGCATCCACTCGGGCATATCCTTTCGAGTGAGCCACTGCTGCCCGTCCTCGTCCTCACTCTCGTCCAGCCAGTCGCTCTCATCGAGCTGTTCGTCAGCACGCACGTCTGGACCCGCAGTGATGTAGTAGCCGGACACAGGCCTCGGAAGGTGCCAAAAAGACTTGAGCAGGTCGATGTCGGCTTTGTTCGAGATGTACGGGCGTGGAGTCAGGTCGACCTTCTTCGGAGTGACAGATCGACCGTCTGGTGCAGGAGAAGGGGCGTCCGGAGTAGCAGACAGGGTGCTACTAAATTTCCCGCTTTGGAGGCGCCCAGACCTTCGAGGAAGGGGGCTGACACGATGGGCGTAGGTGCGGGCAAAGGTGCCACGTCGACTAGTCCGGACAAGTTGGTCCAAAGGCACGTCGTCGTCCGAGTCATCCGATACGGTCGGGGCGGAACGGGGTGGGATTCTGACCAACCCCTGTCTGGCGATGGGCGCAGGACCAACGTCGCAGCTCTTGCCTGGTTGCTCCGGTCCAAGCGAGGTCTCTGGTTGGTCTTTAATGACTTGTCCTTGGACACGGCCCGGATGTGGCGACTGCTGGCGACGACTGCGAGACTGTCCTTGACGGGGCTCTTGAGGTGAATGATGACCATGCTGTCCAGCTCGGATGTGACTGAGAATCGGAGGAGCCACTTCCTGACGAGGCCTCCGAGCCGAACGCTCGGGCTGCTTTCCAGCACGCACGGTACTGGCAGCGGCAGGAGTCGCGTACGGACGAGGTTCTTGAGGCGAGCAATCACGCTGTTTGTCAGCCCGGAAGGAAGTAAGAGAAGTAGAAGCCGAATTCCAAGCCCCTTCGCACGCGCGCTTCATACCGCGACCTGAGGATCCCGGTGGGGTGATGCCAACACCTCTGGAACCGGTGGCCAAGCGAGCCGCAGCGAGAGGGTCGAAAGATGTGCCGGTCTGCGGATGCTGCGTGGCTTGTTGCAGAGCCGTAGGAGCCGTAGGAGCCGTTGGGCCTGCGACTGGAGAAACTACGCTCGGAGCTTCAATGAGAGGGGGGTAGAGTCCAGCGGCGATAGGAGGGGCAGGGGAAGACGAGGATGGATCGTCTCGGATCGAAATGGAGTTAAGACGCTCGACAAGGAATGCATCTTGACTGGCGCCTTGCCACTCGGGCGGGATGGACTCGACCTGATACAGCGTCTGCGTGCCCTTGCCATCGTATTCGCCAAACTCGTCGCGACCAAGGACCACAGCCCGAACGGCGTTGGTTCTGCCGAACACCCATTCACCAACATCGAACTCCCAATAAGGAGGGATGTATTGTGTCACTTTCGGCTCCTCGCTGCGATAAATATACGGGTAGTCAGGCTTTGCCTTGAGCCACCAAGTCCAAGACCCCCTCTCGGCGCCTCTAATATAAACGTGGACACCGTCGGGGTAGGCATCCTTGCTGATGCGGAACGAGAACGAGGTTCCTTCGACGCCGACGACGATGCATTTCGTGAGGGGAGGTTGCGTCACGTAAGGGACATGGACGGACTCCTCTTCCATCAGCCTTCTGCCATTGGACATCAGCCAATAGTGCCGAACGGGAAAGTCGGTCGACACGGCGATGTTCGTCGACGCCATGCTGCGGTGCTTTGAAGGAGCGCGACAGTGACTGTTGGAGGCGGAGGCAGGTGAGGGACCATGGATAGTGAAGAGACAACGTTCGGGAAAAGGCGTCGCCACGGGTGCCAAGATGGTGCGCGAGCAGGCGCCCAAGCAGCTCCTGACTGTCAATGGGGTTGAGGAGACAGGACAAGCGGACGGTTTGAGGACTGTCTTTGTGGACTTTGGTATCGAGAGCTGATCGAAGTTGGGCATGTGCTCAAGAGAGGAGAGAAGAAGTGGGGGTTAGAGAGTGGGTGAAGTTTCAAGTACTTTACTGCATCTTCTAAATTTGTGTGATGAGAAGACGCGGCCCAAGCGTTGAGTCTCTTTCCCTTTCACTCTGCGCAGCTCAGTTGCATCTTCTGCACTCGTTCAGTGTGCGGTATCCCTGGAGTGGGGATAAAGGGAGACTACGGAACATGAATCCTCACTGCGCATCTTCTCGACCTTGCTCTGCCTCTAGCTCTCCCGTTGCTCAACGGGACCGCCTTCCGATCCGTATAGGGGATGAAGAGTACGGAACCGAAGCACGTTGGAAAGGGGCCACGTTCTAGAGCATGGGATTACAGTGTCGCGTGTCGATAGAGGTTGACAGGGAGAGGCGCAACCGAAAGGTTTCTCGCTCGCTGACTTGAGTAGCGCAGCAATGGAGTCGCGCTGCCGGCATCAGGAGAGCGGTGCAGGCTGGCATTGTATAGAAAGAGAGAGGGAGAGCAGACGCAAATGAGAACACTACCGAAGCGGAGTTCCGGGCGAAAACTAATCGCGTCGAGTCGTGACGATCGCTACGAGCAGACTGGCCATAAACTTGTCGTGAGAACGTGTGACGTAGGCACTTCCGAGAAGCGAAAGGGAGAGGAGCCGCAACTCGTAATCGAAATGCTGAGATGCAGCCGGGATTGCTGTGCCGTGTATGCGCAGGCAAAGGTCAAGCTCATTGCGATGGGACAGGACCGAGACAGACGGGCAACATGTGCACTGAGGCTGTGATGAAAGCGTCGATCGGACAAACACAAAGTGACGATGCAATGCTGGTGTGATCATTGCCGTTGTATTGACTGATTGAAGGAAACAGACATGCACGAGGTACCGGTCTAAGCGTAGTTCTCACTGTGACAGACAAGGAGCAAACGGAAGTGAAAGGCGGAGTGGTCAGCAGCCAGATTCAGAAAACGAAACGACCGGGGCAAAGGTCTGGGTGCAGATGGAACCCAGTCTCTGCATTTGGTCCTCGACAAAGGTAGAAGCACTTACGCAGGGTAGTAGGCATGAGGGTCGTGCGGAACAGCGCCCTTCTGCAGCTTGAGGATGTGGTGGGGCTGCTTGAAAGGAGGGCGTGGTGGCAAGTTGGAAGTCGAGTAGAAGCCAGGAGACGAAGCATCCGAAGACTTGTGCACTTGGGCGAGAACATCAGTGAATGCGGTAGGTGACTCAAGATCAGCAGGGCGCGTGAGAGCGGTGGTGTTGGAGGCGTCTTCGGGTGCCTGAAGGCTGTTGCGCGAAGAATAGTTCCGGAAGCAAAAGGTCAAATGGGAGGAGTGCGCCCATGAATGACGACGGTGCAAGAAAGCGGAGTGCATTCAGTAATGGAGCACAGCAAAACCAAGCAGTCGGCACAGGCGACATCAAGCAACAGCAAAAGCTTACCTTCGGGTGCCATCCTCGTTGGGAGAGGAGAGCAGAAGCGTGGTGAGGTCCTTCTGCGTGATCATCTCGAGCTTGGGGTACTTGCGTCGGAAGTCTCGATTGTGGTAGAGGTTGCCAGCGGGATCAGAAGCGGCGCTGGGGGGAGTGGCGGCGCGCTCGGGGCGAGAAGCAGGCTGCGGCCATCGGTTCGACTCGATCGAGGGGATACCCGAAGAGATTTCTGGGTTGGCCGAGAAGATCTCGCGGAATTTTCGCCAGAAGGGAGTCTTTCCCTCGACGTAGGTGTAGGCGTGGGGCGAGGCGTAGTTCTTGGCCTCGTTGTAGAGGGTGCGTGAAGCGCGAAGCGACATGGTGACAGGTATATATACCGACGGTGTTGCGAATGGTGGTTGAAACGACACGAATGGTTCCGATGAAGGAGCTTCGTTTGGTGTCAGTGCGGATCACAGGTGCGCTTGGTAATGTCGATGAAATCCCTGGTTGAAATCCGTAGACGAATAAATTCCCGTACGATTCGAAAAACTGAGTGGATGCACTATGTGTCACTTGTCGATCTCACAGTTCCAAAGGAAAATTGAACCTCATCAGGACCTGACGAGGTAAGAACACAGAGACGGCGGTCAGTAAAGCAGCATAGTAGATGGTGCAATCAAAATCGGCGCTCTATCAATGCGACATCTATTCTTTCGTATTGCTGCAGCGGACTTGGGTACAGCTAGTCAACACAACACACCTGCTTCCTTCGTGGCCATGTACAAGATCGTAACACATGCTTTGGGACGCACTCCTCCTTCTAGGACCACACATCGAGAAGCAACCTGGATCGTTCCTTAAGCAGCTTCATCTCCTTCTTGGCCTCGTCTGCAGAGCCCTTGGCCTCCTCAAGGATCTTGGCAAAGATGCCTTCGACATCCTGCGCCATCCCCTTGGCCTCACCGCAGATGTAGATGTAGGCCTTGCGCTCCAAGATGTCCTCGGCGATCTGCTTGCGGCGCTCCCAGATGAGATCCTGCACGTACAGCTTGGAGCCGTCGGGCTTGAACTTTTCGCGCGAGAGCGACGTCTCCATTAGGAACTTGCCGCCGAGCTTCTGTGCGTATTGAGGCCACTCGTCGCGATACAAGAAGTCCTCGTCCGCCTTTCTGCAGCCGTAGAACAGCCAAATGTTGCCCCAGTCTTTGAGCGCTTCTTCGGGTGCCTTGCCGTTCGACTTTTCGAGCGCCTTTTCAGCACTGCAAACACGGTCCTGCACAAACGAGCGGAAGGGAGCAACACCAGTGCCGGGACCAACCATGATGACGGGGATCTTGGGCGAAGTGGGCAGACGGAAGTTGGAGCGTCGAATGTGGATCGGAGCACGGAACTGGCCTTCCTTGGTGTAGGCGCCTCGAGGTCCGTCGAGCAGGTACTTGGGCGTTCCAAAGCGAGGATCAGCAGGACCCGTGGGCTGCTCGTTGTTCTTCTGCATCTTGATGGCGCTGATAAAGTTGGTGGCCAGACCGTAGACCCACGGACCAGACTTGTTGGCCTGGTAGCGCAGCACGACAGCGGTGATGTGCACTGATTTGGGGTGCATCTTGGGGCTCGACGAGATCGAGTAGAATCGAGGACCTACACGCGGGAGGTCAGAGATGACGCGGTCAAAGGGAATGTTCCATGACTTGATCGTGCGAACGTCAGCATCGAGGCTGTCGCCAGCGATCCACTGCATGGCCTCAGCGGTCTTGAGCAAGCGGCTACCAATTTCGGCTTGGAATGTCTCTTTGTTGGCGCAGACCTTTTCGAGCTTGGCCTGGATTTCGGGTGAGGGCGCAAACTTGGCGAAATTGTTCAGGGTCTGTCGGGAAGCATGGCTGCTGATATCGATGTAGTGGCGGAAGACGGCTTCGTAAGTTGTAGGGACAGGGAAGGGCACCTTGGCAAGGGTGGGGTCAAGCGACTCGACATCGATCACGGTGGTGCGTTTGTCGAGGAGACCGAGGACGGCCAGGACACGGTCGACCTCTTGCTCGGGGTTGTGTGCCCACACAGCGATGTGGTCGCCGTGCTGGTACGAGATGCCAGAGCCTTCAATGTCGAACTCGACGTGGACGCAGGTACGGTCGGCGGTGCCTTCGACAAAGAGCTCGCGCGCCTCCTTGATGACGGCATTGTAAGGGTTCTTGGCGTCGTGAATGCCCTTGGTGCCTAGAAGCGCTCGAGCCGAAAGCTCGCCTTGGTAGACCTTGTCATGCGGGTGGTCGGCAAGCTCAGTGACTTTGAAGTCGGCGACATCGCCTCCCCCGCCTTCCTGAAAGTCGAGCGTAGCAGCCAGCGACTCGAACATCGAGTCCTTCCAGGCCAAGTAGTCTTCTTCCATGCTCTTGTCGTCGTCGCCCTCGCCTCGCTCGCCGATACGCTTGGCACCAAGCGACTGGAGACGAGCGTCGAGCTTGCGGGCGACGGCGTTGAAATGCTCGTAGGTACGGTTGCCGAGACCAAAGATGACATAGTTGAGGTTCTCAAGACGCTCGCTGCCGTTGGAGAACTCGGGGGTTTCGGCTTCGATGAATTCCATCAGCCCGACAGCGTTGTCCGTAGGCTCACCCTCGCCGTAGGTGGCCATGACGAACACGGCGACGGTATCTTCGGGCATCTGGTCGAGCTTGTCGAATTCATACTCTTCCGGGTCGAGGACGAGCGAAGAGGTGCCGAAGCGGGCTTTAGCTTCCTTTGCGAGCTTGGTGGCGTACTCTTCCGCGGTGCCGGTCTGGGAGCCGTAGAAGATGGCAATGCGCTTCTTTTGCGACTTGAGCTTGGAGACAAAGTCGGCGCCTCCTTCATCGGACGCAGCAAGTGATGCTCCGTTTGCGAGCTTGGACCCGGTGTCCTTGACAGCACCACCGAACAGGCTGTCGCGGAAGAGGTACAGGACGGCCAGCAAGCCTCCCAGACCGAGAACGACCAAGTCGAGTTGCGACGCCATGGTGATCGGAAGTGTGGTGAGCCAGAATCAGAGCCGAAGGGATAAGGGATATGCGCTGCAAGTCGTGACGAGTCAAAGGCGTCGCGGTCTGCTGGAGTGAACTGCTACCCGGTCAAAGTGAGGGGAACAGGAGGGGATGTGGCCGTGTGAGATGGTGAGGAGAGGACGGGAGAGCAGTGGGAAGTGAAGGTGAGGGAGTATGAACGAGCCGTGGTTGCCGCCTGAAAACGTATGTTTCGCTGATCAGAGCGCCCACGCTGCGTGTCCTTGGGAAAGCGGCTGGGGTTCGGAAGAACAAAGGCCCAAGAAGGGAAAGAAAGGAACACACACACACCTGGCTGGCCGTGGCAAGCGCGATTCCCTCCGCGAATTTCACCGCCTTGATATAGCTGCGCCCTCGCATTGGCTAAGCTCGACTCGCCACGTCGCTGAAAACACAACACTGCCTGGCAATGCAAGCTCGGCTTTTTTCAGAAGGGTGGTCACCCTCATCCGCTTCCTTCCAGCCTTCCAGGTCGCCGCCGACCGCTCTTTCAACGTCCTGAGTTCCGATGCATTGAAACGCCTTCTTATGAATTCTTGATCGACCTCGACTGTGATAGCGACGGTTGGAGTTCGCCGCTGTCCGCCCGAGCACCTATCGATGCGTCCGGACTGCGGAGACCCCAGTGTCGCCGAATCACGCTTTTTGTGCCGATGGATATCGCGGCGGGCACGCGGTTACGTGTGGTATGTTCACCTGGCGGTCATCGGAGCCTTGAGCGGGGCTCATATGGTCAGGCTTGCTGGCTAGCATCCGGCCCGTCCGTGTCTCTTCTTCTCTCCATCTCGGCAGTCACGGCCGTCAAAGCGGGCGAGTATTTCTGTTGCTCCGAAAGGCGGCTTACGCGCCGTGGCTGCCTCTCTCTCTCTCGTTCTCTCTCGTTCTCCCGCTCTCCACAATGAACACTCTGAGCTACTGTAATATGCGCATAATTCTGTGGAAAAAGCGGGGCGTATGATTAGAAGCCTGCATTTCTCTTACGATCTATACCACATTCACAGGCTGATCCTCACCACGACGGCAGTCAGTCTTCGACGCATCCAAAAATACCATGCATGGCCAAAAAATGCGTCCAGCGGGGTTCGAACCCACGACCTCCTCTTAGTCCATCAGAATAATGGGAAAGAGACATGCTGAACCACTACACTATAGACGCAGAAGTATCGCTATCGAATTTGAGCTATGCAGTATATATTCCCGTTGCACTTACCCCAATCAAACGGGTCCCGACGCCGGAACATAGGAGTTGATCCGTTCAATCAACGGGAGCGTTCAATTGCGCTTGCGAGTCTCTACTCGCGCGAAGCGAAGCGCGAGTTGGTTAGATGCTGCTGGCTCGAAAATGCCGACATTGTGTGTTGCTCTACCTGGGTGGGTGTCTTTTCCGTCTGTGTGTGCGTCTGTGCGAGATTGTGTCACTGTGACGCTTTCACGGGTCCAGTTTGATCGAGCCCACATGCACACTCGGACCTGCTTACCGAATAATTCCCACTCTGCCCCTCTTGTCTTGAACCCTGAACAAAGATGAGTGACAGCACAGCACAACGCCGCGCCGCGCAGCGCCAGATCATGAGGCTGAAAGAGGCTTCAGGCGAGACCGTCATATGCACTCGGTAATTTCGGTACAGATACCGTTGGAACGGTTCCTTGAACAAAGCAGCTCTATCGGCCTCTTGTGCTCCTTCATCCCTTCTTGACCCAGCTCACATCACCAAGTCACTGGGCAGGCGATAAGCGACAACAGCTCGTTGCCTGATTTTGTCTCTCTTCCACCGCCCCCCAACACTGTTCCCATGACCAGCAACACAGCGACGTAAGCTCTGCTTGTCCTGCCACCATCAAAATCTGTCGAGTTTCCTTCGCCGGTGGTAGCAGCAACGGCGTCGGCTGTTCCTCTCAACCTCTCGCAGCGAGTGGGGACCTTCGCCACTGGCTATCGCCCGCCGACCACCTCAGCTTCAGGATCAGCAGCAGCCCACCATGATCGATCATCTGCTCGGTCGACCTTCGACCAGGCTCAAGCGAGTCCAGATCTTCTCGGTCATCTTTTTTTGGCTCTGGTTTCTCGTCACGGGCAATCGCGACGGTCCAAGTCCGCTCGTACGCAAGATCAATGCCAAGCTTCAGCGCTTCTCACCGTGGCAGATCGTCGTCTTCAGCTCCGTTGGCATCTACACCATTCGACACCTCGATTCGCTCCTCGGCTTTGGTGCTCCTGAACCGCTCGCTCGAATGTACTCGCGAAACTTTTACCGCACCACTTGGCTCGTCACCGCGCTCGATGCCGGCTTCGCTACCGCCATGAACATCAAACCAAAGTGGGTCAGAGATATCATGAGCATGGTCTTCTCCGTCTACTACATGGTTTACGCAAACGAAGCCGACGAGAAGCTTCGAAAGTACAGAGCCTTTTGCACCGTCGAGATGATGCGCACCACCTGGGAAAAGACGACCAACCCCTACATCCGCTTGGTCACCTGGTTCCACCGACCCTCGCTGCCTATCGCACGTCCTCTCCTCATCCCCAGACCGCAAGTCGGAGCGCATCACACGCGTCCGAGCAAAGCTTGGCTTTTCTACGCAAAGAGCGAACGGCAGCTTCGCCTGGAGGAGGAACTTGTCCTCGACATTTGCGGCGGCGGATACATTTGCATGAACCCGCAGCATCACGAGGAGCGCCTGCGACAGCTCGCCAAAGAGATGCAGAAGCCCGTCCTCTCCGTCGACTACTGCAAGGCGCCCGAGTATCCTTACCCGTTTGCGCTCGAGGAGTGCTTCGATCTCTACCGCACGCTTCACGAGACAGCAGGCAAGGTTATCGGCATGTCGGGCTCGCCCAACTTCCGCATCATCCTGACTGGCGACAGTGCCGGTGGCAATCTGGCGACTGGTATCGTTCTCAAAGTCATCCAGTATCCGCAGCCGCGCATTCAGCTCGCCTATTCGTCACTTACCTCACGCGGCGGTGTGCAGGCCCAGCAGCCTCCGCCCTTGCCCAAGCCCATCGGCATGGTGCTCAGCTATCCCAATCTCAACTTTGGCTTTTCGAGCTGGATGAAGCCCGAACATTTGCGCCTCTTGCGTCAACAGAGCGAGGTTAATCTCGACAACTTGGCGCAACACCAGTCCGAAATTGCCGCGTCCTCCGCTTCATCGCCGCTTCGCGCGTCCAGGCGCCGATCCGCTGCCAGCCTAGCTAACGCAGCCGGCTCTACGGAACGCAGGCGAGCCGAGGCAAAGCGTGCCAGGAGCAAGGAACGACTTAAAGACGCTCGTTCGTACCAGTCGCTCACACGCACCGCTGAGCTTCACCTCGACGAGCGTGCACGCTATGCAGAGGTCGATCCAACCTCGGACGAGAATGGCGCTTCCACTCCTTCTGATTCTGCGTACGATCGCATCTGGGGTGAGGGCGCTATGACTCCTTCGTGGGAGAAGGGCGGTTTACCGTGGGGCCAGGTGGCCAAGCAGGCGATGCTGGATGAGATTGCGGACCGCGAAGAAAAGCGAGCACAGGCAAGGTTTGAAAAGGAGCAAAGGGCACTGCAGCAAGCGGCAGAGGCGGCAGATAGCAAGAACAAGGAGCAGAAGCGCGCTCCGTTCAACACGCGTCTCACCATCACTTCGATGGCCGGCTACTTTCAGGATCGGATCATCACGCAGGGCATGCTGCGTGCTATGGCCATCCTGTATATCGGGCCAAAACGTCAACCGGACCTGGATCACGATTACTTCCTCTCGCCCGTGGTGACGCCAGCGCATTTGTTGGCCGAGTTTCCACCCGTGCTATTCATCTGCGGCGAAAAAGACCCGCTGTGCGACGATACCGTCATCATGGCCGGCCGCATCCGCGAAGCCAAGCTGGCCAAAAAAGCAGATCTGGAACGACGCCGTGCGATGGCCTCGTCTCGGTTCGGAGAGGGCCTGCGCACGACGCCCATCTCCTCTGGTGTGCAGTCCAAGCTGCCCATCGATCCGATCGAGCAGGAATCGCCCGAAGACTGGGTGCAGATGAGAATCATCGAAGGATGGAGTCACGGCTTTCTGCAAATGTCGTCGTTGATGCCCGAGGCCAAGCAGGTGATTGGGTTCTTGGGCACGTGGATGTCGTTGGTGTTTGAAGAGTACAGGGACAAGATGGACGAGGAGAGGGAGCTGGCCGAGGCGGAAGAGAGAAAGGGGGCTGAGCATCGTGTGCGTGCTGCGACGAGCCGAAATGGGTCGCCGATGCTTGCGCAGAACGCGAATCTGGGCGATGCTCCTGCCTCGATCTCGGCGGCTTCGGCTGGAGCTTCTCCGGTCAGCCAAATCGACACAAAGAAAGACGGCAGCGGTAGTGGCCAAGTCGCAGTGACGGGGACGATGGCGCCGCAAGCTGTGCAGGAGGATGCAGATGATGAAGGTGCCAATCAGGACGACGACGACGATGATGATGACGGTCCAATCATGGTGATCCCCAAAAGGCACCGTCAAGCTTTGTCGTCCACTTCGAGCCCCAAGCCTGCATCACAATCTCACGGCCCGTCGGCATCACACAGCAATGCCAAACCCGAGAGCATCTCTTCTCCTCGCTCTTCTTCGACTACCAAATCTCCTCCGCTGAGCGCGGCACATGCGCAAGTCGAGACTCTACGCGCATCCGACGAACGTGACACGCGTCCACACAGCGACAGCGAGGCGGCACCCTCGAACATCCTCGCGCGCAACAACCACCTGGTCCACACAAGTCGAGCCGAAAGCGAGTCCAACCTGCAAGCTGAACCCGCTGCGCGCTCGGGATTCCCTGGCAGTCACGCCAGCGGCGCAGGGCTGAGAAGAGGCAGCAAGAGCGGCGCCTCGTCCCGCATCGATGAAAAGTACCGAAGCATGCTGGTCGAGGAAGCGAGCTTGTTGGCCAGAAGACGAGATGATGTCCTGTTTGGCTTGGAGGGTAACACGGCTGTCGTGGGCGATGAGGACGATGAGGCCGATGACGAGCAGAGGGCGAGGCCGACGCTGGGCCCGGGTGTGGGCGAAGGCGAGTCGAGTAACGATGTGGATCTGCAGTCGTCCAGCAGTCGGATCGAGAGCGTCGCTTAGGTTCGGCTTTCCGGTGTCACACAGCGTTTGCTTCTGTTTTCACGCATCTCACGAGTTCCACTCAATCACATTTGTCAACTTGGATCAGAGTCTGCTCGGCACTCAACCGGAGGGCTGCACACCCGAGTCTACACGCACTGAGAATCAGACAGATGGATTAAGCGCTGCATCCGTATCATTTTTGCATCACGTAACTTACACGGAGGAGCAACACAAAGGGAAGCAGACTTCCACAGATGCGCAATCACTTGAAGTCGCCCCAAATATCAGCAAAAGCATCGTCCTTCGGCTTGCTCGACGCCGCCGTAGTCGCAGCAGTAGCACCCGACGAGCCCCAGACGTCCTGCGTGTCAAAAAGTCCACCACCACTTCCGCCTGCTCCCGCTGCGCCACTGCTAGCAGCACTGTTAGCCGACCAGGGGTTGCCGCCCGCGCCACCAGCAGCAAACGAAGCGCCATTCCCTGCCGGCTTAGCAGACGCAGAAAGGTCCAGACCGCCAAAGGACGAGTTCAAGCCGCCCAGTCCAGAAGACGCATTGTTCGCGCTCGACGAGGGGGTGGCAAACGAGCCAAAGTCGCCAAAACCAGCGCTATTAGCCGCCGGGGCAGGCCCGGCAGGCTTGGCGGCGAAGAGGGACATGATATCGTTCTTGCCCTTGGTGCCGGAGGAGGTGGTGGTGGGGCTGGTGGCCGATGAGGACGTGTTGGCCGAGCTCGAGGGTTCGTGCCAGTCAAGGTCGAATATTCCTCCTCCACCTCCGCCATTGCTGATTTTGGGCGCTGTTGTTGGTTCTGCTGGTGCTGATCTGGGTGCTGATGCTGTGGTCCTTGCTGGTGCTGCTGCTGGTGCGGAGGCGGGTGCGGGCGAAGGGTCGTCAAGAAGATCAATGGCAGGAGCAGGCTTGCTTTGAGCCACTCGAGCAGCAGGAGCAGCAGCAGTTCCGGTAGACGTACTAGCAGTAACAGCAGCAGGAGCTTCGTGCCCACCATCCAAAACACTCGGATCGGTCGGGGGCGGGCCATCCTTGGCCCATCGCCTAGACTCGTACTTGCTACGGATGAATGATTCGATCTTGTGATCGGCAGGAACGTGACCGGCCTTCAAGTGGGCTTCCCAGTACAGGTTGCAGCGACGGTTACCCCACTTCTGGACCGACTCCATCTGTTCAGGAGTCCAAATGTCAAGATCGATACTCTTGACTGTTGGCATCAATGAGAGAAAAAGAAAGAATCAGTACAGCGGTTGCAAGATTGTCACAAGAGGAGCAGCGATTGGGATGTAGATACCTTTAGAGATGTGCGTGCCCATAGAACGATGAATGCCCGAGCAACGGATGCAGAGGAAGCATCCCAAGTTCCAACTGGCCCATCGTGGATCGTTCTTCTTGCAGTCCACGCAGACCTTGTTGTCGGCGGATTTGACCAACGCACGGAGAATCTTAGCGTTTGCTTCGGTCTGTTGCCTAGACTGTGTGACGCGCGACATGGTGGACAATAGCGCTTGAGGAACGAAGGACGAGCGTTGAGTGGGAAAGGAATAGAAGGAAGGAACGACCTTCGGGGACGCAATTGTCTCGTTGGCTCGAACGACACACACCCTGAAACGCACAACAACACGCAATCGCACCGACAGCCACGAGGCCGGGACACCGACCGCTGCTTGATTTTCGGGGCCTTCAGTATAAGACACGCAGCTGTCGATCTCACATTGTTGGACAAGCACGAAAATCACCTCGACTCAACTCTCCGCGGGAACAAGTCACAAACATCAGACGTCTCGTCGCAGTTCATAAGCACAAACGATGGAAGAGTGTGACATCGAATTTTGCTGGGTAGTAGAGTGGCCAATGAGAGAAGCAGCAGGGGCAGCAAGAGGGAAGAAGGCAAGTACAAATACAGGTGTATGGTGCGGCCGAAGCATTGGAGGAAAAAAGGGGGAGGGCGACTCCAGATACATACAAACGCAGGTCAATCGCAACAGTGGCAAGCTGCAACAATTTGAGCCATGCTGTTGGTATTAGGTATTAACAAGCGCATCGAGAAGGATCCTATCCGAGCTGCAGCCGTTCTTGATGCTTTCCAATAAGCTCAGCTCGGGCGAGGGCGTAAAATTTCCGGTCTTGTTCTCTGTCATGGACTGGTTGATCTGTTGCAGCGAGCTCGAGAGCGCTTGCCAGTTGTGATGCCTTTCTCGAAGTGCCTGCAAGCTGAGGTTCGACTCTGGTAGGTTCGAAAAGGGTGATGAGGTGGGCGCGGTAGGGTCGGCAGGCGGAAGCTTGAAGGTGGTGCCTTCGAGACTGCCGATGTCGACGAAAGCCTCGAGAAGTGACAAGTTGTGACCACGGCTAGCAGAGCCTGCTCGGCCGGTGGAGCGTGCCTCGGGTGCAGCGGGAGGGGTGAGAGGAGCGAGTTGAGCTTCGCGCAGGAAGCGTACCGCGCTGCGAAGAGAGTACTGCACTTCGTTGAGGATCGAGAACCACTGTTGCGCCTTTTCTTCGAATGCCTTCGGACCGTGAGAAGACGTGCTCGTACTGTGGCCGCTGTTGGTGACCGCTGCCCCTACGTCGTCGGTATAGGAAGCGAGCGTCGTTTGGTTGACGGGTAACAAGGCACGCATCGAGTCGGCCGCCTGCGAGAGGAGTGCGGCAAGCCGTTCATCTGCCTGCATGAGGAGTAGAATCTGCTGGTCGGTCTGCTGGTTGCGTGTGCGCTGTTTAGCTTCACGGAGCACAGTGCGTGCCTCCTGACGCTGCTGTCTGATCTGCGCAAATTTGCCCTCCAGGACGGTGTTTTGCAGTTCGGCGGGCAGCACATCAAGGCTAGCGTCACCTTGGCTGAAAGGAAGTGATGACGTCGAAGCAGAAGATGCCATGGTGATAAAAGCGTGCCGCGTGCTGAGGACGGACGATAGGAGAGGAGGAGTAAGGGCTGGTCACCGACGTGTGTGATGGTCAAGAGGTTAAGAGTGATTTGAGTGGTGACAAAGCAACGAAGTCAATCTCTTGAATGGGTGCCTTACACCGGGCAAGGGCGGATCGAGCTTATTCTTGCAAAGAGTCCTGGCTGCGTGACCGAGCAAAGCGAGGGGAGCTCTAATCGTCTCGCTTAGATCCAAGCTGCAGCTGACAGGCCATTTGATCCTCTTGCACACACACGAGGGCAGGAAGACGAAGAGAGGCACTGATGCAAAGCGTGAAAAGGCGAGAGACAAAGAGAACATTGAGAGAGCTCGAGTGAGGCAGCGATCGGGAGTACCGGCTCTCTTCATTCTTTTTTCCCAGCGTGAATTTGGCGGTACAGGTCTCACGTCGGCCAGCCTCCGAAAATGCGCCGAGACGCATAGATCGCAAGCCACTTTTGACTTCGTCGATCATGCCGTGTTCGAACCTTCTCGTTTCCACCGCCTTGCAGGCTCTGCTCGCGAGCCTCCGAGTGACGCTGCTGGGTCCATCCGTAAGCTTGAGCCGTCAGCTTGCGCGCAAAATTGTCACCGGGGAGGCGATGCTCATATTCCTTGACGTGCTGCCATCGGCGAAAGGGACCATGGCGGAAAGCTATCGATTCAAGCGTCTGTCTCACACTGTCGTAGCATTAGATCGCTAGGATTTTAGAGAAGCGTGTCGCTGCAACCTCAGCGTGATGCGTCTCGAGCGTACAAGCAGCCTCAGATCGAATCGACGGTCAAAAAGAAATTTTTCACTCAACTTGACCGTTGCAGCAGCATCATGACGTTATGTGGGGATGCCAAACGCCTTTTCAACGCTACGATGCATACAACCTCCTATCGTATCTTGGTTTCAAACTCAACTGGCTCGGCTTACTGGTACGACCACCTAGTAGCACCCGCTTGTTCGAGAACGCTGATCTCCATCTCGTCCTTCCAACTACTATCTTCTTGCCCAGAGAAGGGCGCACCCAGACCGTGTGCTTTCCCTTTGACTGGGTCGATGTCAATCACGCGAAATTATGCAAGCTATCTCACATGTCCGTCCTCTCGCCGAAGCAACGCTGCCCTCTACTTTGGATACCGCGGCTCAACTTGATTGGGTACCGCTCGAGGCTTGATGTCTATTGGTCCATCCTGCTCTTAGCCGATCCCTTTAGAGTTTGAGAGCTTTCAAGCGACTGTATTCAGCACACGTGTGTTTCAAGCCTAAGCGAGGACCAAGTCGATGCCTAGTACCGATCGCCAGCAGGGCGTACTCGAGGCCAAAGCCTGTCGGTGCATCTCACGGACTTGGGGAGATGACTAGAAAGCAACAAACAAAACTGTCGTGTTCGGATTTTTTTAATACAGGATGTCAGACTTTTTCATGAAGGAATCGCAGCCGATTGAGACCCCGATATCTGCCTGGCTGATATCAGGGTCCATTTTGCGGACGTGGAATGTTCATACCGCTCACACCAACACTTCCGCAACTGACCGTCTCACCCTTTGCTGCCACATCACGTCGCATCGCATCCCGCCCACGATGCACAGCACACTCTCGCGTCTCAACGCGGTCTCGGCGTTCGCCACCACCATCGTGCTGGTTCTCGTGGTGCTCATCGACTTCACCCGCTTCGGCACGCACAAACCTACAGGCAAAGTGGTGATCAACCAGCTCGAAGTGGTGCGTGCCAAAGCAGCATGGCATATGGATCGCAACATTCAAGACTTTGTCGAGGTCAATTTCAACATCGACGCCGACTTCGAGCCGCTCTTCGATTGGAACACTAAACAGGTCTTTGTCAGTTTGGCCGCCAGCTACGATTCGGCGAAACACGTCAAGAACGAGGTCGTGATTTGGGACCGCATCCTGCGCTCCAAGCAGGACGCTCATGTTGCATTGAACACCGCCAAAAACAAGTACGGCTTCCGTGAAGTCGGTCGAACCTTCAAGTGAGTCCCTTCCACCCCCCTTTTTTCCTTGAATGCTCGCACCATTCTTCTAACCCCCTTCCATCGCTCTTTCTACCCGCCCCGCGAAACAGAGGAATCCAAAACACAACCTTCACCCTCAAATACAACATCATGCCCAAGGTGGGTCTCTTGCACTACGCAGACGAATTCACTTCGCAATCCATCCAGATCCCTCCCAAACACCTTCTCCCAAACGGCGAACAGCCCAAGATTCAAAGACTTTACTACTAGTCACTGCGCACGCTTTGCTACAATACTAAAGTATCTTTCAGACACCAAACATCCTTCTTCTCATGACTACTTGCATCACATTGCGCACGCTCGTACACGAAATGTCTCGGCGCTTCAGGTGACAGCATGTTTGGAATTAGGGTCAAAAAACCAGTAGCGAGCTCCTCCGCCTCAGCTAAACACGTCAAACACCTTGTTCCGCTTCTTGGTAGCCGCCGGCTTGCCCATCGTGGTACCGACACGCTTTCCGGCTCGTTTGGCTACCGCCGACGCAGCACCGCCTCTAGCTGACTGTTTGGCGCCCCTTGCTGGCACATCGTCCTCCGACGACGACGAAGACGACGAGGAGCTGCTTTCGTCGTCGTCATCGTCAGAAGCACTGGCTTGCTCGCCCATCTCGGGTGCTCCCGCGGTTGCTGCTACGATGACGTCTCCATTGGCGCTGCCGTTTCCTTTGAGTACATGCTGACTCGAGAAAAACGGCATCTGACTAGACGCGCTAAGCGGCGTCGAACCACCCGTGCTCAAAGGCGAACCCGGCTGCGAAAGGTTCTGACGCAGCGTAGCAGGCTTGAGTTCCGACAACCTCGTAAATGGCGTCGGTCGCTGACTGCTGCTGCCAGCAGTGGCATTGCTCTGTTTCGTCGAAACCGGCGTCAACCCACGCAGAAACGGATTGTGAGGAGCGGTAAAACGTTGCGATGTTTTGCTTGTGCTGGGCGTCTTGAACTTAAGCCCGTTTGGAGCGCTCTGAGATGCGCTCTTCTGCGTCATCTCAGGCTCCGACTCCGTTTCGGATTCCGAAGACGAAGTACCGCTTGAGTCCGATGATGTCGCTCCCTTGCTTGCCGTGGCTCGACGCGGCTGGGCAGACGCTGCTGGCGAAGGTGGCGCCTTGCTCGACACCGCTTTTGTCCGCTTCACTATCGCCTTGCGATCAGCATTGGGCGTAGTCGCTTCAACATCGCTCTGTCGATCTGTCTCCTCATCGCTGCTGTCGCCACCATGCGAGGAGTCCGAGCTCGTTATCGAAGCGGATCTCGATCTCGGGCTCGACGAGGGCGCGTGAGCAGCAGGAGCAGCTTCATCAGCGAGCTTCATCCTCCGCTGTCTTTCCGCCAATTGCTCCGCTGCAGTGCTAGGTCGGGTGTGAGATTGCGAGGGCATCTCATCCACATCCGCATCGTCGTTGGCAGGTGGCACAGCTGAAAGCATCGGGCTGGTAGCCAGCTCGGCTTCCGACGACTCGGAAGGTGCTCTCAGCCCGGTACCAGGCGCCCCGGAAGACTGCGAGGAGCTCGGCTGCGCCGCTGACGACGGCGTTAGAGCAATCGTAGGCTCAGGCTCGGTCTCGGTGGCGGTTGTGGTCTCCGCGGCAGCCTTCTTTGTCGATTTCGCTGTTGCACCAGAGGCTGCTTTCTTGCCCTGACCGCGTGCTACGCGTGCTGCCGGTTTGACAGGCGAGGCGGAAGCCGGCGCCGTCTCTGCATCCGTAGGGTTCGCTGCAGTACCAGGTGATGGTAACCCCGGCTCGGGCGTCGCGCGAACCAGAACAACCTTGCTCGCCGCAGCAGGCTCGGAAGCCGCGGCCTTCGGACGCGACTCCTTCTTGGCAGCTGCTGAAGACTTCCGGTCGGTGTCGACAGAGTCGCCCGCTGGAGCCGGAGTTGCATCAGCTCGGCTGGAAATGCCATCGGCGATTGTTGGAGCGAACGAAGTTGCAACTGGAGCGCTGGGAGTCGCCTGCGAGGACTTTGTCGTGTCTTGGCTTGCGCTAAAGTCGATAGAGGGCGCGCCAAACTGTTTGCTAAGCCAGCTGTGCAATACTTTGACGACCTCCTTGTCGTTCCTGGTCTTGCTTTTCTTGCCTCGCAACATGGCGAGAAGGTCTAGGATCGCCTGCGAGCCGCCCTGCCAGATAGGGCACTGGTCGTCGTCGTCGTGCGACGGCTCAGCACCACAGACCATGCACGAGTCAGCGGCCACGAGGGGTTTTGCTGCAGCGGGGGTCCTCTTCGCTTTGGAAGCTTGAGGTTTGGAAGTGATGGTAGATCGTTCCGACGCTGCTGAGGGCGAAGGGCCAGCTGTCTCTTCTGGAATTGTTTCTGGGACTGGCAAGCCGGAACCGCTCGGCAGGGTCTGATCGGCGCCGTTGGCAGCAGCAGCACCCGCTGCGCTGACTGTGTCCTGTCCCGACTGTGCGGTCTCTGCTGTGCTAATTGCTACTTCCAGAATAGCTGGAGCAGATTCGGCAGCAACGGCAGCAGAGGCATCAGCAGCTTTGCTAGGCTCGGTGATCTTAACCGTCTTGGGTGGGCGACCGGGTTTCTTAGCCGGCGGAGCTGGAACGTCGTCGAGTGTCTCTGGATTTGCCTCTATCGGAGCGACAGGTGCTGTCGGTGCCTCATTTGCGGAATCTGGCGTAGCGTCAGTCTGTGAGAGACGCAAGCTCTCAGCAGCAGCAGCAGCAGCCGCTGCCGCCGCTTTGGCGGCATTACTCGGTCGTCCAGGCTTTCTTTTGACCGGCGCTGCTGCAGCTTCAGGGACAGTGGGAGTAGCTGCGTCAGGAGTTGTTGCAATCGAGACACCCCGAGGCGTCGCAGCCCCGTTGACAGGTGCTGCGACCACCTCTGACGGCGTTGGTGGCACGCTCACGGTGGGGGGAGCAGGTGTCGCCGTGGCAGCCTTTGAGACACGCCCCTTCTTTGCTGGTGGTGCAGGGGTCTCAGAGACAATTGAGGGCGCAGTAACTGCTCGGGCTGCAGCTTCTTGAGGAGCTTCGGCAGCACTTGGCGCGGCGTCCTCGGCAACCTCGAGAGCCTTCTTTGCGGTCCGCCCACGAGGCTTGGCGGCGGCTGGAGACTTTGCAGCTTTCGCTTGACTGGAATTTGCAGATTCTGGCTGCGAGGAAGTAGAAGCTTCATCTAGCTGAGTACTGGCCGGTCGAACTACCGAGGCCGTCACTGCCCTTGCACTGCTGCTAGCGGATTCCTCTGCCGGCGCAGCCGAGGTGGCAGTCTGAAAGGTAGTGGTGGCGTCGCTCTTCTTCGGACGGCCACGTTTTGGCGTCGCTACAGGAACCTCTGCTGACCCACCGGATGCGCACTGAAAAGCTGGGAGAGAAGCCGGCGCTGCACTCTTTCTCGGACGGCCGCGTTTCGGTGTCTCTGCAGGGACTTGCTCTTGAACGGTTACTACATTCTCAGCTGGCTGTGAGGCTGGCGCTTGAGGAGGTGCAACTTGAACGGGAACGGATGGCGATGCGCTTAGAGCGGGAGGGGCAGGTGTAGGTGCAGGTGTACAGGCATTCAATGTGTGTGGTCGACCCTTGTGCTTCTTGGCCATGGGGGCTGCTGGGGAAGCATGTGGTTTTGGGTCGGAAGAAGAAGCTGTGGGTGGCGGCGAATCGTCCTTGCGTTTGCGCTTAGCAGTAGGGTGCCCGTTGCCGTGCGGAAGCACCGGTGTGGCAGTAGGTGTCGATTCATTGGGACTGTTGGATTGCAATACCTGGATTGGATCCGAAGTTGATGAACCGTTTGGAACCGAATCTAACGCAGGAGATGAACTCGAAAGTTCGGACGACGTGACGAGGACCTTGAGCTTCTGAGCAAGATTGGCATGTACAGCAAGCGCCCTGAGATCGTACTGATCGTTTAGGTCGCAGACGACGCCGTCCGGGTTGACGTAGCTCATCTCGACGGGAGCAGTGGGTGCAAGCTTGAACTTGGATCTGGCCATGTTTTGAAGGAGCTGTAGATCGTGCGGGAACGTTTCATCGTGGACTCGCTCGAAGCCACGGTTAGCAGGACCGCTGAAGAGGATGACGGAAGGGGAGGAAGGTTGAGCGGACATGGGCGAGTTTTGGACAGATCGGTGGCCGAAAGGGGAAATGATGTCGGCATGAGGCTGAGGCGCAAAACGGTTGCGAGGAGTGGAGGGAGGTTCGCCGTCGCCGTCGCCAGCATTGACGCTGAAGCTGATGTCGGACGCTCGACCGCGTTTCTTTCTGTGCTTTTGTTTGGTGGCATTGGCGTGCGCCACTTGCTTGCGAGGTGAAATCATGTCGGGCAGCTCGTGTTTGCCGTCGTATGAGTCGGTAAACGAAGGGCGAAAGGGGATCTTGGCTGACAAGCTACCGCGCCAATTTGTCTGACGCTTGTCCAAGATCGAGATGAGGAATGGCTTTCCGGACAAGGCTCGAGAATGGTGATAGACCGATGGACGATGTTTACAGCCCTCGGTTCGGCATGATAGTGGACCCTTCCTAATCTCAGAACCGTGGTATGGAGAAGGAAGCTTGAAAGGTCACACCAGTGAGGATTGTGAAGGTGGCGGCGCAGATCGAAGATCCATTCGTCGCTTCGTAGAAAGATGGCCAGGCGCAGACGACTAAAGGATCCGTTTCGGCGCTTCCAACCGCGCCAAATTTTCTTGATCTTCGAAAACGTCTTCCAGAGGCAGAATAAAAACATTATTTTAATAAAAACAGACAAGTAAACCGACCCTCCTTCTACCTGCCATGTGCTCCGCATGTTTTCAGTAACACAGCGCGATTCGAAGAACAAGCGATGAGATCAATGCAAGCTCACACAACTATCCAAGGGAGCCACACGGTCGTGAGAACAAGGTGCGACTACGTTTCAGGTTGCCCGGTGGCTGAGCGCAGTACACGAAACTAGAATTACAAAAACGAGGTGTGGTTTTGGTCGGAGTGGAAGCGATCAGCACAAGATGCCGTCACGGCTCGTGGAGCCGCGCGGGCGCTCGGTAAGCATTGATCGTGTCGCGGGAGGCGGTGATAAAGTAGCACCTTTGGATGCGCTGCCATACAAAGAAGTGTTGGCACCGCCCTCTTTGGCATACGATGCGTTGAGAGGAGGTGCTGCGCCAGACGACGTGGCTGGCTCGTCTTGATCCATCTCGGCACTGTTGCGCTTGACGCCTCGGGACACGTTGGCCGTCTCCATCTTGTGCTGCGATGGTGGTGCATTATTCCTGCGCATGTTGCTCTCGAGATGCGTAGGCCTCTGCAGGTGGACCGATTCAGAACGCTGACGCCGTTGCTGTTGCTCCGCAGGCTGTGCAGCTCGTGCGGTCGCTGAGGGAGTAGAGGGAGTACGAAAACCTTGAGCAGCCTGGCTGGTATCGTGCAAGTAAGGCGAGCGCAACACGGCCGGGTCAGGGTGCACTGCATCGTTACCCAATTTGAGCAGGCTCGCAACAATGTAAGCACGATCCAGCGTCTCCCTTCGGTACAAATCCACACCAAAGCCGCCTCCCAGGTGCAGTCGCACGCTGTAGAAGTCATACATCCCGTTGCGCTGTCTCAAACGCATGTCCTCCTGCACAAAGATTGTGCCTGCTGCTGGTGCCATGAGCCGGGCCGCAGGTGTGCTCCGTACCACGTCGGCAGCAGCCGGTACCGCTTGCGGGATCACGCCTACCGGGTCAATCAGCGAGCTCCAAATTTCTTGCAAACGACCCGCTTCGGATGGGTGTACGAGCTCAAACAGCGATCGCTCGTTCAGCTCGGTCGGTTGATAACCGAGTAGCGCCATGCACTCTTCCGAGATGCGAGCGCACTGCAGGTTGGTCGAGCAGATAATGGTCACAACTGCCGACACCGCACCGTCCGAAGTGTCAAGTTCGGACGCCGCCGCGTGTGGACCAGGCGACTGCTGCGCACCGTATGGCGCGTGTCGAAATGGTGCCTGTTGCAGCTGCCGCTGCGGCGGGGACCGCTGGTACGCTTGCGGGTGATACTGCTGCTCGTACGAAATCGAGTGCGAGTGGTGTCGTCCAGACACCGGGGGAGCAGCACCGAACGCATGCGATCCAGACTGCTGTGACGACCAAGAAGGGGTCGGATGACCAACTCCATGGCTGCCAGAAACATCCACGGGGTAATGGACATGATCCGGTCGCGAGTAAGGGTAGCTCGAAGCAGAGACCGAGTTGGAGGCGCTGCGTGGGTGCGCCCCGGCACCGTGCGTGCGGCCGGACACGTGCATCACCGTGCTCGAAGAGAGCGACGGGGGCGACAAGAGCTCATTAGCGCGCGATGGCGAACGGAAATATCCAGACTCGGAGCTGGGAGATTGACGTGCGTACGATGCGGAAGCGGGCGAGCCAGAGTTGTCGCTCTTGCCCTCGAGCGACTGCAGCGTGGTCATACCCGCCTGTGACGAAGGGCGGTCCTTGAGACGCGGGCGACCGCGCTTCTTGTGTTGAACATCGATGCATGTGTCGCTCTTGCCTAGGTTGACGCAGCGGCGACACGGCCGGCCCACGTCGCACGCCAAATGCGCACGTTTGCAATTGAGGCAGGCCGAGGGTACATGCGCTTTCACCGGTTTACGACCGGCCGGCGAGGCCTCGTCGCTACCGGGAGAGGTCATTCCAGCAGGCGCAGCTTCGGCCAAGAGAGGTCTGCTTGGACCAGGAAAGTCGCTAAACTGACCAGAGAGCGACAAGAGCTTGGAATTGTGGCCTGGCCTGCGCGGCTCGGTGCCTTGCGCTGCGCCTCGGAACAAGGACGGGGCAACGTTGGCTCCGTTGGAGGCCCCATGCCAGGACGCGGAGGATGGTAGGCTGGCGGACATGGAAGGCAGCTGAAAGACGTTGCTGCTTGAATTTGAACTCAACAGAGGTGGTAACACGCGCGAAAACGAGGGCGATACTGCGCTTTCGGACGTTCGATCTTCGAGGGGAGGCGAACGTTGCTCTTTCCACAACGGCGGTGGAGGCTGTCGACTGCGGTCAAAATAGCTGCTGCTGCTGCTGCTGCTGTTGCTGCTGGATGCGTAGGATGCGGCGATGGGGTGATGGTACGAGTGGAGTCGAGTCGGAGGTGGCGGGGGTAAGGAGGCGGCTGCTGAGCCTGCAGACGCGGCCGGT
Organism: Sporisorium graminicola; assembly: GCF_005498985.1. Lineage (NCBI taxonomy): Eukaryota > Fungi > Basidiomycota > Ustilaginomycetes > Ustilaginales > Ustilaginaceae > Sporisorium > Sporisorium graminicola. The sequence goes on from NC_043734.1 coordinate 534,526, forward strand.
AGTAGAGGGGGAGAGAGTGGCTGACGTCGTATGTTGGACGAAGCCAAAGGTCCATCGGCTTGGCGGGAAAGCGCCAGGCCCAATGTTGGCACCCTTGCCTCGCGTGAGGTACTTCGATCGCCCGACCCGGCCATAATGATGTGAAAGGCGCAAGGGAGAGAATAGAATAGGGGCCAGCGACTATTAGGAGGGGTGGCAGCGCCGCTTTGCACACGATGAGCGAAAGTCGCAACCAGCTCGGCGGCGAAAGCTCAGCTACAGAATTGACGAGAGCCGGGTATGATCTGTAAACCGAATTGTGCCTTGTTTCCCTGGCAGTGCCGTTGCTGAGTAATGCAGATGGAACCTTCGCAGGAACAGGAGATGACGAGGCTATGAATACGAAGCTACCGCGCGGGTCGAGGCTATGGGTTGTATCCGTTACGAAGAGGAGAGGGTCAGAGAGAATTGGACGGCGAGATCAAGGTTGCTAGGCCTCAGGAGAGGTGCTGATCGCGGTCAAGGCACGAGCAAGGCAATGGGCAATGAGGGAGGACGCGGACGTGAATGAAGGGATGGCGACGGGAGAGTGTGTGGGTGGGGAGGAAAGGAGGAGGCTGGGAGAAACAGGGCCAAGAAGAGGAGAGGCGAAGAAAGACGGAGGACAGCAAGTGTGAACGGGACGTTGCGGACATGCGTTGGCTGGTTCCTGAGTCTGAGAGCCACGAGACACAAATCCTGGAGACGTTGGCAGAGTTGCGCCGAGATGCAGGGGTGGAGCGTGGCGAAACGGGTCCCGGGGAGCGACTATCGAGGCAAGGCAAGGCAGGGCAGGGCAGGGCAAAAACGAAGCGAGACTGGGTTGTACAAATGTCAGGGCCGGAGAAGAAGAGGACGACGAGGCGCAGTCGAAAGGGAGAGAGAAGGCCTGACAAATTTGCCGACCGAGCTTGGCCGGTGAAGAAGAGAGAGAGAAAGAGAGAGAGGCGAAGACGGCTGGTGAGCTCTCCGCCGTGTTGTCTACGGCTCTCGACTGAAGTCGAGACAGAACTGGGGTGTCCCAGTGAGCCACGAGCTCTGTTCATGCGAGATTCAGGTTCTGAAGAAGCGGGGCGGAACAGGAATGGAGCACAGAAGCGGCACTAGACCCCAGAGAGTGTGTCTGCGCGAGTGAAAGACAAAATGGGAGATGCGGAGAAAATAACCCGCCACGCCATGCGAAAAACTCCAAGCGAGGCAATTCAAAAGCGGGGAGAAAACCAGCAAGCGAGGGGAAAAACCCCCCATAGAAAAAGTGGGGTGTGCACACCAGGTGCAGCAAAGCCCAACCCGACCCGGACCAGCTCGGCCAAGAAGCGTGTCCACCTTGTATGGAATTGACTCACTTCTGGCTCAACATAAGACAGCGCCACTACGAGGAGAGAGGTACGAAGAAAGGTTACGACCGAGGTTGCAGCGAAGGAAAGAGGTTCGAGCAAGGACAGAGAGGAGAAAACGCGGGGTCCATTTGACCAACCGGGCGAATCGGAAACGTCGGTTCGTAATTGTTTCGGTTCGTAATTGTGTTTTTTTTTTTCCTTCGACTGAAGTCAATGAAATGGCAGGATAATGACCGACCTGGCACCGAGCAAAGCAAGGCTGTTGATGGCGATGGCGAGTACCTCTTCCCTCACCCGCAGGCACGCGCACACGCATGCACAAACGACATCTAGTGATCCGCGCTGTGCTTCCTCGTGACGGGCTAAAGGCAGCAAGGGAATCGGCGACGAAGAAAAGTGGGTCAGCCCTTCGCGTCAGCCTGTTCCGGCAGATTGAACGCCACGAGGCCCAGACAGAGCCAGCTCTGGAAGAGAGGGGTGTACAGGAGACTCAGAGGGGGGAATCCAACCAATCAAGAAAAGGGGCAAGAGGCAAAAAGACGTGCGCGGCCGACACACAAGGAGAGAGACATACGTCGGGCCATTTCTTCACTTCAAAATTCGCGGGGCGGAGAAATTTGATCTGACTACTGTACAGTATCTTCAAAAAGATTAAAAAGGGAAAGAGGGCAGGCCAGCCAGCGGGCAGAACCGCACAATTGCACCCTCGCGGCATCGGCGGAACGGAGCGCGGAGGGCCGACTTGCTGTGGTGCTTTGAAGATCAACTGGAGGATCTCTCCGCCTGCTGATTTTGTACCGACGCAGGTCCACATGACACTGCCGCAGCCCTGCCACACGCGAGGCACCAGGAACGCTTGGCAATCGGTGACGAGCAGCCCCTACCTCAGGAGCTACCGATCTGTCGCTTTCGTCCTTCGAGGTTGACCGGCCATTGATCTTCCGATTCTGCCACGCGAAAGAACCTGAGCATGTGCGTTGTGGCTCTTATCTCGAATGACACTAGCGCGTGCGAGAGAACGTTGGAACAAAGAGATAAACGGCGGATCGACACTCCAATCACATATCAGTTCGCTGTGCTCTTGTTTGGCAGGAGCGCCGCATCGGAACAAGGAAGAGACGTCGTCTGCTGTCTGCTCAGCGGGCTTTTCCGCTTCTGTGGCTTCTGTGGGCGACGCTCGATGTTGATGGACTGTTTCTGGTCGTCCCGCAATGTGCAGAATGGCGGGGCGGCGGCGTCGCGTTAGCTGCTTGAACGAGTTCTCTACTTTGCCCGATCCGAAACGCCCCCTCTGGATTTACCACAACAGCAAGAAAAGGACTTCATAGAAAGCTTTGCCGAAATTGGGGTCGCGAAATTCGGATATGCCGAGCCGATTCGACAAAAGGGTGTGCCGCTGACCTCCGGTCATACGAACATCGCAGATACATCCGACCGCTGACGGCTGTCATGTCAAAGCACACAAGTGTTGTTGCTCTAGAATCCGCGAATCTCCTTTGCCTGCTCAGGACCAAAAGGGGTTTCGATGAGAACGAATAAAATGGGCGAGTTGCGATACCTGTTGCGAAGCATTTCCCAGAAAGAGTGAGTCACGCTACAGCTGCCAAAGGTGGATGTGATGGATGCCATCAGAGTGACGAGATGCCCATGCCCACCTCAAAGACACCCACACACAACACCAGCTGACTCCTATCCGGAAGCGCAGTTCCTCACTACGCAGCTGTTAGACACGGCACTGAATCGATTCGGGTGATCAAGTTGCGAGAGATTATAAGATACAAACAAGCGTTTCGCCGGCTTTCGCCTGCAGGACCGAGTTGATCCGGAGAAAAAGGACGGTTGGAAGATATGGTGTCGCAGCAGCAACTCCAACTCCGTTGCTTCTTTGACAGACGCAACTTGAGAAGGGCAATCCATCAACCAGCCAAGCGACCAGCAACAGTGGCGAAGTCTGTCAATGCAGACAAGAGGAGACAAGGCGACGCGCTCTGCCCTCAAGCAAATCTCAAAGACGGAAACAGAGACAGGCAGGCTGAGACGGACTGGGCGATCCATGAAAGGGATACACAGATCGATTGACAACCTGTCGCTTCTTTCTCTTTCTGACAACGATCTTCTTTGTCAGTGACCACCACCCTTCTAAGCGAGACGGCAAGTCTTTTTTTGCCGCACTCAGCCGCACTACGCAGCCGATCAGTGAAAGCAGAAGGTTTACTTGCTTGAATTCAGAGAGTTTTGAGGGGCATCGAGGCAGCAACTTGCGATTTCGCAACAAGGAGCAGATCGCCCCGCGCTGCCGTCTGCTTCTGTTCTGGGAATTCATCCAAGAATCGAAAGGGTCCTCCTGCGCATCAAACACACACCTTGATCGCCTGTCAAATTTCGAGATTAGCCGCCGCGGCGAACGACCGCACGACCGCGCACCTTGACATCGTTCCTGTTCTCCTTGTTCAAGCTCGCCTTGCCTTTTGCCTAACAACTCCTCATATGTAAGGTCACAGAAGGGGGGCTCACACCTATAGTAAAGCAGACTACCTCCTAGGACCTGAAGTGGAAGCATCGCAGAGGCAAGCAGAGGTAGACGGCAAAAAGGGCGGTCAGTAGAATTGGCAATAGATTCGCTTAGGTCGGAAGGGCGAAGGCGGGTTTTTAGTGCGGTTTTTCGTTGGTCGCGTAGGGAAGGCAAGGTATGAGGGAGGGTGGGAGAGAGAAAGCCAGAGAGAGAGAGAGAGCGAGAGAGCGAGAGAGCGAGAGAGAGACACACACGGTGAGACAGAGACTAAGTAAGGCACAGAAAGGGTTGGCGGGAAAGCCGACTTTTAAAATTCGACCTCTCTGGCACTCACAGGCTGACTGACCCTGTGTGGACTCACCCTGCCTGCCTGTCTTTCCTTATTCCAGAATTCAAGCAGCAGGCTCACGGTCCAGCTTCCGACAAGCACGAAAAAGAACGCGTGAGAGTGGGCGTGGGCCTTCTCGTTTTAGCGCTTTGACACTTTCCGATTCTTTTGGCACTCGGGCCTCTCTCTGCCTTTGCCCGACTCTGTCTCTGTCTTTCTCTCGCGCTCAGGCTCGTCTGGAAAGGTTCGTGATCAGCAAGCACGTTGGAACGGTCGAAACCTGCGTCGCCTTGATCCCAGCCTCTTCGTCCCTCAGCTTCTCTCTCTCCCTCTCTCTCTAACACCAACGCGCTCTTTCCCCACCGTCCCCTCTCGATCTCGCCATATTCGCCATTGCAGAGCCGTTCGCTTTCGACTAGAGCAACAGACCGGGGACCATCCACGCTCACCGATCTCGAGATAGTCTCACAACCCACATTCACGGCAACGAGGCGACGGCTGTTGAGCATCGCCGCTTTCCCTTGCACCCACCGGATACATGAGCCGTGTCTTTCATTGGCTTTCTCGGATACCTTTCACCAATCTGCTTTTGACCGTTCGCCTGGCGCGCGAGGCTGGCTACCGGCTTGACTCACTTCATCTCACTCCAACACGGTTGCGGCAGCGCGACGTCCAATCTCTCCAGATTTAGCGCCCCAGCGCCTCTGCCTCGACCCGGACACCGCACACACCGCACACACCGCACACACTTCAGCCTTGGCACGATCTCCTCTTCCGTCCGGGTACGTAGCAAACTGCACTCGCTGCTGTCGCTGCCGTGCACTCGAGCTCTCCTAACTCATCTGGCTCCAACCCGGCTCCCGACTCTTTCGCGCTCGAGGTTGGCTTTCAAGGCTTTCAAGGCGGCTCTACTTCATTCTTCACACGCTGTACCCGGACAAGCGGTTGCCTGCTTTGCTTGCCTCTGCAGCTTGCTTCATTTTTGACACGTCCGTCCCCACGCACATTCTTGGCCGCCGCCGCTCTGACCTCGCTCGACCTCGCGCCTTCTGTCTCTCCAACAACTACGCCTCTTCCAGTTACGGTCCAACAGCTGGCAAACAGAACACGAGAAAAAGGCACGGAAAGCCGCTTAGTTCCAAAGCTTGGTGTGCTCGTACTTTAGCCCACCTCACCTCCCAGCCTGCACGTGCTTGTAGATGGTCTTCTACATCTCGACCTGGTCCGCTTCCATTTGCCACAGCGGCTCGTAGACCTCCACTCTTTCCTCGTAGACGGGCTTGAGGTGCTGTCCGACACTGAACAGCACTTGGACAAGCGAGTACAAGCTGGCCTCAGCTGCCTCAATCCGTCTCGCCGCGCTCGGCAGGATCCTTCTCACGGCAGGCCTTTCGCTCACGTTCCTCTACCAAGTATGTTCCAGCCGACATGGACTCAACAGGCTTCAGCACAACCGCCGCTTGATGTTCATGCTCAGGATCGGAGCTCCCTACCCCAAGACATGCATCCCCCTCAGCACATGCAGTACGACTCTTCGCAGCTCACGCACCAGCCTTCTGCAGATCAGCATTCCATGTACGACACCTCGATACCGACAGATTCAAATGCAGCACCACCGCGAGGCTCTTCGTCATACCCCTTTTCCATACAGCAGCAGCAACCGCAGCAGCAACAACAACCACAACAACAACAACAACAACAACAACAGCAGCAGCAGCAGCAGCAGCAGCAGGCCCAGCAACTCCACGCGAACTCGTCTTACCAATTAGCTCAGCAGCCTCATCGCATGGAACAAGGCAATCAAGCCCATCACTTCACTGCTGAAGCTACGGCCGACATGTCGGCCAGCCGACCTGCTTCGATGCAATCCAATGCTTCGCTATACATTGGTGCTTCGGCAATGTCGCTCAACAGCTCCGGCATCGATCTCGGTCCTCATGACTATCTCACCCACCAGAACGACCAATTCCTTTCTCGGCCGCACACGGGCTCGGAGCAAAGCTGGTCCGAGCAGGTCACTACCTCCAATGCCGCAATGCACGATGGTCCGGCGGCGGCCCTCTCTGCAGGGCCGCAGAGAGCAGCTCGTCCTGCGGCGCTGAAAATAGACATGGCGTCGGTGGCTTCGAATGCAAGAGACGACTTGTCGGGCTCAGCAGGCGCGGATCCTGCCTCAGCTGATCCTGGCAGTGCAGTCACACCACACGCTATGCAAACTCGCTTTGCGCCTTTTCCGCAGCCATCCATGTACGGTGACCAGACCATGATGCAGGAGCACTCGGATTCCGGCGATCCAACCGCCATGCAAGATGTGCCCATGCCCGCCAGCTCCGGTCTCATGCCCGCGTTCGGCACCGAGTCGAGCTTCCTCAACCCCGGTCCGGAGTCGAAAAGCGCTGCTCACTCGCACCAAGGTCCAGACTACATCTTGAACAGTCCTCGTAGCCACAACGCCGAGACCGGCGTCGTTGGCGTGCCCGGGATGCCTGGTGTGTCTGAGCGATTGGGTCCATCTTCCAACCACCTCGGCGTGGCAGCGTCTCCGGGTTCGCCCATCGTATCGCAGTTTAGCGCCGGTCACTACAGTCCCAGCTCGACGCTATCGGGCGCCTTCTCGTCGCGCCCAGGCAGTCGACCTGTCAGTCGCGGTCTCAAATCGGTCGCCAGCTTCACCTCATCGACCGGCACTGGCACCGCCTCGGGAAGCGAAGCGCAGGCGGGACGTCCGCGCTCAAGTTCAGGCAGCGGCTTTGCGGCGCGGCCCATTTCGGCATTGACGAGGACCACCAGCATGCAGAGCGAGATTGCCTCATATCAGGCTGGCTCTCCGCACTCTGGCTTGTCGCAAAGCCGCAGCGTCCAGAATCTCGGCCAGCTGGAGAGCCCAGCCATGTCAGGGCCTCTCTCAAGTCCGCGCCATCCAGGAAGCGGCCACATCGAGCAATGGAGCCCAGCTCACTCGCAAATCACCCACTCACACAGCTTTCGTGGACCCTATTCAGGACCCGGATTTCAGACCCCTCAGATGCAGCAGTTCAGTCCGACGCTCACATCGCCCGCGCAATCGCAATACTCACCACAGGCGCACTTTGGGTCGCACTCGTCTGGTATGAGTACTTTATTCTCCCCTTCAATCGAGACCACGCAGCATTTCAACGCTTCGGCCGGTCACCCTACGGACGGCTTCGAGATCACCGGCTTCAGCGAACAGCGTCTCTCATCGGCGCTGGCCAACAGCGCCACTCTCAGCTCGGGCCCTCCGTCGGCAGCGCTGCAGCGCGAAGGTCACAGCACACCCACCATCGTAGAAGAGGAAGAGGACGCACCACAGGGCGATGGCCGCTCGATGATCTCGAGACACGCACACTCTCACTCTCACTCCGACTTTCGCTTCGAACACGGCTTCCAGCCGCATCCTCTGCATCATTCGCAGCACCCGCAACATCAGCAGCATCAGCAACCCTTATCGCATCACCAATCGCACCCGCACGCACAACCACATCCGGCTCAGCAATATGCGGCCAATCCGCCTCCACCCGTCTTGCAGCGGTCCCGGTCGGATCAGATCCAGGGCCTGGCCATGGAGGCGCCACCGACCTTCCGCAATCACATGCCCTATCCGCCCAACATGCGACCCAGCCTGTACCAGCAGGTCTCGATGGCCGAGATGAATCAACTGCGCCAGGTTCACGGCTTGGGTGTCACCGAAACGAGCTTTGGCGATTGCTCGTCTTTCATTGAAGACTACGTCCGCCAGTACATCTCGACTCCCAGTCGACTCGGCCTCGGTGAGAGAAACGTTCTTATCATGACGACGAGGGTTGCACAGAAGAGCTATGGTGCCGAAAAGCGATTTTTGTGCCCGCCGCCTCTGGTGATTTTGATCGGAAGCAGTTGGTGGAACGTTTGCCCCGCTTCCACGCGTCCTTCGCCCTTCGCGCCCGCCGGGGGGGTCGATGCCGATCAAGCGGCTCCGACGGTGCTTTCGCCGCCTCGCGTCACCATCAATATTAGCGGGGAACCGGGCATTCAGGATGGTGCGCTCGAGTGGGCCTCGAGCAGCGGTCGCCTTATCGACGTCGGCAATCCATCTTCGGAGATGGCCATCTCTGGTCGATGCATCGGCAAGCAGCTCTACATTTCGGACGTAGACGAGAAGAGGCGCCACGTCGAAGCGCTCGTAGCCATCTCCGTGCCTGGATCCTCGCCCATGGATCGACGTCTGCTTGGCACATTCCCCAGCAGACCGATCAAGGTGATCAGCAAGCCCAGCAAGAAGCGACAATCGTCGCGCAACACGGAACTCTGCGTCAATCACGGCTCGGTCATCTCACTGTTTCATCGACTTCGATCACAGACCGTGTCGACGCGCTACCTCTGTGTCTCGGGCGCACCGTCCTGGTTCAAAGGTTCCGACAACCAGCCCTTCCTTAACATGAATCCCCGCGATCAGAAGGGCCAAGAGCCTCCGAGCTGCTTCGTCGCCAAAATGTCGAGCTGGGACCCATTCATCATCTATCTCGTCGATCCGAGCAAGCGCGCCGATGCAACGCCCTCCGAACCTTTGCAGCCTCCTGTCAAGGGCTACCCACCACCACCGCCCAATGCGCTGCCCACCGCGGGCCTGACCAGTTCGCAAATGACGATCCACTACAACCAACCGATCGTGCTCCAGTGCCTCAACACTGCGGTGGTGAGTCCCGTCATGGTGGTCCGCAAGGTGGAAAAGGGCACGACGGTGCTGGGTGGAGCGTTGGCGGGAACGACCGAATCGATATCGCGCGAAGCATTTGGCGATCCCGTCTCACAGCTTCACAAGATTGCGCTCGAAGTGCTCGAAGATCCAACAGCCTCAGTACCGCGACCTACAGGCGAGTCGGGAGAGACCATGTCGCCGGGCAGCAGCGGCCCTTTCCTTGCTTGTCTCAACGAGTCGGTGGGCATGCATCGACCGAGCGAGCCAAGGAAATGGGCCGTGAGCAGCGGCTTCAGCGTGCCCTCGACGCCGACGACGCCCGTCACTTCGATGAACCTGGCCGCGATGGAGGGAGGCGATCTGCCTCCGAGCGGTTATCTACCCACCAGCCCCACCAGTGCAGCAGCGTATGCAGCGGCGCAGACTCGCTATTCTATGAGCGCTGCCAGAGCAGGTCCTGCCATGATGTCGCCTTCGGTCTCGTCTTCGTCCCACGATGTGTCTGCGATGGAGCCACCGCCTTCGTCGGATGGCGGCAAAGTCAAGCGACCGCGTCGCGTGTCTTCTTCCGTCGTTGTGCAGAAGGAACGAGCGGCAGCAGCCGCTGCCAGCAAGAACCGCCGACGTGGTCAATCACTCTCGATGGTTGGGATCCAGAATCAGGGCCTCTCGGATGTTGAGATGCTCCGCCGCTCCGGATCTTACGCCAACTCGCTGACGTCGGACTCTTCAGCTGCTGGCAGCACGACACCGGGTGCCATGTGGTCGGTCGAGGTGGCCGACTCGGACATTTGGACGGTTGTGGGCACCGACATTGCGCGTCATTCGTTCTACGTGCCACCGCAGATCGTTGGCGGCTCGCAGCCCAAGCACAACATCACCGATGGCAATATTGCGCATCTCATCACGGTACCTGCACCTGCGCAGCCTATCACACCAATTCCCATCATCACCAACGTGGTTGCGCCGCAGCGCGACGGCAGATCGCCGATGCCGGCGGCATCCGGCGATCAAAGTCAGGGCCTGGTGACCATCTTGGGCGAGAACTTGCATCCGAACTTGTTCATCTTTTTCGGCGACTGGAAGAGCACGCATGTCGAGGTGCGAACGCGCCAGACGATTGTCTGCGCCGCCCCCCCTGCTTTCGATCAAGGTCTTCCACGCGGCCGGGTGCCGATCTTGATTGTGCGACACGATGGCGTCATCTTCCCGACCGACTTTCATTATCAGTGTTGATAGACGTCCTTGCAGCAGGCCATGCCTTCTCCCATCACCTTTTTGTTTCTCTTGTATGCTTTTTCCAATTAGGGCTAAGGGTTCTTCGCCATCACAAATGCGCTACAGATGATACAAAAATTGTTCTCGGTGTGCTTGCTGGCTGTGCTTTCCCGCCGTTCCAGAATTCCTTTCGGCCGTATCAGCCGACGCGCACGGTTGCACGGCTCGCTAACATCTGTGGTCGCTGAAATAGTTTCGAACTTCCTTGAGCTTGCCCTTCTGAGCTCACACCACCCCTGCCACCACAACAAAACAACATTGTAAAGATGACGACAGCAGGTGCAACTCGCAAACTCAAAGTGCTGATGGCGCACGGCTATACGAGCAACAGTTTCCAGTTCTTCAAGCGCTCTGGAGCGATTCGAAAGGCATGTCGAGACGTGGCTGATTTCACGTTTATCAACGGTCCGCTGCTCGTGCAGCCCATCACGTCTGCTGGCGATCTCGATGCTCCTGACATCGAGGACGGCAAAGTGGTGGACGAGAGCACACCGATCGAGGAGCAGCCACGCGCATGGTGGAGAGCCGACGACGACGGCAACTACCTCGATTGGGACAAGTCGGTCGACTACATCAACGAGGTGCTCAAGAAGGAAGGTCCTTTTGACGGTATTGTTGGGTTCTCGCAAGGCGGCTGTCTGGCCGGCATCCTGGCTAGCGCCTTTGAGAACCCTGACCGTGTGCCTGGACTTGAATTACCCAAGGGACAAGGAGCGTTCAAGTTTGCTGTGGCCGTTTCGGGATTCCGCAGCCGTGACCAGCTGCATCAGAAGCTGTTCGAAAAGCCGATCGAGACTCCGGTGCTGCACGTGCTTGGACGCGCCGACCAGATTGTCGACCTTGAGCGCTCGCAAACGCTGGTAGACGTGTGCAAGAACTCCAGAGTAGAGCTGCACGATGGTGGACATGCGTTGCCTTCCCAGTGAGTCCTTCTGCTGGGAACATACGACTAGAGACATGCCAACATGAGCCAATGATCCGGTGAACTGACTCGTGTCCTCTCCTTTGACCATGTTTGCACACTTGGCTTGCATGAACAGGGCGCCATGGCGAAACTTCTTCCGCGATTTTTTCGCCACCTTCACGTCGGACCCCTACGTAGCCAACGACCGATGGAAGACGATCCCAGGCCCATCGGAGCGACCACGCGGTGAAACGCCAGTGGGATCCGGAACGGTGACGCCGACGCCTGAAGCAACTGAGGCGGCAACTGCGGCAACGGCAGCGTCGTCGTCACCTGCGACAGGTGAGCGAGACATCGACCCTTCCAACCCATCGCGAACAGTTCCTAAAAAGAAAGCCAACTCGCCGTTCCTGGTGCATCAGAAGTGGAAAGAGGAACAGGAGCTACGAAGAAGGAAGGCAGCAGCCGAACGAGGCTCTAGCGGCAGCAGCAGCCGCGACGGCGGCAAGGACGGCAAAGCTTCGCGCAGTTCAGACGCAGAAGAGACGACCGATCTGACCGGGCCGCTCAAAGTAATCGTCAAGCTGTTCCGATTCGCGATCTTGGCGACGGTTCTCGTGATGGCCTCTGGCTTCTTTGTCGCTGGCGATCCGCTCTGGGGCTACCGCGGCAAGTATACGCAGCTGAGGACGTACATGCCCGTAAGTTTCAATGATCGCGAATGATTACGATTGACTATGACTACATGTTGACCTTGGCGGACGTTTGCCCTGCTCTTCTTACCCCTTCAGTACCGAGAAAAGATCTTTTCACTTCCCGAGTTGGCCATGTACAACGGCCGTGACCCCAACAAGCCGATCTACATTGCCATCCTCGGTGACGTGTACGATGTAACCGAGGGACGACGCATCTATGGACCCGGCGGATACTATTCTTTCTTCAGCGGCAGGGATGCCAGTCGAGCCTACGTAACTGGGTGCTTCAAGACACATCTGACGTACGATGTTCGCGATTTCGACGACAAGCAGATGAACGTAAGTACATGCATCGAGGGGGCGATCACGAAGGATGTCTGTGCGCGAGCACGTCACCGCTTCCCTCGTCTCAGGATGACTCTCAAGAGATAGTTGGTGTGCTGACATTGAAGACGACAACCTGTCTTTGCGATTGCTCTTTGATGCATTTTAAACAGGATCTGGTGACGTGGAAGGATTTTTACGAGGATCACGAGCAATACTTCAAAGTGGGACGTGTCGTCTTGCCGCCGATCGATCCTAGCGTCCCTGTTCCGGAACCTTGCGAGGATGCATCTCAACACTAGTCGTGAAGAGGACAGATGACACCAAGTTTGCTTCATTCAAGAGCTGTCTCGATTGCGATCAGTCACAAGCGCCAAATGGCTGTGCGTGTGCTGACGGGAAAGTGTCTTGTGAGAAAGATGCGGATACTACGGTACGGCGCTGTAACATTCAGCATGAGAATTGTGTCGACTTGGAGCTCGGTCACGGACTGATTGAAAGTTCGGAGGTCGCTCGGTGCCGAAAAGAGACTATAGGGTACGCCCACGAATAGCAGGCACGCTGATAGACGAACGAAAGGTTTACCGCAGTGGCTGGATCGCAGGCCTAGCTATCGAAGCGGGCGCGGGCGGTGCGGGCGCAAACGTGGAAGGCGTCAAGACATGACCCATTGTCTAGACTCGCTGCAGCATGCACTGCATCAAAAGACGATTGAATCGAGAACATAGAGCAGCGCAGCGCCATGAAAGGACGCTAAGACCCGAGCTGGCATGAAAATGAAAGCGGGGGAGGGGGGAGGCCAGCAGCAGCATGCAGTCGCAAACGCAGTCGCCAACTGGGTGAAATGCACGACACCAGTGGGGTTTGCCCGGACGGTTCCGTGTTCCGTCATCGGAATCGACGCGGGCAGAGTGGGAAAAGCACGACACCCGCTATCAGTAATAAAAGGTATCGATGCGTCCAACGCACTTTGTGGGCATGGCTGGCGGACGGACTTGAGCCACGGGTAGCTGGGATTTCGAACACCGCCTCCCTTGCTGCAAGCTTGCCCAACTACGGCCCGGCTTATAAATACAGTAACTGTACCACCGTACTGAATTTAAATATTTACAGTACTGTACTGTATTTTCCTCGCCAAAAAGCAAAAAAAAAAAATGGGAATCCGAAATGTTGAGGTGGAAAGCGGGAGCGGCCCTGTTCGATGTGCTGTCAACAGTGCATCTGTCTTTGCCTGCAGAAATAATTAACTTATTACTGTACCAGTTTGAAAACAGTTCGGCGGAGTTGAGCGTGTGGTCCTCTCCCGGGTCGTCAACGATAGCACGGCGGCGTGATAACCAAGAGATTCTTTCTTCTGCCTGCGCTCATCACGCACACCAACCATTAACCGCCAGCACTTCTGACTCGGACGACGACCCCGCTGCCTGTGGTCATGAGCTTCCATCGTTTGCAAATGTACGAGTCGTTCAAGCCGCCTGAATGTGACGTCTCTTCCGCGGTTGCATCCAGAGTCGATTCAACCCAGCCAGCGATCAAAGCCGATACGGTCCTGTCCAAGCCGCTTACTGACTTGCAAGAATAGCGAGAGAGAGTAGAGAGGCTGTGAATCAGAGATCTCTACTTGAGGCAGGCCGCCGCAAACCAGGTAGCCGGCTCTGGCCCACCGCCTCAGGGCAGCGCAGTCCAGCGCGCATGAGCCCAGCCAGCCGATTCCTTATGGCTGGGTCCAACAACCAGCTTTATTCACGACTGCCTGTCTCGACCCTTCCCGGGCGCAATGTCGCTAAAGCTGCTCTGCTCGACCCTTAACGTGTGCTTTTCCCGCATCTCTGCATGCTTCCTCCGTGGCTTGAGGCAGAAACATGGGCTTCCCTCCATGCTGGCCTCAAGGCTCTCCCTCAGGCAGCCGTCTAGACCAATCTAGCCGAGAAGAGCCTGGCCGCTCCCTCCAGTTGCTCAACGCCAGACAGCTCTCAAGAGCAATCTGGGTGCAAAATAAACCTCTCGGCGCCTCCACTCTCTCTGTCTGCGCTCATCCACAACCCGCTTCCCGTGACAGCAATTGTCTCTATGATGCCGCGGTTCTTTTGGTGGCTGCAGCCAAACAAATCCTGCTTCATTTTCTTCCCACATGTCCATGTTCAGCCCCTTTCTCCGCTCCCCAAACCGCACTGCAAGGTAAGACGGACCGAACGGGCCCATTTTTACTCGACGTCCGACCAAGCGCACAATTGCCCGTGCGTCACACCGGGCCAGGTACCTCTGTCGTCGCCTCTCTGCAGCTCGATTGCCCACAGCTGCTGTTTCCGAGCAGCTGGACCCTGTTGTTTGGCTCTGCCGCATGTACGTACGCCCTTGACCGTCACACGAGTGTCAACCGACTTGGATTGCTGTTTCCTTTCTTCTCTCGCTTCGGCGCCCCATGATTGTTTGTTGCAACGCCCCCTTGAGACGCCTTTACCAACCGCTACCGCCCTCCATCGATTTGGCGAGACTCACTCAAATGCCAGCGGGGCGGTGCAATGCTTGTACAGTGCGATCCCATCGTCGGGTCCACCGCACTTAAGTCTTGCTCCCGCTGCAGTCCCTCTGCCACAATTACTTTCTCCTTGGCTATTGATCCCGACCGACCGGTCGTGCAACCCAGCGTTGTCTCTGACGCTATCTGCTCTTTGCCCATGCGTTCCCACCCTTGGCTTCCCGTTGTACCACTTGTTTCCAAGGCAATCTCCTCGAGCCGTCCCTGAGCGTTGGCTTCTCTGCGCCTCTCCCCCTTGACTGCTTGCTGCTCGCCTTTTCATGGCGCCTGTTTCCTGTTTGCCGGTGTCCAATATACTGCCCGTCCGCATACAGCGCCCGCTCGTCTCTGCACTTTTCGAACGGATCCCAGCACCTTACGCTCGCAGCCCATCCTGACGAGCGCCCCCCTGTAAACGACTTCCCACATCGTGTATTGCTGAGGTGGAAGAGGTTCACAGGTTTGCATTCACCCGCCGACATCCCATTTTCCCGACGTCGATAACGATCGACTTGGTTCCCGACCCTCATTTCCGCCTGATGCCGTTGCAGAAATCGTCCCGCCACTCGAGTACTGTACAACCCTTTCGCTTCTGACGGGTTCTTCGCACACGTCGATCGATCTCTCCTTCGTCACATGGCTATGTTCTGCGTTTGTCTTCGCACCTCCATGCTCCATCATCTTTGTGCTCAGTCTCTGTTTCCTGTCGCCAACAAGCCGTCATTCTTTTCGGTTCTTGCCTCTCTCTCCTACGCCTTTGGTCACTCGTTCGTTTCGCAGCAGCTACCACATATGCTCTTTCGCCTTCGAAGCCGGCGTATCGACTAGATGCCGAATACGAGCATTCCTGAGCACAGTCGAAAATCAGAAGCTAGCCTGGACAGATCGAACGACCGACCCTCCACCAACCCTGCGTCTTCCAGTCGACAGCAGCAGCAGCAACACTCCATGTCCATACTGCAAACAGTTGTCCAACAGCCGCAAGTCACACGATCTTCGCAGCAGCACAGCGGAGCAGTTCATCTACCGTCCATGCATCAAACGCATCAACACGGGCGGTTCCAGGGGCATCCAAGCCATCACTACCTGCCACCATCACAACAGCAGATGCAGCAACATCAACAGCAGCAACATCATGCGGCTCATCATCATCAATTACAGCAACAACAGCAACAGCATCAACAGCATCAACAGCAGCATCAGCTACAGCTGTACTCGCAACAACAGTCGCAGCAGCAGCAGCAGGAGTTGGAACATCAACAGCAAATGGCACGTGGAGGGGGAGCCAACCAAGGCTTCAGCGTGCCTCGCAGCGTTACGGCGTCTGGGTGGATGTCGAGCGCGAATTCTGCGGTGCATCTTCACTCTATGACCTCGAACGCCAGCGCTGCCGGACCCGCCGGTGCAGCTTCTGCTTCTGCTCCCTCGTCGTCATCCTCGGCAGGGTCGCTGCTATCGTATTGGGATCACGGTACAACTAGCGACAGCGAACTCAACATGGCGTCGGCCATGACGCCCTCGGATCCGCATCAGAGCCTTTCCGAGATGCCTGGTGGCGGTGGTGGACATCATCGATATGCTTCGACTGCATCGTTGCCGGCCTTTTCACCTAGCAATGTGGGTGCTGGACATGCATCGTCGTCGCATGGCTACGTGACGGCTGGCTCCGATCACTACCACCCATACAGAGCGGCGTCAATGTCGATGGCAGGGCCGCCGGGGCAGCATAGCTATTACTCGGCACACCATCATTCGGCCATGGGCGGGGGTCCCACGTACTCTTCGTCGGCCTCGGTGCAGATGGCAGCATCACCAGGATTCGTTTATGCGCCATCTGTTGGCTCTTCAGCACCGTTGGGGCCCGGCTCGGGCTACGATTCCTACCCATCAACCTCAGCACAGCCATCTTCATCATCGTCGTCGTACTCTCAGTATGTGTCATACCTTCCTCCCGCTATGTCGCACGACTCGCGCTTCTACCCCCTCAACCCATTTGAGATCAAGCACCGACGTCGAACGACAAAGACGCAATTCCGAGTGCTCGAATCGACGTTTCGCGACGTACCCAAACCCAACGCGACGCTCCGGAAGCAGATCAGTGCGCAGCTCGATATGCCCGTACGAGCGGTACAGATCTGGTTCCAGAATCGACGTGCTAAAGCAAAGGCTATGGAGAAGAGGAAACAGACGGGCGGCACAGGCGGCACAGAGCCCGGAGGTAGCGGAAGCATGGGAGGTGGGGGACTGGAGGATCAGCAGAGGGCGGCGCCGTCTGGGATGGTGGGGGCCTTGAGTCATCATGCGTATAGCGATACGAGCGAGAGGTATGCTGCGGCTCACAGCGAGGATTCGCTCCGTGGGGTCGGTGGGCAACTGCCGAAGTACGAGCACGCCGGAAGAGCAACGGGTCGCTCCATGGGCTTACCACCGATTCGCATGGGGGCAGCCTCCGCTGCGGCAGCTGAAGATAACTACACACTCTCGTCGTCGTCAACTTTGGCGTCGGTTGCTCCCACTCTGCCCTCGATCGATTCTGGACTGTTATTGGATCGACGGCAATTACCGCCTCCGTCCCTTTCAGGAACCATGCCGATGCTGTCTGCGACGATGAACACGCCAAGCATGGCCATGTCCTCGCTTCAGCACGCTCACGACGAGCCAATCGAACGTTCGGGCACGGCGCGAGAGTCTCTTCCACCGCCTCTGCAAGGCACCGCGTCAAGGTCCTACGACGCCAACGCCACCGCCGACCAACACGCTTCGAACCGGGTCTGGCCCGCAGGGCAACAGTAGACCACCTCACCCTCCATCACCATCCGTCACTCTCAACAGCACACACACAAACACACACACACACACCCTCACACTCGTCAAATGCGAACACGCATGGGCAGGGGGTTGTCACCCTTCGCCATCCTAGCAATAGACACTGTTTCCCCACTTTTGTGATTGGCCTGGTGACCAACAAGAACGCGCTTATTGCGGCAGAGAGCATGTCTGTGACGAAGACGTATGCGAGACCTCAAAGAGCATGCCAAAGATGAGGAAGTGCAAGAAGATAGCGTAGACCATGAAGAACAAACGCATGCGACGATGGCTGAGCACCAAGCGTGTGAGGATGTGCAAGGCGCGTTCGAGCGGATTGAGCTGCGCCATGGCGCGCGACTGTTCCCGGCCCCGGAACGCTTCGAACGGGTTCATCGACTCTTCGTACTTGGCGCGGTACTTGTCGTCGCCGCGCGGCGGTGGATAGGCTCCCGAAGCGTCTGTACGACCTGCTGCGCTGCCGACGCCGATCTGAATAATCGAGTCTCCTCTTGCGCCTACCGCTCCACCACCACCAGCGCCGCCGCCACTACTGCTGCCGGCAGGTCCGTAGCTCTGCAGATAGCGCACCTTTTCGTACAGACTCAGATTGTCGGCCTGCAGCGTCTTGATCTCGGTCCGTAGCTCACTGATGGTTTCAAACTGCTTGCGCAGTTCCTCCTCGAGCTCGGCGTTGCGCGTGCGGAAGCGATCGCGCTGAGATGTGACGATGGGGAGGATGCTGCTTTCACCGCCACCGCCGCTGCTGATGGAAGGTCGCGCAGACGCCGAGGCTGGGACAGACCTTGCCGGGGTGACTGTTGAGGATCCGTTGGCTCCGTCGTTGTTCGCAGATGCCGGTAGGCCGCCGCCGCGCGCTTTGGCACCGTGGCTGGCTTGAGAGACTTCGGCTTCGAGCGATTCCATCTCCCTGAGAGCATCCTCGGCACTCATGGCAGCTGTGCGTTTACCGCTGCTGGTGCTGCCACTAGGTCGGCCATCGGGGCCAACGGAGGCGAGGTCGCTCTCGAGCTTCTCGTTCAGCAACTTGAGGTGCGAGTAGTCCTGTCTGAGCTGTGTGAGTTCGGCGGTGGTCTTGTCGAGCGAAGCCGAGAGCTCGGCGTTCGAGACACGCAGCGTAGCCAGATGATCCTCGAGTCGTTTGTTCTTTTCGAGCAGCAATGCTTCGAGGCTCTTGGCGTCGGCAGATCGCTTGCTTGAGTCTTGCTCTCCCTCTCCGTTGGCAGCTGGGCCAGCCGACGAATCCGCGTCCTCATCGTCTTCCGAGTTGAAATGAACTGCCTTGACGATTTCGAGCTCGCGCTTGATGTCGGCATAATCGCTGCGCTGGTGCAGCTTGGTGCGGAGCGATTCAATCTCTGCGTCCTTTTCGGTTTGCAGCTTGAGCTTCTCGTCGCGTGCGGAAGAGATGCGCTTGGTCAAATCGACCGACTGCTGACGTTCGGAGTCGAGCAAGGTTTGAAGCTGCTGCAACTTGCGGTCCTTCTCCTGCGCCTCTTGTTCGAGCTTTTGCAGCTTGTCGCTCTCGTGTCGGCCGCTCTTGACGCTCTCGATCTCGGCGCGTAGCTGCTCGTTGCGCCTTTCGACGCTTTCGACTCTGGCATGAGCTCGTTCGAGGTCTCGCGACAGCAGCTCAACTTCGGCAAAGTTGCCATTGGCGTTGGTGGCATCGTCGTCGCCGCCGTCGTGACCCTTTTCGAGCAGCTTGGCCGTGGCCGTATCGTCTCGTGACTTGAGGTCCTTGAGTTGCTCTTGAGCCAAGTTGAGTGACTTTGTGAGGTCAGCTTCCCGCTCCTTGAGGTTGCGTATCCTCTCATCCCACTTTGCAGAGAGCTCGAGTTCCAGAGCCGACGTGCGTTGCTGCAGCTTAGCTTCAAAATCTTGCTCGAGCGAGCGCATTCGTTGCTGCAGTCGAGCATTCTCCTCTTCGGCAGCCTTGATGGCGTCTGCCTCGGCCGCGCGAACCGAGAGATCGTGTTTGAGCTTTGCGTTCTCGTGTTTGAGGCTGTCGAGATCGTTGAGCGAGGCAGCTTGCTCCAGGGTGACCTCGAGAAGCGGATACGGATCGGGTGCGCGTGTCAAAGCAGAATGAACATTGAGAAAGGCGTTCTCGGCCGCTTTAGATCGCTTGGTGAGCGTATCGATCTCTGCTTGGTACGCCTTGAGAAGAGGCTTGAAGCTTTCGAGCTTGTTCGAGTCGGGCTGCTTCTTGAACTCTCTTGTTTGATCGGCAAGCTTCTTGCGGTTGGAGACGGCTGCCTTCTGGGCTTCGAGCAGTTCGGGAGCAGTGCCATTGAGTTGTTGCTGAAGATCGATGAAGTTGATGTCTCGCCAGATGGACAGTGCCGCGGAAAAGTCAACGGGCGGTCGACTGGGACCAGCGCCGGCACCGTCGATGGTGTACGGCGCTGTCTCTGCTGCCGATACGGAAGCAGCCATGTTACGTTTTGCCGCCACTAGTACTGACGCTCGCCGTGTAGCATGGTGTGCTAGGATGAAGTTGAGGATCGAGTCGGGAGGATCAAGTCCGAGAAGGACCCTGTTGGTCGCGATCTTGTTTCGCACGGACTTGCGTTTGAATCGGGATTTTTGGCCGCGAACGAGTTGTTAGGGTTATAAGTCGCAACAAACCCAAAACTGCCAAAGGCGAGGTCGGGAGAGAGTCATCTCGTTGAAAGGACCAAAAAATTTCTGTGAATTTGATTCGTTCTCTTTGCGTCCCGTCCGTGCTCTATTTTGTGATTGGAAAGTTGACTCGACAAAATAGTCCAGAAGAAGACGACGGACGAGACAATTTTTTGATTGGTCACAGCACAATGCGGCGAGGTTGTGTGACTCTTCGCTCGGCTTTTGGTGTTGGAGCTTATCTTCTCATATCACTTTCGCTGCGATCTTCCCCTCCCATCTTCTCTCCTTTCTTCTTCCTCCAACTATTAGCCAGCCAACTTAACTTTCCATACACTCGCTTCGCAAGCTCTCTTCCTCAATAGCAACAACAAGAGAACGACTCGTCGCTCTTCACACGCATCCACCACCAGCAACTACCTCGATCGTCCGCCCCACTCTACAGGGCTGTATAGCGCATGTTCGTTCAGCAGACTCGAGACGACTACATCAGTGATTCTGTCTACAAGTCCTCTCACAACGCTTGAGAAGGTCCACACGGTATCCAGTCCATCATCTTAACGTCTCTTCCTCAACCCCTCAACGCTTTTTAGTCGTCAGCATGCTTGCTCCTCTCCGCAACACCATGCTCCAGCGTGCTGCTGTGCTTCGAACCGGCGCCGTTCGTTCGCTCGCTACGCACGCTGCCGGTCCCATCACCTACACCGAGGCACCCGCTTCGAAGCCTGCTACCTTGCACCTCAAGACCGGCGAGTCCTTCACCGGTCGCTCGTTCGGTGCTCCCCGCAGCGTGTTTGGTGAGACCGTCTTCACCACCTCGATCACCTCGTACACCGAGTCGCTCACCGACCCTTCGTACCAGGGTCAGATCCTCACGTTTACCCAGCCTCTGATGGGTAACTACGGTGTGCCTGACAACGGCTCGGGTCAGTCGCCTATCGAGCACCCCGCTGATGTCGATGTCGGCGCTTTCCTCGAGTCCAACAAGGTGCAGGCTGCCGGTGTCGTTGTCTCCAACTTGGCCGAGCGATTCTCGCACTACCTTGCCAAGGAATCGCTCGCCACCTGGTGTGCTCGTCACAACGTGCCCGGTATCTTCGGCGTCGACACCCGAGCCATCACCTCGCTCCTGCGCGACCAGGGATCCACCCTCGGTGCTATCCTGGTGGGCGATGGCCACGAGAAGTCTCCTGCTGTTGGCGACTACGTCGACCCCATGGCCGAGAACCTCATCGCCAAGGTCTCGACCAAGGAGCCTTACGTGCTTCACCCCGTCGGTGGGGCTGCAGCCGCCCGATGCCACGTTGCCCTGATGGACTTTGGCTGCAAGGCCAACATCCTCCGATCTCTACTCCGCCGCGGCGCCTCGGTCACCGTTCTTCCCTGGAACTACGACTTCAACAAGGTTCGCGATGGATTCGACGGTCTGTTCCTTTCCAACGGTCCCGGCTCGCCCTACTCAATCGAGCCTGCGCTCGACATGGCTCGTGCCGCCATCGCCGAGTGGGACCGACCCATCTTTGGTATCTGCATGGGCAACCAGGTGATCGGTATTGCTGCTGGTGTCGAAGCCTACCGCATGAAGTTCGGCAACCGTGGCCACAACCAGCCGGTCGTGGCGCTCAAGTCAGCGGGCAACTTCGTCAAGCGTGGCCGTGTCTATATCACGTCGCAGAACCACGGCTACGCGCTGACCCCGGATGAGAGCAAGTGGCCCGAAGGATGGCAGCCGTGGTTCGTCAACGCCAACGACTCGTCCGTGGAGGGCATTATCCGTACTCAGCTCAACGAGCAGCGCGCCATGGTCTGGGGTGTGCAGTTCCACCCGGAGCACGCCGGTGGTCCCGAGGACACCAACGGCATCTTTGAAGACTTTGTCGAGGAGGTGGTGCGCATCAAGGGCCAGCAAGGCCGCGCTGACGCCAGCACCGGTCTTCCCGAGGACGTGGCCGTCAAGCAGGGTGCGCCCGCTTTTCCCGCCGCTGAGTACGGTGTCGTCGGGCAGAGCCCTGCCCACCTTTAGAGGTCGTGCTTGGCTTGACAGTCTCTAGCTTCTCTTGTGTTTCCGAATACATAATGCTTTGCAATCTATTTCGATTTGCTCCTAAGTTTTGTCTTGTTCCATGCTGGTGTGTGTGCGCTTACTGGCGGAGCTAGCTGATGTTTGCAAGGAACGTATCGACCAGTTGGAGTAGATGGTCTGTGGCGACTTGACCATCGGCTCGGTGGTCGGCATCTTTGAGGATGGTGGCTTGGAAGCCGCCGGTTGCTTCCAGCAATTCGGTCCATCGCTTTAGCAGCACAGCTTGGTAGCCGTCTGGGACGTATTCGCTGATGGTTCAAAAACAAGGTCAGCGATACTTGATTGCATAACCAGAAGAGGAAGTGCCGAAAGATGGATACATACTCTTTTTCACCAATGAGCGCTAAGATGCGTGGAGTATCTTTGGTCTCGGGATCGGCACCGGCTTGAAGGTTCTTGATGGCTCGGCCCATAGAGCGCGAGCCAGGCGTGTTGGTTCTGATGAGCGCATCATCGAGATCCGAGCTGAAAAAGTCGTCGTGGCCTCCCTTAGCTTTGAGCGACCAAGTGCGATAAGCTG
Organism: Sporisorium graminicola; assembly: GCF_005498985.1. NCBI lineage: Eukaryota > Fungi > Basidiomycota > Ustilaginomycetes > Ustilaginales > Ustilaginaceae > Sporisorium > Sporisorium graminicola. The sequence continues at coordinate 557,193 of NC_043734.1, forward strand.
TCATGGCGAGAGATAGAACTGCCGTCGTGTTGCCCGATTCGGTAGCAGCAGAGCTGGCGGAACCGTTAGGCGGATCTTCAGGATCGGTGGGGAGCGTGCTGGTCGCAGTATCTTTGCGAGGCATCAGCGTTGCGCCTTGACCGGCTTGGACGAGCTGCGTAGCATGCTGCAGCTCACGGTCCATCTCGTTCCGTTCCTGCTCCGAAGCCTCATTGCGTGTCTTTTCGTAAAACTCCCGATCCGACACGGGCGCCTGCAAGATGCCACCGTCGATCCTGGTGAGTGCACTGGTGGCCCGTGTCGACGAGAGCAGATACGCAATCACCTCTTGGCATCCGGTCGAATGGCCCATCAGAACCACTTTACCCTTGCGCTTGGACGGCAAACTGCGAAGGTGAGCAACGCAATTGGCAATCTCCTGTGCATCACCCTCGAGCGTGCACTGTCCGTATCCGCCGAGATGGCATGTCAGCTGTGGCTGGACCAACGAGAAGCCGTGCTTGCGGAGGCGTTCCGCGAGTCGAGGAAGGTATGGAAGCCCGCCGATGGTGTCGGTGAGGCCCGGAAGGAAGATGAGCGAGTGGGCGAGTTGCGGGTCCGAGTCGAAGTAGGAAAGTTCGACCGGTTTGCCCTGGAAGAGCTGCAACGAGCCTGCTAGTGGCGATGGAAAGGCAGACTTGGCTGTCATTGCGGGGAAAACAAGCTGTTGGGAGAAGACGGTAATCAACGGATGATGTCGAGAAGAAGTCATTCGCAGAAAGGCCGTGCGCAGCAGCTCCTTTTCCACAGTCTAACATGGTTTTCACTCAAAAGTCAAAAAAAAAAGATGCCGCTCGGCCTCTATTTTTCAAACACCGGCCTCACACAGCCTTTGCCGCCTTCAATGACGCTTCGACAGCTTTTGAGCCTCAATGGAATCAATGGAATCGAGCAAGTGGGAGCTTTCATTCACGTTTCCGTCATGGCTATTATGCCAAACAGTGACAGCCACGAGATCGACCCATACGAGCCCTAACTGACATCAGGCCTGGCCCTGTGATTGGAGCAAGTGCGACAAAGCGAAATTTTCTCTCTTAAATGATGACGCCGTCGGTAGGAATTTCTGGCCTCTTCGCCAACGTGGCGCACTGCAAGCGTGCTGACGACAGAGCGGACAATGCGATCCAAAGGGTTATGTGCAATTGCGTCTGATCTCAGCGAGCTCTTTCGCCTGCTCTTCAGCAAAGGATCTCTGCGCGAGTGTCTGCTGCCTATTTTGTTCGCCGCCCTGCTGCACTTTTACCCCTCACGCTTTTTCCTCTCTTTGCTCAACTTTCCAGCTCCGACAGGCCAAGAGCCTTGTGTGTGTCCAAAATTTTGGCTGCGTCATCATCAACGACCCTGATGGCCCCTCTGTACAATTTGGACCTCGATTCTGTGCCTTCGTCGCTCCTTGATTACATTTTGAGCTTTGTCGATGAAGACAGGACAAGGAACAGGGAACTGAAAGAGAGAAAGAGGCACTAGTGTGATTGGCAAGAGCAAAGTGTCGGCTCTTCCGTGAGGTTTTTGATGTATGATCTGATTGTTGGTAACGGCATTCGTATCACGAGAGCGTGTGAGCATGCTCCTCTCTTCAGATGTGGTGATCTTCTCGTTCGATCGACATCGAAAACCCTGCCAAGCCAAGCATCCCTTTCACCACGACCTTTGTCTCACGCCAAGCGCTTCCCTCCGCTCTCGTTGGCGCGTTTCCTCTTCGTGAGCAACAAACATATCGTCATCGGCACGACCGCCCGACGCTATCCGACTTTCGTTCTTCGTTTCGTTTCGGTTTTCTTTCCTTTGTTCTTTTGTTTTTCTTCTGATCCACCATCCTCCTCGTCGACGGCGCCGCTCCCCACCCAGTGTTCAAGCTTGAACAGGCTTCAGGTCGGCCCTACTCCACCAATGACCCTATCGTCCTCCTAAAGCCTCGCTCTTATCATCACCTCGTCAATCGCCGGCTCGCCTCACCAGGTCTCTCCGCAGCGAGGACGGCCGTCATCACATTCAAGGATCGTTTCTCGGGACCAGGACAAACGGTAGACAATAGACGACTTCCTAGCACCGTCCCTTATCCGGACAGATATATCGCTTCTGCCAAAAGCCTCCAAGATGCGCCGTCATCAACAGGCATGGCAGCCCGCAAGCTGGCGCTCTGCAGCGGCGCTTTTTCCCGCTCTTCTCAGCATCATGCTCGCCAGTCTGCCAAGCACAACGGCAGTCAACACAGGCATTGGAGGAACCGAGATGCTTTACACCTCGTCGGCGGTCTACTGCAGTCCTCCTGAAGCCATCTTGATATCCGCCCTCGATCTCAAGTTCTACCGTGAGAACCGCACCCTCGAGTTCGATATTTCGGCCGCTTCGGTCCAGGATGACCTCCGAGTCTCGGTCAACGTCAATGTCAACGCCTATGGACTCGGTCTATTTTCGCTCGCCATCGACCTTTGCGACACCGTTCCAGCATTATGCCCGCTCCCCAACTATCAGTTCGCCGGTGCCGGCGTGTTTGCAGTACCAGAACAATTCGTTCAAAAGATCCCTTCCATCGCCTTTCAAGTCCCCAACCTCGAAGCGGTAGTAACGGTCGAGCTTACGGATCCCAACAACACCGTCGTCGGCTGTGTTCAGGCTACGCTGTCCAACGGAAAGACAACCTACCAGCCAGCCGCCAAGTGGGCTGTCGTCGGCGTCTTCCTGCTGGCCTTCGGTAGCTCGTTGCTGCACACCTCGCTTGCCTCGTCGTTGGGTGCAGCTCAGTGGCGCATTGTCGACGTCTTTACTACAATTCAGCACATCCCTATGTCGGCGCTGCTCAGCCTCAACTATCCTCAGGTTTTTCTCGAGTTCGCACGCAACTTTGCATGGTCCATCGGCCTCATCAACATTCATGCTGTTCAGAGGTCCATCTTGTCCACGCGCGAAAAGACCGGAGGCGCCCAAGATGGCACCTTTGGCGCGCTCCTCCAGGCTGAGTCGGGGAAGCAGTTCAATCCCTTCACCAGCGCTGGCGTCGCTTCGGGCGCTTCCTCGGCGTATACCTCCACGCGACCTTTCTCGTTCCTCAGCCTGCCTGCGAATGCTGGACAACAGGCCAACGCGAGCAGCAACAGCAGCAGTAGCAGCGCGTATGCCGCCTACAGCCGATTGGTAGAACCAGTGAGCTTCCATGTGAGCAACCTGGGTAAGCGCCAGGTGTATGCTCCCTATACTGGACCCGGCGGCCAAATTGCCCAGAATGTCGGCTCTGACTACCTCCCCGTCATCTCGTCCAACACGCCGCCGCCCATCGGGTTGGGCTACTTTGCCGAGCTCAACAACATTTCGCCCAAAAGTGCTTTCCTCACCGTCCTCGTCAGCTTGGCCATGCTATTCGCCATTCTCATCGCCGTCTGCATCGTCGTCTATGTGTTTGCAGGCGTCTTGCGCATCATCACGCTCCGACGAAGTGGACGTGTCGCCGCCTGGTCATCCAGACTCACGGGCCGACCGTTCTTGGGCATGTTTTGCAGGCCGCTGTTCGGACGCTTCATTATGGCCACTTTCCAGCTCTATCTTGTCTTTGCCTTCTGGCAGTGGCTGCGAGGCGATTCGTGGGTACCCGATTTCCTCGCCGCCATCCTGCTCGTTGTCTACCTGGCCGGTGTCGCGTTGATCTACGCACCCGTCTTCTTCGCCTCTCGACGCATAGGCAAGGAAGAACTCTTCTACGGCTCTACCCCACCGGCCAACGCAGGACCCGTAGCGCGGAAATGGGGAGCCATCGCGCATCCGTTCCGCCCTCGTTTCTTCTGGTTCGGCCTCGTCTTCTTGCTTGTCTACTTTGTCCGCGCGTGCTTCATCAGCTTCGCTCAGGGCTACGGACACGGGTTGCGGCAGTCGATCGGTCTCGCAGTGACGGATCTGCTCTTCTTCCTGGTGCTGTGCATCTGTCGACCGGGCCGCGACAAGACGAGCGACTTTGTCATGATTTTCCTTCTGGTCTTCCGGGTCGCTTCGTGGGGGATCTGCATCGCGCTGACGCCGCTGGCGAATATCGAGACGATTCCGAGGGTGGTGCTGGGATTTGCGCTGATCGTCGTCACGGGTGTTCCGATCGTCTTCCTGTTCTTGCTGACCGTGTGGGATCTGTTCTCACCATTCCTCCGTAAGAGGCAATGGAGTGCAACGAGGATCGGCGATGCCGAGATGCACAACAAGGAGACGGAGTATGCGTTTGGTGCGGTTGGAGGAGCGGAAGCGGGTGCGGGTGGTGCGCAGCTGGCAGCGTCGCACGGTCAGAGTGAGGCAGAGAGCGTGCCGAGTGGTGCTCGGTCATCGCATAGCGCGACGTCAAGCGAGAATGGAGCGGGGCCTGAATCGCATTCGAGGCAAGTGCCGACGTCAACACCTGCAACCGGCACGGGCGCTGCTGCTGGCGCTCCAGCCGCCGCCGCAGGCCAGCCGGTCGAGCACGACGCCAATCCCACGACAGCAGAGCAGCAACGGCAGCAACAGCACCTATCGAGACCTCCCCCCTTACACGCCAACTCTGCCGTCTCGAACGTGTCCGGGCAAACCGTCTACTACGACGCCCGACCATAACCGCTCTTGAACTGCAATCTTGCCTGTCCACTTTGTTCTAGCATCATAGACTTTGACTTGTCTCGGACCTGTCCCTCCTTGCATCTCGCTCATTTTTCATTCCTTTCGCACACCCATCGTCTCGCAACGTCAATCTCATCGCAGCATGCACACGAAAATACCAGAAGTCAGACGATGCTTTTCCAGAGTGATTTCCAAATGCAAGTCTGGCTCGGTCTAACTTAGATGCCAAGATAGACGGCAGAGATGGCGCGCAGTATGCGGTCCGCGTTGGACATGCGGGCTCTGGTGCCCTTGGCGATGTCGCCTTGCGTCTGAGCCTCGATGCGCGTGCCGATAGCGGCGTATACGGAGCAAGCGGCCTTCAGCCCCGCTCGCGCGGGTCGGTTTGGGATCTGCGCCAAAGCCGGGTATGAGTGGTCGTACAGGCCCTTAGAGATGTGGAGCAGACGCAGAGCGTACTTGCGCACATCCTGTGGTTGCACCAACGCCGTCTTCGCATCCGGACTCTTCTGCTTGGGAACGTTGATTCTGCCGGTGAGCAGAGCGTCCTGCATCCCGGCGTCTTCCTTGTCAAACACGTCGGTGGGCAGATAGCAGCGACGCAGCTCCACGGAATCCGGCACGATGTCGCGCGCAATGTTGACAAGCTGCAGACTGACACCCATGCGTCTCGCCTCGTACAGCAACGCATGCACGTCCTCGGCCTGCTTCAGATCTAACGTCCGCCCACTCACCTCCCGCTTCTTGGCCACTCCCGCTTTCGTTGTCCGTAACGTAATCTTCCTGTCCACCTGCAGGTCCAACGGAACTACCGCCCCGCACCGCCCCAGAATCACGCGCGTACACATCTCGCCCACCACGCCCGCCACACACTGCGAATACTCGACCAGATCATCCATACTCTCCAACCGCGTGCGCCTCTGCGCATCCGGATGCTCAAACAGTAAATCCATGCTGTAGCCTTGCAGCATCTCGTACCAGAGCCGTCGCGGGATGTAGCGCGTGAGCGGTGCGATGGATGCCGCGGCGGCACGCGTGTCCTGCTTGATCTTGTCCGGCAGTGCTACAGGCGCTAGCAAGACGGCGATGCGCTCGCTGACCGGCTCCTGCTGTTTCTTTTCCGCCCCTCCGCCGTGCGAGTCTGCGTAGATGGCGTCGACGATGGCTCTGATCACATCCAGGTTAGTCGACTTGGCTTCCAAACCCCGGGCGTCGTCGTCGACCAGATCGTCCGCCACGCGACAGAAGGCGTAAAGACAGCCCAGATCGGTTCGCAGGTCCCACGGCAACAGCAAGCTCGCAGCACTGAACGACTTGGATGCGGCGCGCAGCACTTGAAGCGAGGCAGCCAGATCGCGTGGCTCTACGCTGGCCGATGCGGTACTAGTTCCAGCAGCAACGGAACGACGATCCGAGCGCACAAACGCAGCCCACAGCTTGGTGTAGGTGTCCAACGAGCCGAGCGGCAGGTAGCTGGGGGAGAGTGGAGGAGTGTCGTCCGAGACGGATTGCCTGCAGATGGCGACGCATCGGTCAAAAGTGAAGCAGGCGCTGACAAGGATGAGGTTGGTGACGAGGAAGAAGAGCATTTCCTCGATCGGCAGGTCAGGGATGGGAAAGATGTTGAGCGATGTGGCCTCGTTGATGTGCCACGTTCCTCTGCGCAGAGCGTAGATGTCTGAGCACCACAGGTAGACAGTGGGTGCCAGAACGGACAGTGCGAAAGGAACAAGACCAGCACGAACTCCCATGTTGCGCACAAAGTCGATGGAACCCCATAGCAAAAGCGCAAGAGGCAACGAGGCCCACCAGGTAATCATCCCAAAGTAGTACGAGTGCGTCTCTGGCACTGCGACCTTGAGACCGCCCACAAAGCACAGCAGGCAAACCACCACCGCCGGCGTAGCGAGCCGGGTTCGATTCGAGGACGAAGGCACAACATAAAGATTGGGTAAGGCCCAGCGCGTGAGCAGTGTGCACCACAGAGTCGAGAGGAGGCTCTGAATGATGAAGAAAAAGTACTCCTCGACGGGTACATAGCCGATGGTGAACCAGATGCAGTGTCGATGGTAGAACCACGCACGATTCTTGACGATGAGGTTGTCCCAGGGTGTCGTCCACACGAATGCAATGATGGGCAGCAGGATGAGCTTGGCGCGGTCCAGCTTGGTGAGGAAGGGCCGAGCGACGAGGAAGAGCACAGCGCAGAGCGGGAGCGTCCACAGCAGGTGGAAGTGACGGTAGCTGAGCGTGCAAGCCGGCCAGTTCTGGCTGGGCTGGTAGAGCCTCGTCATGGCCGCCGAGGGTTGTCTGGACGTGCCAAGACGGGTGGGGCCGACGGAGGGTCACCCTTGTCGATGAGCTAGCAGGTAATCGAAAACGGAGGTCAGAGAACACGATGCATGATCAAAAGTGGAGAGCACCTGTTGCAAGCGCTGATGGTGTTGATGATCCCAAAGACTTGAAATCGCAGGCGCGCCCGACCGCCGGTAGAACCTTCTTGGAGGATTCAAGTGGAACACAGAGCTGAGAGCGGTCACTGGCTCTTGTGTTCTCTCGATCGGTCGGTACCAATGAATCGAGAAGGGCTGATGTCGGAGAAGGAAAGGGGGGCAAGGAGCGTCGTGGAATGATGCCTAGAACGATGAATTCCGAGACCAGCTTCGGTTTGGCCAAAAGTGTCATGTTCTTCGCCGCTTCTGGAATTTGCATCGACCGTCAGTAAGGGCTGACGAGGACAGAGAGGCTCAATTGCTAGGGTCCAAAACACAATGTCATAAGAGTCCGCTGCAGCATCCACAACGCGCGATGAGCAGTTCCCCAAAATGCGGGAAAATCGTGACATCGGCTGGACCGACAAACAAGGGTCTTCCATTCTGTTTGCGTCACAGAGCAGGAGCAGTATGAGTTCGACAGGCACGGGAAAGCGCACTGGAACAGGTGACCTCCTCCTGCCAATCCGTCGGAATTTTTAAATGGTCCATCGATCGGTCGCAACGTGTTGGAAGAAGGAATCCCCGATTTGGAGGGTGAGAGCAGATGCGTTCGGACGATCGCTTGCATAGATGATGACCGCCCGTTGCGCCGGCGCAGGAACTCGCGAACTGCAGATCGGGAATCATGTTCTTAGCAGCGATGCCCCTTTGCCTATGCCTCGTGCGGTTCGAGAGCGAGACTCGCAAAAACGTATTCGAGCGGCAGGCCTGTCGCCGTTCAACTGCGCGCGGCCTCCGGGCTCTCACACAGATGTCTCTGCCATTATAAGCACGGCGAATTGAGGTCAAGATCACCATCCCGTGCTGGTATCATGGGCGTGATCGATCAGCAATGATCCCCGGCCTCGTAGGATGGTCAGCCTGCGATCATCCTTGGCATAGCTGCGTCAACGTGAAGGAGGGGTTTTATCCGCAAGCAGCAAGCAGAAGCAGCCGGTTGCGGCACCGACCCACACGACGTGCATGTCCGTCCGTGCTTTGGCGCAGGATAGATGAGCATGTGAGCACGGGCATTCGGAGCGGTCCGCATACGGTATCGATCACAGACGGAGCTCGAGCTAACCAACTTATCGCGTGGAAAGGTGGTACGTACTGTATGGATAAAACGGATCCCGTCCCTTCCGCCTCGGCTCGTGGCTGCCGTTCGCGCTTTGCTAGATCTGCGACACGGCCACAGCGTATTTTTCGAGATTTTGTTTGCCAACGGCGAAGGACATGCCTAGGCGAGATGTCAGCTCATCTGAGACAAGCGTCATGCATCCACCGTCCGGCAAGCGCAGACCCGATCGTCATTTGCGACGCTGACCACGTCGAATCACCACATTTGCCGGTCTGAACGCGAAGCAACGGAGGGTACTTCTGAGCTGAGGATGGCCGGCTGGATGCGCCAGTCGCCATCCAAGCTGGTTCATACACAGCGCTCCTCCGACGGAAACCAGTGGGAGACGACGAGCGATCGATCAGCGGCTATCGGAAAATTAGGTGGTTGCGTGATGGCTGTATCATCGTCCAAAGTGGGCTTGCAGCAACATAACTGCCTATATAACCTCGGAGTTGATTTGCTTGCTATCAACATGCACCACGGCCCCGTCATGTTCCAAGACGGGAAACCTCTGCAACTCCGCTGCTGCTTCTACCAAGTCGATGCGCCGCGGAGTTTGATCGGCGACGAAAATAGTAATTGCACGTCGACCACTCGAGCCGCGACTAGCTTCATCTCGATGTCGTTTGCGTGCATTGCGTCGCCATGATACAGACGCTTGGATAGCAATGGGAAACACAACAGTGTGTGCTGGGGCACCGTAAAGCAACGACGCCAATACGTCAACAGCACAGAGCCGAAGAGCCGCTGCCGATGATTAGCGAGCACATCGACCGGAAGCTCGTTTACTTTGGTCGCATGAAACCGGTGAGTTTGCCTGATCGGTTCGGTGGGTCGATCGCCTGCTTGCTTGCTTGCGCCAACCTGGAAGATCGTTTTCATCTTCAGTCGGCTCTTGGGCCATCATGCTCTTCCTGCAAACAAATTCGTTCCATGGCCGCCTTGCAGCACTGACAACCCCCGTTCGGCTCTCTGTTCGGAACGGAAGCGTGCAACTCGCAAGGGCACAAAAGTACCGAACAAGGATGGAACGCTGAACACCAGTAGGTGCACCCGTAGACGGACCTAATATGCCGACGCCTGTATTAGGCAAAGTGAGACACGGACCGAGAAGACGAGGTGGAGACAGACTGCCTAGAAGGAGAGATTGGCGAGCCGAAAAGTCTAGACGGCAGGCAGCGGCGCCACTGCAGGTCACGCAGACATCAGAATTTCGCGACGGCGCCCTCGGAGATGCATTGCAAACGGGAGCAGCAGCAGCAGCAGCAGCAGCAGCAGCTCCGCAGCTAAGCTACGATTTCATTGCTCTCTCTCCCTTCCACTCTCCTTTCGGTGTGGAAAGTTTCCGGAAGATTTTTTAGACGAGGTTGGCGAGGCTGAGGACTGCTTAGGAAAAGCGAAATAGGACGACTTGCTCCGTGACTGTGTGTGTGTGTGTGTGTGTGTTTGTTACGCAGCCTGGGCGCCGGCCAAGACAGCTAGCAGCAGGCGAGTTGACGGCTTAGCCTAAATTTACGATAAATTGAATTTAGAACACACGCACACTACGCACACACACTACGCAAGAAGGGTCTCACACTGGCAATACACCCACAGTTTGCCGTGCAGACAGAGGTGCCTCGGCAGACCGGCCTCGACTCTTGGTCGCACTGTCTGCTTTGCCTACCATACGCAGTCCGGTCAATTCAACAAAGCCCAAGGCCCGTTCGCTGTAGGATATGGTTGGATCTTCAGGCTGTCTGCTGCTAATGCTGGTCTGCTGCTAATGCTGGTCTGCTGCTAATGCTGTCTGCTGCTAGCGCTGCTTGCTGCTTCATGACAACTTGCTTATTCCGGATGGACCCAGCTGATGAAACCCTTTTTTGTGTCTCCGTGTCGGAGTGTGGGTCGCGAACTGCACAGAGTCCATGTGAGACGCTGAGTGTACCGCTGCTGCTAGTGTGGGCAAAAAGTCGCAAGTCGTTGGCTCGTCATTCGCTCCACACAAGTCCCAGAACGAGTGTCGGTCCGCTTCGCCCATCCTTCTCAACCTTGTATCCTCGTGTCCTCGCGACTCGACTTTCCCATCTCCTACACTCTGCCGTTCCTCCTTTTTGTCATCGTCATCATCAACACTCCCTCCTAACCTCGACTAGGCTTCGGGTTTCGCTTCGGACCTCTGACGCCTTCCACGACCTCAGCTCGGCTAGCCAATCTCCTCGTTTCGCATCGTCTTCCCGGATTCTTAACCTGCGACCGGCCGCGTGTTCATCTTGTCCATCCCGCGCCTCCTCAACGCTCATTGCTTTGACCCGCTGTACCGAATCACTCGGTTGCCATTGCATTGGGTTCTGCTTCCCCTACCTTCTCCACGCTCCCTCCCGAGTGCTGGCTTGTCACAGCAAACACCTTCGTTCTTTCTGCCAGATGATAAGCTGAACATCGGCGCGCACCTCGTTCAACTAGCTGCGCTGCGTTGCGAACGGGCTTCCGTGCACATACACACACACACATACACACGCATACACTCTAAACGATAGCTCGCGACCATCATTGCCACTCTGATCCAATACCTTCTGTTCGACCCTCTGATCTGCCTTCAACCATGCATCGCACACCGGTCTCCGTCGCTTCATCCTTGAGCGTGGACCCTTTGCAGAGCAACTCGACTCGAGACAGTGCCCCTACCGTCAGCACATCATCATCCTCTTCGCACGTCCCCGCGGCACTAGGCATCGGCACTCCGCGTGCGCCTTCCAAGTCATTGGTCGAGCGGCTCAAGCTTTCCAGACATGCGTCGTCTTCCTCCGCGGCACCACGCTCCACTTCCAACGCTGACGGTCTCCACTTCTCCACTGCGGCCCCACCAACGCGCAACACAAGCGGATCTGGCTCTTTCCCCTCCATTCCTTCTTGGGGTCCACAGAGCTCCAGCTTGTACACACATTCGCCCAATGGTCTCTCCACAGCACGCAGCACTGGCTCCCTCGGCTCGGCATCCGCTTCCACTTCTTCACGTAACTTCCTCGTGCCGATCGGTGCTACAGGTGCGCGTCAGAAGCTCTCCATCTCCAACGCCTCGCAGCGGCGCAAGCTCGCTCTCTCCGAAGACACCACGCGAGCCGCTGACAGTCCAACAAGCCCGCAAGCGAGTCACGATGGCCTCGGCTTCAATCGCTCATCTTCCAGCCTGCATAACCTCGCTGAGCTCAGCGGCGGCACGTTTAATCCTGGTTTCAGTCGCTCCTCTTCGGTCGGCGTTCTCCCGTCTGCGGTAGGCTCTTTAACTCCCGACGCATCACATCCTACTTCGAAACCGGCGCTGACACCGGCAGAGCTCGTGCAGCAGGCTGCTATGCAGCGCCTCTCCTCGCAGCGCATCATGCCCTCACCAAAGACACGCAGCGTTTCAAACAACTTTGTGCCTACCCGTTCCTCGTCAGCGCGGCCCGTTCCGGTCCCACTTACGTCGCCCTCACCAATGATAGAGCGCGAACAGCCTTCTTCCTCTGTCACCTCGGCATCTGTCGCCTCCGAGCCCCACGCAAGACCTTTGCTTCCTAGCTCCACTGCTGCCGCCTCTCCCTCCACTCCACTCACCGTCCCAGATCCAGCCGCATCGAGCCTCGCGCCTCAATCCCGCAAAGAATTCTCCGCACCGCCCGCCATCGCTGACACCGTCTCGCATCAGCCCGAGGTTCAGCAGCCCGCTGCGGATAGAATGCTCTCCTCAAGACCTCTCACCCCCGCCGAGTCGTACAAGCGTGCCATGCTCGGGCGTGACGCCGAGCGTGCAAAGTGGGCATCCCGCGTCAATGCCACATCGCCAAACCCCGCGTCCTTGGCTCCACAGGCATCTGCACCCACTCTGGACCTCAACCTGCCCAATTCCAGCTTTTTATTTGACGACGACCATACCGTCGCCAGCTCGAAGGATCCAAAGGTGACTCCAGCTCTTGCTGCGTCTGCTCCTCTCTCAAAGCACGACGGCGCGAATCCAGGAACGCATCATGGCATCATCCAACCTGCACAGCAATCACGGGATCCATCGACACCGCCTCCCAAGGATGTCAACGGCCGCCGCATAGCAGCCTTTGCCAGCGCCACCACTCCGCAACGAGAATCCGAGCTGCCCTCCTTGCAAAAGGCGTGCGACGATGCCATGATCTTGCAGACTCGCATACATTCCAGCGTCAGCGACGAGGCCGCCAACGGCGGTGTTGATGACAGCAACGCCGATCCTTTTGCAAAGCAGGACAAGGACAAGGATGCAGCGCGGTCCTATCTGGCTCTCCGTGACGACGACGACGACGGCATCTCCCGGCCTCAAAATAAGGCCACGCCGAAGGAGGAATCAAAAGCTTTCCTTCCTCCCCGCCAGCAGGCCCAGCAAGAGGCTGCATCTGCTCCGATCAAAGTACCTGCCCCAATCACCGACGCACCACGAACCCCGCCAGCCAACAAGAGCTTTGTTCAATTTTCTACTCCAGAACAGAGCGCCGAGTCCTCGAACGACCTCACACCGTCACGCCAAGACCGTCGGTCATCGTCGTCATCATTCCGAGCTGTTGAGACGAGCGAAGGTGTGAATGTACGCCGCCGCCCAAGCATTCCACGCGAAACGTCGCTCCAGACATTGCGATCACCGCCTCACAAGCTCGAGAACTCGCCCGACCCACGCGAAGAGGCAGCTCTGCAGGCTGGTGCATCTGCAGCTTCCACAACTTCACCCATCATGCCGGTTTCGGGAGTCAATGCCAGTGCGAACACCTCGAAGCTGTCCAGTCGTGCTTCGTCTGCGAGCGACGGCGAGCGCACCGTGCAACCGGCTCCCGAAGAGGGTACGGCCGACGCAACCCGATGGAGACGTAGCCAAGAGGCGCTGCCCGCTTTGTCACCTTTACAGCAAAGCCGCTTCTCAGAGGCCAGCACGGATTTCTCCGACTCGCGTGCCCCCACTCGCAACGAAAACCGCTACTCGGGTCTCGCTTCTAGCATTTCAAGCCATGGCGCCCTCGAGGAGGAATCGAACGACGCCCAGCTGCTTCCTGCCAGCGCTTGGCATGAGGTCGAGAGCGCTCTGCGGCGTTTCCGCGATAAGTCTGCAAACGCCGCTGCGGATCGTGGCAACCTGCTGCGCGCCGTGCTGCTGCCTTTCTTGGCCCTCGAGGCAGAGACAGCTACCGTCGACGTGATTGGTGTCGGCCCCTATCTCATGGGCAAAGCTAGGCGGGCGCTTTTCTTCGACTGGATTCGCTCGCTGCTGCTGGAGCTCCAGCATGTCCAGACCTCTGCCGATCGTGGAGCTATCCTTGAGAGCATTGCCTGCATCATCGAGAGCCGCAACTTTTCCGCCTCCATACTCAGTGCCGATCCAGAAGACGAGGCCCGCTTCTCGTCGGTCTTCGGCCATATCTTGTCGTACGCCATCGGCGAGCTCAACAAGAAGGGTGTCTATCAGAACACGCTGATCTTTTCGGGTCGCTTGTTGGCCGTTGCCTTTTTCAGAGTCAACGGCGTCGCAAGCAAGTTGTTGCGTGCCCTGCCCGTCAATCGCTTTGCCCTCGAGCGGGTGGCGCGAGAGTTTGAGTGGCAGAAGAAGAGACCCCGCGATTTTGATCGATTTGTCAACCGCTTCCCTGCTACGCTGCGTCAGCTCTGCTTCAAAGACTCTCGCGACTACCTAAAGGTGCTCGACAACGAGACCGCTGCCGGCTCCACCAACTTGGGCGACTCGCCATCGACAGAGGACGACCGTTTCCTGGTGTGCCAGCCCGAGGTGGAGGTCGAAATGTCTGGCAACTGGCTTCGTCGGTGGCAGTCGGATGACTCAGAGCTCTTCTTCAGCTTCTGCCGCAGCTATCATCGCCAGCTTGCGAGCTTGTTTGCAAGCTCCAAATCGCTCGAGAGCGTCTCCAAGTACTTCTTCGGCGGACCCGGTTACGCGCATTTGGCGACATGCGTTCACCAAAAGTGTCTGGCTCTGGTGCACCGTGTCATCCTGTCCGTCACCACGCTCTCGTCGCAGAAGAACTTCAATCCCGCCGGCGAGACCGCTAACGTGCTCTCAGGAAGCACCGCGGGTAAGCCACGCATCCTCGAAGCGGCCAACCGCCGATGTACAGCGATTGTCGTCGACATTGTGCGCGCACCAGCGGGTACCAACATGATTTTCGCGCCCATGCTGGGCCTGCACATCAAGGCACTTATTAAGCGGACCTCGTTGTACGACGTTCAAGGCGTCTTTTGTCTGCTCGATTGGCTGGACGGAGTCATCAGCCACATGGATTCCAACGACCTCATCGGCGAAGGCCTGATCGACGTTTCGTTCATCATCACCACCATTGGCATGCTGCTCGAGAATGCCGATCATGCGCTGGCTCTGATGCGCACCATTGCCTTCTGCTACGCCAATTTTGGGGTATTGACGGCGACGACGGAGAACCGCATCTACTTTTGCGAACAGATCTTGCTCAAACCGAGCGTGTTCCATAAGCTGTTTCTGTCGTGGTCTTTCACCATCCGCGCCTACTATCTGCACCTTCTCGTGTTCCGACTGGCTCGCATCCGTGACTTCCCATCACCCAAGGATGACCCGAGCGGTAGGACGGCGGTACGCGTGGTGCTTTTGTTCAACCACCGATTGGAAGCGCTGCGAAAGAGGCACAATTTTTTCTCGCCTGAGGTCGACTCGAGCTCGGACGGAACCAAGTCGGAGGATGGCCGATCTCGCAAGTCGGGCACTTCAACGTTCGTCAGCACCATCAAGCGCGCCTCGACGGACGGTGGTGCCAGCTCCGAAGGCAGCGTCGAGGGACGTCCTAAAGCGGAAAAGATCATGGGCATGACAGCGGTAGACCCGAGCGCTACGACCGCAGGCAAGAACGTCGAGGGGAAGAAGGTGTCGCACAGTAAGACCAAGAGCTGGCTCAAGGCGTTCCGTAGCTCGAGCAAGCAAGACATCCGGAGCAGCGGCACCCAGTCGCCGCGCGCCAACCAAGGCAAGAAGACACCGGCGGCCGAGTCGGACGACGACAGCAAGACGATTGGCAGTTCGCGTACGACGCCGCGAACGTCGTTCGAGTCGACGAGCTCGGACGCCATGTCAGATGTCTCGACGCTGGCTGGCAGTGTGCGCGGTGGAAAGACGTCCAAGAGCAGCACCGCGTTCGAGTTCGATATCAAGCAGCAGCAGCAGCAGCAGCAACAACAACAACAACAACAACAACAACAACAACAACAACAAGCACAGCAACAGTCGACGCGCACGTCGTCGCAAGGTGTCAATAGCCATGGACCGGGCGGGGCAGCCAATGCAGCAGCTCTCACGCCCACGCATGACGCCGGTATTGCCAAGGATACGGTCTTTGACCTGCAGTCGACTCATGCTCAGCACCTTCCGATGCCTGGAAGGCCGCCACAGTCGCCTCGCATCTCGAAGGCGTTCTCACGTC
Organism: Sporisorium graminicola; assembly: GCF_005498985.1. Classification (NCBI taxonomy): domain Eukaryota; kingdom Fungi; phylum Basidiomycota; class Ustilaginomycetes; order Ustilaginales; family Ustilaginaceae; genus Sporisorium; species Sporisorium graminicola. The sequence continues at coordinate 572,834 of NC_043734.1, forward strand.
GCGTCAGCATGCTGCCAAGACCCGCTTCCGAGCTGGTAGCGGGCCTGGACGAGGGCGACGACGAGCAGGTGCCTCCGATGCCAGATGTGCCGGCGGAGCACTTGGGATTGGGGCTCAGCGGGGTGAATGGCGACGCTGAGGTGTATCCGGAAATGCTGCACATCTACGCGGTACAAAGCTTGCGCGAGTACGAACAGACGGTACAGGAACACGACGAGTTCTTTGCGTCGCTGCCGGAGGACGAGTCGACTCAGGTGCCTCGCTTGCCCGTCAACTGGCCTGCCATGTGGTCTTCGAATGGAGAGTGATCGGCTCATTTGTGTCATCACGGGATGCCCTCGTTTCAATTACATTACGGGAGTATGTATTCCATCTTTTTCACTTGCAACGTACAAAGCTTTACCAAGGTATCATTGTGTGCAGACGGGGAGATCTGTGTGAAGAGAAGAGGGTTGATGTCGTGTGCATTGCCGCGGGGAGGGATTTGGTATTTAAGTTCGTGCTCGGTTAAACAAACGGCGGCAGCGGGGAGTGGGCAGCTGGCCTTTGGCTTTCAGAACTAGCAGAGCTGTGGGCGACGAACGATTCCTTTTCCAAGCGTTGATGAAAGAAAAAGGAAGGGTTTTGTTCATTTTGGAGATCTTGGTTCCTCAACGCCGAGTTAACATTAAGTTATCGTCTTGTAGTAGCAGAGCGTGTGAGAGGAAGCGAGGAAAGTGGAGGAATACGGCTTTTGCGCGATGCCGAAGCGAGACGGCTAGAGGAGGGAAGGACTGTCACACGGCTTGGATCGACCGTTGGATGGTGTAGCCGTGTCTTGGACGTCGTATCGTTCCTTCAATCCTACTTCTCGACGATCGTCCATGTCCAAATCCACTTCATTCATCGACACCTTGCTGTTGAGGACATGATGGCGTCTACACAACACTCCGCGACAGCGCAAGATCCCGAGGCCGGGGCGCCGGTGCAGGATACCAACTTCGCCCTCCCGACATCTGCCCCACCCACGACTTCCAACTATGGCTCGACACCAACCACGGCCTCAGCGCTAACGGCGTCCAAGCCCACGTCCACCTCGTCGCGCGCCGTAGCACCCGACCTGCTCCGCGGCCTCATCCTGCTCCTCATGTCTCTGGACCACGCAGCGCTGTTCCTGGGCGCCTGGTTGCACGGCACACCCAAACAGTCCGAGTCCGCAGGCACCCCTTTCACGCGCTGGAACTTCAACACCGCCTACATTAGCCGCACCGCCACGCATCTGTGCGCGCCCGGATTCTTTCTCCTAATGGGCATGGGATGCGTCTACTTCCACCGCTCGCGTGCCAAGATCGGCTGGTCGCGCAGCAGGATGGTGTGGCATTTCACTGTGCGGGCGATCGCGTTAACGGTGGTCAGCGAGGTGATGGGCGCGACCATGATGCGGAGGTACAACATCTTGGTGTTCAACATCGTGCTGATTGGCCTGGCGGTGGATTATTTGTTGACGGGGTTGCTGTGTTTGGTGATGGATGCGACCGAGGGTGCGGTGACAAGGTGGTTGGATGCCGGGTTGGGGGAGGCGGTTAAGCAGCGTGTGGATGGTGAGACGAGGCCCCTGCTTTCCAGCGACAATGGTACTTTGACGGCGGCGACACTGACGGCTCCATCGACGCGATCCCAAACCCTCTCGTTCTGGCTGCACAACGCCGTGCTTGCCCTGCTCACGTACATCACCATCTTCTGGAATGTCTGGCTCTCACCCAACGGCGGACACTGCCCCCCAACCTCGCTCTCCCCCTCTCGCTCTCCCTCTTCCACCGCACCCATCGAACTCCTCGCACTCCTCCCCGCCACCAACACCGCCGCCAGCGCAGTCCAGCAATCCGCCTCTCCACCAGGCTCCCACCTGGGCGCCTGGTTCGACTTTTGGTTCTACCCCGTAGAAAACGAATGGGTCGTGTCCGGCTTCCCCCCGCTTGCCTGGATCTCGTTCTGCCTGTTCGGCATGCTCTACGCACGCATCATGCTGCACAAGCGCTGGACGGCGCGAGCGGTAGTCGCCTGGAATGTCGGCGTTGCCGCAACGCTCGCCTTGCTGTTTGTAGCGACGCGGGTGCTGCATTTCGGTAATCTCTCGGAAGGCTGTTTGCAGATGGACGAGCAGCACGCGAGACCGGATGCAAACCAATACTTGGTTAGCGTTAAGAGCTTCTTCTACATCACAAAGTACCCGCCGAGTCCGTCGTTTATGTTTTTCACCATGGCGGTCAACTTTGCGATGTTGGCAGTGTTCAGCGCGATTCCCCCTGCACTGGCAACGGCCATCCCGGGGCTGATGAACTATGGCGGTTCGGCGTTGTTCTTCTACGTGTAAGTCTGACGATGCGATGCTTCAGAGAAGAGAAGCGACTACTGACGACTGCATACTTTTGTTTCGTTTTGGTTTGCAGAGCACATATGTACCTGTACAGGCTGCTCTCGATCCCCGTGCGCTACTTTTTCGAGCACGAGTTGGAGGACAAGCCGCCGAACGAGTGGGAGCGCACTACGGGCGTGGGCAGCACCGCGCCGTTCTGGATCACGTGGGTGGTGGGGTTGCTGTTACTCAGCCCAATGTGCCGTGCCTATGGCCGATTCAAGGCCGCTCAGTCGACCGATTCGCTTTGGCGCTTTTTTTAAGCAGAGCCCTTCTCTGCAGTTGATTAGATATAGACGATTTCTGCTTCATGACACCTCGACGGCGGCGAAGACCTCGGCCTGATAGATCGTAACACGCCCATAGTCGTCTGTGCTTCCGTTGAGTTCGAACCTCAACCAATCGGCCTGTTTTGGCACGGCTGGCAGACTGCTGCTGAGGTCGAAATACTGCTTGGCGTTGGTATCCTTGGGGAACAGGTCTGCTGCGACGGGCACCCACGTTTTCCCGTCCTGTTCCGATGCGACAATGTTGAATGACATGGGGCTGAAGCCTCCTGCGAACGTGAGCGAGAGGCTGTGCAGCTGTTGTAGCGAGAGAGGTTGGGGCAGTTTGAACGAGAGCAGGTAGCGTGCGGAGGAAGGGTCGCTGTTCGGTGGTAGGTTGTCAGATGTCCAGCAAGTCTCGGCTGAGCCGTCGAGCATACACTTTGCGTCTTTCGAGGTGCCGGATGAGACCCTGCAGGAAGAAGTCAGGGAGACGATGAGCAAAGGTGTAGAGGACCAGGGCTCGGTGATGGGCCGCAGCGGGAAAGACATCTACTTACTTGACCTTGACTTCGGTGGAGAGGATGTTGACTAGTCTTGAGCCTGGTGGAGCTGCAGGAGCGCTGAGTGTCGGAGCGACCGTCATGATGAAGATAGGATGTTCCGATTAGGTGTGGTAGAGAGAGAGGAGCAACAACAAAAACGATGCACATCACGCTCCACTTTTTCTTTCTTCTCACGTCTCGCAAAAAGCACAAACACGCTCGACCAAAGGCTTCTCAGCGCAGAAAAATTGGACCCTGATTCTTTCTTGCATCGCGGTTCACCTTCCAACTGCATTCGGTCCACACACATGCTCGTCTCGCCGACAAAGCATTCGCATCAAGTTGGTGTGCAGCGAAGGGCAGCTCGAATAGCAATCAAGCTTCAAAGGCTGGACGGCCGTCTGGATCCGATGGCTGTATGATCGGCTTGAGCCGTCTTCTCCCGTTGTTCCCACGCTCTGGTGCACGGACGCCATTTCATTTGGTCGCTCTTCTTGCTGCTGCAGTAAGACCCACCATTGCTCTCAACGCGCTCAGCGCACTCAAAGGGGGCAGCGCACGAGCACATGAGCTTCGGTCAGTTTGCGACTTCCACTTGAAGCAATCTTCTCGTCTCCTCGGCCAATATCAAAACGATTACGCCCAACAATTCGTCCCATCTCTACTCGAGCACGAGGAAGCAGACCACATGGGCAAGGTCAGCAAGGGCGGCTACTACGCCGTCCAAAAGGGCAGGAAACAAGGCATCTATCGCACTTGGGCCGAATGCGAGGCTGCCACCAAGGGATTTGCCGGCGCGGTCTTCAAGAAGTTTGACAGTCAAGATGCGGCTCAAGCCTTTGTCCAGGCTGATGGATACGGTGCATCTTCGTCTGCCAGCACCCGCACCAGCGCAAGCACAGTAACCGGTACTTCTCGGCCCTCGTACCATCCGTACGCCACCACGGCTCCGTCCGGAAAGAAGTGGGACAAGTCAACAGCAGCCGCACAGGACGCTTCCGCACCTGCTTCCGTTCTGGGAAAGCGTCCCTCGCACGCCGAACCAACATCGATGAAACGGCCCCACTTGGACACTGTCTTCCCTCCAGCTCCCGCGACAACTTCCGGTGGATCTAGCTCGCAACGCAAAAGCGTAGTCTACTGCGACGGCTCGTCGATAGGAAACGGCAAGCACAACGCGCGCGCCGGGTGGGGTGTGTTCTTCGAAGACCCCGAGCTGCACCATCTGAACGAATCTCGTCGCCTCCCTGGATCCGCCCAAACCAACAACCGCGCCGAACTCATGGCCATCATTCGCGCCATTCAATTGTGCCCCAACGATGGGCGTCAGCTCCTTATCATGTCGGACAGCCAGTACAGCATGAACGCCGTCGAAAAGTGGTTGCCGGGTTGGAAGAGGAGGGGCTTCAAGACCGCCACAGGGGAGGCAGTGCAGAACCAGGATCTCATTATGCTGCTGGACAAAGAGCTGGGTGAAAGGTATCCGCGCCCGAAGCTGGAGTATGTCAAGGGACACGCGGGCATTGATGGGAACGAGACTGTAGATCGGATGGCAAAGTACGGTGCGAGTCTGCCGCAGGATGATTCGGCGGACCTGGGCAGGAGGTCGACTGCGCCTGAGAGCCGTGTGAGGCATGTGGATCTGCCTGCCGGCTTGAAGACCGATGCTTCAGTAGTCACTCCTACGGAGGCGCCGGAACAGATGGGTTAGTTGGTAGAGCGGCCGAGCTCGACCCTCACGAGAAGGTCTGTTCGAATGAAATGGTCAAAACACCTCGTCGCATGACGACTACAGATCTGCTTGAGGCTAGCCTCGTTAAGAGCTAGTTCAGTATCGAGGATCATACTGCAGACCGGAAAGTCCTGCCTGTTATACCGTGAATCCTTGACGAACCGACACATTCCTTTGTTGTCACACGCTCTTGCAGCAGGACAACAAAGGGGACACTGTCGAAGTCCAGCCTGTGAGCCTTAATTTGAGCTTGCCGTGCGTAATTGTGCACTCTTCAAGCACCCAATGGACTTCATGTGATCTTGTAGAGAGAGAGACTGTTCGCCTGGTCCCTTTGTTCGCTCCCACGGCTTTACGCCACCGTGAGATGTCCAGCTCTCGGGCTTTCTTCGCTGCCTGGGCCGATCAGTTCAGCTCCCACATTGAATTGCCCCCATCCAAACTTGCTTGCGTGACTGGTGTGTCAACTACTGTATCTCTTCAACGCCTATCGTTGCATTCTCATCCTGACACCACACCACTTGAACACGGCACAAACACTCGTGCTTGCACCGACATCCATCCTAATACGCAGAACTGATCGCGTAACGCGAGTCACTGTCAACAATGCGAAACTTTGACGAATGGGAAATCCGCCCCGAGACCTACAGGAAGTACATCTTTGTATTCTGTGACGGCGCCTGCATCGGCAACGGACGACCAGGAGCGCGGGCTGGGTACGGCGTTGTCTTTGCTGATCCCAAACTTCGCCATTGCATCGAAGCCGAACGCCTGCACGATGGCCCGCAAACCAACAGCCGAGCCGAAATCCTGGCCCTTATCCGATCCGCAAAGCTTGCGCCCGACGACGGTCGTCAAGTTGTCATCTTTTCCGACAGTCAGTACGCTATGAATTGCGTCGTTCGATGGCTGGATAGGTGGAGGTGCAACGGTTGGAGGAACACCAAGGGCGGTATCGTTGCAAATCAAGATCTCATCGAGAAGCTCGCCGAAGCGCTCGACGAACACCGTGTCCGCCCAGTGCTCCAGTACATCAAGGGTCACTCAGGCCACCAGTGGAACGACATGGCTGATGCCTATGCCAAGGCAGCTTGCCGGTACGACAGCTAGAATCATCAGCGTATCAGAGCGAGGATGTCCACGCAGCTCCACACAAGCTTACGAGCCCGAAATGTAAAGCATGTCGACCTGATGGGCCGGCTGACGATATATTTCGGCCACTTGGACGAAGCCATCGGAGCAAGTGGGATGATCGGTGTGTGCGAAAGTGGTTCCACGTCGATTCAGCCGCATATCTTGCTCACGTGAAGGCGTTGAAGTACCATGAATGAAGCTGTTCAAAACTTTGTGCGTGCTTGTGTGATTCGTGGTTAATGCTCAGTTCGGGCAGCATCGTATTCTCGTTGGCGCGTCAGAACAGAGGAGTGAGCTGGATGTGCAATTGGGGCCTAATATTTTTGCAACGTTGTCGTGCGTCTGTTGGTCGAAACCTTAGTGTAATCATACAAAGGGACAACCCGGAAGTCCAAGAGCGGGCAGCCGGTTAGCTTGTTCGCCAGACGAACGTCCTCTCTCGACTGAGACCCCAGAAGCCAAGAGAGGCTGCGATTTGCGCACACATGCTGTCAGACGCTCTTGCAGGCTACAAACTACCACTCGCGCTCCAACGGCAGGATCGTCTCGCGTGGCCTGCCAGTGCATAACAAAGACCTCATTAAAAGACACGGTCAAGTGTTGGACCGTCGTGACTCTCATCTGGTGATCGAGCACGTCGATGCGCACTCCCGCAACATCAGAAACGGATTCGCCCACCATATGGTCCAACAGGGATGCCACAGCTAGTACGTTGTGCTTTTCGTTCTCGAGGCTCCCCCGACTCGACACCAATTACACAATCTCAAACTCATACATGAAACCAGCCCACAACGTGACGTTCGCATTGATCTCTAGGCGGCTTAGTCGCTCCCATCCGATAGCTCAAACGTAAAGAGTCTGGTTTTGAGAGAAGCAATTTACGAAGTGACCACCAAAACAGTGAACGCAGCAACGACAGAAATAAATCCCAAATCATTCAAGAGCGTGACAGCAAGAGCACCAGCTGCGGCATTCGGGCGTTGATCAGGCTGGAACGTTCCAAAGGAAGACGAAGAACAGTCGAGACGTGGGAGTGCATCGTTGCTTCGGTCGGATTTGGCGGTGGTGTTGGTCAATTCGTCGTCCTTGTCCTGCGGCAAGACGATGCCCGGCGTTTGCAGGTAGGGCTGGATCTGACTCGGGATGTTCGTTTGACCTGAAGCTGAGTCCGGAGGAGTGCCCTTCGGCTTAATGGTGAATTGGGATGAGGTGTAGAGAATTTTGTTTTCTATTTCCGGACATGTACAGCGATAGTCAGCATTCCCCTTCCCTTCTGCATATCGTTTCTGCAATCACGAAGGCGTGGGAGACTTACGCTTGTGGTCATACTGACTAGCATTGACAAACATGACCGCGAACCCACTCGCCGCCGACAAACAGGGGATATACACCATCGCAGCGTTCTCGGTCCCTTGCACAGCGTTGCCGATCGCAAAATCGTCGTTAAGTAGCGTCTTGTTCGCATTGGTCAGCATGATGGTGACAGCACGCGGATCGGTAGCATCACTCTTCCACGTCATGTTGTTCCAGCCACATGCGACCCAGTAGTCGGTGGGACCGGGGAAGGTGATTTCGAACGCAACGGTTGAAGTCGTGGTAACAGCGAGGAGGGTGAGCACGCGGATGATGACTGCGAGGCAGGTGGTGCGAAACATTTGGGTGAGATGGGTAGAGCAGTGGAGATGCAAAAGGCTCGTGGCACTGAGGGGCGGGAAAGGGAAAGGGGTACGAACGCAGAATTAAAGGGCCAGGCGATGGCAAGGAGGTGTTATTATACTTCCTGAGCCACGGCCAACGGGTGAGAGGTGAAGTGGGGAGGTTGCTATCTTCTTTTCGGCTCGAGAGAGAGCACAGTGGTGTCACAACATTCAACTTATTTGCCTCCATTCGTTCGTCAGCAAGTATCTGAAACCTCATCTCAAGACTCAGCGGCTGTTGCCATCCGCATAATTCTGAGGCCGCATGTCCAATACCCCTTGGTATCAAGGCAAGCTCAGACGCCATCTGAGATGACTGCGCTGCAGCACCCTGTTTAGCACAGACACAAGGACATGCATCGCCCCCTACATGATGAACCCACCTCTTCTGTTTGACCGAGAGAAAAAGGGCACCACCAAGTGTCACAAGACATGCCTTATTGCTCGTACTTCATAAGGAGCTCGCGGCAATGCAGAGGATGAAGTGTTCACTCGAGGCAAAGCTCGGAGCGCTTGCCGTGTGGCTGCGTAATGCCACACACATGCCATCGCTAACGTCGAGGCCTGGGCAAGTAGGCACTTTGTCCTTCGGACCGGATTCAAACCTTTCCGATCTCATCAAAGCAGTGCATGCCGTTGCAAATGCCTTGAACTCTCTGCAATGCGGCTTTCTCTAACGGACTCTGTGCCGCAAGCGCCAAAGGCGGCAAGGCGACAACGTCGACATGCGGACGTCTTGAAAGGAGGTACGGCTTGGCAGGGAAAGCCTTTTTACATAGTGTTAGAGTTCGAAATGATTGGTGTGATTAGCAACAAAAAAAAAGTTTTCACGTGATGTAACCTCTTTTGAGAAGCTTTGGAAATTTTGAGCCAAGAACGGACCCTTGAACTTTTTACTCCACTCTCGACCAACTTGGTATCTTTGCACCATCCATCCCTTGACGACGACGGCACAACGCAGCACACCTGGACTCCAAGCGTACACCTGTCTTTCACGCATTGGTACTCCTAAGCAGACGTTCAAGCGCACCTCGATCGTCATGAGACTTCTCACACATAACCTGCTCGCGTGCCACGCCAAGGCATGTCAAACGACATCGAACAACTTCCCACTCATCCTCAAAGACGTACAGCTCGAGCTGATCGAAGCGGAATCCAACGAGACGTTCATCAAGGGATTTTTGCCCAAGCTTGACTGGCCAGCGCTGGTCAAGACTGCGAGAAGCTTGGGTGACACTTCGTTGCCAGACCAGGGACCGGACCCTTCACAGCCGCTGGAAGACGAGGCGCTCATCAAATTGTTACACCATGTTCTGCTCGAGGTGCGTATCCGACGACCACTGCCGCCAATGCTGGATATTGGAGCTCTCGGTGGTAGAAGCAGTGTTGAGAGGGAGAAAATGACTGACCGGAGAGTGTTACCTTGCCTTGTTCTTTCTTGCAGATTCACGTGGTCGAGGGCCAAATGATCTGCCCTAACTGCCAACACATCTATCAGATCCGCAGCGGCATTCCAAATATGCTGCTGGCTGAACACGAGATCGGAAAGTGATGCGTTCACTATCAGTGCAGCACTATATCGGGTGCAGACGCCGATCTAAAGCACGCTAGGAAACGCATCCGCGACGTGCGCTTGAACGGCTTCGCCGAATACCGTTCAGCACCTGCGACCGACACGAAACGCTCTCTCTTCTTTCCAACCTGCAACTATCTTGTACTTGTACCGATTCTCTTGCTGCTCAAGTCATATGATGCAAGATCAACCTCCATTCTGCGATGTGTGTGTGCAGCGCTAGTGAACATGGCTTCTGATCGATCTGGCGCATCCGCCGCGTGTTGCACGCTCGCAGTCAAGGGCATACTATCGACCTTGACGAGCGAAAGCGCTTTGTGAGTAGAGGTGCTGGTGTGATGCGAGCGAGGCAAAAAGCAGTGGTGAGGGACATAGGAATTCGAGAATCGATCGGGCCCGATTCTGAGAGGGGCGCTTGACAGCCACGCGTTGGACTTTTTCGAGCGAGACAGCGGCGCAGTGACCAACAGGCTAAAATCGCGGTTGGAGATCAACACACGCTGACCCGCCTCCTCCTCCACCTTCCCACCCAAACGCTCAGCATAATCATCTTGAGTGTCGACTCGCTCATCCACCAACGCCACGCCGAACACCCTACGTCTTACCTACATCGGCAGCATATTCACCCAATTAGCCTCCAAACAACCAAACTCTACGCCACGGCAGGGTTCATTCCCACAGTGACAACCGCAGCACTTCGCAGTCAGCCGTCTCCGCCGTCAAATCCACGTTCAGCAAACTCCTTCCTGGAGCTTTGACACATTTGGAAGGACAACGAGATGGCATCATTCTTCTCCTTTTCGTCGCCAGTCGACGTTGACGTGCGTCTGGACGGCGAAGATGCTCGCAAGCAGGTCGAGATCAAGATGGACAAGGCGGGTAAGGAAAAGTGCCCCATCTACTTTGATGGCGAGAGCGTCAAGGGATCGGTGAGTATCCCCTGCAACCTGCTAGCTGAAGCCATACCCGGGCGAAACTGACAAGTATCACCTTCGTCTTGTAAACCACAGGTATCTGTACGAGTAAGAGACGGCAAGAAGCTCGTACATGAAGGCATCAAGATCGAGTTTGTTGGCAGTATAGGTATGTTTCCCTTTCACCCTTACCACACTCAAGTAGCTAGGGAGTCGCGCACTGACACTGCCCAAACGATTTTGCTTGATGGATGGTGCTTATAGAGATGTTCTACGACCGCGGCAACCACTACGAATTCCTCTCGCTTGTCCAGGAGCTCGCATCACCGGGCGAGATGAGAGCCGCACAAAACTTTGACTTCGAGTTCAAGAACGTCGAAAAGCAGTACGAGAGCTACAATGGCATCAATGTCAAGTTGAGGTACGTCGCATTCCTGACTTTTTCAGCAGAAAGAAGCGTAGCTTTGCTGACCTGCTTTGTGGATGCAGGTATTACATCCGAGTAACGATATCGAGACGGTTGACGGATGTGGTCAAGGAACGCGACATCTGGGTGCACTCGTATCGCATGCCGCCAGACTCGAACAACGCCATCAAGATGGAAGTGGGCATCGAGGATTGTCTGCACATTGAGTTCGAGTATAACAAGTCCAAGTGAGTCCGCCTCTCCCGCAACCACCACTGAAGTCTCGCCATCCCATTGCTCACCTCATCTTGCTCCCCATTCTTTGTGCCGAGGCCAGATACCACCTGAAAGACGTGATCGTTGGCAAAATTTACTTCCTGCTCGTGCGCATCAAGATCAAACACATGGAGCTCTCGATCATTCGGCGCGAAACCACGGGCGCGGCGCCCAACCAGTACAACGAGTCGGAAACCATCACCAAGTTCGAGATCATGGACGGCGCGCCCGTCCGCGGCGAGACCATCCCCATCCGGCTGTTCCTGGGCGGCTTTGAGCTGACGCCGACGTTCCGGGATGTCAACAAGAAGTTCAGCACGCGGTACTACCTGAATCTGGTGCTCATCGACGAGGAGAACAGGCGGTACTTCAAGCAGCAGGAGATCACGGTGTTCAGGATCCCGGAGAACTGATGCGCCGTCGTAACTTGTATTCGCGATCAAAAATACCCCCCTGTTTTCAGCTTGCTGTCCTTTTGGCGTGTTGTGTTGGTGCGATGCGTACGGGGGATCAGACCGCGGATCTGTGAGCGGGAGGCTTGCGTGGCCAGATGCAGCAGACAAGCACGAACCCCTCGCGCCCCGCAGAATATGAGGCGCCACCAACATGCGACTATCCGTCTCCTTCTAGGACAGGCAGGCAACTTCACAACCCATTTGACAGGAGAGGCTGGCAACACGCCTTCATACGAGGTGGTGCGAGCCTTGTACTGTTTCACTTGTACTTCTGGCAAAGTGGTCGCAGACTGCCGCTGAGATGAAGTGTCTCTATAGCAGCAGCCGGTCCGGCTGCGAGGATGGGCAAGGCGAGCAGGGCGAGGTTGGCCTCTTGTTTCTGCGTCTCTTCGTGAACATTGACTTCAAACACGCAGATCCTTCGCCAGTTTGATCGTCATCGAGAGGTTCGAGCTGAGGAGGAACGATTACCAGCCCTTCCACTGGCGCTGACTCTCGTCCGTTGTGTGTCTGCCCAGTCTGCCCAGTCGGGTGAAAGGGGCGACCATAGCACTGTCACACTTTGCGCTGAGACAGTGCCGTGCGGGCTTGTAGGTTGCATATTGACCTGTCTATGTCTCATCGACTGTGCTCTGCAGGTGTTGCGGAGGCGCTCGAGAGAGCCTGCCCTCTGTGCCGGGGACGTTACATATATAGTCAGATTTATTTTCCGTGTAGTGTCTGGAGTGATGTTGGGTTCTGCAGTAAGAACCATGTCGTTCTCGTCCACAGTCGATCGGCCTCCCGTCCACGAGCGTTTGACCATGGTCTGTCGCGAGCTGGCCCACCCTGGATCCCTGGCGTACTCACAGAACAACATGCTCGGCGTCAGCAGGCCCCACCCGCCCGGCCGCCCCCGCCATCCGACCATCATTGAAAAAGACTCTCGAGACAACAGAATCCACTTCCCTCGCCATCTACAGACTGCTGCATCTCCTTCCTTCGATCCCTCCACTCCAGCCACCGCCACCGCCTCGGTGCGATGCAGCAGCCCCGCCAAGGCGTCCCACCTCAGTCCGCTCTCCATGCTCTTCGAGGGCATCCTCGCCGACTTTGCCTCGCCCGTCACCACTTCCAGTAGCTGCCGTGACGACGACAACCCATTCCCCTACAGCCCTGTCTCGGGCGATTCCTCTTGGTCGTGTTCGTTCAGCGTCCGGGCAGCCTCGTTTCACACGGCTTCGCCGGGCGGAGAAGACGAGCGGGGCTACGCGGTGCTGAAGTCACAGGCATCGTCGCCGTGCAGCACCGAGGGGAGTTTCGTCGGCACGCCCGAGTCGTCGCCTTTCACTACAGGGGCGCTTTTGGATCAGACACTCGCTGAGTTGGTGGGCAGGGATGCGATGGGCCAAAGCGCGAGGGTGTCAGTAATTTCGCAGACAAGGCCATTGTTGGGCGCCGAGAAGGAAGAGGCAGGGCTGCTGTTCAAGCCGTTGAGGGTCGGGGTGGTGGAAGGCGAGGGAGTGAGTAGACCGCGAAGGAGGCATCCCGTGCAGCAGCGCTGTCAGCCAGTGCACGATCTAGGCGGTAAAGATGTCGACACGAGTCGACCGAATCCCACCGACTCGCTCATCGATCCACACCTGGCAACAGCGCGACACAGCGGCTTCAGCACCAACTGGAACCCTACTCCTCCTGGCTCCCCGCATCCGACCCAAGCGTTCGACACCGCCACCGCAACCCTGCCATCGCGGCCACCGCCACGACCACCCCGCCCACCACACTGCTTGGACTCACTCGAAGACCTACTGCCCTTCCCCTCGCTCCGAAGCGTTCGCAAGTCGCCCGCTGAGTACCTCCGACCAAAGCGATCATCAAGCCACCGCAGCAACAGAGAAGTGGAGTTCAAGCTGGGACCTGTACCAGCCCGAGCTGCGCGCCAGGTTGTCGCTGCTGCTGCTTCTGCACCCGCGTTGAAAGTGACCAATCAGCGAAACACTATCGAGCACATGATGGCGATCATCTCTGCGGACCCGGAGCTCGACACATTCGACAGTGCGCTCCAATCAGAGTCTACACGCCAAACTCGCTCCACAGCAGCAGCAGTAGAAGCAGTCGCAGTTCCAGGGGTCTACAAGCGGGCCGAGGAGCAGGACAACGCGATCGAAGTGCTACACGACTATTTCCCACCTTCGTACAAACACAAAGAGGTGTCGCACCGTCCGACCTTTCAAACCACCGCGCGCTCGCAGCCCCATCCAGCTCGACCGCTGCACCTGCCAACAGCAGCAGAAGTCTCCCCGCAGCAGCAGGCGCAAAGGAGGAAGCCGTCGCTGATGCGCAAGATCTCGCACACCATGCAGCGGTCTCCCTCGCGAAGCGGGACTCCCACCGCGGGTGCGACGGACTACAGCAAGACACGCATGTCGTTCGCTGTGCACCTGCGCGCGCGGGACGTGCCGGGTCGTGTCAGCCCGTTCCCTGCCGCGCCAAGCTCGGCCCCGCTCGCAAGATGCTCGCCGTACGACGGCCTGCCGGTCGTGATTATCTCTGCTCAGTCTGATATAGACAACAACAACAACAACAACAACAACAGCAGCAGCGGCAGCAGCGGCAGCGGCGTCAGCGGCGTCAGCCGGCTGAAATCGTTCAGCTCGGCTGCCGCGTACCCGCCGTCGACGAGCTTGACGCGGCACCGCGCCGGCACGCTAGCTTCCCCGCTCTGCATGTGCGCTTCTCAATCGCCCTCCTCCACAGGGACGACGACGGCGTGCGAGGCACCGCACAAGTCGAATCTGGAGTGCAAGCCCAGCTTGACAGGCAGCGTGCACTCGTCTGCTACAGCGCATACGACGCCGAGCGCCTGGAGCTGCGCCAGCGGCGCTAGTGGAAGTAGTAATGGCGGTAGGGGAGGCATTGGAGCCCACGGGATACTGATCTCGAGAAAACCGTCGAGGGTGGCGATTGTGGGTTCAGCGGCGCGGTGCATTGACGAGCTACTTATGAGCGGTGCGAGTGGTGGCGGTGGTGGTGTTGGTAGCAAGAAGGTTTCGTTTGGCGCGGTGAGTGAGGTGCGCTGACGCTGCCTGTCTGACTCGAAAGAAGGGGCGGCGCAGGTTGAGTGTGAAGCTGTAGCAGCACAGGCGACCGTATCGCATGACATCCATTTCATGGTCTCGGTCTTCACAACTGTTTCACAATCCTACTCACTCACTCAAGCTCGTCTGACTAGTGTTCGCATCCCAGCCTCAATCGCACACCCATCACTCCTCTTGCTCGCACACGCACACTGAGACCGAAATTCCCTCTCAAGGTGCTTTCGATTCACACTCCCAGCTGGGCATCAATATCTCCTCACCGCCCCCTCGGCGCCAGCAACGACCACCCTCCCCTGCCGATCCTCGCCAACCCAGCTCGTCTGGTCGCAGTCCCATCCCGCATACTCACACACCACCCTGGGTGCCCCACCCGTCCAGCATGCACCCGCCTCCGTGTCGATCTGCATGTCTTCCTCCCTCCCCTCGCTCAGCGGTGTGAAGCACGGGTCGAGCGCAGCGCGGTACGGCAGCCCGTCCTGCGTCGCCACGAGCACGTGCAGTGCGTCGGGGTGGGACGTGGTCAGGCGGAGGTGGTTGAGCTCGGCGTTGTTGCGTCTCCATGCCGTGAGGAGGCCGCGTGGCGGTGATGAGGAGGGAGGGGAAGACGACGAGACAGAGCGGAGGTCCCATACGCTGACGATGCCGTTGGAGGTTCCTGTGACAACAGTGTTGTCTTTCACGTCGATCGCCGTCACACCTGCCGTCGTTGCTTGAGTCCACAGATCGCTAGCGGAAGGAGCCGCACCGGGAGGGAAAGCGTACTTGCTGCCCGTCAGCGCCGCCGTCGCTGCCCTCACGTCAAACAGCTGCCAGCTGCCGCTCGCCAATCCAACCACGAACTTGCTGCTCTCCTCCTCTGCCTGCTGCTGCTCCTGCTGTAGCGCCAAACAGTTGACTGCGGAATACCGGTCGCTGCCCATCAGCCTGATCTGTTTCGGCGCCGCGACGTCCCACAGTCGAATCGAGCCGTCGGCGCCCGCTGTCAAGATGTTCTTGCCCCTGCCGATGATGCCCGCGGTGAGCACTGCGCGTTTGTGGCCCTGGAGTGTGCGCGGGTTGTCGCCCGTAAAAGGGTCCCAGATCCTGCACGTCAGATCGCTCGACGTAGACAGCACGACTCGGTTCGACGGGAAGAACTTGACAAAACGGACATCGCCAACGTGCCCCTTGAGTGAGGTCTTTTTGCCCAGTCGAGACTTGGCAGTGTTGATTGAGAGGCGGATGCGCGCTTCGATGTCCCACTTGCGTTCTTCCGGGTCGGGCGATTCTCCGGTGAGGATGTGACGCTCTTCGTCGGTGAGCAGCGTCTCGATGGCGGAGGCGCGGGCTTCGGCGGCATCGAACTCTCCGGCCAGCCGACCGGTGTACAGCGAACCTTCGGTGCCGCCGGCGACGAACAGATCGAGCTCGTCGTCTGCTGTGCCAAGCGACAAGTCAAACGCATCGATGGTCGGGTAGTTTGTGTAGTTGTCGTTCACTTTGGACGTGCTCACGGTCGGCAAGAACTTTGTCAATGTCTTTCGAGGGAACCGAACCTGCACGCCAGAGTCGAGCTTGATGTCCGACTGCTGCGTTCTCGCCGACCTTCCGGCATGCTCGCCCGCCGTTGCTGCTGCTGGCTGCGTCAGCTCCAGGTCCAGCCAGCTTCCGTGAACCCTGTTGATCTGCAACCCATGTGTCGGCCCACCAGACGTTTCGAGCTCTCCGACCTTGACCCCACCTTGCGTATCTACGTCCTTGCCGTCGTCTTTGGTCTGGATGAGCCGCAGCTTGACATGCACACTGGACGAGGGGGCATTGGAAGCGTAGTAGGAGAGCCAGGCTTTTTCGCCGGCGATGGTGGATGAAGAAACGTCGGAAAACACTTCCGAGTAGTTGGGTTGCACCGATATGTAAGGTACTGCCGCCATGGTGGGTGACAGGGAAAAGAGGAGGGGGGTGTTGGATAGGTGTGAGAAGGATGAGAAGAGAGATGGAAGAATGCTGAGCGCAGAAGGGCAATCCACGTTTAACGCCGCGTCACTGCGAGAAAAATACGAACGGATCTCGGGAAAAGCTTCGAGGCAAGTGGAGCAGCTGCTCCGTGCGCTTTCGAGTGCTCCTCTTTCTGCCCTCTTCTTCTTGCTTTGTGGCCATCAGCTCGTTCTTTAGACCTCTCGACTCCAACACAGAAGCACTTAGCTTATTTAACAGCAAGAAAGAAGCATTCTCATTTGACGACGTCGATTGTATTTCTCGCTAGCGGTGCGACTTGGGCCCCTTGTACGCCAACACAACAATATCGCCATCCCTTCTCGCATCTTCATGCTTGGGCGTGTTCCAATACCTCGCCACCTCCCTGTACCCTTTCAAACTGAGCAGATTCTTGAATGTCCTCGTATGCCCCACCTTCCGCGTCCCTTCCTCGAGCAAACTCTCAAACACGACCAGGTGGCTGGGCCACGAGTGGCGCCACCCTTTGTCCCACGGATGTGGCGCTCCCTCGCCTGCCACCAGCGCAGCGGACGGCGGCGGAGAAGGCGGATAGTGTGTATCGACATTGTACGGCAGCCGGTCGACGAGGTACTTGATGGGGTCGTGGTAGAAAAAGTCGCTCTGGTCCCAGTACTTTGTCGATGCCTGCGCTTGGGTCATCTCGTGACGGGAAGGAGGCGGCGGACACTCGATGAACCAGCTTCGTTCCACGAGGGATTGGTCGTGCAAGTGTGTCGCCCACGGTGTCGAATGGCACGGCATGAGGAAGCCCAGGCTGTGGATGCGGCCGAAATCGGTGCCAAACTCGACCGGTTCCGATTGAGGTAAGAGCTGCTGCTCGCGGTAGATGCGCCCGAGCTCCCAGGGCACCTGTTCCTGTCCTACAGCGTGGACGCTGGTCAGGTAGACCGCGGCAATCGGCTGAAGTGTGAGTAGCACCGCGCGCAGCCAAAGCGGAAGAGCATTGAGCGTGCGCCAGATCTGTCTTGCAGGGTTGCCTTCTCGGCTTCGCTGTTCGCGGGCGTACGAGTCTGCGAGCCCCGTCGCCGCCAGCACGGTCAGGGCCGGAAGAAGCGGTTGCAGAAACCGAAACTCCTTGTGTCCCAGCAGCGAGTATACTGCAACCGTAGCGCACACAAGCCTGGCCAGCGAGCGCTTCGCATCTTCGGCCAGCCCTGGCCCCCGTCCTACGGGTGCACGGTGCTGAAGTGCGCCCAACAGCCCAACCAGCGTCGCTGGCAGCCAGATAGTGCACAGCACGGGTATGCCTTGAGTGATGTACCAGTGCCAGGGATTGGCTCCATAGAAAATGCTCAAGTTGGCCACCACATTCTTGTGCAGGAACGATACGAGGCTCAGCGCCGGCAGCACTGCTCCTGCCTTGCGGTGAGCCTGGTTGGCAAGGTAATCGTACGTCGTGTCGATGATAAAAGCAGCGCTGACAGTGCTGAATCCGACGATGGCGAGAGTGCTGACCAAGCTGCTGGCTTCACCGACGAATTCGAGCAGAGGCAGCACAGACTGTGGTTCGGCGCTTTCACTGGTCTTGCCGGAGGAAGGAGCGGCAGCAGCCTTGGGCTGAATGCAGCGCAGCTGTCGAACGAGCAGCTCTGAGGCCAGGTAGATCCACAACACGCCGTTTGTCGGGCGCAACAGACACGCAAAAGCGGCGAGCAAAACACTCTTCCGCAGCGCGCGGTCGTAGATCAGCCGCGAGACTTGTTTGTGGTCCAGATCCATGTCGTCCTGACTCTGCTCGTACCGCGGCGCGGATTGCTGCCATACGCATCCGGGTCCTTGCAAGTCCTGCAGCTTTGCACGCTCGTCTGCGGTGGAAAAGGTAGCGACATCGAAGCTGCCAGAGAAAAAGGGCACAAAGGGCCAGTAGAACAACGCCGCTGCCGTAATAGCTGCTTCGGTCGAGTTGCTGAACGTCCTCGTAGCCGTGAAGAGGCCGTACAGATTGGAGAGACCGATCAGCGTTGCACACCAAGCCACTGTGGGCCCGCCGATGCGATGTGCGAGACGAAACGTGTAAAAGTCACCGATAGCTGCGACGAGCGCTTGCTGAAGGCGAGGAAACAGAACGAGCGCATACGTCTTGTCGAGCGCTGTCCACTTGAGCAGCGCATAGCCGGGTGCAAACAGCAGCGGGTGGAGGATGGACCGAACAGGACCATTGAGCAAGTTGTTCACGGCAGCGGTGAGGTACGACGCATCGCTGGAAGACGTGCTGGCAGAAGACCACTCCCAGCTCTTGAAGCCATAGCCGAAGACGATGCGATGTGCGATCTCGGTCGTCTGGTAGTGCTCGTCTGGTTGGAAGAATGTTCGCGTCAGTAGAGCATTGATGAGGCGAAACGCAAAAAGGAAGCAGAAGAGCGATTGAAGGTTGACTTCTGACCCAGGCGTTTTGGTGGCAGGGCGCGACAAAGTAGTTGCGGGTGGTGACGGGTCAAGTTGGGCGAGTGGCTGCTTTGACCGGTTGCGTACTTCCATGACCGGCGGTGGCCAGCGAATACGCTTGGTGAGGAGCAGATCGGCCAAGAGGATGCGTTGGTGGTTGGGCGTCAAGAAGAAACCGCTTCTCCCTCCACAAAGACAAACCTCCCAAAGTCGTCGGTCCGTGTTGGTCTCTGCGCGCCCTGCATACTAATAAACTAGGGACACGACATCGCTCCTAATTCAAGCCAACTCTGCTTCACGAACACTCTTTCAACTTGCTATTCATTCTAGCTCGACATTTGCTGTGCTCGTATCTGGTCAATGCGCTGTAATTGCAAAGGGAATCGACTAGGCCCTTCTACGTCGAATGTAATCACGTACAGGCTCGTTACCCGCTTCATCCACGAAGAACCTCCTCTTCGCCTCGTCCTCCCACACCAATACTCCCAACTGCTTTGCATAGTTCCTGACCTCCTCAAAGTCGAATTGACTCGTGAAATCTGTAAACAGCGAACCCAAATTCTGCTGTACGCGGTTCTTTTCGCGCTCCCACAACCTGATCTGGTCCGACACGGTCACCGGAAGCAAGGGGTCGTTGCGATGCATCTGAAGATGCGCGTGATGCGTGAGGTACGTGATGATCTGCTCCGCGGTGATGCCATTCGCGAGAGCCGACTTGACCGAGTCGCGTGTGATGGAACCCACTACCAAGTTGGGGAAGCGTGCCTTGATGGTGACGAACAGCGACAGGACGGCGACGCGCAGACGATTCGAGGTGTAGGCGTACAGACGGTAGTTGGTCTCGAGGATGATGTAGCCTCGCTCCTCCTGTTCTGTTCCGTTGCTGGATAGCAAGGGGACAGCAGCGGACGAGGTGAGAGTGGTCGCAAGGCGCGTGGGGTAGAATCGTCGACTGGAAGCTTTGCGCTGGTAGACGAGACCGTAATCGCGAAAGTCTTCGAGCATGTGCAGCTGCGTCTCGGGAAGCTCTTCGGTTGAGTAGTCCCGACCCAGCTCCAAACTGCCGAGCATGAAGAGAAAGGCAAGCACCTCGACCAGATCCATGTTTCGCTCCTCGGCCATGTCGAGGTACTGCAGCAGCAGGTCCCATAGCTGGGTGTTGACGTCTTCGAGCAAGAATTGGAATCCACGGCTGGTAATATTAAGACCGCCGCCCGAGCTCGAGTTGGATCTGGGCTGCATCAGGTTGCTCCTGCGCAGCAGGTAGAGGACGGGTTCGCGTGGAGTGCTCGAGTTGTCGCTGCCCACCATGTAGTGCAGAATGGTTTCCCACTTTGTGCGCGCATATTCGTCGAGGAATGCCACATCTACCGCATTCTTGTCTTCGGTATCGCAGGGTACGCCAAAGGACCTGTGCTTGCCTCCACCGGTCAAGGCTCTTCGCATACCGTCTGTAAACACAGCGTTGAGAAGCAGGATCTGCTTGCCTGCCGTTGCCTTGAGCTGTACGATTGACAGACGAGAGAGCTTGTCGACAGCTGCATCAAAGTCCTTCCTGGCTTCCTTTTTTATCCATGCCAAAAAGTCATCTGCAGCGAGCGGCACATCCAGGAACAGCATATGCATGATGAGCTGGCGCGCCATCATGGGCAGCAGGCGGAAGATGGCAAGACATGATGCCGGTTTATCGTACAGGCGGATGAGCACCGATCGCGGCTGTCGATCCAGAAAGTCGTCGATGGTCTCAGCACCGATACCAGCTGCTCTTGAGTGCTCGGATATTGAGAGAGCGCTGTTGGTGCCTCCTCTAGCGGTGGAAGTGACTCCTTGGCCTGGCCCCGGTGTGTGTCTTGGAGTCGCCATGGTGTCTGTGTTGAGGTCAATGCCTGGCGCGATGGGCGCGGCGCGTGGCAGAGCAGTGATGTCTGCTACTATGACTGCATGAATCTTGGCACGATTGTTGATGCTGTTTTCGGTAGGCGAACGAAGATGCTGCCGCTGATGATGATAATGACGACGGTGAGTCGAGGATCATATTGCATATTGCTCGACCAACTTGGCTGCTGCGCAAATGTCGAGCGACTCCTCCACACGCACTCAATCCCGAGTTCCGATAGCGAGCAGCGCGAAAACATAATTGATTGAGAGCTTCAAGCCATGTTTTACAGTCCGCATAAGTCTCAATCAAAGCAAATTTTCACCTCGCAATCCCTGGTTCCTGAGAAGAAAAAATTGTGGTACTGTACTGCACAGTTCAAAAGCAAAAAGACAAAAACGACATTCGAGAAGAACAACTGGTGCCAATATCGACCAACGTCTTGCTGCTCTGCCACCACCATTGCCAGTCGACCCTTATCGACCTCATCGACACGCCAACGCCGACATGGCAGCGTTCAGCACAACAGATGAGGCTATCCTCACCGCGCCACTCGAGCTCAACCCTCTGGCGCAATCGGCCACCTCCTCGTCCTCCGGTCGCTCCATCTACTACATCTACGACATTCTCTCCACTGCAGCAAAGATCCACAAAGGTCGCTTCAAGCGTGTCGCTCTGCAGTTTCCAGACGAAGCATTGGTAGATTCTGTGCCTGTCTACTGGGCGCTCAAGCGCGAAGTTCGCTCCCTCTACGCTGCCGGCATTCCAGCTACAGCCTCGCCTTCAGCTTCACCTTCATCTGCGCCACAGAATGGCTTGCCAGAGTTCTACATTCTCGCAGACACGAGCTACGGAGGATGCTGCGTCGATGAAGTCGCTGCAAAGCATGTTGATGCCGACTTGGTGGTGCACTATGGCCATGCTTGTCTTTCTGCCACAGCCAGGTTGCCCGTCATCTACGTTTTCACCAAGCAGCCATTAGCAGACATCCCGGCTGCAGCTACCAGTCTGGCCCAACAGGCTAAGCAGCACGTTTGCGACGGAGATGAAAGCGAGCATGTCAAGGCACTCGTGTTGACTTACGACGTTTCGTGGAACCATGTGGTCGAAGACGTCTTTCAGGCAACGCAACAAGCGCTGCGGAGAGCAGGCATCGATCTGCCCCTCGTCAGAACTCACGTCGATTTCCGGCGCAACTACGAAGACAAGCTGGTCGATGGCAAATTTGCCTATTCCGATGCTCCGACACAATCAGGCTGCTCTGGTGGATCCAACGGGTCGTGTTGCGGTAATCCAGAGCCGTCTGCCTCTTCTTCCTGCAACGGAGCGGCATGCTCTTCCACAAATCCATCGTCGTCATCTTGCTCCAAAGCAACATCGGCAGCAACATCAACAGCTGCTCTCTCTACCGCCTCTGCAACGATCAGCGACATTGCTTCCGAACGTGCGTCTCAACCACTCGGCCCTTCTCGCACCGTGACCCTGCCACCCAACACCACCTTTTCGCAGTGCGCATACCTTTACCTCGGCCCGGAATCGCTCTCGCTCACCAACCTTTTGCTCACGCTCGGTGCCTCAACCCCAGTCATCTCGTATGACCCGCTCACATCCACCGCGCGTGTCGAGACCGGTTCCACGAACCGTCTGCTCATGAAGCGATACACAGCGGTGCTGAAAGCGCGCGACGCATCCGTGGTGGGTCTGCTCGTTGGCACACTTGGCGTTCACTCGTACTTGCCGCTGCTCAAGTATCTCAGAGGATTGCTGAGTGGCAAGAAGAGCGGTCGCAAAGTGTACACCATCTCCGTAGGGAAGCTGAACCCGGCCAAGCTGGCGAATTTCCAGGAGATCGATGTGTTCGTGCTGGTGGCGTGTCCGGAGAACACGCTGGTGGACAGCAAGGAATTTTTCAGGCCGATCGTGACGCCGTTTGAGATGGAGCTCGCGGTGAAGGCGGCCGAGAGGCAGCAGAGAGGCCAAGAGGGTGTCGAGTGGAGTGGCAAGTATGTGTTGGACCTCGAACGGCTGGTGCCGGAACAATTCAAGACGCAGGAGCAGGATCTGTTGACGCAGATGGACCAGCTTGATGTCCAGGAAGAAAGCGGAAACCTTGCCCAACTGCAGGAAGGCGACGAGGAGAGCGACGACGATCGACCCCACTTCTCGCTCATCAGCGGCACATACGTCCACAGGCGCAAGTTCAACTCGAAACCACCCGCCTCCTCCGCCACCGCCCCTACTACCACCTCCTCCTCCGATCCCACCTCAACCTTGCAACTCCCTTCCAGCGAATCGCAAACTAACGAGGACCAGGTCACGGTCCGCAACCCCACAACGGGACAACTCACCACCGTGCTCGAAACTGCTTCCATCGCCCACATCCAAAAACGAGGCTGGAAGGGCCTCGAACAACGGCTGGGCCTCGACGAGCCGAGTGTGCTCGAAGAAGGGCGAGAGGGCATCGCCAAGGGGTACAAGGATGCTGGTGGACAGGGCGACATCATGTAGACGCACAATAATAGAATCAATAAGCGTGACACAGGAATCGATTACAGAAAACACCTTGAAGATATAGAGCGACAAACAGAGAGAAAGTTGAGCGCACGTACGTGCGGCCGTACGTCTAGATACCCCCTGCATCACCCCCACCTTCGAGCAGCCCCACAAGCAACCACGAAGCCCCTGCAGCCACACCGCCTACCGCCAGCGTCGACACAGCACCATACGCATAGCCCTTGAATCCACCCTCGCCACCCGTCACGCGCTGCTTGACCACGCCAAACACCAACAGGATCACACCAGTAATAATCACCGAGAGAAAAAGCGCCCGGCTCGCCTCCTGCACAATCATGTAAGGCAGTAAAGGGATGATGCCGCCAATGAAGTAGCTCAGGCCGATGGTGAGCGCCGAAATGTAGAGACGGGATGTGCTGACAGGCTCGAGACCTTCGCCTAGCTTGAGCAAGAACGGTGTCAAGCCAGCCTGCTCCAGGTCTTCATCGGCGGAGACCTGCTGGGATTCTTCATCACCGTCGTTGGTGCGCTTCTGTGCGGGAAGGAGCGAGGACGAGACAGTTGAAGAGAAGGGCAGAGAGATGCAGCCAAAGAGCTTGCGCCGCGAAGCGTTCGAACTGCGATTCTGCTGCTGCAGAGCGGCGAGCTGCTCGGCTTGACGACGAGCTTGTTCCTTTGCGGTGAGTTCGGCAGCAATCTGCGCCGACGTGTCGGGAGCAATTCCGTATCCTTTGAGAATGTCGTGCACTTGACGCTGGACCTCGGTGCCGCACGAACGCTCGACGCGCTGCTGAGTCGACTTGAGGTTATACGCGAAATGGCTGAGCTCTGCTTGCGCCGAGAGGAAGCCTCCGATGCCCATCGAGATGGCGCCCGAGACGAGCTCGGCAAGACCGGCAAGCACAACGAGCTTGGTCGAACCCGTGGAGGAGAGACCGGCAGTGAGAGCAAAAGGAACCGTGAGACCGTCGCTGAGACCGACAATGCAGTCGCGTGCAAAGTCGGGGTCGATCAATGTACGCTCATCCGCACCGACGACGTCTCGGCAGCAGACAAACGTGGGGTCGTGCTGCTGGGCGGCAGTGGAGGGGCATTCATGCGTAGCACTGAGCGTGGACGCCGAGGAAGAGGCGACACCGTTAGTCTCTTGCGTGGTAGCTTGGTAGTTGGCGTCCACAGCAGGCGACGTGGACCAGAGGAGGGGAGTGGACTCGGACTTGGCGTTGGCCTTGGCCGGCAGCTTGACGGAAGTGCCCTTGATGGACGAGGGAGCGCCAGCGGCACCGCAGGCACAGTCGGCGCAGCGTCCGCCAGCAGCGCCTGAGTTCTTGGATGAAGAGCACGCCATTTCTAAAGAATCGGAGAGTCGAGAGCAGCTTTGAGTATGAGGATGAGAGTTGAAGGAAGAGGAAGATAAGGTGGGAGGCTAAAATATCGGTCTTTATATGGTGCAATTCAGCTGGAAGTTGGCTGAGTCCGGTGGGCGAGCGGAGAAGCAGCCGAACAAGCAAAGGCTTAGCGTGGACGCAAGCACACTTTGCAGCAAAAAAAGCTCTAAAATTTCCTAACGTGATACAAAGTGATTTTCGGCATTCTGCAGATCCGCTCCCATGCCGAGCTCGTCATAGGGAAGAAGGAGAGCCAATGGCGCACAGCGCATTACAGACCCGAATTCGTTGTTGTCTGATGTCGGCGTTTCGCCTGCAGAGGGGTATCACGGTAATATCGGCGAACCTGTCCATGAAGTTGCATGGGCAACTTGCCATCGTCCCTTCCCTGTGAGTGGTGGAATCCTTTCTTCTCGCGAGTGCCGCAGTGATTTGTTATACGCCCTGCTCCATTCCAAGCGGTGTGGATCTGTCAATGCAGGAAGGGACCTGCTTATGTGTCTAGGCAAGGAATGTAGGAAAAGCCTGCAGAACAGAATCTTCCATGGCGCTTCGATTCGGGTCGCTAGCCGAACGAGCTTTGTTTTCTCCAAGGCAAGTCGAGTGATAAGGAGCGATAAAAATCGGACAGTTCACGCCTTTAGATCAGCCAATCAGAAATGTGCTATTTGCAACCACAGAAATGCATTTTCAACAAAAGACTCGCTGCAAAATCAAGCGCGGTCTAACACACTTTCTCATAACGCTCTAACATCGCAGAGATTGAGTTTGGAGGCGTGTGTGCCTTAACGCGCGACGCGTTAAAAGGTGACAATGATCAAAGCCTAAGACCGCACCGAGAAAAAAGGGTCTCCCTGTGACTTGACTCGTCGACTCCACTTTGGGCCAGAAGATGCGAGCCAGCCGCGTTCTCTCGCAGAGACACGTTCAACACGTTCAACTCAGCTTGTTTGACAATCAGTGGCTTCAATCCTTCTCTATCAGCTCACCAACCATCTTCCGCAGTCACATCATTGAACCAGGCACATCTGGATACATTCGGAACCCTACCGATCAGCTCTATAACAGGCGTATTGCCTCACAACCTCGTTCTTATGTTCTAATCAGAAGAAACGGTCATTGCAATCTCATCGATTGTCGCAATCTCTGCCAAAAACACTGTGGCAATGCAGGTCGATAGGTCGATCGCGACCACCTCATCGCCGCTCTCGTCGCTCGTTTCTTCTTCGATTCCCTCGATCGATCCTGCCCCCACCGTGTCTGGTGCCAGAGCCAAGGTCACATACTCGCGCAAGCCTCTCGCGACTGAGCACGACGGCGACGATCCTACACGCGTCGGTACCGAGCCTTCTTCATCCTCGCCCCCTGCCGACAATCTTTTTGACTCCCCAATGCGCTTGTACGGTCGCAACGCAGCCTCGCGTATCGAGCAGGATGCCAACGATGTGACCATCACCGCAGACGTCTCCCCTGCCACGACAGCTCATGCTGCCAACTCGGCGGTCAAAATCGGACCTTCCTCCCTCTTTCGTCGCGTCGACTCTCAGCCATCGCAGCACAGTGACAACGACGATGACGAGCCTCCACAAGGCTCGACAGAGTCGCCTGCTGTTCATCGCACAAACAACTTCAACCTCGGAATCTCGAGGGCTATCTTTGACTCCGATTCAGACAGCGACGCCGAAGCTCCACGCTCCGAACCGGCAGCGCAGCATTCGACTGGCAACAACGATCAAGATCGCGACGAGGAGGAAGACGACGTGATCATTGCGCGCATTCGCGCGCACGCTGCACGAGATACAGACTCGGACCCGTTCACTGGCTCTCTTTCGTCAGTCCCAATATCAAGCTCCCAGCCGCATTCGTCTTCGCATCGCGTATCTTCTGGTGACAAGCAAAGGGCGGCAGAAGACGATCAGGATGGCAGTATCACACTCACACGTCGTCGAGGGGCAAGGATCTCGGCCATGAAAGGCAGGACCGGCAACCAGAAACAATCCGAATTCTCTTCGTCTTCCGACCAGGACACAGACGACGACGACGACGATCACGTCCAAGCACGCAAAGCTCGTGCGTTCAAGCTTGCCAGTCCCGCCTCCTCTGCCTCGGTGACGCCAGCTGACCAAGCTGATGCACAAGCAGGCCCTTCCGTCACCATCGCCACCACACCGCAGTCTCGACGCGAAAAGATGGACGCCCTTGCCGCAAGGTTCCGAAAGGCTCACGGTGAGCAAGAGGCTGTCGTCGAGACCAGCGCGCAAGCAGATCCCCTTCTCGACGCCTTCTTCGGCGGAAGAAGCCCAGGCAGGATTCCATCTCGTTCTCCTTCTCTCGACATTCAGGGCAGTGACGACGACGAACACAATGACGCAATGCCGGCATTCATGGTATCGAATTTCGAGTCTGCTGCTACGGCCAAGCCCAAATCAAAGTCAAAGAAGAAGAAAAACATATCCGCCGCAACCGAGCGCGACATCCTCAGCGATCTCGAGGATGACTTTGATCGCACTAATGCCAAAGTCGCGTCCAAGCGCGCCGC